>NC_091797.1:57895000-58515000 GCF_041296235.1 Equus asinus | reverse complement strand
TTGTGACCTTGGGTGGTCCGAACCTCTAACTCCTCATCTGTACAGTCACAATAAATATGGCTATTTAGTAAAGTTGTTTTGAGAATTAAATGAAAAATTTGGTGTAAATTAGTGAGAGGTTAAGTGTTTATCCACTTAGTAATATGAATGTGTATTAAGAAAACCTAAATGTGGTCTAGAATTCCTAAACTAATGAGATCCTCGAGGTGTTAAGTAAAATCAACTTAACTCTCTTTTCACTACAAAAGGACAGCTACACTGTGGCTCGACAACCACGTAAAACTAGATGTAGATATACTCAAAAAGGAACAGGAGGAAATATGGGAAAATTTAAGCAGTTTAACATGTTTGATTGGGTACTTATTCTTTATAATTTTGATTTCCCTTAATGTTATTGGTGTAATTTTTGAAACTAATAAAAAGCTTCACTTAGTCTTCACAATAATACTATGAAGTATGTATAATCCACTAGAAGACCGTTTCCTTAATAATGAAAAGGTGTCAGTAGTGTCTTCAGGACTCTATTTTTGAGATCACATCACGTGAAAAGAACAGGAATTGGAATTAATAGGTTGTCTTATTTTCCTAAGCCCTATCTTTCTGTTACAACAGAAAGGACTTAAGCTGTCTTTTCAGAACATCATATAATTTCTTGGAAAAGGAAATTAACATAGCCAAGACCTGAAAGAAAGGAGAGAGCCTTTTCACAATCATTCTATACAGGTTTTTGCTGTCCAGCCACATCCTTCCCATTTCGGGTGCTCAACTTCCTCAATGTTAAAACAAATGTCACCCCCCCAGCAGGGATAATTTTTAAACTCTGTTATGAAATTTACAAGCACAACAGTACTGAGAATATTACGATAACCCATTTGTGCCCGTCAGCCAGTTTCAACAACTATCAACGTACTACACAAAACAAAGCAACAAAACAAAAGTAGTGTCAAATCATCGAGTCGACTCTAATTTTTAGAAATGAATAGCTTCTTTTTTTCAAAGCAAATGCAAAATTCCAATCTTCCAGACTAATGCTTTCTACATATCTTACAATCATGATTTGTTGAAGAGTGAACATCTTTTTATCCCACTTAAACTTTTAAGATATATTACGTCAGCTGGAGTGAGTTTTCTTCCTTTTTTTTTTAATGGACAAAGCTGAACCTACAAGCACAAGCTCTTTAAGCATTAGAAGCAAGCGTTAGAATTCTGCTTGATAAGATTTCCATTCTCTTGGCCTTCATCTTCCTCTAGAGAAAATGGGAGAAGTACATCACTAAGAGAAGTAAATTGATCAGTGGGATAGACTGTTCCACGTGCAGTGTTTAGACGTACTTTTTTCCATCTCTTCTTGCTACTGAATATTCCACTTCCTCTATTTAAAAAAAAAATACAAAGGACAAATGGACAGTCTTACTGTTTTATGAGTCCCCTATGAATATTTATGAGTTTAGCTTTGGAATTGACATGAAGATATTTTGCCTTCAGCCAAATCTTAATGTATTTTCCATTACTACGTGTTATTGTAGAGCCTCTTCTGTTGGTTTCAATCATCGTGTTAATTTTTCAGATATGTAATTTAATCTGAGATTCCTCGGGTGTCAAGCTTTGTAGCTTTGCATGAGGCTTCTCTGATCTTGCAGGGCGGTGTGGAGGGAACAATGTGGACCTGGGCATCCCAGCCTTGTCACTTACCAGCTCATCTCACACTGGACAAACGACATAACCAGCCTGAGCCTCAATTAATTTTGGTTTTAGGACATAAGAGAAAGTTTGGAAGGTGTTTGAGAAGTTAGTAAAAAGTAAGAATTGTATATTGGGCAGTTTGGATTCTACTTCATCCCCAAAATATATGTATCTGGAGAAGAATGCATCTCACAGCAGTGACAATGGGCTGCTAATGTTTCTTTTCAAAGATGTCGGTAGAAGGGCCAGAAGAATCTCTGCGTGGCTCTGAGGATGAGTTTTGGATGACCTCAAAAGACACTCAAGGATTGGAACAGTAGTTTATGGACTCTGAGTTTTTAAATGCTTTACTCAGCATAGCTAAGAACAGTAGAATACTAAACAAATAGACAGTAAGTATTATGAGCCATGTGTCAATATTTTATTTTCCTTTTTATAGGAACTGCATGCTCCAGCCACTGGATCACGTAATAGGGGCCAGTGGCTTAGCTATGCACACTACAAAGTTATTTTCTAGGCTCTAGCCCCTGTCTTTAAACTAGATGTTTGACCTTGGGCATGGCACTTAAACTCTCTGGGCCTCAGTTTCCTCCTCTGCGAAATGAGGAAATTGGGCTAGGTGATTTCAGAAGAGGTTCCTGCATTATTTTGCTTTAACTCTAGAGCACGTAGTGGAAGGAGCAAAATTTTTAGAGGCAGACAGACTTAGGTTTCATTTACCTGTTGTGTCATCTTGAGCAATTAACCTATACTACATGGGCTTTGGTTTACTCGTCTGTAAAATAGAGACAATACCAGCTTCATGAGATTGTCGTGAGAGTTATAAGACAATAAGGGTATATAGCTCCCAGCTCAGCCATTGTTAATTCTATTACCATTTTCATCCCTTCCCCCACCGGATGGTATGTTAATATCATCACTTGCCTTTTTATAATACACTGTAACCAATAGGTTTAATGGAACAATGGCCTCTGGGCAATGAATTTCTCTCCTTGTCAAGGTCACTATGTCCCTGTCTGGATGCCAACCGCCACTGTTGCCATGACTGAGAACTCAGGCCAGTCGCCATAGGCAGTGCATGGAGGTGATTTTTGTGCTCTAAATTCTGACCAAATGAGGAAATTGGGTACTAAGTACTTACACAATTTCCCCATTTGTCTGGTTGTTTTAATATAGCATATTTCCCCTTATTTCTAAAGAGTATTTTCTGAGTGTGCCCATAAATGCTGAGCTAGATGGAACATGGTATTTTACATGTAGGGGAGGGAAGAGAGCCCTGTGGAGCAATTTCCTAGTGTATATCATTTGAGGCAAATTATGCAACCGCTCTGAATCTCAGTTTCTGTATTTATAAAATGGGGATGATAATAGAACCTATCATTGTAAGCAAATTATGCGTATTAATATGTATCAAGTGCCTCAAATGGTGCATGGCACCTTGTAGATATCAATAATTGCTAGTTGTTTTTATTCCACCTAATTACTCTCATTAAGGGACAACAGGGCTAGAGAAACGCCATCTCTCAAGATGTAGAGACTTCTGAGATTACCACAAAGAATCTGGAAGATTTTCTAGAACTCAGACAAAATCAGCTTGAATTCCCCCCTCCCCCCAGCTTCCAATACTCCTAGGGCTCATCCCTCATGAGAGGAGCAGAGTAACTGAGAATATGACATTGATTGGTGAGATGGATCATCCCATATGCAGCGTGTGTAACTGCACCAGCTCATGTACTTAAGTGCTAGGAAACACAGGTGGTCAACAGCGATCCTATATCAGTGTTGATATCTTGACTTTTGAGGATACTTGCCATTTCCAAATAACCTGAATCTCCTCCCTCTGCCCCAGTGGGGGGAAAAAAAAATACAGCGTTGTTTCGACCAGGATGAGGGGGCACCTGAACCGGGTTGAAACAGGGTGTCTCAGTGAATGGCAACTTGCCTGTCTCCTTGTCAGCTTCCATCCATTGTGTCCGAAGAGGGACACCTGCAGTAAAGAGTGTACCAAATGAAGTAGACACGGCCTCATTTACCTTCAGAGTCCTCCAGTTGTCCACAAGGAATTGAGAACTGTGGTAGAATGAAGAGTGTGGATCCCTCTGCCTCAGAGGGTAGGGGGATCAAATCATGGTTTCTTCTAGCCTGTGATCTTGGATTCCTTGGACTCTTCAGACTTAGTTTCCTCAACCAAGGAATGATAACACTAATCTCCTGATGGTGGGGGGATGGGAGGCTCGTGTTCCTAAAAATGAACGAATAACTCTATCAGTATACTGTAACTCTGTAACTAGTAACTCTAAAGCCTGCAGTTCCACTCCTGACACACAGAAGAAGGTGCCCACTGATTGTAGTTGTGGTGATGGGTGTTTGTTTTAAGTAGAAGACGCTGGAAGGAGTAGAAACTGGGAATGGCTACTTCAAGAATAACAGAATGATTTTGTGAAGTGGAATGGGTAATTTCACACTGGAGTTGGAAAAGATATTCTCGTCATTTAAGATTAGAGAACCCAAGCCCAGGAAGGTGGAGTGATTTGTTTGGGTCTCGTGATTTAGCAGCTGAACTGGTTCACAAAGATGAGACTTCTAAGTCATAATACAATAGTCTGTATATGTTTAGTGCGTCTCACAATTTCTCTCTGAAATACTCTAGATATTAGAGCAAAAGGGCAGTTACAGCATTTTGGTATGTACACTGTATAATACTGAAAGATGGGTTATGACAAGATTCTATAACGGGTTTTCAGAAATCATTTAAAAACATAATGTATATTCATATTTCACAAATGAAAAATTCTATGGATATAGCACAAAATGGAATTTTCAAATTTATCCATTTTGAAATTTATCCATTTGAAAATGGAATTTTCAAATTTATCTACCATGAAGGAGACCCCTTCTATTACACATTGTTGTTGAATTTGGAGCTTTCTTACTTTTAAATTTAAATACAGCAAAATTCACTCTTTTTGATGTCTAGACCCATGTGTTTTGACGGTTGCATAGAGTCATGCATCCGCCACCACAGTCGAGCACAATTCCATCACCTCCAAAAATTCCCCCCGGTCAGCCTTGCCCCCAGTCCAAACTCTTGGCAAATTCTGACTTGTTCTCCACCCCTATGATTTTGCTTTTTCCAGAATGCCATAAAAATGGATTCATAGAATATATAGCCCTTGGACTCTGGAAAAGCAGCTTCCTACTTTGCCTTTCTTTTAATGAATTCATTTTGTGTGTTCCAAGGTGTATGTGATGGTTTCCTATAGATCCTTTGGCAGCTTTAATATTTGTTGAGTATTGGTTCCATTTGGCTCACTTTTCTTTTCCTCTGTTATTGTTATTTTCCATAAATAATAGAATCCGTTGGACCTCTTATTATTAAAAACAAAAGAAAGTAGGGGTATTTTTAGTCATATTATTCATTGAGGTAAGAAACTAATAGTAAATACAGCATCTAAGTTATATCGTTATTAAGCTTACATTTGGAATCTTTTGTTACCTTTGATTTGACAGTATCCGTGATTCAGAATAAATAGTAGGAACATCATGAACTTAATTGGAAGAATGAGAGTAACCAAAATCGTGTTCCACTTTTATTCCAGAATCACATGTGACAGACTCACAAAATTTCCCATTGTGAGTCCTTTCAATCCATCAGATCATGCGAGAGCATCGTAATGAGCGTGTCACAGGATCCCAACATGATTCCCTATCAGAACTCTCACGGAAGAGGATCTCTCTAGATTTGTAGATGGCTGAGGGTTTATCTTTTTCTAAAGATTGAATGTATTAGTCATTGGTTTTGGTCTCAAGATGTCCATAATTCACTTTCTAAAATATTGAAATAACTGTTACACAACTGAAAACACCACTATTCAAGTGCTTAAAAGTGAAGCCCTCAAAATCTGCAAACTAGATACTCAAAACTGGCTCTGTGGTCCCTAAAGTGAGGAGGGCAAGGAACTAAAAGGGCCAATATTTCTTTGAAGTCTCACATTTTATTTTACAAATTTATGTAAATATCGCACTCCTATCCACTAACTTTCTTAAACGTTTTATTGAAACATACATACAGAAAACTGCACATATGAGAACTGAAGAGAGCACTGAATTTTCAAACTGATCCATACCTGAGTAACCCGCTCCAGAATCCGTGTTACTACTAGTACTCCGGGAAGCCCCTGTGCTCCCTTCCAGTTACTTCCAAGAGTGACAACTGTCCCCACCCCATAAATTAGTTTTGCTTGTTTTTGTGTCATTATCTAACTTCTCATTGTAGCCCAGTGCTTTTCATCCAAATGTTCAGGTTAAATAGATGTTTCAAGAAGAAATGCTAGGCCTACCCTGTGGCTTCTGGATTTCTAGAAACTGCTGCAAACTCCACGTGGTCAAGGGTAGGGGTGGGATACCCACATATCCCGGCACATCGCAAGACTCTTTCTCCCACGTTTCTTCTCTTTTTCCAGTTAGATGTTTCTCATATTTGCAGAAGAGTGCAAACAGAAGAACTGCTTCTGCTGTTCTGTATAAAAGGTTAGGCTTGCTATAGATAGGCACTTAGTTCCCAGAATTAGCAACCTATATATACCCCAGTACATGCAGCAACAAATGGAATTTACCACTGACCTTCAACTCCTTTGGACCTGACTTGGGTTGTAAATAGGGATTAAAATTAGACAAGAGTCCTAAGCAAGTGTGATTTTTATTTAGCTGCTTTTACATGGAGTTGGATGTTCGACAACTTGAAAATGAATTCCTGATTCACACCCAGCTGCATGTAGCCTGGTGCCTTGTTTTGAAGGTGAAGAAGGCACTGTGTGCGGGCAAGATGGAAATTTGTCTAATGGAGTCATTAAGGACCTTTACCCAGACGCAGACAAAGCAGGACAGGGCATGCTATGTTCTATTGATTCCAGTAAGTAATGACCCTGCCTGGAAATCCGTTTCTGTGTAATAGAGTGAGAAATCAGTACAGTAAATACTTTTATTTGAAACAGTAAGGTAAAATCTAGGAATTGCCACTTGAAATACAAATACTTGACTCAAGCTGTGAACAAATCTAGAAAAGTAGATCACACAGACAGCTTACTACTTGGTTTTCATGTGCTGCAGATAACAGAATTTCTCACGTTTCTGGAATCTAATAAAACTGAAGTCCTAAGGAAACAGTTGTTTGAGCTGATAAACACACAAAAGTGGTAGAACTGTGCATAAGGGAAACTCATTTAAGGAAACCCAATCCACATCTCTAAATGCTAAAGGCCACTTGTGAAAGGCTATTTGCAATCTGGATTCAGTATAGGTTAGTTAAGTAGTTAATAGGTATGTTGGAGTCTTAAGGTGACATGGAATATTCATTTCTACAAAAAGATGCTTTACGAACTAATGTTTTCTTAACGATTGTTCTTTGTAGGTGTAAGGTTTGTAGTGTTTTGGATGTTTTTCTAACTTTCCTTTTTGTTCTTTGTATTTTTATGCATTATTTGAATCCATTCTAATAGCCAGTGTTCAATTTTTCACAAATCATAGAAAAATATTTTTAAGAGGGAAAAAGTAAAGATTCACAAGGTAAAGGTGCCTAGATGCTTAACGCTAGCTCATTTAGAGGAGTTGGAAATAAACTACTGTTTCTTCTTTGAACTTTTCTGTACTTTTAAAATCTCTAAAACTTAAAGTTACTTTATTTGATGAAAAACTAAAACCTCTCCTTACTGAGGCACAATACTTGGTGTATTAGAAACTAGAAAGTATTATCCCTCTGAAGCGAGGCTCAGTAAAATGCTCAGTGTAGAGCAGGTGTTCTCAGCCCTGGCCACACATTATGATTGTGTAGAGCATTTTAAAAATCCCCATGCCTGGGCCTCACGCCCGTCCAGTTAGTTCGGAATACCTGGGAGACGGGGCACAGTCATTGGCACTTTTTAAAAATTCTACAGACGATTCTACTGTGTAGCCAGAGAGGCAACACTGATGTAGATGAAGGCTTGGGTCAGAGAGAAAAACTGGAAATGGAATTGACTATCTTGTTGACCTGGCCCTCATTAATTCCCTACCATTTGCACCTCATATCTACTTTTAAAAAACATCAGTTAAGGTTTTGCAGGGAGGAAAAGAACTTCCAAAACATAGTGGCTTGAAGAAAGGTTCTCCTCATCTTGTTCTTCGGGGCAGGGCCAGCGACACGAGGGCTGGATCAGCTTGGACGGGATCCCTTGCCGGACCGGGTCTTCTCCCCGCGTGGTGCCTCATTCCCCAGTGAACTCACCAGGCTGCTTCACTTGGCAGCCTGAAGGGGAGGGCAAACGCTGATCGCTGATCGACAAGTGATTTTGAAGTCTCTGGTTTTGTCACATTTGCTAATGTCCCTTTGGCCAAAGCCAGGCACATGGCCAAGGCCAGATTCCAGGGCTGGAAAAACACCCTCTACCTCTTGATGGAAAAGCTGCAAAATCATGTACATATAGCAATGAGATGAATTCATGACCATCTTTTGCAGTCTACCACAATCAAAATACATCCTTCTTTAGTGAAAACATTTGATAAAGTATTTATTGGAATCTTTTAAAAATATATATTTTTTCTAGTTAATTTTGGGAATGTACATTTAACTTTCATTACAAAAGAAATTTAACAGTAGTTAGGAAATTTTTTAAATAGGTACCTACTCCCCAATGGTCATAAAAGTAGCATTTTAAAAAAATGAGGAAAATATAGAAAACTACAAAGACTAATAATCAATCAACTGAATACTCAGAGATAATATTTTAGTATATTTCCTTCAGTTTTTGTTTTCATATAAAAGCATATATTTTCACCTGCCTTGACTGTTTTTATAATTGGCTCTCCTCATGTAATAGTATGTCATCGTCTTTCCATGTCATGAAGAATTCTTCACCATAATTTATAGTAGCTCTGTAGCATGCTATCCTTTGCGCTATAATTTATTTAGCAAAGCCTCAAATTATGGGCATTGAGGAGGTCTTAGCAGTAATAATAGTTTTATTAATAAGATTGGTAATTAATGATGACTGATACTTTTACAGTACTTCCTACATACCAAGCACCATTCAGAGTGTTTTAAGCATATCGTGCACTTTACAGGAACTCCATGAGGTACCGCTTTGACCCTCATTTACAGATAGGGAAACTGAGGATCAGAGAGATTAGATAAGCTGTCAGCAGTCTCACAGTTAGTAATTGGTCTCAAGCACGCACTTGAACCCAGGCAATTTAGTATCAGAGTCTCTCCTCTTAGCTGCTATAGTCCAGTGCCTCTCAAATAATAATTTACGACTAACTTCCTTAGGACAAATTCCAGTACCTTGAACTGCTGAGTCCAAGGGTATGCACATTTTTAAGGGTTTTGATGCAAAAGTGTCATATTGCTCTTCCAAGAAATTGCACCAATTTACACTCCCATTGGCTAGTCTGAGACCTCCATTTCCCTACACCCTCCATAGTACTATTTTCTAAATCTTTGCCAGCTTGACAGATATAAAGAGAGGAGAGGGGCGGGGAATATATCGAAATCTCTGCACCTGCTGCTCAATTTTCTTGTGAACCTAAAACTGCTCTAAACAAAAAATAGTAAAGTCTACTTAAAAATTAATTTTTTTAAAAAGAGGAGAGGCTATCTTAGGGTTAAACGTTAGTAACTTTAGTTCCTAACACGTTTGAGCTTCTTTTTTTTATTGATATATAATTGACATACGACATATTAGTTTCAGGTGTACAACATACTGATTTGGTATTCACGTCTATTTCAAAATGATCACCAAGGTTAAGTCTAGTTAACATCCATCACCACACATTGTTACAAGTTTTTTCCTTGGCGATGAGAACTTTTAAGATCTACTCTCTTAGCAACTTTCAGATATACAGTACAGTATTATTAACTATAGTCCCCATGCTGTACGTTACACCCCTAGGACTTATTTTGACCTTATTTTCTATCTTAGACATTTGCATAAGCCAAGGTACAGGCAACTATGTGAAAATGGAAGACCAACTCAGGAATTCCCAAAAGGGTGACAGGACAGCTAGGTGTGTGAGGACCGTGATGAAAGATGAGGCCTGGACACCCAGTGTTACAAACTGCATGTGGACAGGGCCAGGCAGACAATGAGTGAGCCCAGCATGGCGGGGCCCAGGCCGGCAGGAGAGCTCCTGGCTGTGCAAAGCCCCAGTGAATTGTTGTCAAGGGGCGCTGGCTGTCCAGACTTTCACAGGAAATCTGTTTTTTTCAGCGTTCCACGCCCCCTTCCATGGAGATCAAACCAAACAGGCCTCTTAATCAGATGTGATTTATGGACTGCCCGTCTTCAGTTTGCAATCTGGGGACAAAATTGCAAAAATCTTTATGTGCCACGGTCAGCATTTTGTTATCTTTCCATCCAGAATGTGATCTAGAGCAGTGAACTGCTGGACCCAGCCGGGGTTATGTTTCTGAGGAGCTAGCTGGGGCGGGCTGCTTGTTTCCTGGCAATCTGAAGCAAAAGAAAAACATGCCAGTTCTTTTGAGAGAGGAAATAAACATTAAACTGAGTCCAAGGGGAGCAGAAGGGGCAATGTAAAATGAGAAATGGGGTGAGGAGTCAGAATTCTAGTAAGAGGTGGAATGGGCACCGGCAGGAGAGGTCTGGGATGATGGCGAGTCTGACTTCGGTTTCATATTTCATAGGGTGAGTGGTTGGTGGGCATCTCAAAGTGATGAAGAAACGGACACAGGGAGGATGGTTCAAAGTAATCCCTCAGCCCCCAAATAGGAGGGCAACAGGGTCAACACTGATTATAGAAAGAGCCATCTGGTGGTATTGCCAATGAAGTGGGCAGACTGGAGGCAAAGAAACTGGTTTGTAGGCAATTAAAATAGTCTTGGTGAGAGATCTCGAGCACCTGAGCTAGGGCAGTGCCAGCAAAGGAAAGTGACACTATTGTAAGCCACATAAGGCTTGAAAAACTGCAGTAGACTGCATATCAGCTGGGGGCTCAACTGAAAATCTGATGGATGGTAACTACACTTACTGTGGTGATCATTTTGCAACGTATACAAATATCGAATCATTATGTTGTACACCTGAAACGAATATAATTTATGTCTTATTTATGTAGATATTTCTATGTATTTCTATGTATAATTATACTCAATTGAAAAAAAGAAACTCTGGGGATAGGATCCAGCAGTCTTTATTTTAATAAGCTCTCCAGAAAGTTTTGACATATTCTGAAGTTTGAAAACATTACTTCAAATTCTTTCTTCTTTCTTTCGTGCCCTCTTCCTTCCTTTCTTTTGCTCAACAGTTTACAGAGTGTTTGCTAGATGTTTGGCCACTTGTCTGAGGATGGATCTATCCGTATAAGGAAGATAGCGTCCTGACCTTTGTGTAGATGTTTTGGTATTCCTGGAACGCCTGATAAACGTCTGACATGACAGTACTTCCCTCCTCTTCGTGCCAGAAATCAGCCCCGCCTAAGTAGCTCCCCCGCGAAGGTTACTCTGGCGCTGGAGTGAATGGTTTACCAGCCAAACAGTGGGCAGACGCTGTGAGTTTTTCCCTCCTGGTGCTCTCATTAACCTTTCAATAAAAGGCCCACTCTTTTCATTGTGGCCACTCAACCTCAAACTTTCATGAAACAACCTCGTTATAATAAATTTGCTAATGGTTTCACACTTTACTCACAAAACTTCCCACTCTCAGGAAAAAAGAGTAGCTTGAGGAAAGTTACAAGGAGAAACTAATAGTTATTTCTTGGCTGCTTGAAAGGTATGATGCCAAATAGAGGGTTCCTTAAACCGAACTAGTGCGGCAGGGGTGGGGGCGTGAGAAATAACAGCACAGAATAGTGCATATAAATATAACGCATTTGCTCTTCTTTTCAATATTTCTTTTCTGCACTGAATTAACAGAATTTTGCTCTAAAGACAAGCAAATCAGATGAAAAGAAACTTATTTTGCTTTGACGTATTAAAAACAAAAAGTACAACATGTACTCACACAGATCAAACTCTTTAAGAGAAAGTACCGAGAGAAGATGCTGAGAGACAAATTATTTATCCAGGTTTATTCTCAGAGAGCTGAAGTTGAGAAACTTGCACTGTGCCACTGAAAGCAATACTTTTTAGAATGGAAATCGTTCTTAAAGGTTGATTTTTTAAAATTCTTTCTCCAATAGCATAATTTTGGTGCAGCCCAGTGGATGGGTCAAATTTTGGGCTCTTCTCACGTGCTAGAATCATTTTTAGCTCCATGCAGTCACTATGGTGTTGCTTCCTGGGCAATACTGTTAGCTAATTGCATTCTACCCATCATTCGAGATCCACCTCAAATTCTACCCATCTAAAAGTTTCTAAAACTTTCTTAAAACAAAGGCTTGTTGGAAAAAAAGACTGCTGTGTCCTGTCCTCAGACTTTGTGATTCAGTCTGGCGTGAGGCTCAAGATTTGGATTTCTGTGCTTCGCCACTTTCGGCTGAAGTTTTAAAAAATAGATTTATTTTTAAATAGCTGTATAATTTTTTTTAAAGCTAGGCGAAGCTTGAAGAACTGCCAGCAGATTAGAAATCAGTTGGGGGCCCCAGTACTGCACAAAATGTCAACAGTCATAGCTGGAAGGGATTAACTAGCGGATGTGGGATCATCGTGAAGGCGAAGAATTTTGAGGAATGTCATGGTTTAGTGGAGGAAGGAAGGGAAAATTGTCAGCCTACAAGTCTGGAAGTAGTGAAACTGAAGGCCTTCACTGCCTCAGAAACATTTGCCGTAATTAAAAGGGTGTTTGACACAAGCTAAAGATGACAAACAGCCAAGGAGAAATGTAGGCAGAGGGTCAGGGCATCCAGGTCAGCCTTTAGGCCAGGATTGTATGGAAACCTGAACTGCTCTGGGCCAAGGGCTGCCCACTTTTCTAAAGGCTCCGCTGACCTTTCTTGTCCTTCACCAGAAGACTGTCCAGGAAAGACTCTTGAGTAGAGGTGCCGGGCTGCTAGTAAAAGTATCAATAAATACAAACCCTTATGGATATACTAGGCCATAAGCTCCAAGAAGCTCTCATTCATGGCTTTACCCCCAGCATCTACTCTAGAACATAGGAGGTATGTAAGAAAACTGAATAAGTGAGGACATTATTTGAAACAAAATCAAGTTATTTAGCACGTCACTCCTAGGCCATTCACTTAAATTTCCTGGGCTCTAGTTTGCACTACTTGGCAATGAGGGAACCTATTCAAATATTAAAGCATATTAAAATTTCTGAAATCCCTTTGAGTCTAAAATTCTGGATTTTTCTTTCTTTCTTCATTCTATCTTTTCCTTTACAACCAAGGAGGAGTCAGTTTGTTGGCAATTAGCAACTGAATGCAGAGATTTTTTTTTTAAAGATTGGCACCTGAGCTAACATCTGTTGCCAATCTTTTTTTTTTTTCTTCTTTTCCCCAAAGCTCCCCAGTACATAGTTGTATATTCTAGTTGTGAGTGTCTCTGACTGTGCTATGTGGGACGCTACCTCAGCATGGCCTGACGAGCGGTGCCATGTCACTGCCCAGGATCCGAACTGGCAAAACCCTGGGCCGCCAAAGCAGAGCGCACAAACTTAACCACTCGACCATGGGGCCGGCCCCCAGAGATATAATTTTAAGAATGCTATGTCATTATCTCAGGGACTGCAGAACTCTAGAAAACGTCCACATGAAACAAAACAGGATCTCTTTTAGTAAGTTTCACGCATTAAAAATCCTAAGTGATTAATGAACTACTAGCAGGCAAAAACAAAAATGTATCTTTTTATTTCTAAAAATGACCTCAATTGGGGCTGGCCCCGTGGCCGAGTGATTAAGTTCACGTGCTCTGCTGCAGGCAGCCCAGTGTTTCTTTGGTTTGAATCCTGGGCGCGGAAATGGCACTGCTCATCAAACCACGCCGAGGCAGCGTCCCACATGCCGCAACTAGAAGGACCCACAACGAAGAATATAGAACTATGTACTGGGGGGCTTTGGGGAGAAAAAGGAAAAAATAAAATCTTTAAAAATGACCCAATTAACCATAAGAAAAAGAGGCTACAAGTTATTTAACACTACATTTCCTGGGTTATTAGGTAATTTTCCATTTTTTTATTGTTAAAGCTATTCAACAAGGAACATTGCGTATTTTTTTCTTTTGTTGAATTCTTCTTAGAATATTTACAAGCATCATTACTAAATCAGCAAAGTAAACAAGCTCAGATGTATGTAAATAAACTTTTTTAAAAATATAAAAGCAATATATAACATTAAAAAAGGTTTTATACACCAAAAATATTTCTTCATTTCATATGCAAATATTTGTACATGGTTTTATTAATAATGTACAATATCATGTTCTCAACCAGGGGCAGTTTTGCCCCCCAGGAGACATTTGGCAATATCTGGAAACATCTTTGGTTGTAAAAACTGGGGGTATGGGGCCAGCTCCGGGGGCAACTGCTGCTGGCATCTAGTGGGTAGAGACCAGGGATGCTGCTAAACATCCTGCAGTGCACAGGAGAGCCCCCGCAGCACGAGTTATCTGGCCCAAATGTCAGCAGCACCGAGGTTGAGAAACTTGCTTTGGATTTTAGTTAAAAAAGCATCCTCGTGCACAGCTACACCGTCCCCTTGATTCTAATAGAGTGGTTGTGTTTTCAGCCGTCTGTTGAGTAGTCAAGTGTGCCAGACGCTGTGCCAAGCTCACACACACACTGTCTTATTTAACACTCACAAAACCCTGTGAGCTTTTGAAGGTTAGTACGTGATGTCTTGAGGAGATTATGTAATTGTTCAAGGTCACACAGCCGGTAACAGCAGAAATAGGGATTGAAATGTCGACTGTCTGACTTCAAAGTCTGTGCTCTTAGTCATGATGTATACTGAATGTCATAAGGAACATCTTCGCATACAGATTTTCACATTTGAAAACGTATTTCCTTAGCTTATTTTGGTATAAAAGGCCTAAGGGAATTGGCAGTTATGGCGGCTTTTCCCACACAGTTCCAAATTGATTCTCCGGAGTTGTATCAGTTCAGTTAGATTGTGAGAAAACCTCTTTCAATACCCTGACATCAGCATTGACTTTTGACATTTAAAACCAAAATTCCTTGTTTATTTAATAAGTTAGAAAGCATATATCTGAGCTTCAGTAATAAGCACTTGCTGGATTTGTCACCACGTATGCCACATTTCCCCAAATGAGGACAACACTGGTTAAGAACAATAAGGAGAAAGTCAAGTCAATATAAATAAAGCTTACATTTCAAAGAATCATATTCATTTATTCAACAAATATAGTTATTTGACTAATAAAGGCTAAGCCCCAAGGAAAACATTCCTGGTTACTCTGTAAACTTTATCTCAAATCTTTGTTTAAATAAGCCTATGAAGAGCAAATACGAACATTGGATCTTATAGTTTAAAATGTTTTCTCTGCTAATATTGGTGTCTTCTTGTTACGCTATTCTAGAAATAATGCAAAATAGACCCTTCCTAGGATATTTGTGATTTAGGGTAGATTCACACCCATATGCCCCAGAACTGCCCTCCTAGAATCCTGACAAACGATAATCATAGTCATAACAGCAACAATAATAACACGATCATCTAGTCCAGTATTTTTTAAATAGGAGTATATCCCATTAGTGAATCCAGAAATCACTTTATTAGGTTTTAGCCAGAATTTTTAACATGAGATTAGACTAGAAAATAACATAAAAAACAAGTGCATTGCATGTAATAAGCCTAAGTATTTTGTGAAACTTTCATTTACTTTATCTATGTGTGTGTGATGGTATAAAATTGTTTTTCTGTGGAATGGAGTCTAAAAGGTTGAAAAAGTGCTGATCTAATCTACTTACGTCATGTGAAAGTTGAGCCTGGGAGATGTTCAATGATGCCCAAGGATACACAGCTGGTTAATGACAAAGCTGGGATGAGAACTAAATCCCCCAATCCCTAGGTCAGTGTCACTTCCATCAGGGGGTTCGGCCTGAGGTCAATCTCTGGGAGAAAAACAGGAAACAGAGTTAGGCTCAGTAGATGTTTATAGAGAGTATAAGGAGAAACTAGATGTTGGCACAGAGGATAGGATCATAACTTTGGGGTCTCCCTGTATGTTTTAAACCAAGACAAATTAAATCACTTACTGAATAGTGGGCACACTATACATTTAGGCTATTCAGTCTTTTGCTTGCCATTGATCTCCTCAGAATAACAACCAATTCGAATATTACAAAGTAGTCGAATTGAGCTGTCACCAGAAGTCTTGTTGAGTGTTTATCTCCTCCCTAAGCCAGTTGTACCAAGCAGGGCAGATGTCAAGAATAGATGATTGATGGCCACCTAAGCAGTTGCTGTGTGACAAACTAATACAGGTTGGTCCTTGCTATGAGGGTAGAAGAAATACTTTTCAATACTGAGAAGTAGAACATTATTACACCTTAAATCACAGTGGCCTTTTGGGGAACTAAGGTAGCAACCCGGCCTGTCTGGTCCACATGCAAGCTAAGTGATCCCCACCATCAGCACTAAAGACTAAGTTGATGGGGCAACTCTTGCATGCCACACTCATTCATTCCTTTCACACTGAGCCAGCATCTCCTGTGGGCCAAATGCTGTAAAGTCAAAGGCATCATGAGGACTAGCCCTCTGCTCAACATGGCTTTTCCCTGGAACAGGTGGGCTGATTGTCTTCAAGGAGTTGATGTGAGAGGTCTATTAAAATGTATTTCCAGCAGTGGGGACAAGTTCGTTAAATTAACCAAAAGATGAAAAGGTATAGAGTACCACATTCCTTCATACGAGCAGAGCAGAATTTGAGTGAGAATAGGAGAGTGAGAGGCTAAACTGGAAACTTGATGAAGGCTGAGGGAAAGACTGCGGGGAGAGGAGAAAAAGCAGCTGTGTTCTCTTAGCACTGTGGATTATAATCCAGCGCCTCCAGAGCCCCGGGCGCTCAGGCGGGGCCTGACGTTCTGTGTTTCTAAGAGGCTCCCAGATGACATGGATGCTCTCAATCCGAGAACTCACTTGAAAAGCAAGAGTCTGTGCTCATTCCCACCAGATATTTCTGTGCCTCGGGATTCTTTGCAAAAAAGGACAACGTAGAATTCAACTTCAGCTGTTTGATCCTTTCCTTGCTTCTACTTTTAAAAATGAAATTTTTTATGCACAAACATGAATAATATTTAAATAGACATGTTTGAGACACATCATCAAACAGAAACTACAGAAGTTGAGGTTTGTCATTTTGTTAGCATGAGGTTAATCGGTGTTATGTGTTTATTTCAAAGACAGCAGTCATTAATTATAAATGTCATGATTTTATCTCTAGAATAATGGAATGTGATTCTGAGTAAGAGTCAGTTTGTGATGATCAATATTAATGAGAATGAAAAGGGAAGAAAAATATCTCGTCCCTTTAAAAATGTAATCATTTAAAGGAGGGTAAGGGGGTTTTGTCATGGCAGTGTTTTATTCATGCTTTTCTGCTATAGTTATTTAACCAAAATAGACTCATAGAAATCACATACATGTCGGCTAACCTTGCTGACATGAGTAAATATACTAAATTATCTCTTTGCTTTCCAGACTGCCCTATCCCCACCCCCCAACTTAACTAAGCCAAGTTTTATTTTAAATTCTTTTAAAATGTGTGCTAAGAACAAAATAGGGAAGCTTCTTTTGGATAGGCAAACACTAAAATAGTTTTTAAAGTATTAAAATGCAAGTTAAAGCAATAGGAAGAAGTGTTGCTTAATAGTATTTTTCTTAAATAGTCAACATTTATAAGCAAAGTTTCCAAATTTGGCAGCAAGAAAGGAAGAATCTTGCCTTATAGAGAGTCTTAGGGGATAAAAACTCATGCTATTTACAGGAAAGGCGGAGCCAAATTTAATTTTAGTTGCGCGACCTCGGTCCAGTTCTTGATTTAAATGATCATATAATTATAAGGTGACATCAGGGCAAAAGAGAAGAGCTTTTTTCTTCTGAAAATGCATGTTTTTATTAATGTTTTTAAAGAGGAAAACATTTTATGTGCCTAATACAAACTTCTTTAAAAGTATTAGTCTTGTCCAATTTTTTTTCCTATTAAAAAGTATCCATCATCTTGGGTTATTTTTTTCTCATTAGCATGTATATTAGGGTTCTATTGGCCACTGTAACAATTTACCACAAACTTAGCAGTTTAAACAACATAAATGTATTGTCCTACAGTTCTATAGGTCAGAATCTGACATGGGTGTCATCAGGCTAAAATCAAGACGTTGGCTGGGCTACGTTCCTTTCTGTAGGGTCTGGGCAGGATCCGTTTCCTTGCCTTTCCCAGCTTCTGGAGGCCACACAGATTCCTTAGCCCCTTCCTCTGTCTTCAAACTGCAAAGACAAATCAAGTCCTTCTCACACTGCACCACTGCGACCAACTCTTCACCTCCGTCTTCCACTGTAAAGACCCTTATGATTACATTGGGCCCATCTGGGTGTTTCAGGGTAATCTCTCTATTTTAAGGTCAACTGATGAGCAGACTTAATTCCCCTTTGCCATGTAACGTAACAATTCTCGGGTTCCAGCAATTAGAATGCGGACTTCTTCGAGTGTGTGTTGGTGGAAGGAGGGGCCTTATCCTGCCTACCACATTATGTCTTACCAATATTGAAGAAGATCTTCTAAGAAAGAACTGCTGCAGTTTGGCTACAGATATCATTTGTGTAGTGCGATTACATTAAAATTATGTTCAGACTGCATTTCTCACTGGTGAAAATTGCTGCAGCTCTTAGGAAATAAAATATTCCTCCTTTAGTTGCACTTATGTTGATTTCCATATACTCCCTTTCCAGTAGTGGAAATCTTGGGGATGATACTCTATATGATTAAATGGACCCTTCAATCTCTGTGACCTATCCAAAATTTGAGACAAAGAAGGTTATTTGAGATAGCTTAGCACAGTGTTTCTCAAACTGGGGGACATGTGGGAACGTCTGAAGACATTGTTGATTGTCACAATTGGGAGAGATGCACTACTGGCATCTTGTGATGGAGGCCAGGGGTGCTGCTAAACCTCATACAATGCACAGGACAGGCCCTACAATAAAGAATTATCCAGCCCCAGTGTCAATAATGCTGAGCTGGAGAAGCCTTGACTTAGCAAGATAGCAACCTCAAGCCTCCTTCCCCCTTTTTCAAGATTAACTCTTAACATTTCACAGCTGAATTAGGTAATGTACTAATCAGATAATGAGTCATCAGTTAAACTTTCGATCAAAAGAACAACTGAAAGAAATAAAGACGATGAATGGATCAGTGCACACCAATCTTCCTAGGAAAAACTCAAAGATTGAAGCCTGTTGCTTGGGGTAAACAGTTCATCGTCACTGGGCAATCAGAAATCATGTCCTGTTTCTCTCTCCGTCCCCAGTGTCCGGCACAATGCTTGGCAATACCAAATGCTCGAGAAATACTTTAACAAATAAAAAGGATAGTGTGTTAAAGGATTTGTTTATGAGTTCCATATGTAGTGAAGAAGACGTTTTCCTTCTGTTTGCCTAATAGTGCAATTTCATATAAGAATGACTCTGGAATCACCCTCACTTATTAGCACTAAGGACATAGAGAAGCTTGTTTCTTGACCTTGCACTTCAAGATAGAAGTCATCTGGAAAGTCCTAAAAAATTTGAATATTAGGATTCAAAGTAAATTCTACTAAGGCCCTTGAGAGAGAGACCAAAACTCCCCAACTTTTTCAGCTGCCTTATGGTTTCACGCTATGGTATTTCTTAAACTCTATTTTGCAGGCTTGGGCACACATTATGAAAAAAATCGGTAGATTCTTTTTACTGGTAGCAAGGCTAGGCTCATAACCACTAATTATTCACATCACAAGCCTTTGGGGTCTTGCACCCATGATGAAAAGGCTGATGTGAAAGATAATATACTGAAAGAAAATAAGCATGGCTTGAAGGCTTCATCGATGAACTTGACACTTTGCCTCTTGATTCTCATTTTTGCTTTTCTTCTTTATCAACATTGCAGATGTCCCTGGCTCCATGCCAAATGCATCATGGACCGGTAACCTCAGAGCTGTGAAGTGGATTGACATGGAAGATAAACATGGAGGCTGCCATGGTGAGGCATTCATTTCACACTTTGAGGCCATACTGCTTGTTGGTGTTGGCATGGAGGTAGTTGCGGAATACAGGGTTCTCATGGAGAGAACTGCTGGTATATTTAGACCTGTGAGTTATTAAGTAGAGGAGCTAGAGGCTTCAAGACACAGTCCTTGAAAAATACATTTAAGCATCTCACAGACATTCTCCAGCTCATAATTACCTAGGTAGATTTAGATTATAATAGTACTTTCTTCTTGCTAGTTTCTGCTGTCTTACTTTTTTTTTATTGCGGTAACATTGGATTATAACGTTATATAGTTTTCAGATGTACATCATAATATATTTTGAATTCTGTGTAGATTACATCATGTTCACCATCCCAAAACCAGTCACAGTCCATCAGCACACATGTGAGCCCAATCACCCCCTCTGCCCTCCCACCTCCCCTCTTCCCCCATGGTAACCCCCAATCCAGTCTCTGTTGCTATGTGTTTGTTTGTCGTTGTTTTTATCTTCTACTTATGAGTGAGATCATACGGTATTTGACTTTCTCCCTCTGACTTATTTCACTTAGCATAATACCCTCAAGGTCCATCCATGTTGTCACAGATGGCCAGATTTCATCATTTTTTATGGCTGAGTGGTATTCTATTGTGTATAAATACCACACCTTCTTTATCCATTCGTCCCTTGATGGGCACCTAGGTTGCTTCCAAGTCTTGGCTATTGTGAATAATGCTGTGATGAACATAGGGGTGCATGTATCTTTATGCATCTGTGTTTTCAAGTTCTTTGGATAAATACCGAGCGGTGGAACAGCTGCTGTCTTATTGTTTATTCCTCTTTCTGTTACTTTTGGAAGTGCAGTGGTTAGGAAGGAAAAGTGGTCAGGATGAGGAGTGATATCATGGGAGCTGGACTCCCATCCTTCACGTCAGCCTCTGCCCCCTACAGACAGGCTTCCGGGTGGCTCGGAGGTATTTGCTGCAGTTCTGACTCGACGGCAGGTGATACTAACAAGAGAGATTTCTCCTCCAAGTGGACAAGAACTAGAAAACTTAAATAGTTTTTATTTCTCTGGAACCTTATGCAGAAGGGTTTTTGTCGGTCCTAGTGTACATTCCGCTCACACTGTTGCCCGGTACGTAGTGGGCATATGTGTTTGTTCGCTAGGGCTAACATAACAAAGTACTGCAGACTGCGGGGCTTAAACAACAGAAATTTACTTCCTCACCATCCTGGAGGCTAGAAGTCCGAGATCAAGATGGCTGCAGGTTTGGCTTCTCCTAAGGCCTCTCTCTTTTGCTTGCAGCTGGCTGTCTTCTCCCTGTGTCTTCACGTAGTCTTCCCTCTGTGTCTACCTGTGTCCTAATCTCCTCTTTCTATAAGGACACCAGTCATATCGGGTTAGGACCCTCCACATGACCTCATTTTAACCTAATTCCCTCTTTAAAGACCCTGTCTGCAAATGCAGTCACAGTCTGAGGCCCTGGGGGGGTTAGGACTTCAATGTATAAACTAGGGGGAGAGACACAAGTAAGCCCATAACTGCATGCAAGGAATATTTATTCAGGGAGTGATCAAGCAAATGAACTAGTGAGTGAATATGGAGGTTTGACCTTTCTTCCTGTGATAACAAGGTAAAGCCTTGTTATTCCACTCAATCTGTGGCTTCACTTATCAGTCTATCTCCTCTACACCTAATATTTTAGATGAAAACCTCTAAATCTGCTTCTCTACGGCTCTCCATTACTCTCAGCCTCCTTCTCATGTCTGTCTCTTGAGAGTCCCCTTCCGCTGTGGACAGCAACATCCTCATGTCACGGTAGAGAAATTTCAGTCCATTCTCAAGCATATTCATATCTTTACCTAAGCAGCCCACATTTTCCCCAGAAGTGGCTCATGCCACCTGCTTGCATTCTCATCACAGCCTACCCTCCTAGTGGAAGGAGGAGGATGGGGGGAGATTGCTTTGCCCTTTGATCTCCTGGGTCTTCTTTAGAAAATGGACCAACACCATCAGTCAGGGTCCCAATATTCGGGACATGTCTTTTCCACATCCTTCCATAACCCCTATCACCCTCCCTCTAGGACCACTGCAGGCATCCTCTGATCTGCTTCTCTACCTCTTCTCCAGCTGTAATACTGGAGGACCTCAACATCCACAACAGGGACCCATGTGATGTCATTACCCGGCAGCTCCAGCCCTCCCCTGCCACAGAAGCTCCCATTCCACTGTGCATCAGCTGCGCACCCCCACAAATAGAGCCCTTACCGGCGGTCTCCCTATCATCACCTGTATTCAGACCCTTTCCCAGTAGAGAAGGTATAGGCTGGTAGGTTTGCATTCTTCTAGGGACCTTTCCTGATCACATGACAGGTAGGGGCCATGACCGTAGCCCCTGGCCAGGAACCTACACACGGCACAAAGCTTGGGTAGCCCAAGCCTCACTCAGGCCAATGTCTCATTTTTCTTCTCTTAATGCCTGTTATGCCAAAGAACAGCTAACAGCCTTATAGAGTTCAGAGCATAAAAACCGTCCCTCAAACCACCATATAGGGAGAAGAGAAAGGCCCAATCCAGAGGAGGTGGAACATTGCATGCCAAACCAGCAAGTCAGTAATACAACCTGAACCCTTTCCCCTTGGCTGGGAGTAATAGGATTTGTTCAGACCCAAGAGTGTGTCCCTACTTTATGAGCCCTCTTAGCCCTCAGAATCACAGCGCACTGTTCTAGCTCTATGGTCTTGAACTTGGAGCTCCCATCTCTGATTACAATCTCTGTCATCTCTGCTACTTTCCTTCACCAGCTTGCATCCTTATTGTCTTTATCCCCAGAACAGAAGCTTCAAGTGGGCTGGGATTTTTGACCAGTTTGTTCATTGCTGTATCCCTGCACCTAAATATGTTGTTGTTGTTTTCAATGTGTTTGCTTTTCTATAATTGAGATTTCCAGAGGTTCAACTTTTCTGGCTTCCTCCTTCTACTAGTTTCCTTCTGAGAACTCATTGTCCAGCCTATGTGCTGTGAGCCACTGTGCGGTGCTCTTCTCAGTAACATTTTAGTTCCCTTGCCATTTGACCTTCCAAGCCCAATTGCTACACTCAATCATTAGCACCATCTGCTTTTTGCCATTTGTGTTTCCCTAGCAGAACACTGCTGGAGAATGTTACTGAACTGTCCTAAACTTACCCACCACAGGGACCTGCTATCTAACTTCAGCTAGACCCTCCTGCCTGCTACTTCTTTTATTCACCTCATTATTTTCCTGCTGCCTTTTCCAGCATACACCTTTTCAACTTTCCTGTTCATCTTTAAGCTCTCACTCTTATGCTAAAACAGCCTTTTCACTCTCAAAAGGTGATAATGTCAACTTTAGGAAGAACTTTCAAGACATTTCATCACAGTTACCCCATAAGTTCCTTTGTCATGTCATCCTTTTCCTCTGTCTTAGAGATTTCAGACCATTCTCTCATTGTTCCCTCTTGTTTCAAGAGGAAAAGTTACCTGTACTCACAACCAAAGCCACCATTTGCGGTCACAGTCATGTGTGGGTCCTCCTAAATTATCCCCTTACTCTCCTGCATTCTCAGCATCTCAGATCTGATTGCCTCTATCCTGAGGACCAAGTTGTCTCTGCCTCCTTTGCTTGATCCAGACTGAAGTCTTCTCTCCTGTCAACTTCCATCTTCTTAAGCATGTTCATGCTGCCTAGGCATTCAGTTCTTCTCACCACCCAGTTATTGTTTAACTTCCACCAGCCTGGCTCTTTTCCCCAGTGATTTTCACTCTCTCTTGTACTTCTTCCCAGACACATCAAATGAATCACCACGTCCTGTCAGTCCCTCCGTGCTCTGCCTCTAATACCCTTCCTTTCCCACTCACAGCAATCATTAACTGAATGAGCACTCTGGTTTGCATTAAGTCATTACTTCAATCTCTTGATTGGTTTCTAACATAGCCTGCAAAGTGCAGGAAAATCAATCTTGCTAACAGCAATTTCATCATTTGATTCTTCTATTCAAAAATCTTCAATGACTCTCCATATTTATAGGATTAAAAAGGCCCAACCCTTTCATCTGTTTTCAGTCAGTCAACCGCAGTAGTTCTACTGTATGCCAAGAAACCTCTGGAAAAGAGTTCCAACTTCCTACCATTCTTGTTTCTAACCCATTACCCCACAAAACTTCCTATTCTAGTGAAAATTCCCATCTCCACAGTTTTTCCAGAGGCATTTTTCCCAGCTCAAGCCATCATCCATCCCCCTGATGTTTCTCAGTTCTACCCATCCACTCACTCTCCACTCATCCTTCTCCATCCTTTTATTCAACAAGTATTAACTTAACACCTAATATTTACTGGGCACTGTTGCAGATGCAGGGGACACAGAAATGAACAAAATCATCTCAAATTTCAGCTCTTCAAGAGCTTATATTCTAGTCTGGGGAGAAAGACAATAAACAATTGTCTGGAAAGAAATACAATGAACAAAATATTATTTTCCTTCGTGGCACTGATACATAAATACATCAGTTAGTAATAAGTGCCAAAGAAAAATGAATCGGGAAAGGAGGAAAGGAGGTCAGAGAAGGCCTCACTGAGAAGATGGCCTTGAAGCAGAGACCTGGGGTGTAAGAGGGAGCCTTGAGGATGTCTGGGAGAAGGGGGTGGTCCAGAGGACAAGGAGCGAACACAAATTCTCAGGCAGAGTGTGCCCAGTGTGCTTGAGACCAGCAAGGAGGCCAGAGTGGCTGAAGTGAATGAGCAAGAGTCGTTAAGGGTTATAAGTGAATGAGCAAGTGGCGGGAGGTAAGTCCAAGTTAGAAGGGGCTAGACTCTGAGGAGTCTTGAATGCCATTGCTAGGATTTTGGCTTTTACTCCGCATGAGATGAGAAGCCGTTAGAGGATTTTGAGCAGAGGAGGCATATTCTGCTTACATTTAAAATGATCACTCTGGGGGCTGGCCCCGTGGCCGAGTGGTTAAGTTCGCGCGCTCCGCTGCAGGCGGCCCAGTGTTTCGTCGGTTCGAATCCTGGGCGCGGACATGGCACTGCTCGTCAGACCACGCTGAGGCAGCGTCCCACATGCCACAACTAGAGGAACCCACAACGAAGAATACACAACTATGTACCGGGGGGCTTTGGGGAGAAAAAGGAAAAAAATAAAATCTTTAAAAAAAAAATAAATAAATAAAATGATCACTCTGGCTGTTGTGCTGAGAATATACTAACCGGCAAAGGTGGAGGCAGTGGAAACCTGTTATTATTGTAAGAATCTAGAAAGGAAGATGGAGGCGGCCTGGACCAGGATGGTAGTAGTGGAGGTGGTGAAAAGTGGTCAAATTCTGTTACTATTTGGAAGGTTGAGCCGACAGAATCGCTGACAGGGGAGTGAGAGAAGTGCAGAGGGCACTGAAGAATAGAATTGCCGTGGATTACGATGGGGTAAACTTGGAGGGGATTAATGAGTTCAGCCCTGACATGTTATATTGGGGAGGTTTGTTACTCATTTAAGCGGAGATAGAAAGTAGGCATTTGGATAGCTAGCCTCCCGGAGCTCAGGGAGGAGGCCTGACCAAGTTCACTGCAAGTTCACTACCCTGACTTTTGAAAACAAGGATGTTTTGACTGTTTCCTGTTTTCTCCTTTGCAGGCCACTACGTACATGGCATTTGTATCTATGGAAATGGTGACTTAAAGTGGTTGATTAATTCGCCAAGCCTCTTTGCCAACAAGTTTGAGCTTACTACATACCCCCTGACTGTGGAATGCCTAGAACTGAGGCTTCGAGAAAGGACCCTAAATCAGAGTGAAACTGCCATACAGCCCAGCTGGTATTTTTGATCGCCTACAACTCAGGATTGAAGGGGAATTGCAGTTGGGAAGGAGAGCCCTTCTTTGTGAGAGAATTTTGCCTTGGTTATAGTAACAGTTTCGGGACGAAGGTTATGCTTCAGGACCTGGCTACGTTATGCTATGTTACGACATCCACTGGACACTGTGAAATATGCTCACAGGATGGCTGCACAGAGCCATCCTGGAACTTTGGCCACCCCGGTGGTCCCCTCTGTATCAATCTATTGTTCTGATCAATGATAAATTTAGCTGCCGTCAGATCTTAACACCAGATACTCATCATATATAGATGTTCTAATGAAAAGGAAAATTGTAGATAATTCTATTTAGGAAATTAAGAACTGGGTTTTTTGAAGAAGGAACCATTTATAACAGATCTATAGCCACGTATAAATGGGTACCAGTCCTCTTTGCTCAACCACACATAGGCATAGAAACAGCTTTCTGAGTAATTCACCAATCTCCTTTAGAACTTGAGCAACTAGAATTGAGGACTAGATCTCGTTCCTGAGTTTCAACACTAACGTTTTCAGTTTACTGTGTCTAAAGTTCTGTACAGAATCTGAAGTCCTTAACAGGTGACAGGATGTGCTCTCAGATATCAGTCACTGCCTGCTGTTTCAGTAAAAGGACCCCAGGGAAACAGAACATTTCTCGACTATGTGTCATAATGTGCTCTGATCCTCCTTCTGTCGTTTCATTGAGAGGACTGAAAAGTTCTCTCAGAATGAAGATATTCCTAGAAGAAAGGTGCTATTGCGTGGATGTAGTCTTAAGTCTCTACCACCTCAGAATGAATCACCTTCCTCTTCGGTCACCGCCCTCCACCCCCACCAAACTTATCTTACTTGCAAAATGGAGCCCAAGTTCTATCCTGTGAGGCTTTCACAGCTCCGTAGTATTCTCTGAGTAACCCTACAATGCCTGGTGCTGATTAGAATGTCTAGACTTTTAAGAGCTTTCAATTGTGGCTGAGCCTCTCTGTCAGTTATCCCTTGTCTGCTCACTCATCCAATTCATTCATTCAGCATGCAGTTAATAAATATTTCTTGAGTGTCTGTTATACACCAGACACGTGCTGAGATAAGCAGGAAAAGTAGCATGGAAGCTATTTCACTCTACATATCTTGGTAATAATGTTAACGGAAAGGCCGCTCTAAGAGAGTCTTACAGAGTGGCTGTATTTTAATCTATTCATCTGCAGGGTTGTAGATTGTGATATTGGGCCAAGGATAGCAGTAATTACAAGTCAAGATTTAAATCAGAGATTATTTAAAAGAGGAAAGGGAAGGAGGAGACAGAAGCTAAAGCCTACTGTGTTCTAGGCATTCTGCGGGCTCCTTTATATGTCTCCTTGCATTCAAACCTCACAACTCTCTTGGGAGGTTCACAGGATAACCCCCGTTTTGCAGATGAATTAAGTGAGGCTGAGAGAGGTTGATAATAAGCATAGGAAACAAGTTCTCTGAGAATTTGGATTCTCTTACTGGTCTTCTTAGTTCATTTCCTGAGGTGGACTATTTAGAGAAGATGAAATAAAGCCATATTTAGTATACCAGAGGAGGTAGGTTTGAAGAATGTTCTCAGTGTTAATATTGAGAAAAAGTCCTGTCACCTCAGAAAATGTGAAGTCTACTTTTGTATTCCTCTAATTCATTGAGTTCCTTAATATTTATTTATTCTAATGAAAAGCAGTTACTACAACTAATGATACATTTAATCAACACGATTTTTTTTCTGTAATTGTGCCTGTTGAATGTTAATCATATTTAAAGGGAATGACTTTGAAGTAAATCCTTCTTTTTCCTGCTACTGAAAAAGATGGAACCGTATTGGGGGGTAAAGGGTTGAGGGGTGGGGAACACATCTAGAGCTAACAGCATAGTCTAAAAATCATCTTTTTCCAAATTATTTAAATGACGCCACCTGAAAAGAGGAAATGGTTTACACTGGATCTTTCTCATGTAGAACTAGAAATCTTTTGGAATAGAAGATGTTTACATGTCTGTTGGTGGTCATCTCTCCTCTGTCTCAAATACTGTAATATTGGAAGAGCGTAGTGTTTGGGCTAGTGGGTTTCTGCTAGCCCATGGGGATGCCCTGAAACTACTGAATCTGTCTTTGTCTTTGATGATGTTCTATGTTGTTTTCTTGGAAATAAACTAATATATTGTTTTCCACCTTTGGGGCTATTATGTATTTTTATTTCATGGTTGGTTAATATCCATTAAAGAGCATGGTTAGCAAGGTAATTCTCCTAGCATTTAAAAAGACAGAAATAAATACATTCATACATACCCACACACCTGTCTAAAAAATACCCATCTACTGAAAAATAATTAAAATTTTCCTTTGTAGGGTGTTGGGTAAAGTAATTGGGAATGATAGAGAAGATCAGAATGAATGGCTAATGTTCACACTTTATTTAGGTTTCTAAATTTTTACCTAATGTCCTTTTCTGTTCCAGGATATGACATTGCGTTTGGTCATCATGTCTCCATAGGCTTCTCTTGACTGTAGCTTTCTCAGACTTCCTTGGTTTTGATGACCTTGACAATTTTGTGAGGTGCTGGTTGGGTATTTTGTAACCTTCCCTCCAGTTGATTTTATCTGCTCTTTTTTCTGATGATTAGATTTGATTTTGGGGTGTGGACCAGGAAGACCACAAAGATAAAGTGCCATTTCACCACCTCATATCAAGAAAACATGCTATCACCATGATGTCATCATAGTTGATGCTGACCTTGGTCACCTGGCTGAAGTAGTGTTTGTCACATTTCTCCACTGTAAAGTAACTCTTTTTTCCCCTTTCCGTCCAGTATTCTTTGGAAGGAAGTGACTATTCACAGCCCCTACCTAAGGAGCAGGGAGTTATGTTCCATCTCCTTCAGAGCATCTACATAAATTATTTGGAATTCTTCTGTACAGATTTGTCTCTTTTCCCCAATGTATTTATTTATAACAGTATGGACTCATGAATATTTATTTTATACTTTGAGCTGTAATCCAATAGTAGGTTTTTTTTTCTCAAATTGTTCCAGTTCAGCCAAGGGTTGGCTTCCGAGTCCCTCAGTCCTCCATCGCTATGGGTTTTTTTTTCTTGAACACTGTCTTACCTTTTGGCATTACAAGATACACCACTCAAGCATCTCTTACTGTTCCCTTATTCAACTTTGAGAATACATGACAAGTACAGTAGCCATAGTCTAAGAAGTACATGGTGATCAGAAGCTCAGACCCTCAGCTGAGAGTCTGGGTCACCTCACCAAATAAGCCATCCAGACCAACAGAGGTGCTAGTGAAGACTAAGGGAAATAGAGGATGGAGACACTGGGTATCAGTTACAGCATCAGGACAAGCTGCAATAGTGCAAGCTGTAGGTCATTCCACTAATCTTCCCTTCGTAAGTTTTCCCCAAGAAAAGACACTCACCAGATCTTGAAGGAGCTGCTCCCTAAACTTATAGGATTAAATTGATCTGTGCTGCTCAAGTGTGGTTGCAGCACTGCACAAATGGGATCTACCCGGGACTGAAACTGTCAGCCTTCTCCAAGAATTACCCTCAGCTGAAGAGAGTGACCTCACCCAAGATCACATCCTGTCTGGAGTCAGCCTGCACCCAATGCCTGGATGATGTGGGGCTATAAGGGCCCAATGCCTTCACCTTAACTTGGGCCCATTGCAACTTATGAGCTCCAGGTGGGGTGGACTGAGGCATTATTGTGATTGCACCGTAGCCCAACTTCTCTACTCAATTCTGCTTCCTTCTCTTCCTCCATAAATATGAAGTGAATCGGAAGTGCTCCCTTCCGCACTAATTGCCATTTTATAGCCTGATTTCTGGAAAACCTTACCTGTAACATGTTCCCCATCCAAAGATAATAAAAAATTCATCTATATTTTCTTCGATATTTGTAGTTTTATCCCCCATGTTTAACTCTTTAGCATTCACACTATCTATAACTTATTTTGTCATATGATTTCAGGTAGGGATCTAAATTTTTACTCTATTGAGGAAAGCCAATTATCCAATACCAACTTTTCCCCATTGATCTAAAAGGCCAATACGATCATGTATTAAGTTCTTATATACTTGTGGGTCTTTTTCTGGACTCTGTTCTGTTCTATTGATCTTTTGGTCTATGCATGTGCCAAAATCATATTTTAAAGATTACTGCAGATCTCTGATATGTGGCAAAACAGAGAGACTCTTATCATTCTTTTTCAGCTTTTTCTTGACTATTTTTGCTCATTCACTGTAAACAAATATTAAAAACAGCTTATCAAATTCCTTGAAAAATCCTATTGGGATTTTGATGGAATTTGCACAGAATTTATATTGATTAATATTGACATCGAGCTGTCAATATGTCTATTTATTCAGGTCCTCTTGTATGACCTTCACTAATACAGTACATATACTACTACTAATAATAATAATTAGTAATAATACTAATACATAAGTTTTTATGTACATCTTGCACACCATGTTACGTTCATTGTCATATATTTTATAGAATTCTTTGTGCCTATTGGGAATGGGATTTTTAAAGTATTTTGCTATTGATAGTGTAAAGGAAAACAATTGATTTTGATTCTGTAGGTGGATTTTACTGAACTTTTTTATTATTTCCAATAGTTTCTCAATGTATTGCATTTTCTGGTACTTGTCTATTAATAACAGTTTTGCCTTTTCCTTCTCAGTATTTACTCATCATATTTATTCTTATCTTCTTACATTGGCAGAAATTCTAAATACAATTTTAAATGGTAGCAGTGACAGCAGCTACCCTTGAGTTTTTCCCAACATTAAAGGGCACATTTAACTCTTGTGCATGATGTTGGAGTTTTGATTCAGGTTTCTGGTAGATATTTTTTATTGGATTATGAATAATAAACTGGAAAATAAATATAAATCAAAATATATTAAGATTCTCATTTAAAAAAAATCTCAGTTGCTATCTCTTTTTTTGGTTGCTTGATGGAATTATGGGTGACTTCAGTTTTGAAATTTTTTTCTTTGCACATATTATTTCAAAAGTGAGAGGAAGGGCTGGCCCCATGGCAGAGTGGTTAAGTTCGTGCACTCTGCTGCAGCAGCCCAGGGTTTCACCAGTTTGGATCCTAGGTGCCAACCTAGCACTGCTCATCAGGCCACGCTGAGGTGGCATCCCACACAGTAGAGCCAGAAGGACATATAGCTAGAATATACAACTATGTCCTGGGGGGCTTCAGGGAGAAGAAGAAAAAAGTAAAAAAAGGAAGACTGGCAACAGATGTTAGCTCAGGTGCCAATCTTAAAAAAAAGAAAAGAGGGGCTGGCCCCGTGGCTGAGTGGTTAAGTTTGCGCACTTCGCTGCAGGCAGCCCAGTGTTTCGTTGGTTCGAATCCTGGGCGCGGACAAGGCACTGCTCATCAAATCGAATCCTGGGCGCGGACATGGCACTGCTCATCAAACCACGCTGAGGCAGCATCCCACATGCCACAACTAGAAGGACCCACAATGAACAATATACAACTATGTACCATGGGGCTTCGGGGAGAAAAAGGAAAAGATAAAATCTTAAAAAAAAAAAAAAGAGAGAGAGAGGAAAAGGTCACAACTCCTAATTTTTTTAACAGTTAGAATTTAGTGTAGCAGCCTGTTTCAAGTGGGAAACTGGAGTAGGTATCCCGCTGAACAGATTAGGCAAATAGTTGGAGTTTGGGAAGATTAATGCCTGAACTGGAAAGTTCCTATTGTAACTACTCCCCCTTCTGGCCAGGATGGTTGAGGGATTAAGAGGCCAAGCCACCAGGAAAGACGCTAGAGGTCAACGCTTTCCCAGGTCCACGTTCTGACCTTGACACTAGGACTAGCAGTCATGTCTCTAAGAGGAAGAGGGTATGAAGTGAAGCTGACCATGCTCCCTTTTCCATGAGCAACACCTACAAGCTTTGAACGTGGTGGGAATGCACGGTGCTGTCTAGAAGATTAACCTTGAGGAGTCCTGTTGTGAGCTCAGGAAGCCTGACCTACGTCTCAGGAAGAATCCTGGGGGCTGTATTAGATAAGTGGGCCCAATGATTCAAAAGTAAAGAGTTCTTGAAAAAGGGAGACCAAATTCAGAAACTGATGACCAGCCTCAAGTGTTAACCTTTAGGAGTGATCTCAGGTATGATGTGATCAGAAACAGAGGATGTTAGGAGAAATAGTTGAAAAAGTTAGTGAAAGTTTAGTTAAAATGAATTATTTCAACTTGAGGCCACCAGCTTTACACAAGGCAAAAATGTAGGGTTTTAGGGCCAGCCTGGTGGCGTAGCAGTTAAGTTCGCGCACTCGCTTCAGCTGCCCGGGCTTCACTGGTTGTGATCCCAGGTGCGGCAGGCATCCCACATATTAAGTAGATGAAGATGGGCACAGATGTTAGCTCAGGGCCAATCTTCCTCAGCAAAAAGAGGAGGATTGGTGGGAGATGTTAGCTCAGGGCTAATCTTCCTCAAAAAAAAAAGTTGGGTTTTAGAGGGCTTTTTTAAAAAGTTTTATTTAATAAAATAAATACTTAGATTCATTTTCTCAGAATTTACTAAGTAGGTTTAATGGGTCATGAAGAGCTAGGAGGAAAAGCACTGGTAACTGCCATGTCTACACATTTAAACTCTGGTACTTGACACCATTGGTGATTTGCTTCCACATACCTCTGAGCAGGTGAGGCATGGTAACTCCATGACTAGCATTCATGTGGTGGGTTTCACAGAGGACCCAAGAGGAAGTATTTGAATTAGACTTTCCAATTGCATCAGAGATGACCCAGTGGAAGAAAAATGGCTTAAAGAGTAACCACAGTGACAACACGAATTCTTTTGGGGTAACAGTTACAAAAAGCAACAGAGGGATTTCACTACATTATAGGCTGGGGAGAAATATTTGAAAATGTAGGAAATCTACTAAAACACTGATGTTGTAGTCATTACCATACATGGAAATTTTCCTTTCTGAATATGTGACCAAGAAACTTTCCTAAGGAATGGTGGGAATCTAGACAAATGTCATTTGAAAAACTTCCATAAATATAAAATAGAGCTAGAGAAATATTGCTGTGTTTTCATAGGATTTTTGAGTAGGAAGATTCCACTCATTTATTTGTGTATTTAACAAATAAACTGTGCCAGGTTAAGGTCATGGGTATATAGCTATGTATTAAGACTGGTAGATCTTTTAGATTCTAGTTGAAGAGATAGGAAAATTACAAAATATACCAACAAACAAGATAATTTTAGATAGAGATAAAGTTCTGTGAAGAAAATAAAACAGGTAGAGGTGATAGAGGTCAAGATGTGGAGGTGGAAGGGCTCCTTTAGATTAGGCTGTCAGCCAGGACCTCTCTGCAAAGGGGACACGTTGAGACCGTGGTTCTGCTATTGACCACAAATTGCAGTTGGATGTTAGGACTTACCTTTGCCAATGTATTCTTTGACTTTGTTAAAAATTCAGCCAGTCAAGGGCTCCTTGAAGAAAAAGCTGGTTCCAGAGCTTGGGCAGAGAAAGTAGAAGATGTGTCTGCAATGTAATGTGGCACCATAAAGTAGGGTAGTGCTCAAAGAATGATGAGAACACATCAAAAGGCACAGAAGTCACCCTGAAGGAGCTCCTACTGGCTAATCTGAGACACTTTGAGCATCAAAATAGATATGATAGTAATAAATTGTAGTCTAATAAATTAAGAGTCCATGGATCTATACATGAATATATACATACATATATGCGTACACAAATGGAGGAGAAGGGAAAGCTTTTACAGTAAAAGGCCAACTAATAAATAAGGAAGGAATGATGGAGTTAGGAAATCATCAATGGTTGCTAAAACTAATGGGTGAAAGTTTGATAGTAAACGAAATATTTACATTGCTTCAAAATATCTCCCTACAGATTACTTATTAACTATAAACATACAATAGTAACTTTACAGTGAAAAAACCTGGAGACGTCACCTAACCAAGTGATCAAAGTTACATCACTAACATTGGGACAAATCAACTCGTGCCTTCTGATAGGAAGCACTGAGAAAGACATAACATTCCTTTAGTGGTATTCCTACCAAAACTGCATAAATTGAATTTGTAGTCATGAGAAAACTTATCAAACAAACCAAAATTGATTAACATTGTACTAAATAATTGGCCTGTATTCTTCAAAGATATGGAAATCCAGAAAGCCTGGGGAATAGTTCTAGAGTAAAGGAGATTGAATAGAAATGAAAATCAATGCAACACATGATTCTGGATTAGATCCTAAACTGGAAGTTTAAAGAAAAGGATAAGAAATAAGATGGGCATTATTGAGACAATAGAAAAAAATTGTATATAGACTATAGATTAGATAATACAATTGTGTCAATGTCAAATTTCCTGATTATATAAAAAAATTTCTTTGTACTTAGGAAGTACCTAAGTGTTTAGTATGTAAGGTGGCATGATGTCTTCAACATACTCTCAAATGTTTCAAAACATGTATCGACACACACACATACACAGAATGGCAAAGAAAATGAGACATAGCTAAACAATTGGTTGATCTGAGTAAATGATATAAGGAAGTTCCTTGTACTATTATTTCAATCTTTCTGTAAGGTTGAAAATATATCAATATGAAAAGTTACCAAAAAACCAATGAACTAACAAACAAACAAAGACACCCAAAATCTCAGCTGATTCAGCTACTTCATCTGGTGGTATGACCAAGTAAGTCATCGTTCCTGAAGGAACTCTGACCTTTGTGACACAGCAGGATGAGGCAGATCTGGGCTCCTATTAACTTGTACCTCTGTACATGGTAGTACCAGAAGCCAGCTTCCAAGCATAATCCTCTCAGCCCTTCAAGTGCAGCAGAAACTCCATTTACCCTTCATCATCAGTGCTATTACTCTAGCCCAAATCATGATCTTTCTTTTTGCCTGTTTTCCCAGCAGCATAAAACATCCAAAATAGCTGGGTGTTTTTCTCAAGAAACAATGAAGTGGAATCTTTTTTATATTTCCAAGTAGAAAAAAAATTTTATCTCACAAGATTCTTAACAGCAATCAACAGAAACTGATTCTGGCTGATTTAAACAGAAAAGGAATTTATTAAAAGGTACTAGCCCTGACTTTTACTTTTGTTAATAACAGACTAGGTGATTCAGACCAACTCTCTTGCTGAAAACAACTAGAGAGCTGGATGAAATATAAAAATGTCCTTTCTAATAGCATCCAAGAGCTAGCAAGATAGTGAGGAATTGCTAAACCAAGATACTAGAGAAATGGAAATCTAGAGATTTCCAATATGGGAAAAACAGCTGAGAGGTGGATCAACTGTCTCACAGGGCTAGGTCTGAAAACTTTTCCTTAAAAGTCCAGATAGTAAACATTTCAGGGTTGCAGGCCATATAGTCTCTGGTTCTCTATCATAACTATTTAACTCTGCAATTATAGTGTAAAAGCAGTCAGAGTAGAGATATTTGCATACTCGTGTTCACAGCAGCACTATTCATAATAGCCAAGAGGCGAAGGCAAACCAAATGTCCATTGGCAGATAAATGGATAAACAAAACACAGCATGGAATATTATTCAGCCTTAAAAAGGAAAGAAATTTTGTCATGTGCTACAACATAGATGAACTTTGAGGACATTATGCTAAGTGAAATAAGCCAGTCACAAAAAGATGAATACTCTGTGATTCCACTTATATGAGTATCTAAAGTAGGCAATTATGAATCATAGAGATAGAAAGTAGAATGGTGCTACCAGGGCTCAGGGGAGGGGAAAAAGATAACTTGTTATTTAATAAGTATAGAGTTTCAAACTTGTAAGATGAAACAGTTCTGGAGATCTATTTCAAAACAACGTGAATACAATTAACACTATTGAACTGTACACTTACAAATGGTTAAGATGGTAAATTTCTTGTTACGTGTCTTTTACCACAATAAAAAAAATGTGTGCAACAATAACAAAAAAGAACATCAATGAGATTGTTAATGTAGCCATCAGGATCTTCTGGTGGAAACAAAGCTTTGAGAATCAACAAAACATTCAAAAAGGTTTTAAAGAAAGCAGTCATAGAAAATACATAAAAAATGAGCATGGCTGTGTTCTAATAAAACTTTATGTGCAAAAACAGGCAGCCAGACTACTAGCCATAGTGTGCTGAACCCTGAGCCAGGGGACAAAATTCAGAGTCCAAAACAGCTGACTGTGGAGGCCTTGAAGTCACTCAAGCTTAATCATGACCTCGTTTGCCCATGTGCAGAGAATAATAATTACATCACAATTGCTGCCTGACTGGCAGCTACTATAAAAGGCCTTTAGTTGTAAGATCCATCCTGACTTCAGAAATATTAAAATGCGAAGCAAAAAGGCGAACTTTAAAATCTATGAAATTCAGCAAATAGAATTCCACGCCCAGAGACACCATAGCTAAGCTGCAGAAAACCAAAACCAAAACAAACTAAAGAATCTTAAAACAAGAACAGGGTGGGAGTATTGGAATTATCTTCAAAACAGCATGAGGTCAACCATCAGCTGACCTCTCAACAGTAACAATGGAAGCCAGGAGACAGTCAGAAGACATTACGACGTGCTAAAAGAAAATAAATGCCAACCAAGAACTTTGTACCCAGCAAAAAATATGCAAGAACAAAGGTAAAATAAGGACATTTCAAAACCACAACACGAGAGAATCAATACCAGCAGAGCCACACTAAAGGAAATTCTAGAATATTCTTCATAAAGAAGGAAAATGATCTCAGACAGAAGCTTGGAGATAATGGAAGGAATGAAAATCAGTAAAAACGGTAAATTGAGCATTGGCTATGTAATAATAATGTCTTATGAGTTTAAAAATGTATACACAACTAAAATATACAGTAAACCATAGCATATTAATTGGGAAGAGGTAAATGGAGTTATAGTGTTCAAAGTTAGGTAGAGTTATAGTATTCTAATGCTAAGTGTTCTATAGCATCATCTGGGCGGAGAGTAAAAGTACCCATTAATGTTGAAATTTTTTTAAAAAATTTTATTTTTTTCCTTTTTCTCCCCAAAGCCCCCCGGTGCATAGTGTATATTCTTTGTTGTGGGTCCTTCTAGTTGTGACATGTGGGACGCTGCCTCAGTGTGGTTTGATGAGCAGTGCCATGTCCGCGTCCAGGATTCGAACCAACAAAACACTGGGCCACCTGCAGTGGAGTGTGCAAACTTAACCACTCGGCCATGGGGCCAGCCCCTCCATTAATGTTAAATTTTGAGAAGTCAAGAATGCATGCTATATTTTATAGGGTAACCATTAGAAGATTAATGTAAGAGTATATAACTTCCAAACTACTGAAGCAAAAAAAAAAAAAGTAGAACAATAAAAATGATTAAGTCAAACAAGAGAAAAGGGAATAAGAAAGAGGTGGGAAAATTAAAAACATAGAGTAAAATGGCAAATTAAATCCAAATATGTTATCATATTAATTGTAATTGAACTAAATGTTCCAGTTAAATTGTCTGATAAGATTTAAAAAAAAACTATACATTGCTCACAATAGTTACATCAGAAATATAAGGATAGAGGCCAGCCCAGCGACATAGTGGTTAAGTTTGCACACTCCACTTCAGTGGCCTGGGGTTTGCAGGTTTGGGTCCTGGGCACAGACCTATACATCACTCATCAAGCCATGCTGTGGTGGCATCCCACATACAAAATAGAGGAAGATTGCCACAGATGTTAGCTCAGGGACAATCTTCCTTGAGCAAAAAAAAGAGGAAGATTGGCAACAGATGTTAGCTCAGGGCCAATCTTCTCCCCCAACCCCTCTCCCTAAAAAAGGAAAGGGATATAAGGATACCATAAGGTTGAAAGTAAAATGATGGAAAAGACATACCATGGAAACACAGAAAGAAAGCTCTCTTTGAGACAAAAAACATTACTAATAATGAGAGTCATTTCATAAAAGGTTTAATTCACCAGGAAGACATAACTGTTCATATGTGTATGTGGCTGATAACATAGCCTCAAAATGTATAAAGCAAAAATTGACAGAATAAGGGAAAATGGCCACATTTACAGTCATAATAGGAGATTTTCACCTATTCTTTTGTTAACTGATAAAAGAAGCAGAAAAAAAAATCAATAAGACTATTTAAGATTTTTTAAAAATACAATTAATAAATTTGACTTATTGTCCATAAAGAGAACACTGTAACCAACAATCTTTGTGTCAAGCACACTTAAAACATTTATAATAATTGACCACATACTAAGCCAGATGGCAAGAATCAACAAATTTCAAAGAACTGGAAATATACAGAGTATATATTTGACCAAAAAGCAATTAAGCAAGAAATGTTTAAACAGTAAATAGATGATCCTCATATGTATAGAAATTGATCAATTCATTTCTAAATAACTCACGAGACAAAGAAGATACCACAATGGAAATTAGAAAATATTTTGATAGTGAAAATAAAACTTGTGGGGGTGTAGCTAGAGTAGTGCCAAGGGGGAAATTTATAGCATTAAATGCATGTATTAGAAAAGATGACAGCTGAAAATTAATGAGCTAAGCATCCCTGTTAAGAAGTTAGAAAATCAACATCAAAATAAACCCAAAGAATGTAGAACAGAAATTACAAAGATAGTAGAAATTAGTAAAATAGAAAACAAACGTACAATGAAGACTGTCGACAAAGCCAAGGCTTAGTTCTTTGTTATTCAGAGATCTCAGACATTATAAGTTCCTTCAGGGATGGAGTGGGAAATAGTTCTCTGTCTCTGAAACTCACACTGAATCTTGGATATAAATAATTCAATTAATATTATTTAAATGGGTGACTTTAGTCTATGAACCAAAGAATAAACTATTAAGCAAAGAGATAAACTTCAAAGGGTGTGTGTAAGTGTATCTAAGCAATTGCAACAGGATATTAAACAGGATCTAGCCTCTTGTCCTGAAATTAGTGACAAGAGCCAGTACAGAGGTGAAAAGGGTGTTAAGTTCCACAGGACCAGGGTCATAGATCTCCACCAGGAATTCTTGAGATGGCAAAACCAGTCTTATTACAATCAACTATGATTCTCTAACCCAGGTGTCAGCAATCTTTTTCTGGGAAGGGCCAGATGGATAGTAAATACTTTCCGCTTTGTGGGTACAGTTTCTGTTGCAACTACTCAACTCTGGCACTGTAGTTCAAAGCAACCATAGACAATATGTGAAAATATGGTTCACAATATGTGAACATATGTGTTTCAATAAAACTTTATTTCAAAACAGGCAATGGCCTGATTTGTCTCTTGGGCTGTAGTTTGTTGACCCTTGCTCTAAACATTCCCCCCTCCCTAATGTCTAAAATTAATGAGGGAGAAAGAGCATCATCATAAATGCGAATCAGCCCAATGGGAATGCTGTGGTTGCCCCCACCCTCTACCCCAGCCAAGTGAGGGGGACCAGAGAATCACTTGACAATGCAGAAGGTGTGCACAAAGGGAAGACTTCCATCTCTTTACCTGGTTAGATCTTTGCCTAAGGAGCGAACTTAATGGCTCTGCCCTTCATCTAGGCAAACAGGAAAAGAACTGGAAAGAGGAGGCAGGGCTGAGAGAGGCACTGAAGCAGAGAGAGGAGCAAGTGTTTGGTATAACAATGACGCATAAGATTCCCTTAGCTCCAGGGGTCACAAAGGAAGGAAATTGGACTTGCTTAGTTTTGCTCTAATTTTATCTACAAGGACTTGCCTCCTGGCCCAAAGAGTACCCAATCAGTTATGGAAAAGTTTGAGTGGTGTCAGACCTCTCAGCTCAGAGAACCTGGGTGATAGGGAGGCTGCCAGGCTCTCCCAAGAATACACACGACACCTCAAAGAGAGAGGGGCTGGTGACCTGCCATGCAGTAGGTAATGTACAGCCAGTTGGAGGTGGAAACAGAAGCAGCCACAGCCAGCAAAGGGCCACAGCAACAGCCAGATTAGTAAGAGACACTCGTCTGTTCTCGAGGAGAGAGAGGGCAGGAATGTCCCAGAGTCAGACGACGTGTCCTCTCCTTCTCCTAACCCACACACTCAGAGTGAGGAAAGCTGAGGGGGAATCAAAGAACAGACCCCCACCTCCCACCACACTCAGCTTCTCTCGACCCAGGAACCTGGTCAGGCAGAGGACAGGAAGCTGTAAACTGGAATGAGATGGGAGCTTTTAAGCAGATGGAATTTTGGTTTTGTTTTCGGTTTTTTGATTTTTGATTGGGGGGGTTGAGAAATAATTTAAATGAAATAACTATGTGTAAGTTTGTGTACAATGTAAGGCCATGCTTTCTGAATAACTTCCCATAGCTCCTGGCAGAGAGTTACCTACCATGACGTCTAAACAGTCTGGGTCAAGTGTCGCAATCAATGGCAGCCTTTTGATGTTAAGGCCCAAAGTCACTGAAGTAAATAATAAACATACTAAAAGCCCTACAACATGATAAGGAGAATTTAGAAATCTGAGTGGGGAGGAGTAATGAAGCCAAGATCAAATGCTGGCTCCCTTCCAAAATCACTAACACAACCTGCTATTAAGGCAAAGCAGATCTGTTGCTTCCTGTGTAGTAAGGAGAGGACCATCTCCACACAGGCTTCATAGTGCCCCCAGGAGAGAAGGACTGATTCGGGCTACTTACTGAGATCTGAAGGGATGGATAACTGAAGTTGACCTGAAAATTATGGAATCTGACATGGAGAAGGAAAGGAAGATCTGAAAGGAAGACCTAAAACAACACATCTGGGGGCCATGACTGCTGTGGGGAAAAGGTTTAGCATTTATATACCCTGGGTTGAGACTGTTTGAAAACCAAATACCAATTTATAGAAACTTCTCACCAATCTAGAGTCTACTTATTTAGCATTTTTGGCTATACATGCCAGAGTCAAGAAATCAGACAGACAGACACGCACAAACACACACACACACACACACACCCCTCTGTGGAGAAAAACATCCCCCCCCTTTATATTCTTCTGTAAACTACTGAAGTCTTCACTCAAAGCTGAATGAGCTAAATGCTAAAGGTGATTGGACTGTTTTTTAAAAAAATCTCGAATAGTTAATGTTCTACCATGCTGAGTTGCAAGGGTTCTCATCCTACAGTAGGTAATATTAAAGCATTGCCTGTGGGATCAGAAAGACTCTCATTTGATTTCTGCTTCCGCCGTTTAGTAGCTGCGTGACCTGGATGTGGAACTTCTCTCACAGCTTTGTCCCCTCACTGTAAAGGAAGGATAATGATACCTCACAGAGAGGTTGTGAGGATTAAACTTTGTAATAAATGTAAAGCCCTTGGTACTGTGACTGGCTCCTAAAAATAACTCAGTGAGTTTGTTTTTGTTACTGACACTGCCATCAATATCATAGAAAGATCAGGAGGCAGAAAAAGGAGATAAAAATGGCTCAAGTGAAAAGGATAGGTAGAGATAAGGACTTCTAATAGTATGATAATATAATATTCCTTATGTGATTCTGGGGGCTCATCAAGAAACACTTGTTTTTAATATAGCTTATTAAAGGCAGATAGAACATACTACTTTGTAGAAAAACTATTAACAATTAAAAGAGAGAGTTGGTCCATAAAGAAATGTGCTTTAATTATCTAGAAAATTCACTAGTGAGTGATATATGAAGATATGTGAATCTACCTGTGAATGCAATCATTTGAAAATGTATGAATATTCAAAATTACTGCTATAGACAAGTAATGTATCATAATGTTAAAACTTAGTCCTTAATCATCCATAACCCACAGTTTACATGAGATTCTGTCTCCTCCAAAATCCACAGCAGATTGTGAGGAGATTCAAAATCTAAAGCTGAATGAATGAGGAAAGTGAGTCACCCCATTCAGTGTTTCATTAGAAGAATCTGCTGAGGGCCTAAATGTGCCAGGTATTATGCTGAGCACTTTAGATAAAAACCGTTAAGACCTGGCCCTACCTAATGGTGCTGTACTCTAACTGGAAAGGACAGAAACCTGGAAGGATCTTCCCACTTAAAGGGCCAGGAGTGATAAACTAGATGGGAAATTGCTAGAATATACCTAGATGGGCATACTGAGGAAGAAGTTAGCCAAAAAGGTGGGGACGACACAGAGAGGTATGTACCTGGACACAATTATGACAAATCAGCTGATTCAACAATAGAAACAGGAAAGGAGACACTGTGTGGCCTTGGTAACTCAGCCTGTATGAGGCTGCATTAACCAAAAGAGACCAGAATAAACACAGAGCAGGAAGTTAGAAGCATCACAAAATAATGCTTTACCACGGAATGGCCTGGAATCAAAACACAGGAGAGCAATAGGCAAACTGGATCTAGAAAAGTGAGTACAACTGATAGAGTGGCCAAATCTAGAGACTTCTGAGAAGTGAAATGTTTTTGAAGTTGATTTTTTTGTTTTTTTAACCCTCAAAGAAAGATTTCGCCCCTCCACCCCCATCCCAAGCTGTCAAAAACAAAAATGAAATTTTGCAGATGTTATCTTTGTGTCATTACTGCTCAAATTATAATCATGGTCACAGTATACTGTACAACATGCAAGCTTAGCAACCAGTGGTCAGAGGGAGGATATGGAAGATCAATCCTTTCCCTACCACAAGCCTGTAATGCAGCCCTAAATGGGAAGATGGTGCATATGTTGCTGAGCACATTATCCACAAAGTTTAGAACGGATCCTTGCCCTTACTGTGTGACGGAGAGCAACTATATCGCAATTCTTTCACCTATAGAAGAAGCTGCATTCCCTTTGGTATACGTAACAACCATCAATCAAGATTTTGATATGTCTGAATGGCTCCCTCCAACCTATTTACGTGCCTCAAAATGTCTACTGCATTCACATAGATAAGAAGGCCACAAATGAGTTTGAAATTGCTGTGGGGCAATTATTGAACTGCTTCCCAAACACTTTGATATCATCAAAGTCTGAGTATATTACTCACAGGGGAATATCCAGACTCCAGACTGTCCCCGCCTGCACGGGAGATCTTCTAGCTTCAGACGTTCAGTGGAGACACTTCATTAAAATCTGTGGTCACAATTTCCCCCTAAAAACAAATAAGCAGATAGTGCAGTATTTGAAAACATTGAATGGGAAAAACATTACTCCTCACTTAGTGTCCACTTTGAGATCTGCCGAAAGGATCAAATATGCTCGTAGACTGTCTTTTGTCCTAAAAACACGTAGAAAGAAGGGTCCCTTGCCAAATCAACTCAAAATCCACTTTGCTTCAGCTTACACTGTCCTTACAAGGGAATTTGTCCATTTTGCTCTTTTTAATAAAATAGCCATTCAGTTACTCCAGTGCTCCGAAGATACCTATGAAATATACCTACAGTCCTGATGAACTTTTCTGGATTTCACTTGATTCCGTGTGTGTGTTTCCCTCCTCATTTCTTATTAATTTTTACTTCTTAACCAAGGTAATATATCATTGTGGTTTTAAAATCAAACATCATTAAAAGGCTTAGTCTAATGAAGAATTGAGGGCCATGCCTCTCCTCACATGCAGTCCCAATTACCAAAGGCAACTATTATCATATTTTCAGCTGTTTCTCCTGTTGTTACCTCAATATAAATAATATGTCTATACTATCATTTCTTGACATATCAGATTTTAACATTAATTATCAATATCCTGTGCTCGCATCAGCAGCACGTATACCAAAATTGGAACGATACAGAGAAGATTAGCATGGCCCCTGCACAAGGATAACGTGCAAATTCGTGAAGCATTCCATATTTTTTTTTAAAAAAATCAATATCCTGTTATAATTGTTGAGAACTACGTTTTCATCCTTTACCCACAAATTTTCCTTCACTCATCTTTTTAAAACCATGATTTTAAATCAATTGTCAATGTTTATATTATTATAACTATGAAGCTATAATTTATAACTGACAAGAACTCTACTATAATTACATTTACTTTCTCCTAAATATTTTGTTTTTCCTGAGGTTAATGATTGCTGCAGGTCTTTCATCCCTTACTTACTTATTTTTATATATACTTATCACTAATATTTCCAGAATGCTTAAACTAATCTGTCAAATAAATATCATTATTTTTCAAGCGTTCAACTCTTTACCAGCTCCTTTTTCCTTCCGAGTCTAGACATTTCTCCCCTTGGGCCTATCATCAAGCTCTGATCCTAGGAATTCTCTTCCCCACACCTATGTTAGATCCCATATTCCAGAGAATCTATGTCTTTGTCTTTTAAAGATACATCCTGAATATTTAAGAATTAAATAACACAACATCACACATTCGCTTCAAAATAATCTGAGGGTAAGTGAGGAAGGAAATCATGATTGGCTCTCTTTTGATAATTATTGACCCTGGCTGATGGGTATACAAGTATTAATTATTTTATGTGTTTAAAGTTTTCTAAAGTAAAAAGATTTTTAAACTTTAATCCCAGATATTTCTCTTTTTTGGCAGTTATGCTACATGGGATCATATTTTTAGTTATGTGTTTATTTTACTTATGAAGTCTAATTTTTGAATATTATTTTTTGAACCCAGCCATATAACTAAATTTTCACATTCATTTTAACAGTTTTTCAGTTGATTATCTTAGATTTTCCATTTATTCAATCATAATCTGCAAGCAAATGATAAACTTCCCAAATTTCCAATTATGTTAATTTCTTTATCTTATCTAAATTAACAATTATCTCCAGGATAATATAAAATAATAGTATTGATAATAGGAATTTTTATCTTGTTCCTAGCTTTAATAAGAAATGTTTTAGGTGTGTGTTTGGTGATTTCTACTTGTTTGTTAGTAAGGGGGTAGCTTTCTCTCTCTACTTTTTCCATACTAATGTCTGCTTAGATTTTTCACCCCTTCTGCAGTCAGTTTTGATAAATTATATTTTCCTGGAAAATCATCAGTTCCATCCAAATTTTCAAATTCATTTGGTGACAGTTGAACAAAGGCATTTCTTAAAAGACTTTGAAGTTCCCTATGTATCCATGGCTCTTCCTACTTATCAATTCGTGTTTTGTGTATTTATGCCTTTCCTCTTTTTTTTCCCCCTTGGATTTACTTATTAGTTCTGCCATTTTTCTCTTTTCCAATTCATTAATTTCAAGTTGTCATTATTAATTCTTGCATTTTGCTTTTATGAAATTTGTTTTGGTGCTCTTTTTCTAACTTTTTTACATTGGTTGCCTTTTTTCATTTACTTTTTAAAACTATAATTTCTTCTGGTTACTACTTTGGGTATATTCCATAGTTTCTGATAAGTTGGACTTTCATCATGATTACTTTCAGGATATTACGCAATTGTAATTTTGCTTTCCTCTTTGAAGAGCTGTATAAGAAAAAGTGTTTTTAGAGTTTTAGGTGCATTTTTAAATTTCCATTGTGCATATGTTTTTAAGATTAATATTTAATTTTACTATTTACTCCATTTGCTCACAGACTGTTACCTGCATTATCTCTACTTGGGAAGGTGAGATTTTCTTTGTGGCCTCATATATAATAAGTTTTGGCAATTGTTCTATGGACACTTAAAAAAATGTGTATTATTGGTTTTCAAGGTATCACTTTCTATATATACTTGTAGAAATTAAATATATCTTATTTAGTATATTACTTAGGTATTACACATTCTTTTGAGATCTACCTACTGAATCTATCAATTCTTAATAACGGTGAATTAAAACTTCCTACAACTTTATTTCTCCTTTTAAGTTTTAGCACCATGAATGTTGACGCTGCTATTGGGGCAGAGATGTTAAGTTTTCTATCTTCGTTAAATTGCATCTCATATCATTTGAGGCTTTTTGTCCTGAATTCAACTTTATTTGATATTAAGATCATGAGCTATCTTGATTTTAGTTTGCCTTTCTTTGATATATTTTTTCTCACACTTTAATTTGTGTATGAGTCAGGGTTCAGTTAGGAGACAGAAATCACATTTGTAATGTGAATAGAAAAATTTAATATAAAGAAGTATTACCTAGTAACAAGGGATTAACTACTAAGGGGTAACGAACTCTAAAGAATAAAGAAATAGCAGAAGTAGAAAACAGCCATGATCCCTAAGCCTTAGGCAGAGTTGCCAAGGAGTTTACTTGGAAACTTGGAAAAAGTCTTTCCCCAAACTTGGAAAAAGGAGATTCAGAACTTCTTGAAGATGATGTGGCTGAGGCCCACTGAATGCCCAAGAAGTTTGCTACAGAGCCACAGACTGGGCTGGCAAGCAAGAAAACACCAACTGGGGTGCTAGCAAGACTCACTGGGAAGTCACTTGCTAGGATACCAGCGAAATTTACTGGGAGGCCATATGCTAGGCTCCCACTGTAAATTGATGGGAAGTCCCATGGTGCCACTGACACTTGCTGTGAAGCCATCCACTAGGATGCTGGCAAAATTCTCTAGGAAGCCGCTTGTTGGGATGCCCGCGATATTCACTAAAATGTAAGCACTGTTGGTGTCCTTCAGTCTCCCTGAGGTGCTGCTGAAACTCACTGGGATATTACCCACTGGGGTGCCACTGAAATGCACTAGGAACCTACCTCTGGGGTAGTATCAGAATTGTCTGGGAAGCCTAGCATTGGGTTGCCTATGAAATTTGCTGGACAGTGAGCACTACTGGGTGTCCCACATACCACAAAATCAGGGAAAAAGGCCATCAGAACAAGAAAGAGAAAGCCTTTCCTCTTGCAGGGCCCTTCTAGTGCCCTTTACTGACAAAACTTGGTGTTGCATGAGCTGACAAAGGAGAAATGTTTACAGGGTCCAGTTCTAGTATCATAAAGGATGCCTTTGAAGCTGAGAGCCAGGATATTGATATCTGGCACAGTCCACCCCTTTGGCTATTCAGTTTCCATGTGCACTCTCTGCACACACTCCCATATAACAATGAAACAACTCTATGTTTCCATCCAACAAGATATAGCTACACTTTGTATAAGTAAGAAGACCTCATGCTTCCTCCAAATGAGGAGACAGAGAGTATAAACATTATTGCATCTATCACTGCCTATATCATTTATTTCTCAAATTCATTCACAGTTCCATGACCCATTCCATATTTCCCTTGCTCTCAGCCAGAACTTCAGCTGGTCAGGGTTCTTTACCTGGTGGGGTGATCCAAATCTTCATTCGTGAATGATATAAATCCTTAAATGTCTTGCCTCTTTTCGGTTGCTATAGTTTTCCATTAACCTTTACTATCGAGCATGGAGATACTAAGTGATGCCCCCAAAGAATTCTCTGGGTTCCAGATAGAGTTCACTGGGTAGAGCAATGCAATTTTCTGGAGAATTGCAATCACTCCAGCCAATAAAATGACACTTTTTTTAGAGTGACATTTTTTCTCTCTGTTGGTTCTGTGGCATAAGGGGACCATAACAGCCAAGTGGAAATCTCATCTTTGAATTCAGTGGCACCATTGTCCATTGAGAGAGCATTCCCCCTTGGAAACAAAGACCTCCAAACCCGCAGAATTCAAAGTTGTCAGGATGGAAAGTAAAAATTCTGTGGGAATCAATCCTTGATTCCCAGACCCATGTATTCTGGCTATGGAGAAGACAGCATCATATATTGATCTCTGATTCAAAGTATATACAGGAGTTTCCTGTACAAGAAAACTCCATTCTTTTGGGGTGTTGTCTCTCAACTGCAGCTGGAGCTGAGCCTTCAGGAAGCCATTACAAATTTCAGCCAGGTCAGCCCCTTCTGCTTGATGATATATGCGGCAAGACCAGTTAATTCTATGGACATGAGCTAGCTGTTAAACTTACTTTGTTATGAAATGAGTTCCTTGATCAGAAAGATAAGAATGAGTTCCTCAATCTTTGTAAAAAGTGGCGTGATGATGAATAAGTCATCTGGTGAGTCCATGGATTGTGGTTCTAGCAGAAGCCTAACGGGCAGGGAAGGCAAATCCATATTCCATATTCAGAATGTGTATTTATTCCAGTGAGGGCAAATCTCTACTCACTCAGTGATGAAAGGGGTCCAGGGTACTCAGTCTGACACCAGGTGGCTGGCTGGTTCCGTCAGAGAATAGCACCATTGCAAGGCTCAGCATTGTTCTCAGCTGTTAGCAGATTAGGCATTCGGCAGTAGCATTGGCCAGGTCAGCCTTGGCAATGGAAAGTTCATATTGTTGAGGCCATGCATAGCTTCCATTCTTTTCACCATAGTTTGTTCATTGGCTCATTGAGGAAACGATGAGGTGACTGGGGAGAGTGACAGGCTGATATATACAGAATGTGTCATTTGCTTCACCTGATAATTAAAAGCCTTCTCTGCAGTGTAAGCCATTTGATGAGCATTCACATGGGACCCAAATATCATAGTCTATGCCCATTCTGAAAGATCTATCTATATACCTCTCCCCCAAACTTCCTTGTCACCAATCTCCCAATCCTATCTTTCAAGTCCCTAACACCCAGCCCAACTATACAACTGCCTGTGTACTGAGTGTAGATCCACACTTTGGCCATCTCTCCCTGCAGAAAGAGTGGACTACCAAATGTACTCAAAGTTCTGCCTATTGGAGGATTTTCTTTCACCACAGTCCTTCAGGGTCACCCTTGATTCATGCTATAAATCTGCAGCTGTTCACTTTAAATGGTGCAAACATACCATGTACACCAAGAACCCTGCCCCAAGACAGCTTTCAAATCTGTATTTCTATCATTAGTCCCACCTCTCTCCTCAGCTCCATGGCCAGGTTTTTTCCTGGTGCAATTTATTTTTAATGTTTTAATGTAAAAACTTTTGAATGTACTTTAAAAATAGACTATGATGAACCCCCATAATCCTATCAATCAACTTTAACAATCATCCATAAAATGCTTTACTTGATTGCATTATTGCCCTTCATATTTCCTTTAACTTCAATATTTTTTTTAAAGATTTTATTTTTTCCTTTTTCTCCCCAAAGCCCCCGGGCACATAGTTGTATATTCTTCGTTGTGGTCCTTCTAGTTGTGGCATGTGGGACGCTGCCTCAGCGTGGCTTGATGAGCAGTGCCATGTCTGTGCCCAGGATCTGAACCAACGAAACACTGGGCCGCCTGCAGCAGAGCACGCAAACTTAACCACTAGGCCACGGGGCCAGCCCCTAACTTCAGTATTTTAAAGCAAATCCTGAGCTATTGTCTTTTCACCCCTAAAAACTTCAGCATGCACATCAAAAGAAAAAAAATACACAACTTTCTCATTCAACATAATGCTGCTACCACATGTAACAAAATAGCAATAGTCCTTTAATATAATTGAATGCACAGTTCAAATTCAAACTAATTGCCTAAAAAAATTCATACAGTTGGTTGGTTTGTTGAAATGAGGACCTGAACAGATTTCATCCATTGAATTTGTTTACGATGTCTCTTGAATCTCTTTTAGGTTTCTTTTCTTCTACATCAGCTCCTTTGTCAGGCAGAACATCCCACATTCTAGATTTGGCTGATTGCTTTCTTGTTTTAACTTGCTTCTCTATTTCACACATTTCCTGTAGACTAGAAATCAGATCTAAAAGTTTGATTAAATTAAGGTTCAATTGGCTAAGAGGGCAAGAGGAAGCTCTTGCATGAATCAGGAGACATATAATGTCTGGTTTTTTCCCTTTTAGGATACTAAAATTCATAACTGACTTCAGACAGATTCACTTCTTTTAACTGTCCCTGAACATATCCCCAGGAGAATCTACCCACATACTCCCAAACTACACTTCCTCTTTCATTCATCTGTCTTTGTTCAAGGCAGAATGTTCTGAGACATCCTGCATTCTTCTTCCCTTTCCATTGATTCTCACAATTTTCTAAACAAGGATCATTTCTTTCTTTCTTTTTTTTTTGGTGACGAAGATTGCCACTGAGCCAACATCTGTGCCCATCTTTGTCTATTTTTCATATGTGGGATGCTGCCACAGCCCGGCTTGAGGAGCTGTGTGTAGATTGGCCCCTGGGATCTGAACCCGAGAACCCCAGGGCACCAAAGCAGAGTATGCAAATCTAACCACTAGCCACCAGGGCAGCCCCAAGGAACATTTCTCATATCAGATCTTTCCTTTCCATTCACACTACACTGCCTTAGCCAGAAAAGGTTCCATAACAGAGGTATTTGAGCAGGATTAAAATAAACAGAACTATCTAAGGATATCATTTCTCTGACTCTCCCAGGCAGAATAATCACTCCTTCCCTTCTATTTCCATTTCACTTTTGTTATTCCTCTATAATTGGATTTATCACATTATATATTTAATATCTATTTCTCTCCATATCCAGGTTGGGAATCCTTTTAGAAGAGACTAAACTTTATTCAATGCCCTAAATTCCTTATATATAGTTAAATTAAATGTTTACTGTTGAATGAGTGTTTCTCTTAAAAGCAATAGTAAACATGTGAATAAACTATGAAGAAGTAGAATCTTTTCTAGTTTTTCTTTATTAGTTATGAAATTATATTTAAATGTTTAAAACATTAAATTCAGTTCTGTGCTAATAATACTAATCTGATGTGAGATATAAGAAAGAACTTATAATCTAATATTTCACAGACTAGAGCAATGATGCTCAGGAGGCTTTGGGGCCATGTTTGTAGTAAGTGCTATTGTGGTGTCAGTCCCAGACTATTGATAGTGACACTATCAGCTAGCAATGCCTAAGGCACTCACTCAACTGTATCACACACAGGGGCTGATGTTGTGGCTGGACTGGCCCCAGTGATTCTTATTATAATTGCAGGACACACTTCAGCAAAAACCATCAGGGAAGCTTAAGGAACAAGATTTATTACTCACAAGTTCTGGAGGGTACATGGCACGCCCCAAGGGCACACAGAATGTTCTCAGGTAGAGAGACAGAGTGCGGACCTCGGGCTCTGCCTTGATCAGGATCCAAGTGGGAGAAGTCTAAGGTTTCATGGGTTCACTCTTTATTGGCTAATTTAAAGCAGAAGAGCAGGAACGAGGGTCAGGAAGGGAGACGCAGGGTCACTCAAAAGGTCAGTTATTTAGGTTTTCCGGGGCTTCCTGAAAGAGGGAACTTCATGGGCGGGGATGGGGTAATTCCTTAACTGGTTGTTTTGCTGGTGGCTGTGTCAGCACATTTCCACTACATGCAATGACTATTTCAAACTTTCTCCACTCTTCTCAAACCTCTACCCTCCCTGGACAACCTTACTTTCTGCAAATAGTCTCGCCTCCAAATTCCCAGAGTAAATAAAGGCAATCAGATGGAAACTCTTTCAGCTTCCTGTCTGAATTTGCACACATTCTTTTTTTCCTACAACAGTGAAGAATCCTTCCCTTCCATGGTCATTTCCTCTATCTATGCGCTGGATCTCTTCACCCATTCAGACAGCTGGGGTCTAACTTAGATTGTGTGGGGGCAGGGTGAGTCAAAAAAAGGCCTCATTAAGGAAATGACAAAAAGAGATCTGAAGAATAAATGGGAGGTTGGACCAGAAGAAACAAGGGTGAGGTGGAGGTCGGTTAAAAAAACTCGTAGGCTGAGAGAAAAGAATCTGGATGCACATATTTTAAGACAGGCAAAAGCTACACATGTTCAAGGAAACTTCTTTCTCAGGAAATCTGTGCTAATGATGATCTTTACTAAATCTAAGGCTTACCACATTTTAATGGCTTCTTTCATTTCACATTTAAATATACTCAAGTCTCTTCCACCTTAAGACAAACAAAAATGAAGAAAATAAAAAATAAATAAGAGCTTGTCCAAGCCTTCTTGCCACTCCTGATACAGCCATCCCATTTCTCCCATCCAGCTGAAGTTGTTGGAAGAGCTGTCAACAGTTGCCATCTCCAATTCCTCTCATGCCACTCCCCTCAACCTACCTCATCTGGATCCTGCCACTAATCCTCCCTTCACTTTTTCTTTCAAACTGATTTCCTAAGGACATTAATGATAAATCAAGTGGTCACCCTCCAGCCAAGTGCTACCACACTCTCTGGCTGTCCTCTCTGGCAACTTCTTAGTTTCCTTTGTCAGTTCATTGTCTTTTAATAAACCACTGATTTGAACGTTTAACACAAGGTGGCCTGAGGCCCTCTTTACTTCTAATTCTATAGTCTTTGTCCAAGTCAGAGGTCAGCAAACTTTCTGTAAAGGACCATAGAGTAAATATTTTAGGCTTTGCTGACCACACAGTCTCTGTGTCTTCATCACAATAACTAAATTCTGCCATCATAGCCTGAAAGGTACCAAATGAGAGAGTGTGGCCATGTTTCAATAAAACTTTATTTATAGACATAAAATTTGAATTTCACATAATCTTCACGTCAGGAAATAATATTCTTCTTTTGAATTTTTCCCCAATCATTTAAACATGTAAAAATGATTCTTAGCTGGTGGCCTGTACAAAACAGATGGTTGGCCCAGGGCCACAGTGTGTGCCCTGCACTCAGTGATTTTCTCCACCCTTGTGGCTTTAATTACCACCTATGCACAATAACTCCCAAATTTAAATCTGCAGCCCAAATATATTTTCAAAGCTCCAAACATACACATCCAACTGGTTACCCCACATCTCCTCTTGGATGTCTCAATGGTACCTCAAAATCAACACATCCTAAGATAACCCCGATTCCTCCCTCACCCCACAAATCCAATCAAGCACGAGGTCTTGCTGGTTCTATAGCCTACTTATTTCTTGAAATCATCCTCTTCTCACCATTCACTCTGCAGCCATTCTAATCCAAGCCACCTTCATTGTTTGCTCCACTGCAACTGCTTCCTAAATGGTCTCCTAATATCTCTTCCTGACCCGCTGTGATCCATGTAGCAGCCAGGGTAATAACATCATCCCTCGATATCTGCAGGGGATTGGTTCTAGGACCCCCCAGGATACCAAAATCCACAGATGCTCAAGTCCCTTATATAAAAAGGCGTGGTATTTGCATATAACCTGTGCACATCCTCCCATATACTTTAAATCATCTCTAGATTACTTATAATACCTAACACAATGTAAATGCTATGTATATAGTCATTATACTGCATTGTTCAGGGAATAATGACAAGGAAAAAAAAGTCTGTACATGTTCAGTACAGTTACAGCTATTGTAGACCTTTTGATTTGTGGTTGGGTGAATGCAAGGATGCGGAACCTGTGGAAACAGAGGGCCAACTGTATCTGAAAACACTAATCCGATGAGTAAACTTTCCTGCTTGAAGTACTTTTAACACTTTGCCAAAAAGTCTTTCACTCAAGTTAACGCCTGCAGGTTGCCATAGTATCTGCCCAACCCCTGCCCCTCTCTCCTCACTTTGTGCTTCTCACCCACTCTTTTCCCTACTCTAGCCAAACTTGTACCATACTGGTCTGTACATTTTAAGCCTTCTTTAAGAAATCCTTACCTACTCCAAGATCATAAAGACATTCTCCCATATTTTCTATTAACAGTTTTGCTGTTTTTGATCTTCACATTTACCACTTTAATATATTGGAAATTATTTGGAAGGTATAAGTAATAAATCTAACATTATCTTTATCTATTTGGGTAGCCAATGTTTCCCATACCATTTTTTGCACAGTGCTTATTTCTAGTGCTATTTACTTTCTATTCTAAGTTCCTGGGCCAGTTTCTAAGCTATTATTTTCCACTGGTCTATTTTTCTAATAGCAGTACAATAATTTTAGTTATGCTCAAAATTTTCTTGGCTATTTTTGGTCCTTACACTTGCAAATTAGTACTAGGATCAGCTTATAAAGTTCTGATAACAATTCTGCTGTGGTTTTTATTGGATGTCAATTAAATGTTAGTAATCCCCTTTCATGGATAATATCCAAAAGCCACAAGGAGAATGAGAACTAGAAACTCTAACTTCAATGAAACCAGAAGAAATTGAAACTCTAAATAATGACGTATGTGGAAGGGCTTCCAAAGCAGTGAAGATAAAATGGTGGTGCACGTGAGAAGCAGAGAGGGGATGTTTATTTCTACAAATCTCAGAAAGAGCTAGCAAAGCAGATTTTTCCAAGGGGAGGAGACACTCTCAGAGGTATAAAACCAAAAACCCTCCCATTTTTTACGCTAATGAGATAAGGGTGCCTGGACCAGCAGTACGAATGTCTATGGACCTGGTTTGGTTCCAAAGATGCAAAGGAGATGAAGCTAAATGAGAAAACTCACAGATAAGCTGAATTTACAACTACCTATCAAAAACCTACCACAAACACATTAGTGGAAGGTGGAGTCTCAGACGAATTTTCTTTAAAGTCTGCAATAAGGATGCCCACTACCATTCTTATATTTAACATTTTAAAGGAAATTGTAGCCAGTTGAATAAGGTAAGAAAAAGAAATAAGGTATAACAATCAGAAAAGAAATTAATTTGCCATTATTTTCAGACAGTGTGATTGTCTAAATCGAAAATAAGCTAAGAGTCTCCAGGAAAGCTACTAGAATCAATAAATAACATCAGTAAGTTGCTCAATATAAGATTATATTTAAGTGAATGGTGTTCATATATACCAGCAGAGAATATTTTAAGCAATAAGAAACCAGAAGTCACTAAGGATAAATCTAACAAAAGATGTACAAGACCTTAACAGATAAATTTATAAATTTTATAAAAGACTTAAAAATGGAGTGCTATACCATTTTCATGGATTGAAAGACTCAACATTTTAAGGATGGCAATTCTCCCAAGTTAATTTATAAACTTCATGCAGTTCCAATAAAAATCACAACAGGCTTATTAACAGAACTTTACAAACTGATCCCACTACTAATTTACAAATTATAGGGACCAAAACTAGATGTCTCTATGCTTCTGCTTCAGTTGTCTTTTGTTTATTAACTGTTTTCTTAGGTATTAGTACTTCTGTTTATTGAATTGGGAGTTTCTCTTTCATGTTTTAGTTTTCAACAATTGTTTTTGGTATTTCTTGGTATGTCTTCTTCCTTATTTTTAAGATTCCTTGCCCACCTGTCGGTGGACACTAGTTATGTTCATCATAGCCTGTGATAATGGGAAAAGGGCAAGACACGCCTTTAACTAGAGGACATTGCGCCCTTTCATTATGTCTTTGTTCTCATTCCTCCTGAGTGGCACTAGCCATTCAGATATTATATAGTTTCTCCTTCCCAGCCTTTTACACCAAGGGCCAGGAAACTTTTTCTGTAAAGGGCTGATAGTAAACATTTTAGGTTTCGCAGGCCACATATGGTCTCTGTCATGAATTCTTTGCTTTATTTTTTTTTAACACTTTAAATTAAAAAATGTGAAATGTAAAAACCATAGTTAGCTTGTGGGCAATATAAAATAGGTCACAGGCTGATTTGTCCCCTTGCTCTGACTCTAGACTCGTTGCTCCAACTTAGGACAAATGCCTCTCCTTCCTCTTGCTTAACATAAGTGGAAGATGAAAGACAGCATTGACTTACCACGTTTCTCATAATTTAGTTTTCCAATCAATTATTCTGACATTTGCCCCAGGGCCCAACCTTCTTCCTTCTGAGCCTTCCTTCTGCTTCTGAGCCTGATGAGATCCTGGGACTCTTTCTGTTCTAACCAGCACACATACCTGCCATAAGCTTTGAACTTTGATTTACTCTCTTAATCATGCCCCATCTGCTCTCCGTCTTCCAAAGAACCTTCTGATATTACTTTTGTTTTCCAATGTTGTCAATGACTAATAATATCTAAAAATATACAACTTTTCTAAGAGAGAAAATTTTTTTTTCTGTCATACGTAGGAATTAAGCCAGGAGGGGAAGATACACAATATTTATCCAACGTCTATATCTACTTTTTAGGGAAGTTTTCTTCACAATAACCATGGTTATCAAAGCAATGTCATCAACAACTACTTAGACTTAACTAATAGTTTAACTTCTTTGTTTGCTGTTTTTCCCTCGTATTCTATTTCTTTCTTACATTCGTATTTTATTGAGTTGGGGTATATCCTTGAGCAATTACTTAATAAATATTCTGAAAATGGTGTAAACTGTTTGAGGTCTCGTATTTGATTTCACTCTTGAATGACAGATTAGTTAGGCAGAAAATTCTGAATTTAAAATAACTTCCCTTGGGGGCTGGCCCCATGGCCGAGTGGATAAGTTCGTGCGCTCCACTGCAGGCAGCCCAGTGTTTCGTTGGTTTGAATCCTGAGTGCGGACATGGCACTGCTCATCAAACCACGCTGAGGCAGCGTCCCACATGCCACAACTAGAAGGACTCACAACGAAGAATATACAACTATGTACCAGGGGTCTTTGGGGAGAAAAAGGAAAAAATAAAATCTTTAAATAACTTCCCTTGGAACTTTGCTTTGATAACTTTTAGCGTCGTGTCACTAATGAGAAATCTGTTACCAGTGAGATCTTTTTCCTTTATAGGTAATCTCTTCCCTCTTGTTCTCTGTATAGAATCTTTTAGGATCTTTCTCTTTGACTTTGAATATATGAAATTTCATCAGGAAGTGACCACTGATGACTTTGAAGGAAATCCCCTCATAATGTGCACTAGTCATCCAAATTCTCACTTATTGGCTATATCAAAGATGGTTAAGTGAAACTAAGGTACAATTTGAGACAATATAAAATAAAATATACTACCTCACATGGAGATTTATTTCTACACCTTGATCTCATTATAACTTCCACCACACTCTGCATGTCTCGGGGGCACATATTATATTTCATCTTGTTTTTCAGTAGTTTGGGAGGTTCTCTCTTCCCTTAGCTTATGAGCCTCTGCAGGTGTGATCAGATGCCTGATTCACCTTGCAGATCAGAAGTGTCATGTCTAATAATATTTGTTATTAAATGAAGTAGTGCTATAAATTTCTGCAGCTGCTCAGCTTGAAACTTCATTCTCCCAGAAATTATTCTATTCCATTGTATGTACATACCACACTTTGTTTAACCATTCATCCATTGATGGACACTTAAGTTGCTTCCATCTTTCAGCTGTTGTGAATAATGCTCCTATGAAAGAAGCAGGTTTTGAAAGCAAAGCAGTCTCTGAGAGTTCCATTCTGTTACCAGGGCATCTTGGAGAAACAGGCCTGAGCGCCAAAGAATAGGGCAGGGGAATAGATAAATTCACTTGCAATAATGACTTTTACATTGAAAAGTGAAGAAAACACATAACTTACATAATAAGCACTAATTTTAGAGAGTCCAAAGAATCCAAAAAGCCTTCTTTCTCAGGAACGTAAGATGTTTTTGTTTGGGTTATTGTTTTACTTTGTGTTTTCTCGATGTCTTGTTCATTTGCGGTCACTATTGGTAATAGTGGTGTCCATGGACCTGGTGACTTAGAGTGGCTCTATAAATCTTCCAGCACATTTTCTAACAAGTTGCAGTTGGGGTCATATCCACTTACTGTGAAACGCCTATAACTGAGGATTCAAGAGAGAGTCCTAATTCATATTGCGGTCCCAGTGGAACCAGATTGGTATTTGCTCCCAAATTACAAGCTTTTAAAGAAAATGCTACAAAATAACAATAAGAAAACCAGTAACTTTCATTTTGGAATATGTGCCCTACTTTCGTCATAGATCCTGCCTAGGACACGCTGCAGACCTGTGGCCAGCCTGTGAACTTGCAGTAAGAATAGCCTCAGGTCACTCTGAAGGCAGATGATATTAGAACAAAGTTCAGTCTTCTGCAAGTGGCACCTTACTCACAGGTGGCTCTTTCATAGTGCTTAACTCCTAATCTAATCCATTTAATCAAACTCATTTAACCACTCATTTAAAATCAGCCAAAGCCTAACTCATTTAACCGAAGACATGTTTTGTGGGATGCCCTAAAATAAAGGAATGCCCCTCCAGAGATAAAATTAGGCTCTTTCCCCCATCTTCCTTCGTGAGAGGGGAATCCAACTATTTCATACATAAGTAAAGAAAGAAAGTCACCTGAAAGCAAAGCAGATCCTTCTTGTTGTGCCAAAAGTCACTAAATGGTTGAACATTCACATAGGCCAAGAGCCTTGTTATCCTAGGAGAAACGTTTAAACAAACCCCTTGAACTCTGAGAGCTTTGTGAAAATCAATCTCACTTCTCAGCAGAATTGGTCACCAGGAAGAAAGGAGACAGGGAAACTGGCTTCTGAAGTGGCAATGGTCTGACTTCTCCCATGAGCAGTTGGCAACTTGGGGAGTGTGCTTGTGAGTTGAGAACACTGATGGCTAAGGGTCCCATTACTTGGAGCTCAGGCCTGTTTCTCCAAGATGCCCTAGTAACAGAATGGAACTCTCAGAGACTGCTTTGCTTTCAAAACCTGCTGCTTTCATAGCAGCATTATTCACAACAGCTGAAAGATGGAAGCAACTCAAGTGTCCATCAATGGATGAATAGATAAACAAAATGTGGCATGTACATACAGTGGAATATTCTTCAGCCCTAAAAAGGAAGGAAATTCTGACATGTGCTACAGATGGATCAATCTCGAAAACATTATGCTAAGTGAAAGAAGCCAGACACAAAAGGTCACATATTGTATGATGCCTTCTACATGACATATCCAGAATAGGCAAATCCATAGAGACAGAAAGTAGCGTGGTGGTTGCCAGGAGCTGGAAGGAGTAGGAAACGGACAGTTATAGTTTATTGGGTACAGAGTGTCAGTTTCACAAGATGAAAAGAGTTCTGGAGATGCATGGTGGTGACAGGTGCACACCAATGTGAATGTACTCATACCACTGAACTGTACACTTAAAAGTGGTTAAGATAGTAAATTTCATGTTAGGTGTATTTTACTACAAAAAAATTTTTTTTTAACCCTGCTGCAAAAGTGTTCTGCCCCAGCACCTGTGAGGGCAGCCACGGCAGAGAGGTCAGCTTCCACGACCCGCCCGGGGCAGATCTTCACTAAAGTGGATGGGTACTTCAACACCCTGCAGCCCCAATTTCCACCTTTCTCTAGAGTCAGCAGCTCAAAACTTACCCTCCAGTAACAGCAGTAAATTCATAAAGTTGTCCATCTTCCCTCTCCTGGTTCCAAATCCCTCCATGTTAAGAGAACGGGGAGCCCCAAGTACTTACCACTGCTTGAGAGAATGTGACGTTTATTAACACAGGTAAAACTAAGAACAATCCATTACAAACATGGTGACTGGGAATGCCTATTTGGCAGCCAAGGTGAGTAATAAAGTAAGTAGTAAGACACACCTAATGTGCAGCTCAAAAGATAAGTCCCATGCTGCAAAACTTAATGTGGGCTTCTTGCACAGAACAAATAGAATAGAACGGAATGAGAATGGATGAGCTTACCCTGAGAAAAATGTAGAAATAGAAGAACATGCAGCCTAGGAGGGAGTTAACTAGAGGAATCAAAATGGAGAGCATCACCCAAGTTTTTCTAACCTGCCCACATGGGATGGCCAAATCAAGAACTTGATTAAATTAGGACATTTTGAGTTCCAAGGAGGGAAATTGAACCAATAAGGGTATTGTATTGGAAGCTTTGTGATTTATGAAAAGAGCAGGGGTGCAGAAAATGAAAAACTAGAGAATAAAACATTGCATGACTCTCTCCCTCTAGCATGACTATCTGCTTCTCTCCATAAGTTAACTTTATTCCATAGCAGGAAACATTGCTACAGCAGCTCCTGGGCCCCATCTCTCCCAGCTTCATCACCAGAGAAGGACTGAGTTTCTTCAAAACTCCAGGGAAAAAGTGATGAGTTCAACTTAGGTCATGAGATCACTCCTACAAATCAACTGAGGCAGACACTATAGCTTAGGCTGGGTTGAAGCCCACTGCTAGACCAGTCATCAGCTGTGGTCAGTAAGGCTACGGAAGGCCTCACCAGAATCTCAAGATTTGACTCAGAAAAGCATTCTCCGGAAAAGACAGGCTGGGCAGACAAACCAAGTGCCCACTATACAACATTCAGAGTCTTGAGGCTGAAGCCTGTTTATTAAAGGTACAGTGGATAAAAGAAGTAATGACGCCAGCCTCACATCCCATCTCCCTCTAGTTGCCTCTCCTTGTTTTTAAGACAGCTCATATCCCAATAACTATAGGACTCCGGATAGCCTGTGGAGTCTGCTGCTGGAATCCCAGTTGCAGTTCACTCAAGGGAAGCTGAAGCATACCATTATGTCTCAGAGCATCCTACAACAATCACTGTACACCACCACAGGCCCACCCAGGGCGGGTGGCCCTCAGCATTTCCTCCCTCTTTCATCACAAGGAAGAGCCTAATCCTCCCAGTCCCCATCTCTATGAAGGTTACTCAATCAGAAGCAAGGGTCTATTGACGATTGGTCCACACAATCCTAAAGTTGCCTCATCAGACACTGGGGATTCTAGCTCATTGGCCCAATGGTTTTCTCTTTCTCAATAAAGCAAACAGTAGCAGCACCACAAATTAAGACATTTTTCCAAGCAGTGGTCATCAATCAGTGACGAGTACAATGTTCCTCTTGCTTTCTTATCTATTTGCAGCACAGAAATATTGCCTGCCCTTGCTCTAGGGGAGCTCATCTCCACAGACAAGATAATCACAAACAGAACTACAAAGTCGACTGTTGACTATTTACGACCCACACTGCTCCACAAGATAGACCTAATGGGGGTTTATCACAGTCAGTCAGGGCACTTACTGTTAACTCTCAACAGAAGGACTTGAACAGGTCTAAGGACTTGGTAGGGCCACAACAATCAGTGACTGATAAAATCTCTGCCACCCAGAACAGCATCTCCCTATCTACACCAACCCTTGATATGTATAAACAAGACTAACATTATGTAAACATCTGTAGTTTTGTTAATCTCTCTCTTTTTTAGAATTTAGAGCACCTGGCCCTTTTAGCAGCTGTAATTTGTTCCAGTTGGCAGTAATCATTGCTTTTCATACTGTTTGCCACTGTCTGGTCACTGCCATGAGAGGAAGCCTCTCTGCTCACACTAGACTGTTTATCCCCATCATTGCTAATCTGTAAATTCTGAAAGAATCATCATTCTGTAACAGAGATATCAGGCCATTCTTGCTTTCTCTGCTCCACAATCCAGCATTTGCTACCTTCCAAGCTACCCTCATCCCACTTGGTAACGGAGAATGTAAAGACAATCTTCATGCTTAAGCTGAATGTTTATCATTTCATAAAACTAACAGTGATAAGCAGAATATCAGAAGGTATGGGCTATTCCAGAAACAGAGCAGGAGGCTTTGAAACATATGAATTTATGCTAATGCTTTCATTTTATCCTCAATGAGTTCTTATTTTATCTTACTCTAAATCCAGACCTTAATTAGATTTCATCAAGGTCTGTATGTCATGTCACATATTGTCCCACCAAACTGAGTTTCAATTATAATGCCACCCAAAACTTTAAAGCATGATCACTCACTTGCTAACTTCTGGCTATTCATTCCCATCAAGCCAGATTACGTGATATCATATTCCTTACACATTTATATACACCTGTACACTGTAGTTTATTGAATTGAAAATATCATTGATTATAAGACCCATAATTTTTTGTATCACTAAGAAATACAAACGTTAATTAAACTATGACAGTGCTTTCTTATTGCTCAAAATTTTTACTTAGAACTTTTTAAAGGGGTTCTTCTAGAATAAGGTTGGCAAACTATAGCCCAAGGGCGACATCTGGTCTGCCACCTGTTCTTGTAGACAAAGTTTGATTGGAACACAGCCAGGCTCATTTGGTTACCTATAGGCTATGGCTGCTTTGCACTACAATGGCAGAGTTGACCAGCTGGGACAAAGACAGTGTGGCCGGCAAAGCCAAAAATATTTATTATCTGACAGACCTCTGTTCTAGCTTTATTTGGATATGTATTTTTAAATCATATTTTCCTTTTTATTTACACAAGATTGATGTAATGAAATAAATTATTTCTTTACAACAAATATGCAAGAAAACATGGATTTGTGGTCATTTCTCTAACAACAAATATTTACTTCGATAAATTCAAATTTTTGTCCTGCTGATTTGTATCTGTGCCCTTTTCATTTCACTGCCAAATAATAGTGTAATGTTTTTGAACGTATGTCAAATAGGATCAACACAATGAGCTGGGTTCCACGGGGTGGCTCCTCTGCTGTTCTCACCTGAGATCACTTGAAATGTGACTAGCACAATAGAGGAAATGAATTTTTAATTTTTATTAATTAAAATTTCAATTTCAATAGCCACATGTGGCAGGGGGCTACTGTATTAGATTGCACAGCTTTAGACACACTGACTGGTCTCTTTTTGATTCAAGGACACAAAGCTCTTTGCACATGCTAGTCGCTTCTGTTATGATGCTTTTGCTACAAATAATAAAAATTCAGGATGGATTAAAGAATAAGAAAATACACTATCATGCATTACAGTCCAGATGTCGAGAGACTCCAGGGTTGGCTAATTCAACAGCCCAATGCCATTAGCATGGTTCTTTCCATCTTCTTTCACTGTCATTCCCAGTAGATCAGCACTGCCTTCAGGCTGTTGCCCTAATGGTCACAATACGGCAGCAACAGTGCCAGGCAACATCTCTAAATTTAATGGTGAGAGAAAGGGAAGGAAGCTTTCTCTGTTTCTCCTTTTAAAAGTGAGGAAAACTTCTCCTCTCATCTTGTTAATTTGAATTTTATCATATGTCTTTATCTAAACCATTCACTAGCAAGGGGAATGGGACCACTACATGCGGCTCAGATCACACAAGAGCCATTCCCTGGAGCCAGACATGGTGCTGGTCCCCAAAACAAAGAGCTGTAGGAGGGTGGATACCTGAACAGGTCAGGGCTCTGCAGGAAAGTTAGCACTTGCATACTTTGTGTTGGGGTGGGGAACATGAAAGGAGAACCTCACCCTCTGTTTTAGGTACCAATTGGGAATTTCCTGATGCCAGGGGTTCTCAGAGTGTGGTATCTGCACCACCAGCATCTGCCTTACCTAGGAACTTTTAGAATTAAAAATCTTCAGGTCCCAGACCTACTGATTCTGTGTTTTAACAAGCCTTCCAGGCAATTCTGATGCACCCTGAAGTTTGACAGCCATTGCCCTATTCCAGTGGTTCTCAATCGGAGGCAATTTTACCCCCATAGGACATTTGGCACTTTCTGGAGATATTTTGGTTGTTGCTACTGGCATGCAGTGGTAGAGGTCAGAACAATGCACAGACAGTTCCCACAACACAGAAGTGTCTGGCCCAAAGTGTCCACAGTGTCAAGGTAGAGACACCCTGTCCTACGCTAGAGGCAGAGCAAGCTCCTTCACAGAGACTGCAGTCCACCTGGCTCTCCATGTTGGATTCAGCTCTTTCAGCCTAGTTGGGACAAGGATTAGCATCTCTTAAGTACCCTCAGAGCAGAAGAGAGTCTAATCAACTCTAAGCAACAAGTCTTCAGGCCTCAAATCACTCAGCTCAGGCCCACGGGTCTCATTTAAGTATCCTCCAGGCAAAGCAATAAACACGACAGTTGTTCATCTTTAGGACAGAAAAAAAAAAAAAAGGACATCTTTTATAAGGGCACAGTCAATAGAATGCATTGAAGTTTCTGAACTGGTTTCTATGGGGACCCAATTTCTCCATCTTAGAAGGCTGATACGCTGTTGTGATCAAGCAAACTTTTTCTTAGTAATGCTTAGTAATCTTTCTGTTCAGTTGAGACGAGTGAGTCTCCACTGTATTCTATGTCTAGCTCTCTCACAAGATTCGCTGATGGTCAAGAAATGGAGATCAAACAACTAGTTCTAATCTACATTTTCTATACAAGATGCAGACAAGAAACCTTGCATTATCTGTGGATAGGATTTCTCTCCATGAGAGTTTAACATTAGCAAATCCTATCAGAGTAGCTAAGGCCACATCACTTCAGGTCGGGCCCATCTGACATTAAACTTATTTTCAAATGTCTTACAGTGCACCTTGTTCTGCCATGATGGTTATGTGACCCCTTCTGACACTTAGTTAATATAACACACTTCCAGAAATGGATGTGCTGGCAAAGTTTATTTACATTACCTTCTATCACATCAACCACATTTAAGTCCTAGAAATTTGTATTTACATACAGAATCCAGTATATTCCTGGGAGAATTTTTTTTTTTCAAAAACAGAAACAAAACAGGATACAATTAATATGATAGTTGGGTAGCTTAACCAACATCTTGCTTCTTTGAGGACTCATCTGGGATTTTAGAGTGAACTGTATCTGAAGGCTGCCAGTGGCAATTCATGAGAGAGTCGTAGAGTTCTTCACTTTTCATCATAAACTCTTTGTTTAATTCCTCAATATTCAAATGAAGATTTGGATCTGTAGAAGCCAATAATGCATATAAAAAAATAGTTTTACAAGACACAGTTTAGAAATGGCTTACAATTAGAGTTTTTAAAAAAACATTAGCAGGAAATATTGCAGACATTTAATGTTAAAATTTTTAAATTGTGTGTTTCCTTTCAATAAAACTTGAAAATAGAGCGGCCGGCCCGGTGGCATAGTGGTTAAGTTCATGCCCTCTACTTTGGCAGTCCGGGGTTTGCTGGTTCAGATCCTGGGCGTGGACCTACGCACCGTTCATCAAGCCATGCTGTGGCAGATGTCACACAAAAAATAGAGGAAGATGAGCACAGATGTTAGCTCAGGGCCAATCTTCCTCAACAAAAGGGGGAAGATTGGCGGTAGATGTTAGTTCAGGGCCAATCTTCCTCAAAAAAAAAACCAAACCTTGAAAATCGAAATTGAAGCTTAAAAAAGAAGTAGTGTTACCAGACTCGATGAGCATTTAGATGGTGGAAGAGCTGGAGAAAATGGACGGAATCGAGACACGTTTTGGAGATAAATGGACAGTATTTGGAGATGGATTCAATTGGAGGTAAAAGAGAAAGGGAGGGTCAAGGATGAGTCCTGAGTTTCTGGCATGAACACCTGGGTGGCTACGGTGCCAGACAGTGAGCCAGGACCCAGTCCCTGTGACAGGGCTTTGAAAAACTAAGCATGCTGCTTTATCTGCTTAGTCAGATTGATAAGTGAACCACTGTCTATAGCAACTAATTCAGAAACAGAGGGGTCCTGGCCTTCCTTCTCTGAAACCTGGAATCCTGTGATGAGGAGGTGGTGTTATGTTATCATGAAAGAATCAGACAGATTTTCATTCCAAGGTGCCAGGTTTCCAAGGTCATTGACTTTTTAAATGTAGTCCATTTTTTTCTCTCCTTGTACTGAGTATAACTACAGAAGCCCTTTCTGTTTTCCTTTGTAACTTCTGCAAGCCTTAGCTCACTCAGGACCACAATTTGCTTCCTGATATTCACATGGGTTCATGCTATTCATCTGTATTTGTGTGCCTGTAGTGGACTAAATGTTTGTGTCCTCTCAAAATTCATATGTTGAAAGTCTAACAACACCCAATGAGATGGTATTTGGAGATAGGGCCTTTAGGAGATAATTAGGATTAGATGAGGTCATGAGAGTGGGACCCTAGTCCCATGGGATTAGTGTCCTTATTAAAAAGGACACTAGAGCTTGCATGCTCTCTATCCCCATCCTGTGAGGATATAATGAGAAGGCGGCCATCAGCAAATCAGGAAGAAAGCCCTCACGAGAAACCAAATCAGCTGGTAGCTTGATCTTGGACTTCCAGCCTCCAGAACTACAAGAAATAAATTTCTGTTGTTCAAGCCACTGAGTCAGTGGTATTTTGTTATGGCAGCCCAAGCTGGCTGACACAATGTCTTTCTGTATTTATCATTTTAGAATCAAGATCATCAAATAGGCCTCACATATCATATAAGTTTCATAAGCTACGTATTTTCTTCACCAGAGTCATTTGTGACTATGTTGTCTGAATCTTGTTCTTTAGAGCTTCCCATTCCTTGTGAACCATCTTTCCTTTGAGAGCTTGTGATCAGAAAATTTAACGTTTCTATGTTTTTCCTGAAATTTTCGAAATTTGCTTTCGTAAAGTCATGCCCCATGGTTCTTTCCTTCACTGTTATGGGCAGTTGTTTGCAGAACGGCTCCTGACTCTGCGTGTTCCTGGTGGTGTCAGGACCACACACTTATGAGCACTCTCTCTCTCATAACTGTCTTGCCGGGGCAGGGGACCCCACCTTGGGCAGTAACAATTACATGTTGAAATAATATTTTGTTATCATGTGCCAGATGCTATTAAAATATTTAAAAGCACTTTAGAGATACTGTCCTCATACTTCCTACACGGTAGGTTTTAGCATCCCATTTTACAGATGCAGATGCCAATTCACTGAAGATTAATTTGTCTGAAATTACAGAGCGAGTGAGTGAGATATGAACCCTGGCAATCAGCATCCAGAAAGCACACTCTAAGTATATGTCTTCCTCTGTTATTTTTAGAGACTATCTGCAGAACTTAAGAAACCAGGGGAAATAGACTCACACTTTAACCAGAATGAAATCCCCCTGAGAGCTGGAACAAGCATCTTTTATTCATATTTCAATCAAAGTACTAAAGTCTAGAATGTCCCATAGCATTTAAATAAGATTGCTTTTAAACATCAATTTCATTTCATTTAAGCACTGAGCACCTGTTAACATGCAGACTTTGTATTAGTCACCGAGACTACAAAGACAGATGCTCCTTTCTCTGATAAAATCACAGAGGCAGTGGGTGAGTTTGTCTGGTACGGGTGGGGATGGGGGTGGAGGAAGAGACCAGATGGACACGTGATAAGACAGACATGTGATAAGAAACAGGCAAAGGTGTTCTCTGCATTTCTCTTCTATTTCTCTTTCCTATAACTTAAACAAAAGAAGCCAAACATTTTCTTCCCTTTCTCAAATAAGACGTATTCAGAAACAGGGTTCTTCCCTGAGCAGATACACTTTGTTCCTTTCAAAACAGATCAAGAACTACAGGCAGCCCCACCTGACACTACAGAGGAGGCCTGTTAGGTCCCCCAGGAACCAATAACCCTGAGGGAAGCTAGGAAGCCAAGGCCACAGCGATCGCCTCATGCTTTTCCCCTTAAAAATAAAAATTAAAGCATAATTAATCCCCAAGTCTAAATTTATGGAGGAAATGGATCTTAAAAACAACTTATCATCTTCTTATTGTGCGGAAATGTCCCCATTTCCCCGTCCATAAAAACCCAGAGAGGCGGCTGAGCTCAAGCTGTTCCCACAGAAGCAATTTCCAAAAACTGGACTAACTGCTGAAGAGAATGGCTTAGGCAACCTACGCTGGAATTTCCCAGTGGGCTCTCTCAGTGTTTAACCAGCTGAGTGAATGAGGAACCTATAAATGGGGTTAGTTCTGTTCTCAGCCACTGCGACACCAGGTTTAAGTCACCTGCTATTGGGTCTGCATCTCGGTTTTCAGCCAGAGATGTGGTTTCCTATAATGAAAACCAGTATGTTAAGAAAAAATAATTTCATTTAAAGGTTTACTAACAACATGCTTTCTTGGAAAAATCTAGCTCTCAAAAATAATTTCTAAAACACTAAACTCCCCTTAGATCAAATTTGTTTTTAATTTTGATCAGAAGAATCTTTAAATGATATAATACTACAATTATGAAAGGGGTGAACTTAGTTAACAGAGGAAGGGTCATGAAGGAGGAGCAAGCCCTACAAAGGCCGCTGGCCCCTCTGAAGCTTCTGGGAACTAACTGGCATCTTAGGGCCTGGGCTAGGAACCCGACACCTGGGACCCTAGCATCCAGACTCTATAGTCCCTGTACTAGATGCCCAACTCTCTACCTGGAGCTCTGCCCTTCCTTCCGGATGACACTCTGCAGTCTCCATGAGCACATCCCCCTCTTGGCCTTCTAATCACATCTCCAACCCCATGACTCAGCTAAGACCAGGATAGTAGGAGCTTACGAAATGTAGAGGCTACAGAAAAGCAAACTAATCAATCCTCTTTTTACATAATGAAAGAAGTAAATTCCAAAAGCAGTCCCAAAATAAATCTCGGTATTGTTAATCCAGACTCTGTTGACTTTACTGGGGCAGCATAAGTTTTTATGACTTCTCTCAATAGGTACCTGCTGGGAACCTATCTTTCGTAAGGATGTACAGCTGTTCCAAGGAACCACCCCACCCAGAAAGGGCCAAGGTAGCTCCTAGCACTAATGAACTCAAGTAAGCCTCCCTTGCTAAAATGAACGAGATTATATTGAAAGCCAAAGATCCACTACCTATTCTGCCCAATCTATCTGAAAGTATGCCTCCCTTTCACACTGAAATAGGTCTTGGTTTGGAAAATAAACTAAATGGTTACCATAAATTTAATTACACCATTGGTAGATTTTTTTCTATTTACAAATGACTAAGACAGCCAGAATCTGTGCTTAAATGAGGCCTTTCTTATAATACAGAGTCCAAGTAACCTCACACATCCTCCTTTCCAATGTGTGCTCTGGTAAACATAGATCCTAAATTTACCAGGGTGCGAGGAGCAGAAGCTATCTAGAGACAGAGCATTCGCGCCGGTCTGAGATTCTGCGCAGGATATGCTGCCAGCTGTCCTTAAAGAAGGGCACATCTATAGACAATCTTCCTCTGCTAGAGTTAGTTTGTGAAAGTTGTGGTGATGGGCCCCAAAGACCTCAGAATCCTTTTTAAGACCTCCCCTTCCTCTCACCTGAAGCAAGACACAATGTCAAAATGGAGAGGGCTCTCAGGGGGCTAAGTCCCTTGATGGGGAGTTAAGGGCTGTGGCCACAGGTATACCACACTGGGGGAAGCAGCCAATAAAACTATGACATTTCATGGAGGACCCACTTTATTAGGGAAGACTAAAGGCAGGAAGTATAAGGGAAAGAGACCCACTGCAGATCCTTACCATCTCCAATATTGCTGCTCAGCTTTGTGGGGACCTGGAATTGGCCACCCCAAGATATGTCTCTTTGGCATGAGGATTATTTGAGGCTGATTGCTTTTGATAAACTGGGACAGGGAAGGAGGCTCTGAGGAATGGAACTCGCCCTTTGTTAGGACACATTTACATTTGTAAGGTAAATCTCTATCTGTAAAAGGTGCCTTCCTCTCTGTACCAGGAAGAAGAAAGGAGATGACCTTCTCTCTCTAAAAACTCTTAATCAATACCAAAGGCAAGGACACAAAATCTGCATTTTATTGTGCTTCTCTGGTAACCTCCTGTAACTGACTTCCCTCCCCCTCCCAACGTTGGCATCTCCTTAAAGATTAAGCATCTTTCTTTAGGCTGGGAACCGACTGCGATTGCGGTGCTCATCTGTGAGCCCCCCCAGCCCGAGGCAACACACCTGCCACCCCGCGGCGTTCACTGGGACAGCAGACCTATCTGTCGTTTCCATCCAGTTCTGTGCTGACAGAGCAGCCTCGTGACTATTGTAAAAGGGACATTTCAATCACATGTGAAACACCCTGTTTGGGGGTATATAACCACTATGTGCACCCCACTTCTTCGGTGCCCTTTCTTCCTTCGGGAAGAAAGGCCCCGGGCCATGGTTCCTCATAAAGCTTTGTTTAATTTTCTCTTGCTATTCTGTCTCATGTGAATTTAATTCGTTCTCTGGCCAGACGAACCCACATTTGGGAAGAGGAAATATCTTCCTCCCCTACAGCTTCATAACCGGGAAGGCCCACCACTGCAGCAGGCAGGTGGCACCAGTGTGGCAACCACAGCAGCAAAGAGAATATATTTATAGTTCTTGAATGAAAAACTGCATGTTATAGTAATAATTTGACTAGACAGTGGGATTAAAAAAAACCCAGAATATGCCAACAAAAATGAGAAGGGGGGAAGGGGTGGCAGGCAGGGAAAAAAGGCTGTTAATTTCTTAGTTTTCTCATGAGTGGAGAGAAAAGATACTTTTATTTCTGAAGTTGACAATATACTCAAACCAATACTTCTCTATTTAAAGATACAGAAGTGACTACTAGAAAATAGACTATCTTCCAGAAAAGCAAAAAAAGGAAAGGGTGAAAGAAAAACATATGCTACAATGTCAGGTAATATAGCAAAAGATTTTTTTTAAGTGATGCAGTATCAAAGATCTAAGAGAGGAAAACCCAGACTGGGTTTAAAAAGAAAAAGAAGAGCCAAGAAATCAGACAAGATATTTTATGTAAGAGGCTCACCTAACATAGACTTGAAAAATTGAAAATGAAAGTTTGGGCAAAAAACTAGCAAGCAAATACAAGTTTTCAAAATTGAGGGTTTAGATATCAAATCCAATGCTGATATTAAGGCCATCACACAGAGTGTCACTGTGCACATCAGGAAACAAACCAGGGAGAAAAATCTGTAACGCTTTGACTGCAAAGTGCTAATTTCCCTAATATGTAAACATCTTACAGAGTCAAATAAAAGGGATACAACACAACAGGAAAAAGGTAGACAAAGGACAAAGTCACACAACAGATACCAATAAATATTTGAAAAGGTATTCGCCCTCAGTAATAGATAAATGCCTTTCTCACCTGTCAGATTGGCTAATCACACCAAAAAAAATGTAGAGAAGCAAGCCATAACATCAATAGAAAGCGTAAACTCAAGAAGACTTTTTGGTGACTAATTTGCTGTTTAAAATTGTAAATGTTATATCCTTTAATCCAGAACTTCCACTTCCAGAAAATTTTACTCAAATACTCGAGGATAGGTAACAGCAAGTTTGTTAAAGCAACGAACATTTAAAATGTCAGTCGATGAGGGATGAGCTAAAATCACAGCACATCCAAATGGGCAACTTCTAAAGAAAGCTCTCCTGATTCAACCTGCAAGCAGAAGCAAGCCCGGAGCAAACCAGCACGGACTACATGGGTCCTCCTTGCCCAAGGCGCTCCCAACTCCTCAAACAGACGAAGCCCAACCACGCTGGTTTAGGGAGAGGACAAGGGAAACCTCTAGAGGACAGAGATCCACCTGAACGGGCTTTCCTCTAAGTGGGGAGGCAACGGGGAAAGGGAGGGGGTGAGCGAGGCTTTCCCTTACTCCAATACACCTTGTGTGGTTTCAGAAATGGGTTACTTTAACAATCAAAATATTAAAACGTCTTTTCAAAGTGAGGTAAAGCTCACTGCTATAGCAAAACAAAAAACTACCTCTTGTCATATTTTAAGTCTTTAAGAATAGAATCTATCAAATGATGATCATCTAAAATTTAGTAGCAAGAATTTAGGCACAGACTTCACCAGCCTATTTATTTTTGGAAGACAGTGAGGACTTAAACCATTTGCAAGTCAAACTCTTAGGTCATCCGCTTTTACTCTCTGGTAATAAAATAGCGAAAGCCACGGCTGTGGGAATTTGAATGAGAGGATCTGCAGGTGTGAAAATAGGAAAAAGATGTTTCCATTTGGGCACACGAACCACATAGTAGTCATTTCAGCAACGAATACCTCTTGGGTGACCAGAGTTTCAGCTGGGTGTCCAGAGGTCGCACACACAGAGAGGCAGCTGTGTCCGCTTCCAACCACTGCTGTAGTCAGGAAGGGAGCAACAGCTGTGCTGGTGCTCAGACCAGTGGCCAAAAGGGTAACCCTGGGAGGGCTGGAACTCGGGCTTCACCCTAACAGCAGAGGAGAGACGACGGGAATGACAAAATCACCGACAAGGCAGAATTATTCAAAACCCCAGGACTCTTTCTTCTTTCCCAGAAGTTACAAGTAAGGATGATTTCTGCTTTAACAGTTTAAGAACAGTTATTTTCAAAGCAATCATTTGTAAATTGCCAAAAAATACGTAACAAATGGAACACAAAGGGCCTTCATTTTCATTCAGAGTAGGAAAAAACAGCTCACCTTTGCCAGTACCAGTAGTAATTATTTTGTTGAGCTATGCCAAAATGTGCAAAACTCTCCTGTCCCGCCATTTATCCAGAGACTTGATAAAATGAGACCCAGAATCCAGTTTTTATTCCTGCATCAAAAGTTCCAGCTTGTGGGCTGAAACCTCTCAACCTGATAAATAACACTCACAACTGAGTCAGAGAGAGTGATTGCATTTAGTGGCAATTCCTGCTAGGCAATTAATTGCTTGACTTCCACGACAATGGGGTTAAGCGGTTGGTGGGGGCAAAGAGTACATTGGGATCACCTGAGGGAACGCCTGCAAACTATTCTGCCAGTTTTGAGCTGCCAGTCTTTCACCCATCAGGTCTGGGGAAGCCAGCTAGAACCCAGGGTGGACAGGGAGAGTATATATTGGGCCACTGTGAAGGACACAGAAGTCTCCACCCCACCCCTACAATACCATGTAAGAGTTACTTTTAGTAATTAAAACCTTAAGACAAATACCACAATTTGATGTTTCCCTCCTCAGTTCAGTTGTCTGCAAAGAATAACTATTGGAAGCATCACCTAGTAGACTTTGTTTTTTAATATTCCCTGTAGGCTGAAATCATTATCCCAACCAACTGGTGGGAAGAAGTGGTATCTCTCTCACACACACACACACACACACCCCTTAATGCGAGTACTGGAAAACAAGAAGTGGTATCACACACACACACCTTAATGCGAGTACTGGAAAACAAGAAGTGGTATCTCTCTCACTCACACACACACACACACACACACACACACACACACGCCCCTTAATGCGAGTACTGGAAAACAATTTACAGAAGTATTTCTTTAGTTCTGTAGTTTCTTGTAGTATTTTTTTAAAAAGCACGATAAAGCAGTGCTTCCCAAACTCCAGTGCACATTGGAATTACCCAGGCCTGTTGTTTAAAATGTAGGTTCTGATTCAATAGATTTGGACTGGAGCCTGCATTCTGCCTTTCTAGCCAGCTCTCATGTACACAGAGTGAGCAAAGTGAGCAAGGCTACAGGAAGTGTCAAAATTTAGGACAACTTCGGAGTCTAAATAGGAACACTTAGGGTTTGGCCATTTCCCTGCAGCTTGTTAATAACTAACTATTCCACTATTCATTAACTATTCCACAATTCAAGTGCATCATGTATTCTCCATTTACCTGTCAGGTGAGAAATAATCATGATGAATTTATCATCACAAAGTCCTATCAATTCCATTGTTCACCCACCATTTACTGAGGTCCTACCACCTACAGGCAGGGTGACGGTGTTGGGGATACGGTGGAGCTTCTACTCCAGTGGATCCCCCCACATCTTCAAGGGAGATGCTATTGATTAGCAGCTGTGGCACACATTGCTGGATGCCACCCCATATCCAGTTCCCTTTTCTTCCTTAATAACAGAATGCTGATTTTATTTAGGGGCAGCAATAGGCCTCACTAAGAGACATTTCCCAGCTCCCCCCTTGTAGGGAGATGTGGCCAGGTGGTCAAAGTCTGGCTAAAAGATGTATATAGAACTATTATAAGGGGATTGAGGAAAGCTGTGTGGGCAAAGAGAGTTTGCTTAGCTAGAGGGAGGTATTTTTGTCCTCTAGCCTTTCCCCAGGCCTAGTGCTGACATTACAGATAGACGGCTAGAGCCAAAAAGACTCTGCACCTGTGTTGACCTGTGAGGTGACAGCAAGGAGGAAGTCACGCACACAAATACAGGATCTGAAAGAGAGAACAGGTCTGGGTCCCCGAGGACTGTAGACTCCTCACACCAGCACTAGATTGGCCAACCTCTGGAATTCTTTCACTTAAGAAATAAATGTCTTGTTTAAGTCACTGTTGTTTTAAGTTATATGAAGTTAAACACAATTTTTAACTACTACAGCAGCTTAGACATCAAATAAAACCTATCAGTTAAGGACTCTCTTTTTGTAAAAACTTTAATATGGGGATTTTTTTCTTCTCTTTTTTTGTAAAAAGAAAATCAGAATTTTGGCTATGAATGGGTGAGAGATGAAGTTGTAAGTGGGAAGAAATGTAGGAGTTTAACATTGATAATAAGGTGGCGTGGGGGAGGAAGAAGTTTTCCTCTGGCCTAGGTTCTTCTGGCTGGCCTAAGAATTAAATTGAGACAAATTAATGGGACAAAGTCAAGTTTAATTGCATATGCACGGGAACCCCACATACATGAGAGGTTGAGACAAAAAGGTAAAATGAGGCATATATGCCATCTTGACCTAAGGAATGGGATAGGGGCCTGAGGCTTCTGAGGCGAGAAGGGTAATTCACAGGAGGATAAGAAGAGCAGATGTTCAGTAATTAGAGGTTTGCCCTGCCATACAAATAGGTCATAAAAAGTTATTTCTGGTAATAACTCTTAATTTGGGCAAAGCCCCAATTTAAATTCTTGAAAGGAGAGGTAAAAGTTTCTTGAGCCTGCAGGGTCTTGATTGCCATTAGGTCAAAATATTTTACATGCCAAAGTGGCACATCCTGGGAAAGCCTGTTCTGAACCTCTTCAGTCCTGCCTTTGAAACTTCATGAGAAGCTTCCCATTCCAGAAGTTGGATTGGTAGATTGCTCCATCGCATTGAACCAGACTCTCAGTTTAGACAACAGGTCAGTCCAACTAAACAATAGTGTCCAATTTCAGGAGGTATTGAGGCAGGTGGGCTCCCAACATTAGGCCTATGGTACAAGCAATCAGGTCTTTAATAAGAGGCATTTCTATGGAAAGAAAAGGAAAACAATGGTTAATGACTGGAGCAGACTATAATCCCAGTTTCTGAGTTCTGAAGGCAGTCAGTCAAAGATATTTCTAGATGTCTGCCTCAAGGCATTTTCAGATAGAGTGAGGGCCAGCAGGGGCAATCCAACAGATTTTCCTAGTTTTCAGTTTGAATGTCTGATGATCTGTCTGAATGGCCCATACAGCAACAGGTATAAAGATTCTCCATAGATAAGCCATTGTGATGATTTCTCTGAAATTTATATCAAGTTGTTCAGCTTCAGTTTGCAGGGCTTCAGGAAAAAGGGTAGTTTTAGCTCTCAGTGATTCCAAGCCAAAAGGTGGGAGAAAACTGGATATGTTAATTTGGAGGGTTGTAGCCAGGTACTGGAGGAAACTAGAAGAATTCAGGATCCAGTCCAGTTTACAGGTAGTAAATAAAACCTTAAAAGACAATGAACAGCACTAGAATCTAATATCCACAAAGGTGTATTATAGTTTCTATTGAAACATAATTTTTCTCTCTAAAATCACCCCCATTTTTATCAAAGACAATCACAGTGAAACTAATTTGTTTGTAAAATTAAGTCTAGTTTCAAGAAATTTGGCTTGCTATTTTCATAAGTGCAGCAAGAATAGCAATTGATCATATAGGCTCTTTTAAATCTGCTTTGCTGAAACCTTGCACAAGGAATCTCCAGACTGAACTTTCAAGATCTCTCAAGGCCAGGAAACCAAGCCAAGAACTTGGCATTAGACTTGCCTGCAATACCTACAGGTTTGCGTGAATTCCTCTCTTCTTGAGGTCCCCAAGATACCCTGAGATTCCTACACCTGCAAGGAAGTGACCTTTCTTACTCATCTTGTAAGGCTGCTGGGAACCACCTAAGAAGGTACTAGGCTGATATTTTCAAGGCACTTTATTGGCTTCATAAAGTCCATCTTGGTTCCTTAAAGCTATCTGGTCATATCTGAGTCCAAGCACATTCTCTCTCAAATATGACATTCCAGTCAAAGTCTTGATAATATAACCAGTTTCCAGTTGTGTCCTGCTACAAGGAGAACAGATTCTTATCAAACTTGTGCAAATAACTTTTCCATGAAAATAAGAATACTCACTAAATTTATGAATTCTGGAGGGACCAGATAAGGAGAAAAAGAAAAGTGTTTCAATTCTGCTTACAAAGGTATAACTTACCAACTGCTGTAATCATACTTGTCTTAGGAGGAAAAATAATTTCCTTATATCTGGAAAACAAAGGATTAAAAAAAACAGTAATATTTTAGAGAAAAAGTCATAAAAATTATAATCATATTTATCAGTTCATTCAGTCCTGTGAAATTAATTCTTGTTCAGCTAGAATCTAGCTCTTCCACTAGTCCTCTCAACTTTGTCTGATGATGGAGGGTGATAGAACAGTGATAATTCCAAGAAGTTACAAGGTTTTCACTAAGGCTCATAGATTTACCCAGTGAAGTGGGTGCCTTGATTACTGGAGATTGTGAAGTGTATCCCAAGTGGGAAACACATTTTGTAACAGTTTTCTTTGCCAGTGTGAGGGCATCAGCCTTGCGGCAAGCGGGAAGGGGGTAGGAGGAAGGGCAGGTTTAACCCTTTGGAAAACACACCTACAATACCAAGAACATATTGATAACTTATACTAAGTGGTAGTTGAATGAAGTCCAGCTGCAGGTGCTCAAAGGACCCAGAGGGAGGAGTTCTGAAGCCTCTGGGGACAAAAATAGTTTTTGCTATAACAGGTGAAGGAATGTAAAACCTGAAAAGTGAGGTTTGCCAGGGAGTCAGGAAGAACTAACCAGCCATCTTGGGTTTCCCATAGCCCTGACTATTTGTTTAATTTACAGCTATTGTTTACCTATCTTAATTTTTCTGATTCAGGAACAGACTGTTGCCATGTTACAAGAACATTAGGATAGCAAAAGTCTGGCGATGAGGGTCATTTTTTTTTTTTTTTTGCAGAAGCAGAATAGACTTCATCCATATATGTCATAACCTTTATGAATTCTACTGTTGCTGCCTTTGCTTGAAAGTCAGCTAAGGTGCTTTCCTGCTATTTAATGTGAGCCTCGATTTTGATGACAGACAGCATTTTATACCAGGACATATTAGGATTTTTGGAAGTTTGTCAAAAATATCAAAGCGGTTTTAAAACACTCACCTAAATGGGATCACAGATTATCAAACTTAATATTTAATTATCTGTTTAACCAAAGTGACAAAAAGATTTCAAAGACAAATATAAAAGGTTACATAGTTGCAAAACTTTAGCTCTTTTAATAAAAAAGATTCAGCTTTTAACATAAAGCACAGAAAACAGTTCTGATAAAACACAAAAAGGTAAGGAAAAACCTTTCATAATCTCTTATCAGGAGCAGACCAATATTCCAAGAATACTTTGTTCTTTTAAGAGATGAAAAGAAAATTAAGTTCCAGTTTTATATAAATACACTATTGATATTATTTTTAAAATTATTAAAATAAAAATTTAATTTTAGCTAACTTGATCACGCAGGGTAAACTTTTTTCTTTTTTTAACTAAAAACACACATTTTTATACTAAGATCTTTCTCTTATTATTTTAGTAGTTTTAATTATATATTAATTAGAAATTTTTAACCCTCAGAAACTTTAATTTCCAATAAAAACTAAGAAGTTAGCAACTGTGAACTATTTGCCATACCAGTATTCTTTAGGTCAGCAAATTTATGATTTCATAATTTCTAAAAGCATATGCTTCCTCATAGTATAATCTCCCAGTAAAGCACAAGACATGTTTACTAACAGATCCAAATTTACCTTTTAGTTTCTCTGTAATAACAGATCAAAAGTCAGTAAACTTAGACTTGTTTAGCAATTAACATTTCAGTATTTTATCTTATTTGGAAATGATCTAGACATTCAGTGAATTCTCATGATTTAACTTAGAAAAACTCTAAAGTTTCAAGTTACTAAAAAGATCTTGGAAGCTATTTTTAAGTGCATATACCATAACACAATTATTTTTAAAAAGTTCACTTAAAACTCTTTTTATTTTACTTACATCTATTTGGTTTAATTGTTCCAAATAATTATGTTTACGTTACCTACCAGAACTTCATGAGACATTCGACAAAGTCAGCCATCAATTTTTTGCTGCCAAATTTTATAACAGAGATCACATGAATTTGTTTCACTTTAGTAAATCTAGGTAGAACAAAAGTTTTATATTTAATGCTGATAATTCTAAAGATATACCTAATTTAAGTAAACTAATAGACTTAAATTAGCTTTAATACCAAATATTTTCCTAGGTCACATGATCTTGAAATTCACTTGGGTTAATTTCTAATATTCTTGAGAGTATACTCAATTTATATAGCACTTGTTTTTTTTTTTTTAAGCCAAGTGAATAGAGCTCTCATAAATTAAATTTGATAATGCCATTTAGAGGTAGAAAAAATCACATATTTACAACATGCATATATATAGATACACATACATAGAGACCCTATAGCTATCGTTCTAAAATTACTGCCATGAATCAGCTACAATAATACAAAGCTCACTAGTTATGGAAGAATAGTTATATTCAAATTGTGTTTCTGGCATATGGAATAAATTAAGTTTATCTGTTGACATGGCTAACGCTTTTTTCTACTAACATTTGTGGAGAAGACATTTCAAATGCTAGATTTGAGGCAAGGGTGTTTCTATAGCTGTTTGCCTCTTTTTTCTTTTTCTTTTTTTCCTTCAGTATTAGGAATTGGGGATGGTCCAGCCCAGAGAGGTGACAAGCCTTCTGAAATAAATAGGGGAGGTTTGGGGGATTGATGAAAGGAAACGGGGGGAATCTGAAGTGCCTCTACAGCTGCATTTCCAGTTTTGCAAAGATTTGTAAGATAAGGACAGCTGCTCTCAATTCCTTAGAAATTGGGTTGTAACTCAAACAACATCATAGGTTGATCTACCCACCCAATTACATCAGCACTAATTTGCTTCTTTCCTTCTGGGTACATAGTTTTATTTTAACTTTGGGAAGAAGGCCTTTAAAAAAAAATCCTATCAGGCTCTGAATATCAGCTTTCAATTTGGCCGTTTTTCACGATAGGGCTACTAACAATAAAAAATCCCTCTAAATATCTTGCCAGTTTACAGCTGGGGGACATAGTAAGTATTTCTCACAGTATTAAACAATTCTATGGACTCAAGAGGCATCCTCAAAGGTTACTACCTTCCCAAGATCCAGAATCACTCCCAAAGACAGCCAAAAGACAGAACCAAAAGCCTGCACATCACAGGCAGACAGAAAGCCCAGCCAAGCCCTTAGGACACAAAACAAGACAAGCATGAAGGCAACAGCTATCCCTGGGAGAGAAAGGGACAATAACCAGCGGGTCTGGATTTGGAAAGGAAGGGGCAATGTGAAAACTGCATTTTCGTCTCTTGATTAGGAACTAAAGAATGGCCATTGATCTTTCTAATTCTTTTCTACATTTGGTAGGATCTTCTAAAGTGGAGGTAAAAAAAGCTTTATTATTCAAAAGATCTGTTGTTGTCTCAGATTCCTTGGGTGGACATCTAGGACGTCTGCAAAAGACCTTGCATAGGAAGGGCTGAAGGTGGCAGAGCCTGAGTACAGAGTCCAGCATAGTGAGCACTACTGCCTGTCCCAGGTGCTTCTGCTAAATTCATTTTCTGGCTTTCTGCATTTATATGAATAATCTGCATACTCCTTGAGACTAGACTGGAGTGCTCTCTGTAAATCTTAGAGGAAAAGGGAAACAGGCAGATGGGGCCAGATTTTAAGAAGGGGGTTTTACACTGGATTTTGTTTTAGGTCTAAATTTTTATTCTTTCATCTTGTTAGGTAGACCCTAAGTCTAGCTGTTATATATACAGTTTTTTTCTTTTTCTTCTTAAGTGCTAAACAATTGTACTTCAATGTCCTGATTTTTATAATATCTGTAAATGTCTGAAGGCAAATAAGAAGGGGTCTGAGTGGACTTTGTTCTAATTTCTGTTTTTTCATCTTATTAAGGGAGTCTTAATGGCTAGCCATTATACCAACATGTGAGCTCTCTAAAAATTTTTTCCAGTTTAGAAGTTTTTCCAATGCAAAGGATCCATCAGCTGGCCATTGACAAGTAAGTTCTTAATAGCAACTCAACCCAATAAGCCTTTTTATGGCTTAACTATGGATGCAAGAGGTGTCCCCAAAGGAGAATGGGAAGGATGAAGCCCTCCCAAGATCCAAGAAGTTTACTCCCAAAGATAGTCTTAAGACAGAAGGACCTCTTATGACAAACTCCCTTGAGAGCTGGCACACTTGGACAAAGAGACTCAGAACCCCAATCTATTTGATTGGCTACCAGTGCACCCTGGTAAATGCACCTTCTGGATTGGCAGAGACCAGAGAGAATTTTCTCACTGGTCAAAAAGCCAACCTCTCGGGACATATAACGAGGAAAGAAAACCTCATACTGTGAGCCGGTTCAAACAGGGAAACCCTTCCAGACAGCAAAAGCCGTGAGCTGACTTTGCCTATGGAATTTCCTTCTAAGGACAAATGACACAATAGAAAAGCAGTGACCATCTCTGGGAGGAAATGGATCAAGAATACTCTACCAAATTTACCAGAGTTGCTTAAGTTCAAGAAACCACTTTTACAAATATTTTCTCCTAATGTAAATTTAGGAAAGAGAAAAAAAAGACTATTACCACTGTTACTTCCAAAAGACCCTGGAGCAGGCAGAGATCCAGGAGCCTGCCAGTGCTTGCCAGATGTCCCAAGATCTCTCAGCTACAGCAGCCTCAGAGGCAGCAGAGTCCATCCAGAGAACTTTATCCTGCTGACCACTCCAAATGTGTGGAAGGAAGGAATTTTCCTTTACTTCCTAGGTTCTTCTGGCTGGTCTAAGAATTAAACTGAGACAAATTAATAGGAGAAAATCAAATTTAACTGCATACATACAGGAAGCCCACATACACAAAAGGGTGAGAGACCCCCACATACATGAGAGGTTGAGACAAAAAGGTAAAATGAGGCATATATGCCATCTTGACCTAAGGAATGGGATAGGGGCCTGAGGCTTCTGAGGCGAGAAGGGTAATTCACAGGATGATAAGAAGAGCAGATGTTTAGTAATTAGAGGTTTGCCCTGCCATACAAATAGGTCATAAAAATTTACTTCTGGTAATAACTCAATTTGGGCAAAGCCCCAATTTAAATTCTTGAAAGGAGAGGTAAAAGTTTCTTGAGCCTGCAGGGTCTTGATTGCCATTAGCTCAAAATATTTTATGTGCCAAAGTATCACATCCTGGGGAAGCCTGTTCTGAAGGCCTTCAGTGCTAAGGAGGCTGAGGGAGGCAGAGGCCAACGAAGCATGTTGAAACCACCCAGGAAAAAAGCAGGAACTGGGCACAGAAGACCAGGGGCAAGGCTCCAGAGATAAAGAGGGACATTCAGGTGCTTTATAGATGACAGTGACAAAGAAGCTTTCCCCAATATTGCTTTGCTCTGTAAAAACATCAAATGCTAACTTCTCATTTCACCTGGATTATTCCCATGAAGCAGGTGAAGCAAATTTCTATCAGGGCAGAATCTTGGCCAGTGTCCAGGGGAAGGAGCCTGCCCTCTCTGCCTCCCTTAGCCCTACGTGCAAAGGAGACCAAATCCTCTGGAAATACAAGCACATGCAACTTCCGTAGTCCTAAAATTTAATGGACTTGCTACCGGTCACATTGAGAAAGGAGGGAAATTGAGCAGGAATAGTAGACTCACACGACATTTCTAACAGGGCTGATTTCTCTCCACTGTATCCTGCTCTTAGCCCAGTATATCCACCTTACCACCACCCTCCCCCCCCACACACACAAAAAAAAGCCTAGCTGTTTTTTCTTTAGCAAACCAAACAAAGCCAGGCACTCAATAAATATTTGTTGAATGAATGAATAAATCAACGCATGGCTCACGCATGAAAAGCTTCTCAATAATTCAAAAGCAAAACTAAAAATCCTGTTGTGCTGTTGTGTTAATGAACTCTGAACAGTTGGTTGTTTCTTGGCAACTGCAGTTTTCACAAGAATGAGATTAAATGGCTTTTTACATCCTGTGTTTGGAAACAGAACAGGAGGTTTTGCAGGAAGTAGGCTCAGTTTGAATCCAGTTGAACAGGTATATTACTTTGTATTGTGTGTTTTTCTTTAGACAAGGAGAAACCACTTTTCTTCTTTGTTAAAGAGAATGTTTGAGCCCAAGGAAACACAAAAAGCAGTAGCAGCACTGGGTCTGTTACTTAGCTGTATGGTTTTGAAAGAGTTCCTTTTCTGGATCTATTTCAGCATTTATAACCTCAGACTGGATTAGTGTATTTTAAATTTAATGAGGCACTAATTTTTTTGAAAATGTAATGAAATTTTATCAATGCTCTCCTCCAAAAACGTACATACCCAATTTTGCATATAATTTCAGGGTATTCAAAGTCCCCCAGACATCCATGAACTCCCCCAGATTAGGAACATCTGGACCAGATGCTCTCTAAACTCTTCTGGGCTCTAAGATTGGTTCCACAAATTTCTAACAGTAAAAAAAAAAAACCCCAAAAAACAAAAAAAAAGTAAACCACTTACACTATGGTTTTCATTCTAAAATCAACTATATTGTAAAAGATTCCTGATTGGAGCAAGAGACTTTTCAAGCCACAGGTTCTTCTTTAAAATGTGGCAGATATGTAAGCAGATAAAAGTGTGACAATCTGGTAGTATGTGCTGAATATAGTAATTATCCTTTTATAGTGTTAAGTTAAAATTCACTTCAAAACACAATTACAAGAGTACTGATTCTTCTCAAACAGCAGGTGAGCCTTCCTTGGGATAAAGACTCAGGGCACCAGGGACATTCTGGAAGCAAAAGAATGCATAAAGCATGTGATTTAGGAAAGCAGTTTTATTCAAAGTTTTTTTTTCTCTTTGGATGAGAGAATATTACCTTCACATTAAAATACACAGATACGTCATGGAGAAAACTTCAAAAAGTCCTATTTTTTTTAAGATAAAATATGACAGTTCAAAAAAATGTCCTGCTTACTCATTCTTTGTCCCATGCCCAGGGGACACCCACTCCAGCAATTCTCACTCCTTTGACCTGAGTGGTTCTCTGGTGGAAATAGTTAAGAAGCAGTAAATAGGAAAATAATTTAAATAGTATAATAACTTGTGACTTTTCACACAATAAGGAAGATAACTACCACAAAAGGAAGGAATTACCATAAAACAGTGAAGAACTACATGGGTTTCCAGGAGACTGAGGATTAGTTTGACTTCAGCGTTTCACTGCCCCGGGAGTGCTTACACGTGCGGTCGCCAAAGTAAGGTACACACGAGACAAGGCCTTCCTTGTGCTGCAATGACAACCTGAGCATCCAAAATATAATCATTTCTACAAGACCCAAACCAACATCAATTAAAACAAACCTGAATTAAACAGGTACTGACAATTCAGAACACCAGAGAACAAACGTTCCCAGAAATAAATGGGTCTTTAAGTGCTACAGGATTCTATTATAGCTCAAATGGGGGTTGAAGGACGCACATCAACGTATGCATTAACCTCCTGCTTGTCAAACTGACCTACTGTGGCATTTATGAGACTAATTACATGCTTCAGGATTTACTCTGTTGGAAGGTTGTACAAAGCTGTCACTTCTAACACATCTCCGAATCTCCAAATCTTACAAAAATTTGTATTTCATGACTTCAAATCCACTTGTTGATAAGGACAAATAAAAGTTGTTCTTAGAAGCAAAGTTGTTTTTGACACGAGTGATGTAAGCTGTATCAGCATATCATCTCATCTGTCGTCACTGATAATACCCAGTAGCTGAGCTGATGACAAACACTGGGGGTGGGGGGGGGCCGAATATCAATAAGAACATGTGGAGAAGGAATTACGGCAAATGGACGTTTAGACTATAAATAAAAGTTTGTGAGGACTACTCAGTTTGCGTCGGGCAAGGTGACTCCTTGCTGACCTAAACAGTCGTGTACCACGTATTGAGGTGTTGGTCAACCCACGGACCACAAATACAACGGTGGCCACATAAAATTAGTCCCATATAGCCTGGGTGTGTAGTAGGCTGTACCATATAAGTTTGTGTAAGTGCACTCTATACTGTTTGCACAACAAAATCACCTAACAACGCATTTCTGAGGACTTACCCCTGTTAAGTAAGCGGAAGCAATGTGTGACTGCCAGCTCTCCGAAACCCCTGGGGCATGAGCTCCTGCCATGGTAAAGGCCACTCTAAGCAGCAGTGGCAAAAGCCCTCGAGAAAATCTTGTGCTGCCAACATCCGAGCGGTAGTCCCCTAGCAAGCGGCTCCAGCAACAGAGGCCTTTTCACTTTCCTTTTGAGGCGGCAGCAGGACGCCAGCTCTCGGTTAGCCAAGCCATCTCTCTTGAGCGCCTACCGTATAAAAAGGTACACCTCAGCCGCACTTATTTCTGTCATCTCTCCTTGCCTGGAACAATAACATGATTCATCTATCACTGGAGTACGTTATGTTATGCTATTATTTTTATTGGCTTATTAAGAGACATCTTAATCTGCATGCTACTGGTTTGTGAAACGACTATAAATCCCACAGCGAACTTGTGTTAAAAACTGGCAAATACAATCTCAGTCTCTGAGCATAATTTCGCGCCCCCCCAAACAAAACAAAACCTCAATAACAAATTAAGGCTATCTTTACTTTTATTAACGTTTGACTTCGCACTTAAGCTGGCGAGGTGGTGAAACGAAAAAAAAAAGTGAGTTTTCCTTCCGGAACGCTCCCCAAGGATGAGTAAAAAAAAAGGTAAAGTAAATTGCCAGTAGTCGAACAAGTAAAGGCAAGCCAAGGATGAGCGTTTCTTCCTCAGATACTGTCTTTACATCCCTCAAGCCAGAGTCCTCCTCCCCCGCCTGGGTGTGCCATAACGCTGCCTAACTTGACCCCACAGTTAGACAACCGAACCAAGCTGGAAGGAAAGGGGTGCAGGGCGGGATTCTCCGGCCCCGGGCAGGCAGTCACCCGGGAAGCGGACTTCCAGGGACCCGACTTCGCCACCGTCCCCGTAACCGGGACCCCAAGTGCCACCCCTCCTTGCCCTGTTAGGAGAGAAGGTGAGAGAGAAAGCCTCATTCCACTGCTTCCTGCACAAAAAGGAAACCTAACTCCTGTCCCCAGCATCACAGCTCACAATAAATGGGCGGTAACACTTTTTCCCCGCACAGCATCGCCACGGTCAGCCTCACCGACTCCCGCCCAGGCCGGAACCAGGCCCGCCCCTTCTTTGGACGTCACGGAAACGGGGGGCTTCCGCAGAGGATGTCCCGCCCCACTCCCCTCAGAAGCGCCGAGCTCACAGCTTCCTAGAATATGCCTGCGAGACCCCCATTCTTTTCTTCCTTGCAATGAGAACCTTCTCATGTGGAGTTCTTCCTTATTCTCTTCATGGAAGTTCCGCGTGATCTGCGAGCGCTGACACCCTTTCCACAGATGCAGGCGCCTAAGAGGCAGCCCTGCGGTCTTGACGTAAATTTGAGCGCCGGCGTAGGAAGGCCCTCCCCCCCCCCCAACCTTCCTCTTGCATCCGCTTTCGTCATTTTTCTGCGTTTGGCCGGGCTCGCGGAAGAGGCACGTGCGCTGCTGAATGGAGCTGGTAGCCGGTTGCTACGAGCAGGTCCTTTTTGGGTTCGCTGTACACCCAGAACCCAAGGCGAGTGAAGACCACGAGGTAAGAGCCGGCGCGCGGAGGGACTACCTAAGGGGAGCCCCGGAAGGTCAGGTCTGGCCCAGGTAAACATATCACCAGAGGTGAACACACTGTCTGGGATCTTAGGGATTAATTGATGAATTAAAACTCAGGAGACTGAAGTATAAGTTTGCCTTTTAAAACATGGAGTAGGCATTTCATAAGACGAGATGATGTCTCTCTGTTATAGTACACATTTTGACCACGGTGCACGAAGGAAGCTGGTATTTCGGCAAGAGAGTCATAGATTATGGATTGAAGGGTATCTCCCAGAAGTTGACTGCCGATTTAGATGTTCAAGATTTAATGAAAGGACAGTTTGATCTTTCACTGAGTTTCTGTCCTGGTATTTTACAAAATACTAGAGCTGGATCAGGAGAAACCCCTCATCGATAAAGTGACACCTATCCATAATTATTGGGCTCTTATCGTGGGGCCATTACTTGCAATGAAAGTGCAAAGAACCCAAAGGTATGGATCCTGCACTAGAGATCTTCCCCGATGTAACGGGGAGAGGACGGAGGAGGCAATACGTGGAGAAAAATTACAACAAAATATAATAAGTGTCTTAGTAGGTGTGTGAATAAAAAGGTAAAGTAGATTGCCAGTAGTCGAACAAGTAAAGGCATACCCAGGACTAAGAATAAGGTCTCCTAGTTTATAGCCCAGTATTGTTTTTCCCCTAATCCTAAGTATCTCCTAGAAACCTATTTCATTGAGTACTTCTTTAGGAAGAAGTCAAGATGTCAGTCTTGAATTAGCCGGAAAATTGGAAGTGTATGACTTGACTAACTGCTTTTGTTTATTTTGTTTTCTGCTCTGGTTAGTATTTTCTACTCTGGTTATTAATCTGTCTTTGGCTGAAAGGTGACATGTTTTGAATACTTGAAGATGATGCTACTGATTGTGTTCTTTTTGTAATAATGTTTCTTATTATGTTCTAGACACATAGTAGTCCTCACAGCGACCCTCTGAGGCAGATACAGTTATCCCCGTTTTGCAGATGGGGAACCTGAAGTTGAGATAGGTCAAGGCCACACAGCTAATAACTGGTGGACATGGGACTCAAATCCCCAGGTGTCTCTAACACGAAGCTCTTAACCATTGTCCAGTCCAATACTGCTTCTAACCCTGGACAGACAGTAGCTCAGATAGCCAGCATTCCTTCTGCAATGTGCACAAGCAGAGGTTATTCCTTGATTTACGGCCATAGTAGCCCCTCGGAAATGTTGTGCCTTTCCTCAGAAGAGGATCCCTCCATCCTGATTGACAGAAGGACAGCCTGTTACTGTAGTTATTTGGGAATTAATTTGCAAAAACACATCTTAAGTGTGTTCAAAGAAGTTTGGTGGGTTTTTTACCCCCTTGGTTTGTTGGTTTTTCTAATACTTCTTGATGCATCTCATTCAATTTGAGTTATGTGTATGTGTTTGTCTGTATATGTATTCAGCTGTCATCCTTTGTACTTAACCTGTCACAGTTATCGAATCCAAATGTTCCATGTCAGGAAGCATAGTGTTCTTGACACCTCCTCACTGGTCATTCTCTAGGGCTTGTATTGGTATTAATGGAAACATTCTCTTACCTTGTTTATTTTTCTCTGTAGAGCTTGTCATTATGCTATGTGACATCATATTAATTTGTTTATTGTCTGTCTCCCACAGGAATGGCAGCTCCATTAGAATAAGGACTCTTGTTTCTTTTGTTCACTGCTATATATTAACTGTCTAAGATGGTGCCAAACACATAGTAGTCATTCAGTAGTTGAGTGAATAAATTCAAATCAGAATTTCAACATTTGAATGAATGAATGGTATGGAAGTCTCACATATAAGTAAATATATAAAGGAGTTAAAGATTGGGGTGGGACTTTTAAGTCCCTGTAGTCCAGTTCTCATAATTGTTTTGGAGTCATGGTCCTCAGTGTTGCCTTCGGGTTTCCTTGCTTTACCTTCCTTATTCAATTCTCAGGTTCTTCGTTTGAATCTAGATATCATTGCATAGTCTTTTCTCCATTTGTAGGAGCCATTGGTAGTTTTCATGCATCATGAGAGCATTTGTCTGTTTCTAGAGAAGTATGATGTGATTGTGGTATTGATCGTATATTTTATTCTTCAGCAGAAATGGACACCTGTGGCTGACTTCACTCACCACGCCCACACTGCCTCCTTGTCAGCGGTGGCTGTAAATAGTCGTTTTGTAGTCACTGGGAGCAAAGATGAAACAATTCACATTTATGACATGAAAAAGAAGATAGACCATGGGGCTCTAGTACATCACAATGGTAAGAAAACGGCGTCCTTTAAGATGATAATGTTCAAGTGTTATTACTTTACTGTTGGACTTCAGTTGAACAAGTCATTAAGTGTCTGTTATGTAACAGTCTGTGCATCGAAATATAGAAATGTGGTTCTTTGGTCCTTAAGACGTTCACAGTCTGTATTGGGAGACAGGAGGGAGACACTTAAGTCAGTCTAAGGGGAGGAGGGAGGAAGCGAGTTTTCACTGAAAACTTCCTTAAAATGACATCTGAATGATCTTAAAAGAGAAGTGTCAGTTTTTATCCTGGTGAACTTTGCAAGGAGGCAGAAAGGGAATTCCCAGCAGAGCAGACAGCATGAGGAGCACGAGTAGCAGCATCAGATAGTTAACTTTATTGACGGAGTATCATGTACCCAGCATTGTGCCAAGAAGGTACACTGCATCTTTAGTTCATGGAAGAGAAAACCTAGGTAAAAGATGTTATACGTGACTTGCCCAATGTCACAAAACAGTGGACCTAGCACTTGAGCCTGGGTCCAGAGCCTGTGTTTTTAACCACTGGTGTGCATGGGGAACTGTAAACAGGTTAATATTGTGAGAACGTTAAAATGGAGGTTGGGTGGCTGGAGAAGTAGGTGGGGCCAGATCCTGGTGTTCCTAGGGAGGAGGAGGTAAGGGATTGAATGGGAGGGAGCAGTGCCGGCTTGAGGAAAGTGCTGGCAGTTTGGGTGTGGGAGAGGTGCTGACTGAGAACAAGCAGAAGGACTGATGAGAGCCTGCCTGATTGAAGCTGGAGGCTATGGATTGCATAACGTCAGTTATAGAGAAAGGAAAATTACTTGGTGTGTGCAATAGAAGGATTGATTTGCAAGGGAACTGAGGATTTGGGTGAAAGGGTAGTTTAAGTTGTCAGCCTAGAGAAAATGGGATGTCAAGGGTCCACAGATCTGAGATAAAAAAGCAGGTGGGTGTGAGTGATCAAAGGGCTGGAAAGATGGGAGGTTGCTGTCAGAGAATAGATTCTTAGAGGTTGAGAGTTCTATTGTGGAGCAGCTCTGGGTGTAACAGTATCCAGGCTGTAGGTGTGAGGAGCTGAAATAAAGAAGAGGCAAAGATCACTAGAGTTGAGGTCAAGGAGTCATGGCTGTGTTTCCCCTTCTGATGGTGACCTTGCCCAGGATAGTGGCAGGATCAAGGGATAGACTGAACATGTCATTTTTTCCTCAGTATTGAACATTTTCTGCTGTTTTCATTGCATTCTCCCAGGGGACAGAGAAGGGGTTTAATGTGTGTTGGAGAAGAAGGAAAAGGGAAAAGAAGAACCTAAAATAGTAGAATCAGTTAGATTAGTACTTAGTTTGGGAAACTCACCTAAGGAAGTTGGTTTCCTGCAATGAAAGGCAGATAAGACAGGTGCCCTTTTTCCTACCCTATCTTCATCTATTTCAGAAGTTCCACACCAAGCATTGGTTTCTAGCAGTAAATAGGGAGTAGTCAATGGCCTTCTGTTAAATGGTTCTTAGTTACTTTGACAAGTGTCTTACTTTTCCACAGAAGCTGGGCTTTGAGTGATTTCAACATACATTCGTTTCCCTCACTGTCTCCTAATCCTAGTTCACACGGAGAAGGCTTCTCTCTCCCTTAGGTGTGGAGGAAATAAGGTAAACAAATCTGGTCTGTCCGTATCCCTCGGTACAGGTGTTCCACAAGAAGAGGACTTCCTTAGCAGGAGTTTGCATGGGGAATGAATGAAGCAGGCTTCCTGATTTCCTTCATTCCTTGTATAAATCCTGTTTTTCTAGCAGTCAGTTTAGATGAGCTCTTTTCCAGGGAGCAGATGGAGTTATGGGCAGAAGGAGTAGGAAGATGTGGAGAAGCAAAATTTCCAAAGTTAGAAACAGAATAATAGGGAAAGAGGGAAACGTGGGCAAAAATGACTAAAGTCTCCCACTTTGAGAAGAAGGTGGTACATAAGCCCACGTATTATTAGTGCTTTTTTAGGGGGTGCAAAAGTATTCATCAGAGATCTTTGGCTCTTTCAGTATAAAGGGCAGAGTAAAGGACTGACCAGGAAGCGTGCAGGGCGACAATAATGACCCAGAGGTTCACAATCTTACTCTGTAAGGGACAAAATAGTAAATAGCATGGCTTTGTGGCCATACGGTCTCTGTTACGATTAGTCAGCTCTGCTGTTGCAGCGCAAGAGCAGCCATAGACATTTTGTAACTGAATGAGCGAGGCTGTGTTCCTGTAAAACTGCATCTACAAAAAGAGGCCACCAGCCTGATTTAACCTGCACACGGTAGTTTGTCAACCCCTGAGCCATGGGCTAGTTAAGCTGGGTGACACAAGCTTCAGAGGACAGGGAATTTTATTGAGGGTACATGTGTAATGGCATGGACTGCTTTTGGGAGCTTGAAGAACGCTGGGTTCTTCCTTCACCTCACCTCACCTCACTCCAGCCTTTTTTTTTTTTTTTTCTGCTTTATCTCCCCAAACCCCCCCTGTACATAGTTGTATATCTTAGTTGCAGGTCCTTCTAGTTGTTCACTCCAGCCTTTTAATGTTTGAGGACAATGTGTCTCCCAGTCTCAGGAGCTGTAGGGGAAATTCATGGGAGATCCAGGCTTCACTTTGGGCAGAGGGGAGTGGAGTGTTTTGTAACTTTGTGAAAAGATGTAGGGAAATTATTAACCATGAGGAGGAGATTCCAGAGAGCATAGTTGAAGAGTGTAACATTTTATAAAATTGTTCTAATAAATTCTTATGACAGTGAGTGAGAACCAGTGAGTGAGTGAGAACTGTGTAGACTTTGGGAAAAAGACAGCTCTGGAGTGATAATGATTGGATCGTGGATGATCGGGTAGCTGACTCTGTTTAGAAAGTAGAAGTCATGCGTCTGTACATGTCGGTTTGTTCCCCAGGTTAGTTGGTTAACCAGTTAGTTTGTTTGACTTTTGCTCAAACAGTCCTAGCCAGCCATCTCCTAAATATGTGATTATGGAAACACAGAGCGCGAAAGTGAACTGATCAGTTTGTCTTTATCTGCAGCTAGAGAAACTCTCTGCTGAAAATATGTGCATAGGCTTGAAACTATGTTTTACTATGAAAAAAAGTAATTCTTCACTTAAGACTTTAAGGTACATTTCAGTTATACTAAGACATTGGATGTTTTACTTATCACATCATAGCCTTCAGACCAGAAATGGACTTTGCATTCAAGATGAATATCAGTTTTGCCTGTCTTCGTTTATCCACAGGCACAATCACTTGCCTGAAATTCTATGGCAACAGGCACTTAATCAGCGGGGCAGAGGATGGACTCATTTGTGTCTGGGATGCAAAGAAGTGGGAATGCCTGAAGTCGATTAAAGCTCACAAGTGAGTCCTGCGCTTTCCCATTGGTGGTCTCTGCGTGCCAGTCAAGTTGGGGGCTAACTGTTGGTTTCCCTTTAGAGGACAGGTGACCTTCCTTTCTATTCACCCATCTGGCAAGTTGGCCCTGTCTGTGGGTACAGATAAGACGTTAAGGTAAGTCATTAATGCCCAAAGAGCATCTTCACTAAGTTGTGGTCTTTGTTCAAGAACCCACCACTAGAGTATCTTTTACTACAATAATTAGATGCTGTTTCTGTATTGTTTCACGCTGTCAGCCACTTAAAGATATTGTGATACAGGGAAATGTTGAAAGCTAGTAAACCTTTTCATAATGGTAGGGAAAAAATGACAAGCTCTGTATTCAAGCATGCACATCACATTCCAGTCATTGTAAGCTGTGAAGAGGAGAGTGGTCCTAAAAAGAAATGTTTTAGGAGGTGAAGCCTTTTGAAAATGTATTAAATACATTAAATATAGTAAAGGGTGGTGGGAATGGAACCAGGTAATCTTGCTTGATAATAAATATTTCAGATATTGCTATAAGAAAGATGCCACTTCTAAATAGCAATGTATTTAGTGAGTTATCATTTGAGTAAGTCTTCATTATGCTCACCTTGACACCTAGTAAAAGTTAGTGATCGTGCCATAAGTGAGCTTCCTGTCTTACAGAACGTGGAATCTTGTGGAAGGAAGATCAGCATTCATAAAAAATATAAAACAAAGTGAGTATTTTTGTTTGGAATGTATTTTATAACTTGATGGAATGTGAATATACACACACACTCTTATGTGCATTCATATACACATTTATTTCCCTGCGTGATGGTGGTTACCTCTGAGAGCAAATTCTTTAGGTTACTTTCTTTTCCCATTTTAGATCAGGATTCTTTTGTGGCTCTGTGACCTACCAGCTGCATGACCTTTAATGATTCTTTGAACTCACTTTATTGCCTAAAATTTAACTCACAAAATATGTATCGTAAGTTTGTTGTGAAGATTAAATAGGGTAGTGGAGGTGAAAGATGGGTAATGTAAATATTTGCTATTTTTATGACTACTATGATCATTATATTTTTTATTTATGAAATAAAAAAGCTTTGTTTTTTTAACTTACAGATGCTCACATAGTGGAGTGGTCCCCAAGAGGAGAGAAATATGTAGTTGTCATACTGAATAAAATAGATGTCTATCACCTTGACACTGCATCTGTTAGTGGCACCATCACAAATGAAAAGAGAATATCTTCTGTTACATTTCTTTCAGTAAGTAGTCCTTCAGTGATGGAAGCCCAGTGAATATGGTGATGGTCAGAGTTGTTGATGACGTTCTGGATGGTATTCTTTTCCTCTCTTCTAGGAGTCTGTGCTTGCAGTGGCTGGAGATGAAGAAGTTGTAAGGTTTTTTGACTGTGATTCACTAACGTGCCTCTGTCAATTTAAAGCTCATGAAAACAGGTATTTTTTGGCCAATCTCTGTGTATGTGTGTAGAGTCTCAATAAATGTTAGGTAGGCAATGCTTTAATAAAGCATTATGAGCAACTCCAGAGATAGACGTTTCTACATATGTATGATTTCTGGAGTCTAAAAGAATGGTGGAAATGTTGTCTTCTTGGCCTTAGTAATGCAAAAGTTGTGAAGTTGTCATCAGAACTAGTGATTTGCACAACATATTTTTCCAATAATTTTGTTAGACTTGGGGCCTGAAATCAACCATATTTGAATGGGAAAAAAATATTGAAACAGTCTTAGCTTTGCCCTGGACCACTGTTGCCCTTTTACTTTATTCCCGTTGTCCACTTCTTCCCCTTTTCTACCCTGTTTGTCTTTCCTGCAGGAGAAATAAATGGCATTATTGACTTCTCTTTCATTCCAGTCTCTGTTACCTTTTACTGCTCACAGTACTTCTAGGGTGGACACTGAGTCTCAAGAGTAAGTGGTTAAGTGACTTGGCCAAGATGACGCCACTGTTAGGTGATGGAGCTGGGATCCAAACCCAGACTGTTAGGTCTGGCTCTGCCCCTGGTTTTTCCACTTTATAATTTTGAAAAAGATGATAATGTACTTTAATGTGTTTCACTTGCATTTCTTCTACATGTTAAATAAGCCTTAGTTTTTATTTTCTAAATAATAGTCAGCTTAAGAAATCTCTTTTTATAAATACTCAGAATACTGAAATCGGTATACAGGCCCTAGTTTTCCCTGCACTGGGAAGTGAGCACGTTCTTCAAGGCCGGTATTTGGCCATTCCTTCCTAAGTATTCCTTGAGCATCCATTAGAAGTACCTCACTAGGTATTTGAGATGAACAAAAAAGACAAGAGCTTGCATTCTGGGGCCTCTTATATTGTAGGGGGCAACAGACAGATGCCAAACAAGGAAGCAGGAAGGACATAGAAGAGTATTATGATGTAAGAATAACAAGGGCAAGTTATTTAGATGGCATGATCAGGGGAGAGGGTGTGGGACCTTAGGGATAGAAAAAGAGGAGAGACCCGCAGGCACAGTGGCCCTGGGGGGAGAAAGCTGGTCATATCTGAGGAACAGATAGAAGACCCATGTGACTAGATCAGAGTGAGCCAAACAGTGCATGGCCTTGGGGGCCATGATGAAGAGTCTGGATTTATGCTAAATACCCTTGTAGATTTTGGTTTATTTATTTCTTATTATGGAAAAATGTAAAGCTGACAGACCAGTTTAAGCACACAACCCCCACAGACCCAGCTTCAGCAGTTGTCAGTTTTTGGGCATTCTTGCTTCATCTATATCCCTAGCCACTTCTCTCTTGTGTTACGTTAAAGCAGATCTTAGCTTTTTGTAGGATTCTAAGCCTGGGAGTAACATGATTTCAGTTACATTTTTAGAAGTTGTTAGGGGACAAAAGGAAGCTGAGAGGCCAATTAGGCTACTCCATAATCCAGAAGAAAAATTACAATAGCTTAGACTAGGGGTGGTGGCACTAGAGACCAGGGAAATGGATGCATAGGAGGAGGCCGTGATTCTTCTCTCTTGTCTTTTCTCTCTGTACTGCACTCATAGCTTCTGGAGGTGAGGGACTTAAGTGTCTTTATTTCCTTTGTGATACCCTAATTATTTATAGTTATCAGCTTTTCAACTTTTTCTTAAGGTATGGTTAATAGTGAATTTTGTCTTGAAATTTAGACCCTGAAAATGACTCACTAACTCACAGGATTGTGAAGTATAGTTATATTTTAGTACCGTTCATGGAGCAGTTTGGCACTTGAAACGTTGAAAAATCAGGAGACCATGCGCATAGAAGTTTTATAACAGTATCGTACTGTTTGGAAGAAAGGATCTTTTATGGTGTTAATGTTTCTCTCCTAGGGTAAAAGACATGTTCAGTTTTGAAATTCCAGAACATCATGTTATTGTTACAGCATCGAGTGATGGCTTCATCAAAATGTGGAAGCTCCAACAGGATAAGGTCGGTGACTTAGCACAATATAAATACCCTCTAATGCAAGTCTTAGTATTGCTCTGAGATAAGATAGGTGGAAGTTTTTTAAGGATCAGAAGGCAGAGATCTTTAAATAAACTTTTTACTTTTTAATTCTCTTTCAGGGATTCATCAATTTATAGTTGTAAAGTTAGGGTTCCACAGAGCTGTCTAAGGGGTTGGGTTGGATTGGTGAGTCTGAGCTGGCAGGATTCCAAAACTCCTGCTTTTCCAATCAGAAGTGCTTTCTTTTCTTTTATATTGATGTTCTCTGTAAGATTTTGTTAGATCAAGTGGTTAAGTTCACGTGCTCTGCTTCAGTGGCCCAGGGTTTCGCTGGTACGGATCCTGGGCGCAGACATGGCACCTCTCATCAGGCCACGCTGAGGCAGCGTCCCACATGCCACAACCAGAAGGACCACAACTAGAGTATACAGTTATATAATGGGGGGCTTTGGGGAGAAGAATGAAACAAAAAAAAGAAGATTGGCAACACTTGTTAGCTCAGGTGCCAATCTTTAAGAAAAAAAAAATACTGCCGTTACTAAAAAAAATTTGGAAATTCCTGGTTGATTGTGAAACTAGCAATAGTTCTGAACCAGATAATTGTAAAATTCCCTTCGGTAGTCTCCCTCTCACAGATGCTTGGTTTGTTATTCTTAGTTCTCTCATAAGCACATTCTGTGAATATGGTTTGTCCAGTATCTACTTTGTGCAAGGTTCTTTGTTAAAACCTCGAAATGAGAAAGACATAGTCCCTTTCCTTAGTGAGTTTATGATTTCTTATTACTCAGAAATTGGCTCTGTAGAGGACATAGTCAAATCAATCATGAATCAAGGTAATAGATTTCTTCTGAACAGCATATTTTATCCTCAAGAAAATATACTAAGTTTTAAATTAACGTATGTTATGGAAGAAGAAAAGTAATTATGTAAAATTCCCTTATGTTAAATTGTTACAAATTTTTCTTTCTTCTGTTTTAGAAAGTTCCCCCGTCTTTACTCTGTGAAGTAAACACGAACTCCAGGCTGACGTGTCTTGGTGTCTGGCTAGACAGAGCGACAGACGTAAAGGAAAGCCTGCCTCCGGCTGCACAGCCTTCTCCTGGTAAATGAAAGCGATCATTTAAAAAAATCGAATAATCTGTCATCTCTTGAATTGTTGAAGTGGAGGAGACCCAGATAACTTCACTTCATTGTGGGGGAAAAAAGTCTTTAAATACACTGTCTGTTGTGTTTTAGTAAGTAAAGAAGAACAGCCCAAAATCAACAGAAAGGAATCTGGCGATGGAGTGCAGGAAGAAGAAAGGCAGTCGGAACCTAACACTAGGAAACGTGGTTCAAGTGGTGACGGTGAGAAGCCAGCGGGAGCAGATAGCCTGGTGTCAGCCAAGAAGAGGAAAATGGCTGGAATACTGGAAAAAAAGAAGAGAAAGAAGAAGAAAATATGAATGATGCAGTGATTCCCAGATTTCTCTTGAGAAAAAATTTTTAGATGGAATCATTCTTTGCAAATGTATCTGAATTTTTTTTCTTTTTCTCAGTAAAAGCTAGGAATTTTTTCTTTTGGAGAAAATGTACAGCTTAAAAAAATCACTTTTAGGGATGTGTGTATGTGTTTTTTAACAGTAAAACTGTTTTGGTAGGCAACATTTTATATATCTTGGTGATATATAGTGTGTTAATGTGTAATATATAATTTTTACTGTTGTATAAAGCAAATAAAGATCTTTCTCAAAATATTGTAGTTGAATAGAAAATCTTGAACATGTTCTTTTTTTTTTTTTTTTTTGAGGAAGATTAGCCCTGAGCTAACTGTTGCCAGTCCTCCTCTTTTTGCTGAGGAAGCCTGGCCCTGAGCTAACATGGTGCCCATCTTCCTCTACTTTATACGTGGGACGCCTACCACAGCATGGTGTGCCAAGCAGTGCCATGTCCGCACCCGGGATCCGAACCAACGAACCCCGGGCTGCCAAGAAGCAGAACGTGTGAACTTAACCGCTGCGCCACCAGGCCGGCCCTTGAACACATTCTTTACTAGAGGTGGATAAAAGTGGTGTTTTTATGATTTTTCTCCTAAACAAAGGATGAAAACTGCCTTACTTTGGCTTCTTCAAATGGTTCTAGTAATTTTAATGCATATTGTGTTCATTTTGGTAACAAAAGGTATAAAAAGATTTTCATACCAGGAGGTTATGTTAGGACAAACTTAAAAATTGTAGATATACAAAATACATATAAAGCATATGCTTAAGTTTAGGGCTGTGTGCATAAGAAGGTTATTAGAGAGATTGCCAAACTTCATTAAACTATTCTGCTTCCAAGCTGTGGATGACAAGATAATTTAAGGGCAGGAAAATGACGTTTCCAACTTTTCTTCATCCATTCAGGCCATCAAAAAAATTCACCTAGCATACCATCCCTGATGGCCTAGTGGTTAAAGTTCAGCACTCTCACTGCTTTGGTGGCTGGGGTTCGTTTCCCAGTCACAGAACCACACCACCCATTTTGTCAGTTGCCATGCTGTGGCAGCAGCTCACACAGAAGTAGAATGACTTAGAACTAGGAAATACAACCATGCCCTGGGGCTTTGGGGAGGGGTAAAGAAAAGGAAGATTGGCAACCGATGTTAGCTCAGGGCAAATCTTTGTCTGCAAAAAAATTAATAAAATTCACTTGGCTAATGTAACAAGGGTAGTCTTAAATTCAGCCTTGATTATAATCTTGTCATCTCTTCTTTCTTCAATAGATTACTCGGTGTTTCTAAAAGACACATTAATAGGGGATTCATAGGCTGGGCAGATGTCAAATACCTGAGGCCACCAGGGGAATCCCTCTTGATTAGGTAAAATAAAGCTTGGACACAAGTTGCCTCTTGTTTCGTAGGAGGAAGTTATCTAGGAAATGAACCAGGTTGTGTGACGTGTCAGTCTACCTCTTTGTTAACTTTAGGCCTATAAACAAAGATAAATACAGGTTTGGTTTTTTTGTTCTAAGAATTTTTTTTAGAGCAGTTTTAGGTTTATATCAAAATTGAGAGGAAGATACAGAGATTTATCATATACCCCCTGCCTCCACACCTGCAAAGCGCCACAGTTATTGACGTCACTCACAAGAACAGTACATTTTTTACCAAAGATGAACCTACACTGACACATCATAATCACTCTAAGTTCCTAGTTTAGCTTAGGGATCACTTTTTGTGGTGTGCGTTCTGTGGGTTTGGACAAATGTACAATGACATACACGGGCACACCTCGTCCTACCGTGTTTTCCTTTATTGAGCTTCGCGGATATATTGTGTTCTTTATGACTCACTGAAGGCTCGGATGATTGGTCAGCATTTTTTATCAGTAAAATATTTTTTAATTAAGGTGTGTACCTTGATTTTTTAGACAATGCTATTGCACACAATAGATACAATATAGTGTAAATATAACTTTTGTCAAAAATTTCATGTGACTCGCTTCATTGTGATGGTCTGGAACCAAACTTGCGATGTCTCTGAGGTATGTCTCTACAGGTTTCCCTCACTGTCTGAAAGTTTGCTATACGCGTCTTCACTTTTACAAGACCTACTTTAGTACTTGGTTTTCCTAACTGAAAGAAACCTGAAGCAACACAACTGTAATATACAGAGTATTTTCACTGCCCTAAAACAATTCTGTGTTCTGCCTATTCATCTCTCCCCAACCCCCACCATCACTGATCTTTTTATTGTCTCCATAGTTTTGCCTTCTCCAGAATGGCATATAGTTAGAATCATACAGTATTTTAACCTTTTCAGACTGGCTTCTTTCATGTAGTAATGCATTTAGTTCCTCCATGTTTTTTCATGGCTTAATAGCTCACTTCTTTTAGGGCTGAATAATTGCATTGTCTGTCTGTACACAGTTACTATTCACCTGCTGGAGGACATCTTGGTTGCCTCCGAGTTTCAGCAATTGTGAATAAAGTTGCTGTAAACATTTATGTGCAGGTTTTTCGGCTGATGTAAGTTTTCAACTCCTTTGGGTTGAAGCACAATTGTTGGATTGTATGGTAAGAGTATGTTTAGTATTGGCAGAAACTGTCAAACTGTTCCAAAGTGCCTGTACCGTTTTTCATTCCCGCCAGCAGTGCATCAGTGCCTGTTGCTCCACATCCTCACCAGCGTGAGGTGGTGTCAATGTTCCGGATTTTAGCCAGTCTGATAGGTGTGTAGTGGTATTTCATTGTTTTAATTTGCATTTCCCTGATGACATGTAGAGTATTTTTTCATATTCTTGTTTGCCATCTATGTATCTTTGGTGAGGTGTCTCTTAAGGCATTTGTCCCATTTTTTATTTTGATTGCTTTCTTATCATTGAGTTTTAAGAGTTCTTTGTATATTTTGGATAACAGTCCTTTATCAGAGATGTCTTTTGCAAGTATTTTCTCCCCATCTGTGGCATGTCTTCTCATTCTCTTGATATGATGTTTTGCAGAGCAGAAGTTTTTAATTTTAATGAAATCCAGTTTATCAATTATTTCTTTCACAGATCATGTCTTTGGTGTATCTAAAAAGCCTTCGCCATACCCAAGGTCTTCTGGGTTTCTCTTATGTTTTATAGTTTTATGCTTTACATTTAGATCTGTGATTCATTTTGAGTTAACTTTTGTGAAAGGTGTAAGCTCTGTGTTTAGATACATTTTTTTTTTGGCAGGTGGATGTCCAGTTGTTCCAGCACCATTTGTCAACCTGCTTCATTGAATTGCCTTTGCTCCTTTGTCAAAGATCAGTTGATTGTATTTATGGTGGTCTATTTCTATTCTGTTCCATTAGTCTATTTGTCTTTTTTTTTTTTTTTTTTGCCAATACCACACTGTCTTGATTACTGTAGCATAGTAAGTCTTGAAGTCAGATAGCATCAGTCCTCCAACTTTGTTATCCTTTGATATTATGTTAGTTATTCTGGGTCTTTTGCCTCTCCGTATAAACTTTATATCCACAAAATAACTTGCCAGGATTTTAATTGCAATTGTATTGACTCTATTGATCAAGTTGGGAAGAACTGACATCTTGATAATATTGAGTGTTCCTATTAATGAACACGGAATATCTCCATTTATTTAGTTCTTTGATTTCGTTTATCAGAGTTTCGTACTTTTCCTCTATAGATCTTGACATATTTTGTTAGATTTATACCTAAGTATTTCATTTTGGGGGGTGCCAACAAATGTTCTTGTGGTTTTACTTTCAAATTCCACCTATTCATTGCTGGCATATAGGAAAACAACTGACTTTTGCATATTAATCTTGTATCCTGCAAACTTGCTGTAATCACTTCTTAATTCTAGGAGGGCTTTTTGTCAATTCTTTCATATTTTATACGTAGACAATCATGTTAAATACAAACAAAGATGGTTTTATGTCTTCCTTCCCAATCTGTATATCTTATTTCCTTTCCTTGCCTTTTTGCATTAGCAAGGACTCCTTGAAAAGGAGTAGTGGATTTTTTATTTTTTTTAATTCAACTTTTTATTTTGAGATAATTGTAGATTCACATGCATTTATAAGAAATAATACATAGAAATGTCATGTGTGCTTTACCAAGTTTCCCCCAATGATAACATCTTGGAAAATAACAGTAAAATATCATAACCAGGATATAGAAAGTGATAGAATCCAAGACACTGGACATCTCTATCACCACAGGGACCCCTCACATTGCCCTGCTATAGCTACACCCCACCCTCTCCTTAACACTTGGCAACCACTAATCTCTTCTTCATCTCTATAATTTTGACAAAATTATAATAAATTGGGTTATCCATTTTGGGGGGATGGCTTTTTTCACTCAGCATAACTTTCTGCGAATTGATCCAGGTTGTTGCATACTCTAAGTTTTTATCACTGAGTGATATATTCCGGTATGGATGTACCACAGTTTAATCATCTATCGAAGGACATCTGGTTTCTGGTTTTTAGATATTATGAATAAAACCACTATAAATATTCTTGTACAGGTTTGGGAGAGCTCACTTCTGCAAGGCGGGGGTGGGAGCTCTGGCTCACTGTGTGGTCACCACTGACATTGTGGTGGAGAGGGGACTTGTTATCAGCCAATAGCGATGAAAGAACCGGCTCCCTACCTGGTCTTTTCTGACACTACCCAGCAGGAGTGTTGGGCGCCTCATTACAGCCTCATGAGGGTGGAAGTCGGGGCTTCCACTAAGCCTTTCTGGCATAGATTGGAGTGGGGCCACAATTTTTTTCTGTGGAGTTTGGCTGGAGAAGAGTGGTTATTGTCTAAAAATTTTCTATCTTGCAAGGCTGCCCCTTTCTTGGTCCTTTTACTAGAAAGAGCTGGATTTTGTTGGGGCTTTTTTTAATCTGCACCATTAGCATTTCTGACCTACCAGCTTCTTCAGCTCTGAATTTGGAATATATGGATGGTGGGGGGGAAACTTAGGGAAGTCACTACCATGTTGTCCCTCTGGTCCTGAAGTCCCTAGTTAGTTTGTCTTCTCTCTACCTTTCAGAATCGTATGTGTGACCTATATATAAGTTCCATGGTTTCTGGGTGTACTCAGAAAAGATAGGGGAAATTATGCCTATTCCATCTTCTCAGAACGGGACATCCATGAATATAGTTTTTAGATTGAGCAAAAATGGATACAAATAATTCCCCTTCTGCCATTATCCCCAGAATCAATGATGTGGGATCAGCTAATTACAAAGAAGTTACTTGAAGCTTCCATGTATTTAATTCCACTGTCTAGGAAATGTATATAACAATAGGGTTGAGTATAATGCATATGACAACATTCCCATCATCTGTTATAAATTCTTGGTGGGAGCATTTAACTGAAAGGATGAAACTGGACCTTTTAGCCTCTTCAACTCGTTCTCATTAAGTTTAGGGTAAGACCTGAAACACTTAGGTTGTATATTGTATGTTTGCGTTCTTAAAAATTGTGATATCTTGAAGCCTTTTCAAAGTATCCTACTGTTTTCTTTGCTTTTGCATAACATCACTGGACATAGGATCCTTGTGAGTAATTCTAGTTACCTTACTTAGCTCATCTCATCCAAAGTGAAGATGTTTGATTAGAGGATATAACTAGAATGGTGACTGTGTTGAGCATCCCCAAGGAGAGTTTTTAATAATCCTAGGAGGGGGCATTGGGAGACCTGTTTTAGTCTTGACTCTTTCACCAAACTCCCTCCATAATCCTGAGCCCTTTCTCCTTTCTGACCTTGAGACTTGACATTCATTCTGTGAAATTTTGTCTTGTTGGTTGCGAGCTATCCCAACATATTCACATGTTTCCATTTGTACTTCCCAGCACCATGCATAAATTCGAGTCATTTAACTTAGCAAGTTGTTAACAAAACTAAGAGATGCCAGTGCCAGTGCAGCAGCATCTCACTTTAGGTTGATGTTCATCCATGAAACTTATTAAAATATCTATTCCCATGGAGTGAGGGACTTTCATATATTCTAGTTAAACAGCCTATGTTAACTTGCTTCTTGATTTATATGGTAAAGTCCATTTAAGCTTTGAAGTTTCACTTATTTATTTTGCCAATCCCTGAACTTTAAGAAATCTGACAGTTTCAAAATAGGTTAGAGATTTCAGGATATTATAGATTTGGTTTTTTTAATTTGTTTTCTTTCATTTAGAAAACACTTCCTTTGAGAATTGGGGAGCTGCTGGCTTTGGAATTCCTATCCTCATGCCTAATTTCCGATACAGGACGCGGGATATAAGAAGAGTTGCCTAGTGATTAAGAGCAGGGGCCCTGGAGCTAGTAGCCTGGGTTCACACCTTGGATCTTCTACTTGCTACTGTGTGCCTCAGTTTCCCCATCTGTATGAATATAACAGTCTTTCCATGCCTCACAGGATTGTTGTGAGGACCAAATATGTCAACATATTTAAAGTCTTTAAAACAATGCTTGGCATACTATCAGTGTTCAGTAAATGCCAGCTATTACTACCATTATCATCTTAGTAGTAAGAGCTTATTTTGTCATTTGGACAGCATATGTTAACAGATGTCACTTACCTTGACGTCTGAGACATTGAAGGGAGGGGAGCTTCAAAGGGGTGGGGGGGTATAAGTAGAAATCCAAAGGAGATAAAATCTATGATAGAGTTTGGTATTGTTATAAAAGGTGAGCCTGACTTGGAGAGGGGTTATATATAAACTTGAGGATTTTTAGGTATGTTAACATACAATGTAAATCGGAATCTCTGTGGTGCAAAAATTTTTGTAGCAATTCAGGATGGTAACTTTGACGTGGTTTCACGGCAGCTTGGAGCCTTGACCTCTTCCTGGTGCACCGAAGCGAGTTACACCTTCCATCTGATGCCAGTTTATTTAGGGGATCCTTTGGTTCCAGGTTTCCACAATCTTGGTGGTGTCAGCCTCCATCGCATCCATGGTGGCAAAGAGGGGTGGTCTACCTAGAAGTGAGGTGCTGGTGAGAAAAGTATATGAGATTGGTCTAAAAATAGTAGTTCAAGGCTCAGTGAAGGATGCTGAAGTCTAAGGAACAAGTGTCCTCTCCACTTTCTATCCCAGTGGCATTGATTTGAGTGTTGGAGAAAGAAAAGTTGGGGGGAGAGTAAGCAGGGGAGGGAGGAGTCATGAGGGGGAGAGAAATAATCCTTTTTAATACTTCACTTATTTCCTGCCCATTCCTCACATAGCTTTGACTTGTAGCTTTTGTTTTTTGAGAGACCTCAGCACCTCTGCATAGCTTTAAAGATCAGAATCATAGGCTGCCAGAGTTGGCAGGGGCATTAAAATTCATCCAGTCTAGCCCTGTCCTTTTTTTCTTCTTAACTTTTTATTTTGGAGTAATTTTAGATTTACAGACAAGTTGCAAAGATCACACAGAAAGTCCCCATAGACCCTTCACCAAGCCTCCTCTAATGTTAACATCTTACATAACCATGGTATATTTGTCAAAACTAAGACATTAACATTGCTATAATACTGTTAACTAAACTTTCACATTTTACAGTTGTTCCATTAATGTGCTTTTTCTGTTCCAGGATCCAATCCAGGATGCTACATTGCATTCCGTTGTCATGTTTGTTTAGTCTCCTTCCATCTCCTTCCATTTTTTTCAGTCTTTCCTTGTTTTACACGACCTTGACAATTTTTCTCTTTCTTTTATTGTGGTTAATTATACATAATGGAAAATCTGCCATTTAAACAATTTTTAAGTATACAGTTCAGTGGCATTAATTATCAGTGTTGTGTGACCATCACCCATATTTTGAAAATTTATTCAACACCCCAGATAGAAATTCTGTACCTATTAAGCAGTAACTCCCAATTCTCCTTTCCCTTCAGTCTCTGATAACTTCTACTTTCTGTTTCTGTGGATTTGCCTATTGTGAACATTTCATATAAATGGAACCATACAATATTGTTATTTTGTACCAGCTTATTTCATTTAGCATAATGTCTTCAAAGTTCATCCATATTGTAGCATGTATTAGAACTTCATCCTTTCTTATGGCTGAGGAATATTCCATTGTATGTATATAGCATATTTTGTTTATCCTTTCATCTCTTGATGGACGCATGCATTGTTTTCACCGTTTGGCTACGGTGAATAATGCTGCAATGAACATTGGCATAGAAGTCTCTGAGTTCCTGCTTTCATTTCTTCTAGGCCTATACCTAGGAGTGGAATTGCTGGGTCATATGGTAATTCTATATTTAGCTTTTTGAGGAACCAACAAACTGTTTTCCACAATAGCTGCAGTATTTTATATTCCCATCAGCAAGGCATAAGGATTCCAATTTCTCCACACCCTCAGCAATTTCTTTTCTTTTTTTTTAGTTAGGAATATTGTCCCTGAGCTAATGTCTGTGCCCATCTTCCTTTGTTTTGTGTGTGGGATGCTGCCACAGCATGGCTTGATGAGTGGTGTGTAGGTCCATGTCCGGGATCCAAACCCACGAACCCCAGGCTGCTGAAGTGGAGTGCGTGAACTTAACCACCACGCCACCAGGCTGCCCTGCTAACTTCTTTTCTTTTTTCATTATTATTCTAGCAATCCTAGCAGATGTGAAGTAGTATCTCACTGTGCTTTTGATTTGCATTTCCCTAATGACTAATGATGTTAACATCTTTTCATGTGCTTATTGGCCATATGTATATCATCTTCGGAGAAATGTCTATTTAATCCTTTGACCATATTTTAACTGTGCTGTCTTTTTTTTTATTGAGTGTAGGAGTTCTTTATATATTCTGGATATTAACCTTTTATCAGATATATCATTTGCAAATGTTTTTCCCCTATCACGTTTTTAAAGGAACTTATTTATAAACTGTTTTGGTTCTTTTTGACACTCCCCTCCAAAGATAGCCCATTGTCACTGCCTTCCCCTCTCTCACCTTCCAGCTGTGTGGCACATTGTTAGTCTAATGAAACCTGTCCCTCCTTTTACAGTAGCAGCATTAGGGGCAGGACCAGGTTGCCCTCCCCGGCATCACACCTAACAATGACAGCACCTGACCTTCTGCCGCAAGTCACAAGAATGTGCAAAGCTCAGTCACTGAGTGTATTTGTTTCTCTCTTCTCATTTAAATGCCTTTGCTAGGAATTCTGTTTTGCTGCTGAATAAGAGTGTTTGATGGTCTCATTAAGTGGCTCAGATTGTACCATCCAACTTGGGCTTCAACAAACCTAGCAGGGTTTTTTATGGCATTGAAAAACAAAACAATTGGAAGGGAATATTCAATTCTACTAAAGAAGATTAATACATTTGTAAAACAGGGGAAAGCTTTTAGGATGAAAGGATAAGTAGTTAGTAAACAAAGAGTTTGTTAAACATAGGCGGAATTCATAAGATGGGTTAAGATAAGTAGTTAGTAAATAGAGCCTGTGTTAACATAGATAGAAAGGAATAGAAGGTCTGGATATCCAATATTCCCAGGCGCTAAATATACATACGACATCTGAGCACTAAGTATACAAGAGGCACTAAATAGTCACAATAACGAAATACACACTAGTATGCAATGGTCACAAGGCTTAATTAGGCCACTCATTCTGTCCCCATGTGTCCTTAGCCCAAGAAACACAATAAAACCCATGGCTGTTCTGCAGGCCACCAGATATAGTACAGCTACTGGCCAGGCTTACCTGTGCCTGCATCTCTTTGCTGGAACAGGTGCATCTCATGGCTTATGGCACCTTACCTCTGCAGCTCTCCTTGCTCAAACCTCTGGTCTTCAAACCACCCTCAGCAGGAAGGCTAGCCTTGCAGAGAGGGGTGGGGCACGTGAACATTGTGTGATGTAGGATTATTCAGTAAATAATTTATTGCATGCAACAGTCAGGGGTGGTCAGGGGCAGCTTGACCGATGACCAGTAAAAGATGAGATTGAGTTTTTGGACAAGGATAAAAAGGCATTTCTGGCAGAGGGAACAGGGTGCTATCTCAGTTAAGACCGACTGACTGCAAGAAACAAGCAACTTGGCTGAACAGAAGGGGTGGATTTATGACAAGGACACAGGTGTGTCAGAAGGCGGGGCAGGAAGAGAACCAGAACTAGAAGGGGCAGGGCGCAGCCAGGGCAGCCTCTTCCTCATGTCTCCGACTCACTGCATACTGTCTTGTTCTTCTCCCTGCAGACCAGCCTGTCACTTCTCACTCCACCTCCACTCATCCATTTAGCACGCTTATGGAGCAGCCATTATGTGCCAGGCACTGTTCTAAGTGCTGCACAAAAATTCTCACTCTCAAGGAACTTACATGTGAGAGTGGGAAGGTGACTAAACAATGAGTGAGTTATATAGCATGTTAAGAGGTAAACGGCATGGAGAAAAATAAGCTGTGGAGGGAAATGCAGATGAGTTGCAGTTTTAAATAAGATGATCCAGGAAGGCCTGGCTGAGGTGACATTTGAATAAAGACTTAAAGGAGGTGAGGGGGTGAGCCAGGAGGTTATCTGGGGAGAGAGTTCCTGCCAGATGAGGCAGCACCTGCAAGTGCTCAGAGGTGGAGCAAGGAGGCTGGAGTAGCATGAGCAAAGGGGAGAGAGGCAAAGGAGCCGAGGTCCAGGACGCAGGTGTGTAGGGCTTTGCAGGCCATTGCAGGAGATAAGGGGGCCACTGGGGGGTTGTGAGCTGAGGAATGACACAATCAGACTTGTAACAGGAGCGTTCTGGTCATTCCTGTATTGCGAACAGGAGTTAGGGCAGCTTTGCCATTTACTGTGTCATCTTATACGTTAGATAACCTTTCTCCCTGAATGTCCTCCGTGTGTAAAAGCAGGAGATAATAATAGTCTTTCCTGCATAGGGTTGGTATGAGGATTAAATGAGTCACTTATGTAAAGCACTTCAGTGTCTGGCATATAATAAGCACTCTGTATGTTTTTGCTAATATTAGCAAGGCTCTAACATATGAAGTCCTAGAAACATGTGGCAGATAGGGTAGGTTGAGAAAATAGGAGACTTTTTCCCATAATTTCACAAACTAATTTCTTGGAGAAAGGCTTATTGAATGGATTATGTCACTCTTCAAACAAAGCTATAAAATACTCCTAAAGACCTAGAAATTGGTACTGTGGATACTCAGTAGACATTAATTGACTTGAAACACTGCAACCTGGCATTTGTTTTTGATGTTTTTGTTTGAGGGTCTGTTAAAGTGGAAAATCACCACATACAAGGCTCCAAAAATGATAAAACAAATGGAAGCACCCTTCCTTCTTCACAAGGTCTTCTGTTGTGGCAGACAGGCTTTACCGCTCTGGTTATGTGTGTGTACATCTGTGCCTAGCAGACACAGTCCTGACTGAAGACCTCTGTGAAAAAAGCAAAAAACAAAAATAAACTGTTGATAGGTCCCAGTAACTACAGACTCAAAAACATTTCCTTCCACAATCTTGGTCATACCCATTGACAGGTTTGTGATTCAGTACTGTTCAGTGGGTTCCTCGTTAAAAGCTATCTCCTAAAATATGTTAATGCCAACTGGAAACATTACTAAACACAAATCATTGTGTGGAGCTAATTGAAACAGAGCAGAAACCAGTTTCATCCATTTATTTTATGATTATTTTACGATAGATCACACATACAGAAGAGCTGTGTGTTTTGGTTGAGGAATGATACATAAGGTAGAGGGATGGGTGTAGGACACTCCTATTTCAAATAACAGCTCTACCAAGGACTAGGACTGCAGGTAACTTACTTAATTCTCTGTGGTTAATTTCTTTAAGTCTGAAGGGCAGGGGGAGGATTAAGGGGCATGCAACTAAGGTTTGAAGCTTGCACCTGCCTAGGGAGGAATGAATCCCTAAATCCATTCCCAGCTGGTTAAGACAAGGCCCAGCTTTGGTTGTTCAGGGGAATCTTGCATTAAGTTGGTGGGAGTCTGGCATACTGGAATTGCTCAAAGTCCGAAGTCATTATCAGCTTTGTCTGGTTAGACTCAGCTATGGTAAACACGGGCTTCAGTTTTGATATCTCGAAGGCAGGAGCTGCTGCAAGTGGAAGGTTTTTCTTTTAGAGTGTGTATGTACTCCAGTTTCCTTTTCACTCAGGATCGTAGATCTATCCATGTTCATACTTGTAGGGGATGAAGAAGAGACGTCAAGGATGACACCCAAATTTTGGTGTACAGCAATTGAGTGAATGGTGGCGCAGGAAAGGCAGTGATGGGAGTGCAGATAATGTCCTGTGGGTACAGGGGCATCACAGAGATAGCTGGAGATTATACTTAACTTACCCTCTGTCCCCTTTCAAGATGCTTCTCGAGTAGCCTCACTCCCTAAAACAAACACCGAAATGAGCCACATCCGTCTAGCCTGTGGCCACCACGTTCTTTACCAGCAGAAAGTAGTGACTTCCCTTGGTGGGCAAACAACGTGATCGGGCTAGAGTCGAGTCCTCCAGGATGGCCTGCATGTGGTTTACACCTGGTAACCTATCCCTCCATTAATAGTCCTTCAGAATCCAGCTTCAGACGCCCTCCTCCCGCTTCGGTGACCTTCAACTTCGCCTCTTGCAAGACCCAACTCAGACTCTAGGTTTTCGGCTTTTGGCCAAACGGGCTTAGAGCTGGGAATGGAGCTGGTCGCACCAGTCCATACCCCGCCATGGGGCCTCAGGGCGCACGCCACTACGGCCGGCCCCTCATGCCGCCCCCAGGGCGCACGCAGAGCGCGCTGCGACTCTCCGCAAGCCCCGCCCCATACCCCGCCCCTCTCCCGGGACACAGAGCGCCTCCCGCGACGCTCCCCCACAAGCCCCGCCCCATACCCCGCCCCTCTCCCGGGACACAGAGCGCCTCCCGCGACGCTCCCCCACAAGCCCCGCCCCATACCCCGCCCCTCCTCCATGACGCGGAGCGCGCGCCGCGCCTCGCCGCCGTAAGCCCCGCCCCTGGAGCGCAGGGCGTGTGCTGCGACATTTCCGGCGGGACAGCGACTCGGTGACCCGCGGCTGGCGCGCCCTGGTCGACTTGCGGAGGCCTTCGGGAAAGCGGTTCGGGTATTTGGAAGTTATTGTCAATTTATACCGGTTTTGACTTTTTGGAATTGTATAAGAGGCTTTGCAGCCGCCTGCTCTCTGTCCCCCGGGTCGGGGCGGGCGCTGTAGGCTGCGTCGGAGTTGCTTTGCTAGTCGTGCACTTTCTGTTTTCCTTAAAATACGATCTGAATCCTGCGGGCACCTTGAGCGCTTGGGGCAAATGCTTACCCAGGTAGCATAGTGTTGTTTAGTTTTCTGGAGGTGGTGTTGCTCTATTTCCTTCAAAATCTCGGTAATTCAAAGCTACTTCGAATTAATGACTTTGGCACGATTCCAACACCCCGACTTTTTGTGGACACAATAATTTAAAACAAAAGAGGTATGCATTGCCTCCACGCTTAGCCTCACTGGATACTAAATGCATTTCTTTAAGAAAGCAGGGGTTGCACTTTGCTAAGGGTGTGGTGTCCCACGTAATTATGACTCGGACTTTCCTATATTTTATCCGCCGCCCCCAATCTAACAAGAAGTGTGAGTTGGATGCAAAAATAAATGGCGTCTACAAGTTTTATAAACGTTCGGTGTTGAAATCATTCGATTCTTTGGGCCGGGGTGGAAAGGAGCACACCTCCCCCGCAAAAGACGCAGTTAAGATAGTTGAAAGGGCACGGGAGATAACTTTCCGATGTGGTAATAACTTGACTCGCTGGTAATAAAGGTTAACTCATTACCTATACAGAGCTGGTCAGTGAATTTTGCTCAGTTTCCTGTGGGCCTAGGTTAGTAGAATTGAGGTTATTACCAAAATGGTTGGTGTCTGTTCAGCATTTACTTTGTGCCAAGCACTTTTACATGTTACTCCATTTATTGCCCACAGCAACCCTAGGAAATTTGCACCGGTGTTATCCTCGTGGTACAGTGAGGGAGACCGAGGCTTGGGGAGGTTGGGTCACTTGCCCATTGCTTTGGAGCTGAAACTTGGACGTGCTTCTCTCTGACTGCTGGAGAGCGGTGCTGTCAACCACCTCTGATCCAACCCCTCGCCCGCAGGTGCAGGCCTGGTGTAGTCTTCTGTCTGCCCAGAGTGAGAGAGAACAATGCAGAAGGACTCCGGCCCGCTGTGAGTGCACAGTGAATGAGAGTGGAATAGCCAGGAACTGCTTAAAACCAGAGTTTCTTTTCTCATCTGAAATGGGCTCTGAGAGTAGACTGTGGGCTGCATGGGGTGTAGGATGCACATGGAGGCCAGGGACCTGGGTTTGAGTCCCCGCTCTGCCACTGACTCTAAGCGAGTCATCTAACCTCTGGCATTTATTTTCATTTGTACAGTGATAGGATTGTTCTGGAGTGGTCATCCTTTAGTCCCATCCTATGATTGTGTGTGTGTTTTTTTGTAACATGATTGGCACTGATTTCATACTCTCTTGTTTTCAGAGTGCCTTTGCACTGGATTGGCTTTGGCTATGCAGCCCTGATTGCTTCTGGTGGGATCATTGGCTATGCAAAAGCAGGTATGGTTGTGGTTACTTAACCTCTTAAGAGCTTCGTGCTGTTCTTGGTGAAGAGTGGGTCTCCAGGGCCCCAAGTGCAATCTTGTTTTGAGTCAAGTTTGCTTTAGGCCCTCTAGCTTGAGTGCAGGCTGATTGTCAGTCCCAGCTCCTCTTGCACCTGCCTTTTGGTTATCTGGCTGAGCTGAGCCAGGCTTTTTATCAAATTGCTTGTTTTGCCTCTTTATCTAAAGACTCTGGGCAGGGGCGGTAGTAGATTGTTATTATCATTGACTGCCGTACATCAGCCTCCACCCTAGAGTGCCATCCATGTCTGTGCTCGTCAAAAAGGAGGACACTTCTAGTCTGGCATAGTCATGTTTTGAAGTCTCCTCGTTGAACTAGGCATGGGTGTGTTAGTGGACATGCTCATTTCTACCCCCTTCCTTGCCTGCATCCCCACCCCAAAACACACACCAGAATTCTTATTCTCTGCATCTTTTTTTTACTCCCTGACCATTTCCCTCTCCTTTTGGGATTTGCCCAAGGTCCTGCCCATGGACAGTTCTGCCCCTTGGCGGGTTAATCAGGCCTGGTTAGGAGAGGGGAATGTGGTGTGACCCTGACTTCTCTGGTCACATAGCAAACGCCCCAAAACATTTTCCTGCTTGAGAACTCCTTGGTTCTGAACTGTGCTGAGAGAAGTTCTCTTTGCTGTTTTCCTCTGTAGATAAGGGAAGTCTGGTGGATTCTGCTAATGAGATGAGTGTCTGACATTACTGTACTGGATGTGTTTGCTTCCCTCTAGGTAGTGTCCCGTCCCTGGCCGCTGGGCTCCTCTTCGGTGGGTTAGCAGGCCTGGGTGCTTATCAGCTGTCTCAGGATCCGAGGAACATTTGGGTTTTCCTGGGTATGTCAACTTCACTGTCTCCCTAGTGCAATTATGTATCCAGAATACTCTACCAAAAGTCTCTGGTTTGGTGGGAGGTGGCGGGTTCTTCACATTTTGCGGGTTCTTCACATTAAGACAGTTTCACTGCTTCTGCCAAATTCTAGGGAAGTTTTAAAATAGGGGGCATTTGTGCTGGTTCCTGTTTATCTTTTATGTACAGGATATGGAAAGGTTTTCATACCTCATGAATTTAGATTTACCTGGTGAAATTAGTATTAAACTTGACCAAGGCAGGTACATGGCTGTTAGCCATTGTGGCTGCCCTCTGAGGACTGTGTGCTTGAGCATCACTGAAACATCACCTGTCTTGGTCAGGTTTGCGTCAGTGTTGCATTTTTCCCATTTGAAAATCATTTGTTAGCTCTTTAGCATTTATAAGCTAAATGTAGAAGATGTAAGTCTTGCCTTCAAGGAGACTTCACCGTAATTGGGAACATAAAAAGTGGCTCTCTGGGACTGTGGAGAAGTACCCTGTGAGGAGCTCGGGGAAAGGAAGATTACTTCTTATCAGGGTGGCTTTGGGTGCGTTTTTATTGAGCTCCCCCCTTGCGTCAGACATCTGCTAGGAGTGTGGGCCTCTCACTGTCTCTACAGAACCAGAGTAGGAGAAAACATGCAGTTCTGACCCTTCCAAGTGTGATGGGGAGAACAGGCATGTTAACGGAGTGGTTTGTACAAGTCAGCTTGGGCTGGGGAGGGGTGGCTGATTTGGGGTTTGCTGAGCAAGGAGGGCCCAACTCTCCGCCCTGCCTAACAGCTCCCTCCCTCCAGCTCCGGAATGACTTTCAGACCTCTTCTTTCCCGTTTCTGATCCCACTCCTCCACTCTAATAAATGACCTTACTGCCTACTTAAAGGAAAAACAGCAGCCATCCCGTGGGACTCCCTTCATGCTGGCAACCTCCAGCCCTTCCCTTCTCCTGTTTCTCGCCTCTCCAAGGCCAGTCCCTCCACCCAGGCTTTGGGTCTCGTCTCCCCTACCTTCTCAGCTTTACAGTGTCAGTGAGCCCGTCTCTTACTTGTATGCCATCTTTTAGATGGAGGCATATTCGAGTGTGCTCATCTCTCACCCATTTAAAAAAAAAGGACCTCAGGATCCCACTTCCTTCTCCAGTTGCTGCCCTTCTTCCCCTTCAGAAACTTCTCGAAAAAAGTCTGTTATACTCCATCTTCATTTCCTCATCTGTCAGCCCACTTCAGTCTCCATTTCTTTTCTCTTTGTCTTTGTCCTTTTCTAAGGAAATAGCTCTTCCTGAGGCTGCCAGTGACCTGTATTTTTCAAGATCCACTGTACATTTTTTAGTCCTCATTTTATTTGGTGTGTTAGTTGTTCTCAGCACAGTACACTGATCCATTTTCCACTCTCCTTGTTTTCTTTTTTATTCTCTCATTCTCTTTTTTCAACCAGTCTTCCCTTTTAGCCATTAAATGCAGTCAGGCGCCGCATGACGATGTCTCAGTCAATGAGAGACTGCATATAGGACAGCCTTCCCATAAGATTGGGACCATACAGTCTGGGTGTGTAGTGGCTGTACCACCTAGGTTTGTGTGAGTACACTCTGTGATGTTCACACAACGAAATCACCTAACGATGCATTTCTCAGAACGCATCCCTGTCGTTAAGTGATGCGTGACTGTACTGAGGTTCTTAAGGCCTGATTCTTGATCTTTTTTATACTCTCTTGTTGACAGTGTCATTGAAGCCCAGGCCTTAAATTGCCACTGATACACAAATGACACAAATTTACTTCGCCTCCAAGCTTTGGTCTTATACGTGCAGGTGTCTACTTGAAATCTTTTAGGTGTCTCAAGGCATCTGCCCAAACCTCACTTCATGTCATCATACCCATTCATTTTTGTGGTATTCTCCATCCATTTGTGTCTCCATTGCTCTCTTCCCCTCCATCTTTCTGTTTAATTCATTTAAGTCCCATCAGCACTGCCTGCAGCACATGTCCTAAATTATCCACTTCTCTTTCTGCACAGCCACCATCCTCATCCCAGTCAGCACTCTCTCTTGCCTGCATTCCTGAGGAAGTTTCTTAATTGGTATCCGTACATGCCCTCTGGTTTCCTTGCAGTTCTCCATGGTACCGGTAGAATTAGATTTTCAGAATGCAACTCTGTTTACGTATCCCTCTGCTTAATATCCTTTAGTGGCTTCTCATTGCTCTTAGGATGAAGGCCACAATCCCTAATCTGGCCTGCAAGGCTCTGGAGGGTCTGGCCCTTCTTCCTTAGTAGCCTTGTCTTGGTTTCCGTGCCATGCTGGCCTTTCATCACAGGGCCCCGCAGATATTCTTCCTTCTGCTTGGAATGTGCTTTCCTCCCCCTCAGCTGGTTAACTGCTGCTCTTCAGATGTCGCTTCAGTCTCCCCTTCCTTGGCGAATCCTTTCGTGATCTCTCTCTGTAGGCTGGATCCCCTATTTATTATGTTATTGGTATTGCATTAATTGTACCTGTAACACAAATTATACTTTTCTGTTTTCATGTGATTCTTTCAAGTCTGTCTGTCCCATCAGACTTGAAACAGTGTTCGGGCAGAGACCTTTGTTGATGACAGTTATGTTCTCCAGCTTCTAGTGCAGCGTATGGCATATAGTAGGTATTTTAACAGATCTTGAGTGGGAAGAGCAGGCAGGGTAAATAGAGTTGGCAAGGAATAGAAAAAAAAAAACCTACAGCAATTTTGGAGAAAATTAAGAAATTGATGTCTGAAGAGTGGTAGGAGGTGAGGCTGGAAAGGCAGGCTGGGCCCTGTCTATGGTGACCTTATATTCCAGTATTTGTACTGACTCCCATAGGATGTGGGTGGCAGTGAAGCTCCTCCCACTTGGGAAAGGTGGCCTCTGGCCCTGGAAAGATGGGTAGGACTGTGGTCACTTCTTTTAGTTCTCCTGAGTGTAAGATATAATGATCTTTGACTCTTTTCATCTTTCCCATCAGCTACGTCTGGAACCTTGGCTGGCATTATGGGAATGAGATTCTACCACTCTGGAAAATTTATGCCTGCAGGCTTAATTGCGGGTGCCAGGTACCTTCCATTTGGTTGCTGTTCTTCTCCAGTATGGAGTTAGTTTAATGCCCTAAATACTTTGTACATGCAGATATTTACTTGTTTTAGTATACCTGATGTTGGCCATCAACTGAAATGATTTAATTTATATACAAATAGAGAAGGCTGTAAAAGCAGTAGCAGAGTTCATGTCGCAGTGACATAGTGTATTCATCTACTGAGGAAGCCGTGTGCTCTCACATTTGCACGCCAGTCCATCCTGGCTCCTTCCTGCCGTGCAGGAAGCTTTGGTGCAGAGGCGTGACAGCAGTCTGTGTGACCGTCAGTGTGGGCACCATATTGTTTAGTTGCGTGGGTGTCCTTTATTATTGAAAATTTTGCTAGAAGGGAATTAGGATTGAATCCTGTTTTCTAATTAACTTGGATTATAAAACACAAACTGGATTGTTATAAAAAATGTAGTCCCTAAGTATAATAAAGAGACTCTGAAGATAGGGGAATTTAAAAAAATCTGTTTTGGAAGAAGATTACTTACCCAACTTTGACCATAGTTATGATGCTATCAAGCATAATGTTTTATATTCATGTCGACCAAGGTCAAGAACAGTAAACCGGGAGGCTGTTGACCTACCGTTCAGTAGCTCTGTGACCGTGAGGAGGCCTTGGTCTCTCCAGCCTTCAGTTTTCTCATCTCTGAATTATTGCCAGTTAGAGTAGGAGTTCCAGCTCACGTGTACTGTTTTAAGGCCTCAATGCAAGACTGCCCCTTGGTGTGGTTTTTGTTTGGTGCCTCTGGGGATGGAAGTTCCATCTCTGCCTGCCCTGCCTTGGCACCTCCTCCCCATGCAGTGAGGGACCTGCAGAGTCCTAGTCCCTTACAACAATAGTCAAGTGCCTGTTCTGTACTTTACCTGACGCTTTTTGTTTATGTGTTTTTTTTGAACAGTTTGCTGATGGTCGCCAAACTTGGAATTAGTGTGTTCAGTAGACCCCATCAATCATAGTCATGTCCCAGCTTGGACTTGAAGAATTTTAAAACGTCCAGTATTCCTAGTGTATTAAGAGAAATAAGTGCAACATTTTCATTTATTATGACATCTTACTTAAAAAAAAAGAAGGCCCTGAACTTTGCAGGGAAAAATAATTAATCATTATCATTACAGTCTTAAAGAGGTGGGTAGTATATAACACAAGAGCTTATTATTCTAATACCCTCATACATTTTGATTCTTGTTTGTTGATATTATCTCTTCTTTCTGTGTCTGTAGGTAAAATCTCAAGGGGTAAAACATTAGGTATCAATGTTGGGGGTCCTGAAACCCCATACCCTACTCAGAGGAACAGTGTGAAAAAAAATCTGATGAGATTTAGCATATCTGTTCTTTTGCTCATCTTAGAGCACAGCCCTACTCTGAGATAATGTTAAATGAAATATCAATGAGAATAAAGTTTACTATAAATAATATTTTCCATGGTGTCTTCGTTGCCAGAGCTGTCTAGAACGTAGAATGAGATGTGAAATAGCAGAAAGATATAGGAACACAAAAATGTTCTGTTAATATTTTATTTAGGAATTACCCATTTCGAATAAGGACCAAGGAAAATTATTATTTGATTATACATTGCGTTGAAGCTTGTTTTAAATAATGATCTGTAGTGAGGATTTCTAAGATTAGGACTGTGTAGCCAAAAGAAAAAATGAAATTTTGGCTAACTAGTTAATCTGTAAATGTGAAACTAAAAGATCTGCCTGGAACTTGAATTACCCTGGGTGGTGTCTACATTGGACACATTAACAGGATACTGACACATTTTCACTTCATTTTGTTGCTTTTCTAAGCATTGAGAATTGACTCATTCTGGTACTCCTTTAATTTTCCCCTCTTTGAAAAGGAAGGGGTATTTGCTCCTTACCCCTACTCTAACTGGTATTGGTTAAATTTAGAGTATAATTTAGGCACTTAACTAGTTAATTTTATGTGTTTGCTTAAGCTCCTTGAAAGGAGTCCTAGTTTTCTCATCCTTGTTTTATATGACACAGTTTTGACGTGTCTGACGGGGCCGTTCTTAAAGCATAATGCTCAGAGCCCTACACAAGGGGTATGACAAGGGTACTATATTCTAGACCATGCATTTCTTTTAATTCTGCAGCCAGGGTCAAAATAAAGATTTTTGAACAGCCCCATCACAGCAATGACTCATTAAGCTTTTGGTTTACTAGGACCTCAGGTCTTTTTTCCTCACATACTGCTACTAATAGTAACTACTTATAGAAAGTAAGAGGGTTGGTACTTGATATCACATACTTGCAAATACTTCAGCTAAAAAATTGTTCCATGTCACAACTAGAAGGACCTGCAACTAGGGTATACAACTGTGTACTGGGGGAATTTGGGGAGATAAAGCAGAAAAAAAAAAAATTGTTCCATAATTCCTGGCGTAGTCAATGATTACCTTTTATCATAGCAGTTATCCCAAATTCATGATTTAAATAATAAAGACAAATATATTTACAAACAGCTCATTTGTACATAGTATCATTTCATGCCCTGGAGAATTGGATTATCATGATCTTCTAAACAGAAGTCTTGTACAGTCTAAAGGAAAATGGACAAAATCAAGTAGGCAGAACATTTCATTATCTTTTTGATATTTAAAAAATTTATTTTTATGGGAATGTGGGAAAAAGAAACATTAGTTGTAGTTAGAGAGTTTACAAAGGTTCAGACACCCACAGGTGGCCTGGATGTTCTCTTGCACGTTGAAGAGCTGTCTGTGTATTATATACGTTTACAGAGCTAACCTTCAGCTTTATGCTTGTTTCCCAAACCCTGCTACTATGTGAGGGCCAAGTAGAAGTGAGCATCAGTTATGACTTGTTCCCCAGAAGTTTGAATCATGAATTATAAGGGCAGAGGCACAGAAAAAGATTGTTCTAAACAAAAAAGCATTACTAATCCTATATTAAAACAGACCCGGGGCTGGCCTGGTGGCACAGCAGTTAAGTTCGCATGTTCTGCTTCTTGGCAGCCCAGGGTTCGCTGGTTCGGATCCCTGGTGCGGACATGGCACCGCTTGGCAAAAGCCATGCTGTGGTAGGCGTCCCACATATAAAGTAGAGGAAGATGGGCATGGATGTTAGCTCAGGGCCGGGCTTCCTCAGCAAAAAGAGGAGGATTGGCGGTAGTTAGCTCAGGGCTAATCTTCCTTAAAAAAAAAAAAAAATCAGACTCATTTTTGGTTCTAAGCTAGTCGTTTGGTGATTGTCATGATAATCCTTTGTCACATAATCCTGTCCTCATTGCTTTGAAATGCCATCTTTACCATGTACTGAATTTCCATATTTGGGACTGATTTTGGGTTTTCTAGTCCCTTCCTTAGATCTACTTCTATCTCAGTGCCAAATTGTATTAATTACCATAGATTTGTCCTATATTATGATATTTGGTAGGGCAAGTCTGTCATTGTTCAAATTTTTCTTGACATTTACTTTTCCAGATAAATCTAGAATTAGCTTTTCAATTTTAAAATTTATTTGGGATTTTGATTATGATTGCATGAATTGTAGATAAATTTGGGAGGAATTGAAAGTTTTAAAATACCTACTCTTCAATCCAGGAACATTGTATGTCCCTTTGTTTAATTCAGTTTTTTAAAATGTCTTAAAACGATATTTTAAAGCTTTATTTAGTTCTTTGTATTTCTATTAAGATTATTGCAGGATATTCTATATTTATGTTATGAATGGGAACTTTTCATATACATTTTCTGCTTAGGTATCAGTCTGATCAAAATTAATTTCTGACATTAATGTAAATGCTTCTGTCTGCTCACTCAAGCATATTACTTGCCTTAGGTTTTTGTCAGCTACCTTTATCTAGACCCATGGCTTTATATTAAAGGTAGAAATAATAGGATATTTGCTATCACTGACAAGATTCAACATTGTTCTAGAGACGCTAAACAAAGCAATAAAAAAGAGAAATAAATCAAGTGTAAATTAATAGTGAACAAGAAATTAAACATTTTGTATAGATAACTCTAGAAAATCCAAGACAAGCAACTGAAAACCTATTAACACTAATGAGAAAGTTCTATAAACCAGCAAGAAACCAGATCAATACCAAAAACCAATAGCTTCCTATCAGTTCTCTTCCATACCATTGCTAATATTACCCAAGTCCAAGCCTTACCATCTTTTAAGCTTCTAATAGGACTCCTTGTTTCATGCTTTGGCCCAACAGTTCATTCTCTACCTAACAGGCAGAGACATATTTCAAGTAGAGACTCCTGCACTTAAGACCCTTCAGTCATCTCTCATTGTATTTACATCTCCATTAGTCTCTGTAACATCCTGGTTTTTTGGGTTTTTTTTGTGAGGAAGATTGGCCCTGAGGTAACATCTGTTGCCAATCCTCTTTTTGCTGAGGAAGACTGGCCGTGAGCTAACATCTGTGCCTTTCTTCCTCTATTTTGCACGTGGGACGCCACACAGCATGGTTTGATGAACGGTGCCTTGGTCCATGCCAGGATTCGAACCCATGAACCTTGGGCCACCAAAGTGGAGCACATGAACTTAACCACTACGCCACTGGGCCAGTCCCTGTAACATCCTGTTCTTAATAGCACCCATCATAATTTGCAAATATACAATTTTTTGTGTGTTTACATTTAAAGTCTGCCTCCAGAATGTATGTACTATGAGGTCAGGGAAAAATTAGTCTTTTGTTACTACCATGTAAACTATACTTAGTACATAGTAGGCACTTAGTATTTGGGGAATACATAGATTGATCAAATCTACTTTTTAAAAATAGACTTTATTTTTTAGAACTGTTTTGAGAAGAGAGTATAGAGTTCCACATACCCCACACCCAGCATCCCTTATTAGTAATGTCCTACATTAGCATGAAACATTTGTTACAACTAGTGAACCAATATTGATACATTATCATTAGCTAAAGTCCATACTTTATTCAGATTTCCTTAGTTTTTAACTAATAGCCTTTGGTGCTCCAGGATCTCATCTAGGACACCACATTACATTTACTTATGTCTCCTTAGGCTCCTCTTGGCTGTGACTGTTTCTTAGACTTTCCTTGCTATTGATGACTGACAGTTTTGAGGAGTACTGATCTGGTATTTTGTATAATGTACTTCTATTGGAATTTGTCTAGGTTTTTTCTCATGATTAGACTAGGGTTACAGGTTTTGGGGAGGAAAACTACAGAGGTGAAGTGCCATTTTCATCACATCATTCTAGTTACATATATGAACCTGATATCACTGTTGATGTTGACCTTGATCATCTAGATGAGGTAGTGTTCGTCAGGCTTCTCCACTGTGAAGTTACTCCTTTTTCCCCCTTCCCATACTGTGCTCTCTGGAAGGAAGTCACTATGCACATTTCACACTGCAGGAATGGGGAGTTGTCCTCTACCTCCTTGAGGGCAGAGTGTCTACATAAATTAATTTGGAGTTCTGCTGCATGAGAGGTTTCTCTCTTCTTCCTCATTCATTCATTTATTCATATCACTGTGGACTCGTGTATTTTCTACTTTGGGTTATAATCCAGTATTTCTGTATTAATTTTCATGCTCAAATTGTTGCCGTTTTGGCCAGTGGGAGTTCTTTCAGTTGGTTCCTGTGACCCTTTGGCATAGCTCATGTAGGCTTTTTTGCTTCCTAGTTTTTTGGGTTTTTTTTTTAGAACTTCCTTACTTTCTGGCACTGTAAGATGCTCCACGCTCATCTTGTATATTTCATGTCCCAATACTGGAATCAGCCATTTCTCCAAGGAGCCCTGGTTCCTTTTATTGGACGGTGGTATTAGAAGCCAAGATGTGGGTACTAGGTAATGCTTGTTGCTAGTGGGGTGAAATCTTTTATTTCATTATTTTCATATTTTATTTCACTGTATTGATATTCTTTTATCTTTAATTCCTTTTTACTTTTTAAGTTGTTAGTCTTTTTTTTAGTTTCTTAAGCTAAATGCTCAAATTCAGCATATTTTCAGTGCTTGTTTTTTTCATAAATACTTTGGGTATAATTTTTTCTCTGAGATCTGTTTTTTCTGAGTTTTACAGGTTTTAATACAGCAGTCTATCATTCTCCATTTCTAAAAGTGTATATTTCTTTTTTTTTATTTTTCCTTTTTGACTTAAGTGTTTAGAACAATATTTTAAATTTTTTAAGTGGATAGGTTTTGCAGGCATACTTTTTTATTGTTATATTCTACTTTTATTATACTGCAAAGAAGTTGCTTACATATTTCTACATTTGAAAATTTGAGGTTTTCTTTCTGGCCTAATATAAGGTCAATTTTTGTGCATGTTACATGTATTTGAGAAGAATGTGTATTTTTCCTTACTGGTCAAAGTTCTATATGGTATATACATTAGATAAACTTTGTTTACTGTGGTATTCGTATACTCAGTTACTTATTTTTCGCCCCTAGATCTGTTTTCTGAGAAAAACCTTGCATTCTGTGGTCATAGCAGTTTCTTCTTGTATTTATGTCTTTGCTTCATATATTTATGTTGTTTTAACATTTTATTTTAAAAATTTTCAAATCTACAGAAAAGGTTCAGTAATACTTAGTTTCACCAATTGTTAACATTACGCACTCTCCCTACCCCCCCATATTCACACACACACACACACACACGTGAACATAGATGTAAAAATCCTCCACAAGATATTATCAAATCAAATCTAACAATACATGAAAAGAATTATACCTCAACCAAGTGGAATTTATTCCAGGTATACAAAGCTAGTTCAGCATTTGAAAATCAATGTAACCCATTACATCAATAGGCTAAAGAACAAAAATCATATGATCAATGATTATAACAATAGATACAGAAAAAGCATTTGACAAAATCTAACATTCATAATAAAAACTTTCAGCAAATTAGGAATAGAAAGGAACTTCCTTAGCTTGATAAAGAACATCTACAGATAACCTACAGCTAACATGATAAATAATGGGGAGAAACTAGATGTTTTCCTGCTAAGATCAGGAACGAAACAAGGATGTTCATTCTCACCACTTCTATTCAACATTGTACTGAAAGTCCTAGCTAGTGCAATAATTCAAGAAAAGGAAAAAAGGTATACTGATTAGGAAGGAAGAAATAAAACTGTTTTTGTATGCAGGTGACATGATTGTTTATGTAGAATATTTCAAAGAATCAACAAACTCCTGTATTTAATAAGTCATAACAGGTATTAGGATACAAAGTAAGTCATTTGCTTTCTTATATATGAGCAATGAACAATTGAAATTTGAAATTAAAAATACCATTTACTTTAGCACTAAGAAAGGAGAAATAGGTATAAATCTAACAAAAAATGCCTGAGATCTATATGGAGAAAACTACAAAACAATGATAAAATAAGTTAAAGATGATGTAATTAAATGGAGAGAGTCCATGTTCCTGGATAGGAAGAGTCAGTATTGTCAAGAATCAGTTCTTCCAAACTTGATCTAGATTCAACATAATCCCAATCAAAATCCCAGTAAGTTACTTTGTGAATATTTGCAAATTTATTCTGGAGTTTATATGGAGAGCTAAAAGACCCAAAATAGCAAACAGTATTAAAAGAGAGAAACAAAGTTGGACGACTGGCATTACCTGACTTCAAAACGTTTATAAAGCTATAGTAATCAAGACATTGTGGTGTTGGTGAAAAAACAGACACACAGATCAATGGAACAGAATAGAGAGTCCAGAAATAGACCCACACAAATATAGTCAACTGATCTTTGACAGAGTAGCAAAGGAAATTCAATGGTGAAAGGAGAGTCTTTTCAACAGATGATGCTGGAACAACATAAACATGAAAAAATAAAGAGAAATGAATCTAGATACAAACCGTACAACTTTCACAAAAATTAGCTCAAAATGGATCATAGATCTAAATGTAAAATGCAAAACTATAAAACAACTAGAAGATAACAGGAGAAAATCATAAGTGACCTTGGGTTTGGTGATGACTTTTTAGATACAATACCAAGAATATGATCTGTTAGAGAAAAATTGATAAGTTGGACTTCATTAAAATTAAAAACTTTTGCTCTGTGAAAGACAGTGTTAAGAGAATGAAAAGACAAGTCACAGACTGGGAGGAAATACTTGCAAAAGACATATCTGAGAAAAATCTGTTATCCAGAATATACAAAGAACTTAAAACAACAATAAGAAAATGAACAATCTAATTTAAAAATGGGCAAAAGATCTGAACAGTTCACCAAAAGATACATACAAATGGAAAATAAGCATATGAAAAGATGCTCCACATCATATGTCATTAGGGAACTGTAAATTAAAACAAGATACCACTACACACACTAGAATGGCCAAAATCCAAAACACTGACAACACCGAATGCTGGCCTGGATGTGGAGCAACGGGAACTCTAATTCATTGCTGGTGGGAATGCAACTGTCTTTTAGAAGACAGTTTGGTGCTTTCTTACAAAATGAAACACTCCTACCATATGATCCAGTGATTATGCTCCTTGGAATTTACCCAAATGAGGTGAAAACTGATGTCCACACAAAAACATGCACATGAATGTTTATAGCAGCTTTATTCAGAATTGCCCAAACTTGGAAACAATGAAGATGTTCTTCAATGAGTGAATGGATAAATAAACTGTGGTACATGTAGACAGTGGAATATTATTCAGTGATAAACAGAAATGAGATATCAAGCCAAGAAAAGACACGGAGGAACGTTAAATGCTAAGTGAAAGAAGCCAATCTGAAAAGGCTACATACTGCATGATTCCAACTCTATGACATTCTGGAAAAGTAGAAACTATGGAGACAATGAAAAGATCAGTGGTTGCCAGAGGATTTGGTGTGGGGGGGAGGGTTAAAGGGGTAGAGCACAGGGGACTTTTAGGGCAGTGAAACTGTTCTGTATGATACTGTAATGGTGGATACATGTCATTAGACATTTTGTCAAAACCTATAATGTACAACAGAGAGTGAACCCTAATGTAAACTATGGACTTTAGCTAATAATAATGTATCAATATTGGCTCATCAGTTAGAACAAATGTCCCGCACTAATGCAAGATGTTAATAATAGGGAAATTCAGGTGGAGGAGATGAGGAAGTGTATGGAAACTCTGTACTTTCCAATCAATTTTCCCGTAAACTTAAGACCACAAAAAATGACTAATGAAAACAACAAACAGACCTCAGATTATAAGTATAAAGTTTAAAATGTAAAGAAAACACACTAGTTAACCAGATAAATTTTAATGTCTATTCAGAGTTGAAAAGTTTGCTGGCAACACAAAAGAATTTTTTAGCTTTGAGACATTAATTAAAACTGTACAAATACATATCACCATTACCAACATAAATTACTCTTTACATTTTAACATTTTTCAACACGGTGAGCTGAATTTCTGTACAAAAATACCATATTATTATTATTTTATAATGTGCCTTTGGATAATGTCCACAAGATGATACCAATTACATTAGCATTTGTTACAAAGTCATAAAACACATAAAAATATCTGCAGTTGATAACATTATTATTCTTTAATAAGAATATACAGTACTAATGTCTGGTCTATAAAATGGCAGGTTTAAATAGAATAGTCCTAAGTTCAAAATGTCTATTTTAAATACCAATTTAGAAATAAAAATAAGAAAAAAAAAGTAGTAAGTGAAGTCATTGCTATAGCAACTAAGTACATTTACTCTTCTGAGTAAATGTGAAGGTCAGAGCTGAGTCAGTGGCCTGCAGCAGCAACAGTTTGCTTTGGGGAACCAGCTGGCATACCTCATCTTTATGTCTGGTAGGAATAAGGAACAGCGTATCTTGAAAGCCTGGTGAACACACATCACAGTTTCAAGAACTTCCTTAATGGTGTGAAGATGAGAGAACCCTGAGAGTCATCAAGCCATTGGGTTTGATAGTCACCATGAATTCTTAGCAGTTGTATTGGTCAAAATCAAACAACAGACTCTTTCTCCACTAAAATCAGATGGCATAATTTTGAAATCTCTACGTTACAGACAAATTTATTTCCAAGAAAGATATCCTGCTCAAGATTGGAATTACCATTGTTTTCATAATTACAAAGTAGAAAAATGATAAATTACCATCCTTCTGCCATTGCCAAAGTGGTAGAGTAGAGCCTTAGCCAAATAAGAACCGTAACTGACAGCCCACAGAGGTCTACCTAATTGCAATAAAAAACCAAAACAACCCTGAGGCCAATCAATGAAATATTAAATAGTTTAGGCAAATATACAACAAATGAAAACTAAAGCACTCTAAACACTTACTTTCTGGGGGCATTTCTTCAAAAGCTTATCATACTAAGTATTTATTAATTTGTAGATCAAATACTTGATACTTTGGCAAATAGTTTATTCAATACTTTATAAAGTCCTACCCATATATCAGCACTGTGGGCAACGATGCTAAGAGAATGCATTTCATTTCTAGGAGAGAAATAAAATAGGAGATGATTTTTGCTCTTCAGAGTACCCACTATCACATATTTCTTCCAGAACTCAGTAGAAATAGACATCTGTAGACATTTCCCAGGGTCAGGGGACTTGCAGGGGCTCTGTGGAGCAATGCTGTGGGGCTTCACACCGGACTCCTACCGGTGGCCTCCGTACTTGGCTACCCAGTCTGTCCTCCCATGCACTGAGTGAATGGGCTGTGCGCGGTTCACAATATTTAGATTCTTGGCTGTAGGATTGTAAGTAGGTCCTGAAAACTGCCCCCGACCAGCTTTTGTGTTCCATGTGTATTCTGAAAGAAATCAAAATCAGAAATTAGAATTTTAATAAGTTGATTAACAAATTCAAAATAAAGCGATCCATCCTCTCATTTTATGGGGAACTTTTGAATTTGTCTTTAAAAGATTAACTCAGTGGTCTCTAAGGGTTTTTTTTTTAATCTTAAAACCAAAAATTCTAGTGTATCATGTTGACACTAATTAGAATTTTCTAATTAGTAGCTTAAGAGCCAGCATTGCTGGTTTATAGTTCTGACACTGCTGCTGTTTCTTCTTTGGGTTCACTGAAATGCCTATCACATTTGGATAGGCAACAGCAACTAGGATGACTATGAATATTCTCAGTTCAAGTTCCATGGGCAAAACCCACAGTGTTAGTGACTGAAATCACACTGTGGTTACATCTAAACAGTATTCAGAGTATCGCTATAGACAATTTATTCAGAACTGTGAATCCTCTAAAGCTCTGGCTTCTTGGAGCTACACAGATGGGGTCCCATTATAGATTCATTTTAAACGTGGAAATGTGGTTTTTAGAGTCAAGAAGCTCCACTTTTTATTGGGAAAATGATGGGTGATAACAGAATCTCTTTAAAAGGTGAGCCATTCCCAGGATCCCAAACCTTTCATCACAAGGGTTGTTTTTATTCATACATTTGGCTGGTTAAATATTTGTGAAAATTTTAATTTGTTAAACATTTGGTCTTGTCTGAACAAATTATAAGCTAAAATTGCTTAAACATCTCAAATGACAAAGCGGTAAATCATTTTAGAGAGAACGTTATCTTCTTCAATCCTTCCTTCACCCCCTCCTCACTTCAGATTGACAGCTAAGTATTGCAGGTATTCTCTCTGAGGAGGGATGTTTGATCTTTCCATTTGGTGTTTAAATATCTTTTCACACTGAGTGGTAGCTGTCATTCTTGGATTAAACTATGTGTCAATTTTGAAATGAGTCTGACCATTTTGCACACTTAACACTAGCTAGACCATATTTACTTGCATGAGTTTTCTTGTTTTTTTCTTACACTTTCACTGTAAAACTGGGAGTGTAGGGGGAAATTACTGGGAGCATGTGGGTCCAGATGTGCTGCTAACTTCAGCGTAAAGGGAAACAAAGCATGAAGGGAGGAACCGCCTGGTGACAGTCACCCCCACTGCTACGTAGTTTGGCTGCGGCAGAGAGGCCTAGAGCTCTCCCCCTTGGTGGTTTGACAGGTCATAAAATTCTCAAAGGTAAAGCCAATAAAAAGCTACCTAACAAAGGCAGGGATAAAGTGTCTCGAAGGGCCAGTTAACCCCTAACTGTTAAGGAACAGTTAAGGAAAAATGAGTTAAACAGTTAACCACCGTTCTCCAGGAATGGCCTTTAGTTATAACCTATTGGAATACAGACAGGCCTCAGTGTGTTAAATTAGCCAGCTCACACATGAGGTCCACAGGTCAAAATGGCATCATGGACAGAGGAGAGAGCATGTGAGGGGATGGGAGTGGAGGGAGCAGGGCGGAAGAGGCAGTAGGCCCTGGTGATTCAGAGAAGGGCAGAGGAAACACAGTCTTAAAACTAACAACAGGTGAGGCTTTTGGGTGAGAAGTGAGGAGTTTGGCGAGGAACAAACAGAGAAGCTTTTTTTCCAGGTCATGACACAGCCTAAGTCAAGTCCTAAAAGCATTTGAAGGAAACTGTGTCCAGGCCAATATTTGTCAAGCCTTCTTTGAAGAGGGAATCATTTTCCCAAGAAGGCAGTAGTGTTGACTTTTAGGATTCCTTTCTGAGAAATAACACAGTTTTAGGACTCAGGCACCCTTCACGAAGAACTTAGTAGCTGACAAAGGAGCTGAGATCTCATGGCAGGGCAAGAAATGCTTTTGTTCCTTAGCCGGACCATGACCCCGCCTCACCACTCGCGAGAGCAGAGCCATCAGCCCTGTAATGCTTGCTGTGCATTTATTTTAAAAACTGCATGTGTCCTGTCGAGGGCATTTAACTTTTTGTAGAAAGTGTTTGCTAAAGGAAAGGTGTTTGCCTGTACTTAAGAATTTAATCACTGCCACCACTACATAATTTTTAGCAAGACACAAAACGTCTGTAAAATGGAGATCATAATAGTACCTTCTGTCATAGAGCCATTGGAAGGATTATGTGAGTGAATGTATGCAGAGCTCCTAGACCAGGGCCCTGGATTTCTCAAGAGCAGCTGTGTGGGAAGAAGTCACTCCGCAGAGTCCTTGTTACTGTCCAAGCAGGGGATGAGGAGGCACTGGGAAGTCTGGGGATGAGGGATTACATGGGGAGGAAAGTTAATCTGATTTTTCTTCTCAAAACTTGAGGATGAGGAAGAAGAGCAGAGAGGGAGACTATGAGAGAAGGGGAAAGAGTTGAGTAAATACGGTAATGACCTGGTTGTATTTTCTTGTGGGAAACTGTCACACAACTGGGAGGACTGGAGGACACATCTCTTACAGAACAGTGTATTCCTAAGGATTGGCAGTGGCCACTTGAGAATGATTAATGTGTACTTCTTTTTTTTTTACCTTTTCTCCTAGCTCCACCTGTAGGAAAATCTGATAAGCAGAGTAAATGGAGAGACGAAAAGTTATGAAAAAGCATTTACTTAAGAAAATGAAAACAGGAATATGCATAATCTGACAGAATAATTACTATATAAAGGCCTTCAATAACTTACAAAAATATGTTTAAAAATACCCACTTTCACTTTCTAAGAGCAGGTACTCAGATAAAATAATTTGAAACATGATTTTCTGCTTTTATGTTAAAAATTGCTACTAAGCCATGGCTAATCAGTCATTGTAAGGCTGGCTTAAAATATTTGAGGCTTCATAAAAATGATTGCTGTATATAAAATGTTTATTAACATATTTTGTTTCAGCAGAGAGATAAAGGAATTCTTTTCACAGATAGGTAACTCAGTTTGAGTACTGAGTACTTAAATTGAGTACTGTTTAAGCAGTTTTACTGTGGTAAGAAATAAAAAATGACTGGAGGCCAGTGCTTTTTACAATTTTAGCTCGAACAGTGTGAACTTCAAAGCCTGGCAACTCTAATCAGGAGTTTTAATATAAGATCCTGGTAGGATAGCCTGTGAGAATACTTTCGGAGTCAACTTTTAAATTAAACTAGAACTGGGTATCTTATCAAACTTCTGATTATCTGCCTTAATGTTTATTTTATGTGTTTTGATAAGGATATCAGATTAAAATAATTTAGAGAACATTCATATTCACAACTGGTCAGCTCGAGTACAGAATCATCACCCTCCATTTCAAGACCGTCAGTCTGGCTGTCTTATGCCATGTCACTGCAGAACAGGCAACCTAATTAGTCATAACATTGGAGGGTGGAGGAATAAACCCTTTCCCCACCTGAAACTATTGCAAAGCAAAAGCCAGTGAAATTTCTGCCATAGTTAGTTCTATCCTCTAAAATGGAAGCAGAGAGGAACCGCCTGTGAACTGATAGATAACGGTGTCTCAGCGTTGATTAAGGTTTCACTCTGTGCCAGGAACTGGGCGGGAAGCTCTGAAAAATGCATCTCCTCACAGCTCATTGTGTGGCACAGCTCACTGTGGCATTAGACCGCGTTTCTATCCCAGCTCCACTGTACTAGCCGTGTGACCTTCGGGAAATTACTTAATGTCAGTTCCCTCAGCTGTAGAAGAGAGATCGACCTCACCAGGTCGTTGTGAGGTTTAAACGGCCCAATGCGTGTGTGTGGCAAGAGTAACCTCTTAATTAGAGGGAGCTCTTCTTAGAATTATTAGACTCTCAAACCTCATCTTTCTAAGAAGGACAGGACATTTTGCCAAAAACAATTAGAATTGTTGTTAATAAGCTGAGACTAATTTAAAAGTCTTCGCTTGGGAAAAGTGACTATAAACGTAAGAAAGCTCCTTTCTGATCAGAATTCTCAGAAACTGTGTCTAAAGTTGTTCTTACCTGAAGCTGTTGCACCAAGAGGTGCTAAGTGTATCCTCTGGCCGGCTGACCCCACTTCTTTTTTGAGAAAGGAAGGAATACATCCTGACTGATTGTAAGTAGCATAACTTCCAAGATTCCCTGGTGACGTATCACAAAGTTTCATAGTCAGAAGGTGAATACTTTAAAGCACCAGAGAGTAACTTTGAATATGACCCCTACTAATTCTGAAGTCTATTTTTTCAGCATCTACTATATTTCAGGCAGGGCACTCCAGTTCTGCAGATATACCTATTCAGTCCATATAACAACCCTCTTGCATGCATATGATTATCCACACCTCGTGGCTCTTAGAACTTGCCCAAGTTCTCACAGTCAGTGACCAAGCTAGAATCTGAACCCGAGGCCAAGTTCACCCGGAACACACCAGGTTTTCTATGACTCCAGTTCTTAATGTGAGAGTGTATTTCTTGCCAGGAAACCCCATCCCCGTGGGCTCTCTGTGCTCTGCTTCATTTTGTGAAATCTCTATAGTAAGTGTACCTCACAGGGTTGTTTTAGGGATTGAATGAGATATATGCAAAGAACTGAGCCTGGAGTCTGGTGTGCAGCAAAGTCAGCTGTCATCCTCCTCATCACTATTAGTGAATGATCAATCTGGGGCAGTACAGGGGTGGGTTGAAGGGGGGAAATCCAAGGGCAGGAGACCCATCAGGAGGTCACTGCTATGGCTGAAATGGGAGATTATGAGGGTCTGAACTAAAGCATTCACAGAGGGGATGGAGAAAAAAGGAACTGAGTGGATGTGCGGGGGCGGGGTAGGGAAAGAGGAATATAACCCCCTGAGTTTGTAGCTTAGGTGACTAAGAACAGCAATAGAGGAGGAGAATTTGGTTTGGGGGGAAAGACATGGTGCCCATGGGATGTTCGAGTTGTGGAGGTCGAGCAGGCCTGGAGATTGAGAATTATCAGGATGTGGCGGGTACGGAGCTATGGGCGTGGAGGAGCCAGCTCACAGGGATCGCGGGGATGTACAAAGACCCAGACTAGAACCCCAGGGAACACCAGCATGAGGGGAAAGGAAAGGAAAGGACTCTATGGAGGAGAGAGAATAGAGAGGTAGATGGTATGAAGAGCAGGGTCTGAAAATGCAAGAGAATACAGCATGCGAAGAAAGAAGGAACAACAAATGAGGCAGACAGGTCTGGTGGGATGAGCAATGCCCACTGGACTTGGCCACCAGGACAACGCCAGGACCTAGCAGGAGCTGTTTCAGTGGCCTGAGGCAAGCAGAGGACAACCTACAGTGAATTGAGAAGCAAACTGGAAATAAGGAAAAATGAATACAACTTCTCTTTCAAGGATGCCAGAACGGAGACAAGTCTGTCAGTGAGAAGGTGTAACAGGGCTCTGGTCAACCTGGTGGTTTCAAAGAACTGTTCATTTGGCAGCTACAACTGAAGCATTTTTCACATGGTGTTACTTGTCACAAGTCTGGACTCTGAGCTCCTGGGTCCCTGATGTCTGTCACAGTACTGTGCACAGTAGGCTCTAAGTGTTTGCTCCTGAACCAACAAATGTCCAATGGAAATACTATTTATCAGACCCTGAAAGATTTGACAGAGTAAACACATGTTATCAGTTTATACAACTTTTAACACTACTGAATTTTGCCTAATTTGGCCTTTCCTTCCACCTCGAGTACTCATTCTAAATCATGAATCAGCCCTTTACTTCAAAAGACTTTGGAAGAAGTTCAGGGCAGTGATCACATTCAGTAGCGGCTTCAGAACATCTCTCTTGCTCTCATCCTTATCATCAGAGCAAACACTTATTACATGCTTACTGTGTGGCAAAAATCCTAGGTGTGGTTATATAATAATATCTAGGTAAATATTATTTCCTCCATTTTATAGATAGAGAAACTCATGTAGGGAGCCTAAGTGATCTGTCCAAAATCACAAGGCTAGTAAGTGAGAGAGTGGGGCTATGTCAGACTCTAAAAGCCATGTGCTGAACAGTTACAGGATGCTTCTTCCTATTGGAAGAAGAAGTTGCTAAGGAAAAATGAACAGAAAATTGTCTTCTTAAATTATTTTGGCTTATCATTTGAAGTACCTTGTGAGCTGCAAATTGTTAGGTTGGAGCCAATAGTTGGCACTGTTTAAACCAGCGACAGCGAACCTCTAGGAAATCCACCATCTCTATGAACCTGGTCAACTTCTTTTAAATGATTGTTAATGCTTAAGAAATGAGTTTCAAGACTTTTTAAAAAGGTTTCCAGGAATACTGATGACAAAATTAGAACATATTCTTTTAATTATCTTCAGTAGATTTGCTTGGTTTCTATGAATTGTCATAATTAATTTAAGAAGACGAGCGTAGAGCTTTTTGAGAGGAAATTAGTCTTAGAATCCCAACTACTGAAGAAAGAGGTTCTCGATGATGTGGAACACTTTTCTTTCTCTTAGTCCTGTTCTGACTCCTAAAATCAGGTGACCTTGGCCTTCATGGTAGCTTTTTATGACAAGATTTGGGGTAAATGTTGAGAAGAAAATCGGACAAGAGATTCAAAGAACAAGTTGTACTCATTGATAATGCCCAGAAATTACCTTGTGGGTCCTCTAATTTTTCTGGAAAACTTTCACTGCATGATAGTTTTTCAATTGGTTTAATTATGCTTTCTTCTAAAGAGAAGGCAGATGGAAAGAAAGAATGAATAATATGGAGAATGTTTTAGGAAAAGCAGAGGAAAATGGATGAGCTGATTAATGAAAAGACCCAGATAGAACCCTTAAAATGAGACAGTGTTCTCATGTGTGGTCACAGCTTTCATTTGGTGCTGATCATATATTCCCCTGGGATGCGGCTGGAGTGCTGTCATTTAAACTGCCTTGAACTGGTTGGTTCAGTGAATATTATTTTAAAATAACAGAATAAATAAGTAAATTACAGTGCTGCAGTGTTTGACAACCCAGCACTATTATATGGATAAGTTGAGTCTTCAAAGTGTCTGGAAAACTTGTAAAATGCCCAAAGTGTGTTGATATCACATCAGAAAACGGCAAGAGACTAGTCAATTGCTACAGAAGGATCCTCAAACTTTTTTGATGCAATACCACCTACATCTCTTAAAAAAAGAGAACTCTTTACCACTTTACATGCTTTAAGCTGATATCTAATATTTTTCATATGTTTTACAGATCCAAAAGATGTAATTTCTGGCATATTGTAAATACAGACATTTAAAAATAAAGCTGTTATGTCTCTCCTTTAAATATAACCAATGGAATCTAAATACCATAGTGATTTTATTCCCACCAATATTGACTTAAGATATACATGAAGAAGTTCCTTTTTAACAGTTGGAAATTTCAAATTGATCTTTTTTCTCTCTAAAATTTTATTTTCATTCATATCTCAGCTCCCAAATTTTATCCAAATAAAATTCTAGGCTTAAAAGTCTTTAAATTGATCACTCAAAAATGTGTATAAATTGAAACCTGGAAAAAAATTTCTTGTAACCATAAGTATATTAAAATAATTTTTTCTGGATTAATTTAGTTATAATTACAATGACTCATTGTACATAATTAATCAAAAAAGATGACTATGATCATTTTGGTTACTAAACATGAAAAGCCAGGTGTTTTGGAAATGCATCTCTTAATGAGAAAGATGGGATTGTTTTCAAGTAGTTCATGTATCCACAAATGAATATTACTTACTGCTAAAATCAGACAGGATTCAGCATCAATTCTTTTTTGTTTTTTCATTTTTGGAGATGGAAACATTGGGAAACCTCGTTAACGTAAAGACACAGTTGGTAATGAAAGATATTTTGCTACAGCTCTGCCACTATAGTCTTGGAACTGTATTCAAAGTTATAGACCAAAAATCATATAGTGATCTCATAAAAAATAATTTTTAATTATCTGTTAGCTAATAACTCAATTAGGTTCTCCTTCAATTTTCTGAAAGTTAAGAAGTGGAAACCACTTAACTTAAAAAGGATTTGTTTCCCAGTCATCTGAGTTACTCCCTCAACACTGACACAACATATCAAACGATCCCTTTGCCTGGCACCCCAGATCCTTGTACACTTTGGGGATAGGAAACACACCATAGTAAACAGTGAGAAGTCGTCTTTTCTCTGGTAAAGCAGGAGAATAGAGACACCTTGCTCAGGCAGATCCATTTTAGGAAAGAATCCATATGGAAGTTGAGATCTGGCAAATGACTCCCTTAAAACTCTCTCTGCTCAAGGACCATTTGGAAAATCTTTGTGACCCCTAAAGGTATCTCGGCCGGAAGAAGGCAGCTGCGATATATTTAAAAGTAGAAATCTGCAGAAGGAAGACAGTGTAAATGCATACTTTAAATGTATTCTTGCTTTACCTGCATTACTCCTTTTGAAGGCAAGTTCTGCCCCAATGGGTCCCAGTGACTTAGGAAATAACTGATTACTCCACGTATATGGACTTATATCCTTTCCACTGGCTACCAGGGACACATGCTTGGGATTGACACCTTTGAAGAACAAAACAGTCATTTCAGACGTGAGAGTGTGATCATGAACTTGAAGGAAACATATATTATGCCTTCAAACCAAGACCAGAAATAACTTGGGAGAGGAGAATGGAAATAAATTTAGGTTACAGTGTAGCAAATACTTGCTTTTTGATAAACCTAGTATGATCCTAAGCCCTAAGCACAATAACCTGGAAACCTCACAGTATATTTTATAAACATAAGATACTTTCTATAATGCAAGTAATAATAAACATTAGACATTTGTTGCCAAATGTCTTGTAGAAATTGAGGAGGCACAAAAATTTTCTTCAGAAAGGTATTTCCACGTCATTCACCTATGCTGAGTATGTCTCTGTGCCATACCTTGAGGAACACTTGTGTAGCCGGGGAAATGGACATGTGACCGAGAAATTTTTTAAGAAATTTGAAAACTTCCTGAAGTTGCTTTCTTTTTACTGATAATTAAATGGGATTCAACTTATGAGACACTAGAGACATCACACGGTCGAGGCCTCTGGGTCACACACGTAGTGTTTTCTGTGCTAGAAGAGGAAAGATCCCCACTGAGGACCACTGTTTCCATAGGAAGTTAGCAGCTGTTTCCAGGCACTACTAGCTTTTGCTTTTCACAAAGTGGACTCCTTAGCAAGGTTCCATATTTATGAGACATATAATAATATCCCTTGTTTTTTTTGTTTTTTTTTAAAAGCACTTTTTTTTTTTTTTTTAAAGATTTTATTTTTTCCTTTTTCTCCCCAAAGCCCCCCGGTACATAGTTGTGTATTCTTCGTTGTGGGTTCTTCTAGTTGTGGCATGTGGGACGCTGCCTCAGCGTGGTCTGATGAGCAGTGCCATGTCCGCGCCCAGGATTCGAACTGACGAAACACTGGGCCGCCTGCAGCGGAGCGCACGAACTTAACCACTCGGCCACGGGGCCAGCCCCAATAATATCCCTTGTTTTGAAGCCAGAAACGAGCCTCGTTTTTCTGTACCAAACCTCAAGGTCACCTGTCCTCAGTTCTTGAAGGAAACACTATCAGGTAAATAGTTTCCCCTTCTTAGAGGATATAGCTCCTTATGGATTTTAGTTTCTAATAAAACACCTACAAATAGAACTATAGTAAGCAATGACCTGACAATAAAGAAGATGCACTAGGTAGCAATTACTCATTAAAAACATCTTTACAAAAACATTTTATGCAAAGAGGAAGTGCAAGGTAGGGAAAAAATTAAAAATCTCTTTAAATGAACTGTTTTCATAAATATAGTTCAACAAAGAAGGGACCCTGAATACTTAAATTATTTTGTTAATCCAGTTAGCCTTGTGACATCCCTAGTGTGTGTGTGCGTGTTTTTTTTTGCTGAAGAAGATTCACCCTGAGCCAACATCTGTGCCAATCTTCTTCTATTTTGTATGTGAGCTGCTGCCATAGCATGGCCACCAATGGGTGGTGGAGGTCTGAGCCTGGGAACCGAACCTGGGCTGCTGAAGCAGAGTGCACAGAACTTAACCACTAGGCTACGGGGCCGGCCCCCTAGTGTTTTTTTTAAGTAATTACATACACTGTTGAAGGTAATTGCTTTAATTCTTTGTCTTTTTAAAGATTCTAATTTTCTTGGAAATAGACACAATCTAGAATTTTAAATCATTTACATATTAGTTTACAAGCTTTTATTGGACACTTTCCATATACCAAACACTGTGTTAGATAGAAACAGAAATTAATATACTTTCATTCCTTGCCTCAAAGGAGATTAAAACGTCAGTAAGCAAAGATTTGTTGAGCACCTGCCCACATGCCAGGCAGTGTGTGTGGCACTGGAGAAAAAGCGGTGAACAAAACAGACCAGTTTCTACCCTTTTGGCTTTATAGTCCACTCTAATGATAAGGGAGACTTTAGTGATTATAAATAATTAGGTAAGTAGTTAGCCGTGTGCAATTTCTTTAGAAGAATTTGGTGCCAAGGGAGTAAATGACAGAAGCAACTAAGCCAGTCTTTCTTTAAAAAATGCAATGTTAAGCTACAATGTGACTCATGATTAGGACTCAATAGGGGGTGGGGAGGTGCATTCCTGGGAGATGCAACAGTGCCGGAAGCATTCCTGAGACGGGAAGGAACTCCAAGACATTCAGCATGGATGGAGCAAGAACAAGGCATGGTACACAATGAGGCTGGAGAGGGGGCTAGGGGTCAGATCACATAGGAATTTGTGAGTCATGTTAAGAAATTTAAAATGCAGTAGGACAGGCATGTATAGAAATGACACAAGCATTGAATATACAGATGGAAGGCAGGACGGTAGTGATAAATTGGACTCGAGAAGGATCCACAGACCAGGTTTCAAAGGTGCTGTGGAAAGAGCCGCTCTTCCTGCCAGCCTGGTGCATCAGTTCATGCTCCCGTGGTTCTGGGAGCAGGGAGGGAGACCAGAGGGCACCACTGAGAGGTCGTTAGCGCTCATTGCATACTCTGTTTGCAACTACCTTGCAATAATTAAGTACCTAAGGCTTACAGAGTTAGCTGACAGATGACTGCAGTTCCATTGTAAGTAACAGAAAACAGAATCTCAAAGTCTTGCTCCAGTATACAGCTGGGCAGTAGCAGGTCAACAACTGTGACTCTTGTGTCTGTCTCCCTGAAGGCCAGTGTCACAGATCTGCCAATCCTTGTAGTATAATGTCATGCTGCCCTGAAATTATATGGTACATTTCTAGAGCTCCCACGATCCTAAAGGTCGATGCTTAATAAGACCTTTTATGCTTGGTTTTATGGTATAAAAGAGGGCCCCCAAAGATATTATCCTTACTTTATTCCTAAAGGTCTTCCATCATAAGAATAACTTTGGATCACAAATGTCAAGGATCACTTCTTATTTGGTTTTCTGTCCTCTGCATTCACTGGCTCATGATAGGTGCTCAATAAATGTTTGTCCAAGTGACTGAACTGAGCTCAGTTCTAGTTTCAAATCTCACCCAGCTCTAAAGTGGTCATCTTCAAGACAACAAGTGCCAATAGAGTAACATGAAGGCTCAAGTTTAGATTTCAAACCATTCTTTCTAATTTTGAATCTATTTCTTAAGTCTCCATTACAGCCATGCACTAATCCAAAGTGATTTGCAGAATTCGTTAGATCTTTCTGGTTAAAAAGGAAATGATCATATGTGTCTCAAATACCCAGAAATATGTTCCTGAAAACCATATTAGGGATCAGAACTATGAAAATGGGGTGCTTTGGATCCATTTATCCTGACAAAAATTTCCAGTGGCCTTTTCCACCACCAGAGGGCTCACTTCTGTAAGTAAGAGAAAATACTGGTTTGCTACATTTCAATCAATGAAATGTATTGGTTTCTCTTTCTTTTTTGTCTTAAACAGGGAAGAGTGTCCCCCATGAATCTGTGTTTTGGAAACTTTCTTACATACCTGCCTTTGCAGTCAGATCAGAACTCCCTCATGGTTTCAACACTAACATTTACAAACCTACTATCTAGGTATCTAGATAGAGATTATAACTCTAGTATCTTTGCTCCTTTCAAAAGTGCACCCCATCTCTTACGGACTTAATTCCAACTCTCCTCACCTTGCGAAGGACTTCAATCCCTCATCAATTGCCCTCCTCTCCTGCATGATCAATCCCGCCCTCTGTAAGCAGTCATTCCCATCCACACGCAAACCTGCTCCAAAGTCCCAGAGTCTCCCCACTGTTGAGGTGCCCCCTGAACCCCATTCCAGTATGGCTCGATTCCTAAGCTCCCTTCACAGCAAAATGCCTCCAAAGAGTTGTCTACATTTTCGGTCGCCAATTTCTCACTTCTCATCACCTTCCAACGCACTCCAACCTAGGCCTCCCTCACCGTTCCAGGCTAAAACCGCTCATCAGGGTCATCAGAGACTGCTGCACTGTTGAATTTAATCAGACATTTCTGTCCTCTCTTATCCAACTGCTCAGCAGCAAACAACTCTTTCAGGCAAACTCTCCCTTCTCAGTCTCTGGAAAGCACCTCTCCTGGTTTCCTCCTCATCTGTCTGGCTGCTTCCTCTCCCCTTAGCTCCTCCTCCTCTACCCCTGCTACTCTTCCCTCACAATCTCTCCGTAGGTGATCCTATTCAATCCATGGATTTGAATACTATCTGAGAGTCAGCTGGGGACTCTCAAATCTGTTATCTTGGCCCAGGTCCCTCCTCAGCTTTCCTGGTTCTTCCCTCCGACTGCCTGCTTGGCTTCTCCACACTGGAATCTTTCATAAGCATCTCAAATGTAACAGCCCCCAAACAGGACCAACTGCCTCGTCTCCACCCAATCCTCTTCCCAAGTCTTCCCCATCTCAGAACACGGCACCACCATCCACCCAGGAGTCAAGCCCCAAACTCACTTTTCCCTTCTTTTCCACCAACATCCATCAGCAAGTCCATTTCCAAAATATATCAAGAGCCCATCTCCCTCTAAATCAACATTATCTTTTCCCTGGAGGACTGCAGTAGCTTCCCAACCAGCCTAGTCTTGCCTTCATGTAATCTCTTCTTGATACAGTCTTTTTAACACGTAAGTCACATGTTACTCACCCCCTGAAGTCCTCCCCAAGGCCTCCATTGGACCCAGAATAAAACCCAGTGCCTTCCTTGCCCTCAAGGTGCTGTATCATCGGAACGCTGCTGGCTTTCCCCACCTCACCACACACCACTCTCCTCGGAGCCCATTAAACTCCAAATATGCAGCCTTTTGTTCTATTTCTCAAATAAGCCAGTGGCTTTCCCACCTCTGCCTGAAACATCTTTTCTCAGCTCTTCACATGACTGCCTCCTTCTCATCTTTCTGGTATCAGCTCAAATGTTAGGCAGTCAAGGAGGCCCCCACCCCCAAGCAGTCATACTCTAGTTCCTCTCCCTGTTTTCACAATAGCACTTATCACTACCTGCCAATTTTCTTTTTTTTCTCGCCACAAGAATGTAAGCTTCTGGATAGCAGGTACCTCGTCTGTCTGGTTCAATGCTATATATATATATCACGGCCTAGAACAGTAAGTACTTGGCACATATTAGGTAATATATATCACTGAGTGAATGAATAAAGAAATGAATGAATCAACAGAATCAATGAATGAATGCTCACGCTACCCATGGGTCCTAGAATGTTTTCCCCCTTCTTCATGGAGAAGTGCTGCTCATCCATTAAGGACCAGCTGACTCACTTCCGCTATGAAGGCTTAAAACAAAACAAACATTTAACCCACTTAGATCTCCAAATACCCAGGGTTATAGTTTTAGCCCTGCCCTTGATACTTCGTGCCAATCTCTTCAACTTCTCTGAGATAGGATAGTGTCGTCCTCCTTTCTAATCAGCAGAGAAGTGCAGTTCTAAAGCCTTGATTTGTGCTCCATAAGTTTATTTCAACTTAGTCAACATCTGTGGTTAGACCTCTACACCCACTGTGTCTTCTGTTGTCTGTCTCATCCATTTCTAAGCCCTTTCCTCAGTTTCATTTTGTTCTCTCCTCAGTTACTGGCAACAGGAGTGGATCCCTATTGGATTCCTAGAACTGAAATTTATACGGTTGCCTAAATGGTATATGGAAAAATATGTGATGCATCAATCTCTTGCTAACAATCCAGTCTCAACCTTTTCTCTTGTCTTCCTTCCCCCTCCTCGGGAAATGAAGACTATGGCTTATTTCTGGGGAGTCAGCTGTGAAAAGCAAATCTTCCTCAGATGAACACAGTGGCCTGCTTCCTACGTGCAGAAAGCTGTAAATGACCATGCCCACAAAAGCACAAAAGAGAAAATTTCCTCCTCTTGTTGGGCTAGAGATGTATCTGTATAGATACAGAGTGACTTAAAAATTGATCCCCTTTTAGACTAAATTGAATTTTAAACTTTTCTTTTTAAAGTGGATTTTGAGGAGAAAATGCTACTTGCAGGCATGACATAAACTCCCCACCATCTCTCTGGATCTTTCTTGTAAGTTCCAGATTCATATATCCAATTGTCCATTAGATAGATCAACTCAGATGTCTCACAGGCATCCCAACCTCAACTCCTCGTTCTCTGCTTCCACACTCCTGTCCTCTCCTAATCTTTCTTTTCTTAATTAAAGTCACCACCATCCACTCGGTTGCCAAGTCAAAAACCCAGAAGCTGAAGCTAATTCCTTCTGTCTTTATCATCACCCATGCTAATCTAGCGGCAGTCTTATCAGCTCCACTAGCAGAAACATCTAGATTTCACCCACTTCCATCTCCACTTTCACCACTCTGGAACAAGCCTTTCCCCTCTCCATCTGGACATATGCAATAGCCTCTTGACCAGTCTCCTTGTCCCTCTCGAGCCCCTAGCATGCTGTACCCAGAAGCCAGAATGATCTTTCAAAAACATAAATCAGATCATTTAGGAAACAGTATAAAGTTCTACATTTTATAAAAAGTTGTACTGGGGGTGCAGACTTGTTTTAATAAAATTTAGCATTTACTAAAGGCATAGCTTTGGCTGGGGAAGGTGGTATTCTTTGAAGCATGTTCTTCATCGTGATTTTGGGCTGCAGACTTCACAGAGGCAGGAGGTTCAGAAAAGCACTTGGTGACAAGTACTGACTAGGCTGATCCAGCAAAGAGCACTGTGATCATCCTTTTTATTTCACTGGTGCCGCTTCTGCAAAGATTCCAAGACACTTGAGCCTGGCTATCTCTATTCTAGTTAGCAGTAAACATTTTATTTTCTCAACTTACCTGGAAGGTACCTTGATTGTTTCAGGTAGTACTGTTTAGCTGTTGAAGCAGTTGACAATTCAGAATCAGATTTTAGGGAGATAGCAGCAGGTACGCTCTTGTTTTCCTCTGGTGAGTGGGTGGAGCCTGAGGGGAGTGACTCTGGAAGACTTGAAAGTCAAGATAAGGTAGTGTTACCATGTGAAGCTTGAGAAGATGACACTACTGTGTTCTCACTTACTCTCTGCACATCTTTTCAAATCCGTCAAGGTAACTTCCCTTCACTGGTTTCCATCAGAGTCCTTTGGCTGATAGGAACACTAAATGACAGCTTCCCCCTCCCCCCCGTAGATATTAGGCAGTGTATAGCATCATTTCTAATTTAGACATTATGTGACAGACAGCTTTACAACTGAGCAGCAAATTGCCTGCGTATGTTTTTATCTTTCCTACAACTGCCACAGTTGTGGGTTTATAACATGGAAGATGGCAAGTTGAAAGGGAAGACGATCATAGCTTCTTTGCCTGCCTACTAAAGCAATGGATAACCAGGAAGGCTGTTCGGGAGCCCCGTGGAGACACACTGACTTGGGTGGCCCTTTGAACTGCTGGCTACCCCAACCCGCTTTGGGGGTAGGTCCCCTTCATTAGAAACAGCCCCACTCATTTCTGGTTTCTTTCCCTTCCCCTCAGCCCATTGTAGTTATACCAATTGTGGAAAATTCTACCCATTTTCAAAACTTGTCACTCTAAAAGGAATTTCTTGTCCTCCTCAAAGTGGCCTGCCCACGGACAAAATTCATAGAGCTCCTGGCAGCTCCTTTGTTAGTGGTGCTTCATACATGCTCTGTCGTGTGTTATAGGCACTTGAAGTCATCTTCATGCTGCTGGACAGTTGATGGGTTCAAGACAGACTATATCATGTTTGTACCTTTGCTTAATACCAACTAGGTGTTTAGTAAATGACTACTGAGTATGAATACAAGTATAAAAGTAAGTATAAATCCAGCTTTTGTTCAATTAAAAAAAGACAATGTTAAGTAAAAGTTTTACACTTTATTATTTGGCACTTTGTATTCTTTATGGGGAAGCCCAGGCTGCCTGAGAAACTGAGCAGAGAAGAGCAGAGTCCATTCAGTTCACCAAGTATCTGAGCTCCTCTTGTTTAAGAGGTAGTGTCATGTGGAAGCGAGAGCGCTGGATTTCAATTAAGCCTCCTCTGACCTTGGGCAACCTATTTAGTCAAGCTGAGTCTCAGTGGCCTATTCTGCAGCTACTTTTACCAGAGTGTGAAGATTACAAATAAAATTTAGGTAGGTGCTTAATAAGTGGTAGAATATTAATAATAATTATTATGTGTCTATATTGTATAAGGCCATTTAATGATACCAAAAAAGAAAAATAGAAGAAATACATACATTAAAAATTCATTGCCATACAGTCTTTCTAAAGAAATTTCAAGAGAAAAGGAATAATTGATGTCAAGGAGGTTTACCAATGGTTCCCCTGCCAGAACCAAATATATAGACTACAAATTTGATCTTAACTATAGGTTTTGATTCAAACCTCTTCTACCCACCTAAAAGCATATGGTAAAGTTCAGCTGGAATACTCAACATACTCAACATATTACACCAATGGTCTTCAAACTCTTGCTCCCAGATGCAAAGAGTTGTTTTTAAAAAAACACAACTATGTAGCTCTCTGTACATATTTAAGTTGAGACCTATCAGTTTTCATCATAAATTAAATAATTCTACTTCTTGTTTCTTGTTAATAGCAGATAGAAAACTAAATATTTTATAAGATGAAATATCATGAGGATTGACTGTAATTGGAGTATTTCATGTATGACTTGATAAAGTAAGCTGTAACTACCTTATTCTATAAAACATTCTGAATCTCCAAAGAATCATGTACAATTATATCCATAGTTTTTGAAAAATCAGATGGTTTTATAGAACATTCTAGTACATTTAAAAGAATAAGTATCTCTAGGCTGAGGTGCCTCAGTGGTTCTGAATCCCCATGCCTTCCAATACAGGCTAAAATATCCTAGTTCTAATGCAGGGTTTTCTCCTTAAGAAAAATATGTATAGGACAAGGAAGAACAGAAAGCCTTTGAGTTGAAGGTGCCAGTCTTCTGATTTCTGCATTTGTTTAACACCTCAAAGAGTGTTACACCTTCATGCCATGCAAGATTTGAAATGGCTGAGAGCTGTGACTTTCTAGCCTGAAGTGGGAGGGGGATTAATCAGGTTTGTTCTCAAGTTCATACTTGAACTCTGCCTAAAGGGCAGAGTACTGTGGAACTTGAGGATCTGGAAATTGATTGACTAAGAATTATCCAAGCACGTGTACCCCTTAGAGAGTCTTCATGGACCTTGAGAAGTGTGTGTACCCCAAGGTGAAGACTTCTGCACCATACAGTGTCCAAGAGCTATTAGACACATTTCCCTCACTCAGGCCACATGTTTTCTCCCTATTCATCTTCTGTTCCAAAGAGGAAAAAAACCTGAAAATACTTTTTCAAAATGTTCACAAAATATTCACTCATCCTCACTTCAAAGTTGAATAATGCACTAATGATGATTCAACTTATAAAAAGAAAAGATACTGCTAGCGATAGTAAACTTCCAGAAAAAGTTCAGGAGACTATCAAAAAAAGTTTAAATAGCAGGCAAACAATTGAATCTGAACACCATCAGAGGAAACCATCACTTTTGTGCTTTGCTTTCTACAAATAGGCATGTGAATTTCGAATGAGAATAGTGGTAATCATAATTCAACAGGGCACACTAAAAATTTAACAAGAACCCTTCGTCCCCACACATGCAACACTCAGCCATTAGCACTGAGCATCACTCCTGTGAGAAAGATTCTTACCTTTTCAGAGGTATGCATAGAGATTTGGGTTTTTTGCAAGAACACAATATTAAGTTACTTATTGTCTTTTAATATCTACATTCATTGATATTTAATGAGTAAAATACAGTTGATGCATGATAAAAATATATTTTCCCGAGGAATGTGAAATCTCACCGAAATGGAGAATCTTTTTTCCTCTTTTCTTTGAAAACACCCATGCTTGGCTTCTTGGAATGGGAGGCTCCAAAGTCACAGTCCTCAAACTCTTCCCAACCTTCTCCAGACTTGAACACGGTCTGACCCCAGCGCCTCCGACCACTTTTATGACCCAGTGCGCCATTTGCCTTCTGTGGTGGAAAACCAGTCATCACCATCTTTAATCATCTGCTGAATGCCTTTAAGGCACAAGCTATTATATTTGATACCAAGAGTCTCCATTCTTACGGAGCCTTCCATATAGTTAAGAAGATAACATGAATACACATTTAAAGATTTTATTTTTTTCCTTTTCCTCCCTAAAGCCCCCCCGGTACATAGTTGTATATTCTTCATTGTGGGTCCTTCTAGTTGTGGCCTGTGGGACGCCGCCTCAGCGTGGTTTGATGAGCAGTGCCATGTCTGCGCCCAGGATTCCAACTGACGAAACACTGGGCTGCCTGCAGTGGAGCGGGTGAACTTAACCACTCGGCCATGGGGCCAGCCCCAACATATGTACACATTTAATAGTATTAACAAAATTAGCGGGCACATGCTAAAAATACGATAGGAGTGCAGCGGGAGAGAGCTCTGTGAACTTGGGTTGGGGGAGATGAACACTTAGGATCACAACTGACTCTTCACTGATGCGTAATTTAGAAAACTGCCATGTGTGACACTGTCTCTTTGGGCAAGTGATTTAATTTCTCAAAGCCTTAGTTTCCTCCTCCTGAAATGGGGATATTCAGTATTTATCTAAAGAGTATTTATTTAACTGTGTGTTTCTAAATTTAATAGTAAAATACATTGAAAGTCCTTAGGATGGGGCCCAGCACATAATAAGAGTTACTAAATGTTAGGTAGTATTGTTATTATTATTATTCTAGAGTTTGGAAGAGGAAATGTATAAGTATGGCTTTTTAACATGAAAGTGCTAGAGTATATTCTAGGAAGAAAGGGTAGACTAAATTTATCAAAGCAGATGGTTTGTGCCAGAAGTAGTGGAGGATGGGGTTGCAAAGACAGACTGATGCTAGAGCATAAAGGGCCTTCAATGTCTGCCTAAGGAGCTGCAGCTACCCTATGGGCAATGGAGAACACTGGATGTTTCTGAGCGAAAAAGTGATGAGCTAAGGGCAGCATTCTAGAAAGGTCAGGCTCTACCTATAGGAGGCCTTCGCAGTTATAGTCTCGGGCAGTGACAAGGGCAACAGATTCATAGTGGTTGGAATGCTCAGGAAAGAATACATTTGCTGTTAACAAGGAATAAAAGGCCTGGACTTTGTGTCTATCTGAAGAGATGTCAAAAGAGAGCATGGCAGACATTGCTAGGTGCCCACTCAGTAGCCTCTCCCCTTCTTCCTTACTAACAGATTTTGTTCCGTGCAGCAATATGCCCAGTTAAAGTACCTGAAATCCCAGCCTCCCTTGCAGCTCTTTGTAGCCATGTGACACAGTCTAACCAGGGAGCTGTCAGTGTAAGTCTACTGGGAGGGGCTTCCAGGAGAGCTATTTTTAGACTCTGCTGGTATGTGCCAGTTGTCTGTCCGCCTTGCCCCTTCTAGAATGCAGGTGCAACCCCAAAGGAACAGCTGCCATCTTGTGGCCATAGGAATGAAACCTGCCTGCTAAGGGTGGTGGGACAGGAAGACAGGCAATCTGGTTCCTTTTACAAGCTGCACCAGCCCTGGCTTGCCCACCATCTGACTTCTTGTTAGGTGAGAAAAACAATCCCTATTATTTAAGCCACAGTGGTCAGGTTTCTGTGATAAGTCACTGAATGTAATCCTAACAGACACGGAGAAAGAACGGCAGGGATGACTTTAAAAGTTTGAGCCTGATTGTCTCAGAATGGTGGCTCTATCAACAGAAATAAAGAATAAGGAAGACCTGGCTTGGGGCAGACAATGAGATGGTTTTATACAAGTTTACGTGGGGTGGTTTCTGGGCATGTAAACCGAAAAATCCAAAAGGCACTTGAAAAATTAGGGAAAACTGGAAGCAAGGCTAGCAAATACAGCTATGTTTGGAGCAAGAAGATGCTTAAAGAATGGGTATGCTATTGCTAGCAGCTGATGGCATCATAGTGATGGATGATGACAAAAAGTGGTAATTGCCAACTTCTATTATACTGTTGCTTTCTTGGTCAGGGAGAATGAGCTCCAGACTAAGGAGAAAAAAAGATCTAAAGTTTTAGATGAGACAAGTTAATCAAACATTATATACTGAGCTGAGTTCAGGACTTTTATTTCAGTTGAATTGTATTTAGGGCGCTGATGGTGTATGCCGCTGAACGATGTCAGTAATATCAAGCAGTCTTGTATGTCCGAGGAGACTGGAAAGGGGCAAATATAAATAATTTTTATAAAATAAAAAGTGGATTTTTGCAAGCTCCACATTAATATGTTTGGTATAAGATGAGAGAAAATATTCTAAAACCACTTATTAAAGGGAAAGCTTTTGAGAACTAAGGGAAAAAAAGTGGGAGATCATATAGGGCACCATTTTTCATTCATTCAACAGATATTTATTGAGAATTTACTATGTTCCAGACACTGTTCTGGGTTCTGGGTTTGCATTGATAAAACAGACAAATATTCCTGACCTCATGGAGCTTACATTCCAGTAGGAAGAACCAGATGATAAACAATACACATAAGAAACAACGAATTAATATATGTTTGAATGTGATTAGTGCCACTGCGGGCAGGGCTAACTGATATCAAGGCGGCAGGATTGGTTAAGGAACTAGACACGGTGTCCTTTAAGGTGTCTTTCAGTCCTAAAATGCCCGTAGTGCACATACATTTGGGAGGACACATCGTGAGGAGACGCTAAAATAACACGGCGCTTGACGAGGTCCCTGCACTGAACAAAGAAAGTGGGAAGAGGAAGTTTTATACTATGCGTGACACTTAAAAAACCCATTCTGTTCCTGTTTGTTAGCATTTAAAACCAGTGTAAAATCACTGTTAAAATCCTTAAGATTTAGGATCAGTTTTCTTCTAAGTACTGGATTCTTTTCAATTCTTTCTTTGAATTCCTTTGCATCTAAGAAACTGTTAAAGAAAGTCTGTGGCACGCAAAGTTTATTACTCGCATTGTAAAAGTTTTTCTATTTATAAATGGTATTAGAATTGTAATTTATCTCATGCCAAGCTCCTGCCAGAGGAAGCAGGGGCTTTAGCAAAGAATAATCTTCCATATCTTCCCAACACCTTTAGACATGCCTAGAAATGAAATCCTAGTTGAGCTATTGAACTATTTCCTCTGACGGGTGACTGTGGCTACTTACGGCTGGCGGGTTTTTGACGATACTTGGAAACAGTGTTTGTGGCTGTTTCTGCTGACTCTGCGGCTTTGGCGCCTGCGGGACACTCACGTTCTGTGGCGGCTGGATGGGCTGCAGCGGCTGGTGGCTGTTTTTCGGCTGGGACTGTCCGACAGTCTGGTCACTTATGTCTGGCAGAGGCTTAGGTTCCAGATCAGCTAAGGATGGCTTCGACTCTAGTGGTTGCACCTGCTTATTTAAAGCCTGTTTCGATTCCAGATGATGCGAGGAAGGGCCTAATACCTGACCAACTTGAAAATATGGGTGTTTCAATGCCTATGAAAGCATGGAAATAACAAATGGAAAATGATTTCACCTAAATTTATTGCACATGGACTACAGTCAGGCACTGGGCAGGGCCTATATCACTAGCCTAGATAAGCTGCAAAGATTTAGAAAGCATGCAGTTTTCCCCTTATGTGTGACTCTGAAAACATAACCAGAAAAAAATGTTTTTTTTTAAAGATTGACACCTGAGCTAACAACTGTTGGCGATCTTCTTTTTTTTCCCCTGCTTTTTTTTTCTTCCCAAATCCCCCCAGTACATAGTTGTATATTTTAGTTGTGGGTCCTTCTAGTTGTGGCATGTGGGACGCTGCCTCAACATGGCCTAATAAGCGGTGCCATGTCTGTGCCCAGGATCCAAACCCTGGGCCGCCGAAGCAGAGTGCACGGACTTAACCACTCAGCCATGGGGCCGGCCCCCCAAAAAATGATTTGAGAAATAAATTTAATTCAAAAAAATCAGAAAGTACAAGTTAGTAGGAAGAATGTAAAACTTGCCTGTAATTTTAACATCCAGGCAAAGCAACTGTTCTGTTTATTTAAAGATTTTATATGAAAACAAAATCTAGTTTATAAACATTGGCTAAATTTGATGTGATTAATTCAAACTGAAATGCTAGATACTGATAATGGTTTAGAGTCCATGAAAGGCATTAAGAAATGAATTAGGAAACCCTTCTACGTAGTCTATTTAAAATAATTAACTACAACATTATGTGAAATTCAGGGCTACTCTCAGCGTAGTATCACTACATACCTACTAGCATAAACAATTCTAAGAAAGGAGCTTGCAAACACATGTGTTAAAGCTTATTGGATCAGTATACCAGCAAAGAGAAGATGATACTTATGGGAAGACAATATAAAAATACTTATAAAAATGATCACTGTTTGAGTTGTAACTAGATTGGTCATCCAATGGCTGCTGTTGCATGGGAGGGGCCCCTGATGATTGTCTGGCTGACATAGTCTGGAGCAGTGGTTCTCAACTGGGGGTGATTTTGCCCCTCGGGAGACATTTAACAATGTCTGGAGACATTATTTATTATGACAACTTGGGGGATGGGGGGTGCTACTGGCATCTAGGCATGCTGCTAGAAATACTGCTAAACTTCTTGCAATGCACAGGACAGCCCCCCACAACAAAGAATTATCTGGTCAAAAATATCAATAGTGCCGAGGTTAATGAAACCTGGTCTAGAGAATGTCTGAAGCCTTCTGTGCAGCTCAGCTGTGGATACTGACCCCCTTCTCAGGATCGTATGCCTGGATGGAGGAGGGAAGTTCCCAGTTCTGCTGTTTTTTGCAGGGAGGTGGAGAAGGGAGGCTCCTTAAGATAGCCAAGCCCTGTTCCCCTGCACCGCCTGCTCTGAACCAATGGCCACCCATGTGAGCAGAGCCCTGAGCCAGTTAACTTCTTCTTAGCTGTGTCAGGGCAGTTTCTAGAGGGACAGAGGAAGCTCTGTACATTGTCCCTGTATCCTTCAGCTTAACCTCCCCCTAACTAGGGTCTCCCGCTTCCACTAAAAAGTGGGGAAAAAAAGAGGGTAAGGGCAGCAAGCTAAATTTTGGCAGAGGTGGAAAGAGTTTTTACTCTAAAATGTCCTCTACCACAACTGAAGTATGTGCTAATTACATAAATATTGCTAAGAGGAACTTGAACAGTATAGATGATTTAAATACATCAGTACCTGATGCAAAGAAGGCAGTTAAATTCTGAATTGTCACGTTGATTAGTCAGTATGTCAATAATCCTAATAATGCATATTTTGGAGCTAGCAGATTTTTGAATGTGTTTTGTAATTTCAAAGCTTCATCTGCAACAACTTTTCCCCTTTAAGATACCAGCCACCATCCTTCAAGGAGAATCTTAAAAAATAACTTTTTTCCTGTTTATTAAGGGAATATTTGATCACTGCAGAGGATAAAGAAGGTATAGAAAGTTCTCAAGAAGAAATTAAATTATCTCTAATGCCTACACCAACTGCGCACATTTTGATGTTTTCCTTTTCAGTATTTCTTTCTAGTCCTATAACATGTGTATATATTTTTAGTAAAATCATGGTATAGGTATAATGTTATAGCCTATTTTTAAATTTAGCATTTGAGCTTGAGAAATCTCTGAAATGGTTTATTTTTAAAAATTACATTTTGAATGGCAGCAAAACAGTCCATATTAAGGATGTATACTTAAATGTCTCCTTGGAATCATTTAGGTTTATACTTCCAAAGCACAGTTTTTAATTAGCTTTGAATATCTTTGGGCATGTATCCTTTTTTTTTCTTGAGGAAGATTGTTGCTGAGCTAACACCTGTGCCAATCTTCCTCTATTTTGTATGTGGGATGCTGTCACAGTGGTGTGTAGGTCCATGCCTGGGATCAGAACCTGTGAACCCCAGGCCGCCAAAGCAGAGTGCGAGAAACTAACCACTAAGCCACCACGCCGGCCCCTGGGCATATATGTTTATCCAACTTTCTGATTGCTTTTAAGCTTCTTTATATACATTGCAAAATTGCCTTCCATTAGTTAGAGAAGTAGCCTTTAAACTATTTTTACTTGCATTTTATGATAGTGAACAGGGTTGAACATTTAAAAAACATTTTTAGTAATTTTTATGTGATTTCTTTTTTCATGTCTCATGACCACTTTTCTTTTTTAGGTAAATTTTAAAGACTTGTGTTATATTTTTATTACAAACGTAATAATTGTTTAGAAACATTAGAAAATAGCTGTCACATTTGTTAAAAATAATTCCCACTGTTTGTTTCTCAATTTTAAGATTTTCATACAGGAAAAACATTAATTTTTATTTGATCAAATCTTCTGAATTTTCCTGTGTGGTTTCTTCTATTACTTTTATACTCATCTGTTTCTTACCTTAACCACTATGCCACCGGGCCAGCCCCTCTCAAGGTAAATTTTTAAAAAGTCAAATAATTTTTTGGTAATTTTAACACTGAATTTATATTTAAATAATAATAACAATACACTAAACCTTATTATGACTTTTTCAATTAAGCCCTTTTTAATTTAAGCCCATGGTTTTAATTTAAAACCCTTGTGTTTTAAAGACCATGAGACTCGAGACACATTGTAAGGTGTGGTCACAAAGGAGCCAAGCATGGGTACCACATGCTGCCCTCTTGCGGGAGCCTGAGAGTGAACAAGAATCATCCCAAACCATAAGGAGAGCTTCAGAAGGTCTACCATATTGTATAATTGAAGAGATGCATTTTTACCACCCAGGACAAGTTTGTTCCTAACTAGCCTGTCACATTGCCTGAATTTTTATCATTAGAGATGTATTCCTTTCAGCTTCACCTTCATAGGGTTGCTCATTTGAAACACAAAACATAGAAAATCACTGGATTGCTATTTTTGCAATTCTCCCAAGGATCTTACATGCCTAGAATTAATTCATTACATACACTGGATGCCTTAGGGCTTTAGAGCTTAATTCTCGTGGTAAAACCTGGTTGAGAATATACTTGTCATTGTAAATGAAAATATCCCTGATACTGTAAAATCTCAAAATTTAAAAAAAGTATACTGAGGAGATTCATTTTACCTGGCTTGCTGTTGGGCGTTTCTTTGGGTCCCAGTTCAACATTTCAGTCATAAGCTGAATAGCTTCACTACTGGCATTGGGAATAAGAGTTTTTAAGTTTATAGGAACACACTGGGGAAAGCGGAAGTTCATCGAGGATGCAAGCTGGTAGCCTTCTGGCCAGTCACTCTGTTTGAGGGAGATGTAAATTGAGGGGTAGGGTGGAGAGCAAAATGAAAATTGTTTTTAGTAATCAATTGAAAAACATAGTAATAATATAAAAACCACTTGTGTGAGAATTTTAATGTTGATTCATATAAATAAATGTGAGAATGAAATACCAGACCACGTATACAATTCAGCGCTACAAACAGTATAGAAAACATTGAACTGAGGGTTAGGGAAAAACGAGAAAGCATTTTTATAAAGTTCGAAATATTAAAGTCTTGTCTAGTATTTGGATCTTGATGTTGATGATGATACCCAGGTGACTCTGAACAAATAAGGACAAGCATCTTAGAAAGAGGCTGATTATTACAAAGATCCCCATTATATGTTATACATTGCATGCAATTTAAAAACCACACGTAGCTTGGAAATGACTATTATGTTAAAGCTTTAATAGTTATGTTTACTTGTCTAATGTTAACTATAAGGCACATACTAATTTAATTAGGATATAATTATATATAGTTAAATTATTAAGTATACCTCAGAAAGTGAGGTCTAGCTGAATGCTATAGTTAATTGAAAAGTACTCAGTTCAAGAAGTCGTATATCCATGGCAAAGGTATATAAAAGGAAACAAGAAAAGGTTAAGAGAAAATAAGGTCCAGGACACCTGCGGTTAATGAGTTAATGCCAAAGGACATTCACAGGGCAAGCAGGAAAAGTCTAAGCAAGGATGTCTATGCAGTCAGCAGCTGGTCATCAACCCAAACGTAAATACGATATACGATATAAAAATACAGTATTTTTCCTTAGCTTCTTAAAGAAAGGCAAGCACCTTTTTCCTTCCATCTGGTGGGATTCTGACTTCTTGTAATCCTCATCCCACCCCAATTAAAAAAATGAAGGAATATAAGAAAATTAACCATTAAATCATACGCCTACTTGAAAATGAAAATATCAGATAGCTAGGCAAAAGTCATAAATAATCAAAAGTTATAACAACGTAAGACAAGAGTACTTACTTTTTTGGGAGTCCCTAAAACTTGGCAAATCTTAAAGATTTCATCAACCTCACTTGTCCCTGGGAAAAGTGGTCTTAATGTATACAGTTCAGCCATTATACTCCCAACAGCCCACACATCAATGGGAGAGCTATAAACTGAAGATCTTAATAAAACTTCAGGAGCACGGTACCTATGAAAATGAAAACCAAAACAGGCAATTTTGATTGTAGTTTCCAAGATAGAGTGGCAGTAGAATTCTATTCTGTTTGGTCATGAATTTCAGTCAAAGAACAGGTATTAAGTGCCTTCTGTGCATCAGGCATTTTGCACAATGTTCTGGGTTTAAACTGGACATAAGACATCTTCCCGGACCACAAACAATTAGTGGGGCTGGAAACAAAGTCATGTGCTGCATAACCATATTTTGGTCAATGACAAACTGCATATAAGATGGTGGTCCCATAAGATTAGTACCATATAGCCTAGGTGTATAGTAGACTATACCATCTAGGTTTGTGTAAGTACTGTAGGGGAGGAAGAAATTTTCCTCTCCCCTTCTAGGTTCTTCTGGCTGGCCTAAGAATTCAATTGACATGAGATAGATTAATAGGACAAAAGTTTAATAACTTGTACACATGAGAGAAACCCATGAAAACTCACCAAAATGGCCGAAGCCCTCACCTTAAATACCATCCTCAGCTAAAAACAAAAGAAAATGTAGGGGCTGGGAAGAGTCAAGGACTTCAAAGAGTAGGAAGGCAATTCACGGGTAGGTGGAAAGGAGCAAACGTTGTGGAAAACAAGTGTTTGGCCACACAGAAACAGAAGAACAGAGGGGAGCCCAACAAACAGGCTTTTCTAGGTTCCTTCCTGTCTACCATTAATTCACGTGATGCTAAGATGATCGCTCACTTCCTGAGACAGGTTTTTTAATCTGAATTCTTTTAGGCAGTTAAGGGGGAGGTAACAAGAAAAATTTTCTGAGTCTTTTGTTCCTTAAAAATAATCAGCCTAAAATAATCCTCATGTTAAAGAGGCACATTGTGGGGTGGCAAATTTTGGTCCCCTTCAGTATATTCTATGATGTTTGCACAACGAGAAAATCACATAAGGAAGCATTTCTCAGAACATATCCCCATCATTAAGTGACACATGACTGTATAAATGAAATGTCCAAGTAGCCTAAGATAGGAACTCAAATGAACAGATATGCAAATAAATGCTATATGATGTATTAAGAAAAAGGAGGGGACTCTGAATGGAAGCAGATTTATTCTGAATGGGAACCGCTGTATAATGTTACAAAGCGTTATATCCATATTTACAGATTATATCCATATTTACAACAGAAAACAAAAGATTAACAGAGATTATTCCTGAATAGTATATATTTTTTCCCTTCTTTTTGCTTATCAGTTTGAAAGTGCTGATTCCCTCAATAGACAGTATTTTTAATTGAGAAAAGTACTCTCTTTAGAAGAGCAAAGGTACCTGGTAGAGGATATTCTCAATTCTCTTTTTTTCACATTGAAATGTGTAAATATTTCAGCTCAAAAGTTTCAAGGTATTATCTTTTTGCTTCCATTCATAGTACCTTTCTTCGACAGCTTTATTGAGATATAATGCACATCATATACAGTTCATCCATTTAAAAGTATGATTCAATGGCTTTAAGTATATTCACAGAGTTGGCACCCATCATCACAATTTTAGAACATTTTCATTACCCCAAAAAGAAACCCACACCTCTCCAACATCCCTATGCCCCCAGCACTAATCGACTTTCTGTCTCTATAGATTTGCCTGTTTGGACATTTCATATCAAGGGAACCATATACTATCTGGTCCTTTGTGACTGGCTTCTTTCACTTAGCATGTCTTTAAGGTTCATCCATGCTGTAGTATGTATCAGTATTTATTCTTTTTATTGCTGAATAATATTCCTTTGTATGGATCTACACATTCTGTTTATCCATTCGTCACTTGATGGACATTTGGGTCGTTTCCACTTTTTGGCTATTGTAAATAATGCTGTTATGAATATTCATGTACAAGTTTTTGTGTAGACACGTGTTTTAATATCCCATGGATATATACGTAGGTGTGGAATTGCTGGATCACAGGGTAACTATATGTTTAACCATCAAGGAACTGCCAGATTATTTTGGACCATTTTACATGCCCACTAGCAATGTATGAGGGTTCCAGTTTCTCCACATCCTTGTCAACACTTGTTATCTGTTTTGACAAATATTTTTATGAGACAAGGTTGTTTTGAATGTTTTGCCAAATTTAGATGCTGAAAACAAGTCTTCTCAATTTCAGCGTCAAATCTAAATTTACCCAATTGAAAACAGAAGCTCCCTCAAAAGATTCTTCCTGCAAGAGGAGACTTTCCAAATCTAATTATACCTTTAAAAAGTAAAATTAGTACACTGTTTCAGCTCTTATCGTGTAATTTGTGCGGTTCCTGCTTTTGTGGGGATAAATATCATTGTCTTCCTGTTTGCAAACTTTGTTTTCAATAATTACAATTAGCTATGAGCTTTGAAAGCTTTGGCTTTTTGGCCACTGCATTTATTGAAAATCCTGATTGAAGATTTCCAAGTGATTCGGATCAAAATGCAGCCACAATATAAAGGACTTTTTTACAAAGAAGCTAGATACCACTGTAAATCACTTAAATTGATTTACAAAGTAGTTCTTCAGAGGCTCAAACCATTCTAAAATTCCAATGACAGACAGCAAAGAGAGAACCACACACTGCCACACCGAAGTATTTTTTGCAGTCAACAGCATCAATTTTTGATGATGTCATCAAACTGATATCATCGATTTTTGTCATCATAAAAATTTTGTATTCCAGTTGCTTTCTGTATGTCTATATGTGTAATTTGTAAAGTCTGACAACTACAACTTGTATTTTGATTGATAAGAATACAAATTAACTGCTTATTTTGATGCAGTTACAAAATAGATATACATCTTAACCAATCCAAATACATTTCTGCTTTCTAGTTTTCTTAATTTAGTCAGGAAAGCATCAAAAAACGGTGATTTATGATGCTGTGCCCCACTGAAATCTGCATTTGTATTATCACCGCAAAAACAATAATTTTATCTTAAATGTTGAACTTTTTAACTGGAATTACAGTAGCATTTGTGGCAATGTTAGACATTTCACCTACACAGAAGGAACTTTCAAAAGCTTTACTTTGTTTCTATGAATTGTGATGAAAAAAATCAAACCATGATTAGAAATAAGGTAAATGATTTTTCTCTTTGAAGAGTTTGATGACTCTCATTTAAAAGTGGCATCATTTAATTGTGAAGTTCTTTCTCTGCTAAAGAAGCCTATAAATTCACAGCCAATTGCTTTAACTTTTCATACTTGCTTAAGAAAACTTGGAATTAAAAAAGAGTGAAATTAAGTTAGAATATTCATCTCATCTAAATGAAAAGCAGTGCCTCACATGGTAATGTGTAAACTCATCTTGTGAAGCTGCACTTGCTAACAGCTGCCTTTGGCATAGACTTCTTAAGATAGCTGTCAACTTTTGAAACAGATGCTGCTGCTGCTTCGGCAGATGAGTGTGTTCTGGTTTTCACCAGGTCTGTGACTATGGCCCCTGTGGTGGACGGCCAATACCAATGAACATTTTATGTAAATTCATCAGCAACTTCTCTTGAGAAACAGAAAAATACTGAATTTTTCTCTAAATATGCACTTCTGTTTTTTGGAGGTCATTGCTGATAAAAGAGTTCATTGCAAAATAATTTTTTTAAAAAGCATTACCAAATGTATGAGTTTCCAAGGGCTGCTGTAACAAAGTCCCATAAACTGGATGGTTTAACCCAACAGAAACGCAATCTCTCACAGTTTTGGAGGCTGGAGGTCTGAGAGCAAGGGGTCAGTAGGGCCACGCTCTCTCTGAAGGCTCTAGGGGAAAAATCTGTTCTGTGCATTTTTGTCTTAGCTTCTGGTGTTGCCAGAAATCCTTGGCATTCTTTGGCTTATAGATGCATCATTCCAATCTCTGTTTCCATCATCACATGGCTTTCTCCCTGTCTCTTCACATGACTACCCCTTGTGTGTCTCTTTTCTTATAAGGACGCTAGTCATAATGGATTAGGGCCCACCCCAAAGACCTCATCCTAATTTGACTACATCTGCAAAGATTCTATTTCCAAAAAAGGTCACATTCACAGGCCCCAAGGGCTAGGACTTCAATGTATCTTTTTAGGGACACAATTCAAACCATACCACCAAACAGCGAAATAGTTGTAGATTTTACACTATGTAATAATCACTGTAAAAAAGAACACTCAGATCACTACTTTCTATATGCCCCACAGGTACACTCCTGAGTGTTGTCTCCCACACATATTTCCTGTACACCTAACCTGTAACTTTCTGTTTCCCATGACCCCACCAATGGCATCTCAAAGGTTATGGCAAAGGATGTTGTACAAGTGGCTGGGATGTATGTGCCTGGCAGGGGAAGCCGTATCAAATACTACTCCATCAGCACCCAGGACAAACGAGTTAGCTGACAACCACTCCTGCCTAAGTGCATTTTGTTACATCGCTCCAGGAAAGGGTCGGATAAAGAGATGGGAAATCTCCGAATTAGCCACGTGTTAAAGTGCAAACTTGGTTCACTGTTCATGCGTCTCTCACATTACCAGATAAGACCTCGGAGGAAGCAGGAGGCACAAAGTGTTGGTCTATCAGACCCATCCGGGCTCATTTTAATGAAACTGTTGATAACAGGCATCAGCTGAGGCTGTCCTGGGCAAAGTAGGACATATGGTCCCTCTGTCTAGGCTCAGTCCTCAGACCTCTTCTCTTTTCCAACTACACTCGCTCCCTTAAGGACCTCATCCAATCTTGTGATTTTTGACACTGAGGTCTCCTTAAATGTATGCCTTCAGCTCAGCCCTTTCCCCTGCACTCCAGATCACAGACACAGCCACTGACTTGAACGAATCCCCTTGGTTATCTCACCCTCAAACGGAACTGTGCCTTCCTCCCAGAGCTCCACAGCAGCCCCAGCTCAATTAGTGCCAGCTCCATCCTTCTGGTTGCTCAGGAAAAACCTTAGAGTCTGGCTCCTTTATCTTATACCCCACATCTGATTCATCAGGAAATCAAGTTCGCTCTACTTTAAAAACATACCGAGCATCCTACACCTCTCACCACCTCCACGGCCAACAGATTCCAGTCACCACCACTTCCTGCCCGAATTATTGTAACAGCCTGCCAGCTGGTCTCCCTGCCCTGCCCTTGCTCCTCTAAAGCTATTTTCTTTTTTTTTCTGCTTTATTTCCCAAACCCCCCGGTACATAGTTGTACATCTTAGTTGCAGGTCCTTCTAGTTGTGGGATGTGGGACGCCACCTCAACGTGGCCTGACGAGCGGTGCCATGTCCGCACCCGGGATCCGAATCCTGGGCCGCCGCAGCGGAGCACGCGAACTTAACCACTAGGCCACGGAGCCGGCCCCTAAAGCTATTTTCAATACAGCAGCCGGAGTGATACTTTTAAAACATGTCAGGTGACATCACAGCTCTTCTCAAAACCCTCCAGGCGCTCCCCAGTTCACTCAGGTTAAAAAGCCACCACAGCCCTCACAATGACCTATGAAATCTGGCCATCCCATAAACCTTCCTCTCTCTCCCCCAACTCCCTGTCCCTTTCCATATTCTATTTTTCTCAATAATAATGTGTCACCATCTGATATACATATTCTTAACTTGTTTTTATTGGAGTATAATGTACATACAGAAAAATGTACCTATCATAAGAGTACAGCTTGATGAATTTTCACAAACAGAACACACCCATGGACCCAGATCAAGAAACTGTGTGTAATCAGAATTCCAGAAGGTCCTCTCCTGCACTCTTACAGTCCCCACCTACCCTGCACCCACCCCCCACCATGTAACCGCCATCCATCCTGACTTACCAGCATACATTAGTTATTTCTGCACTTTATATAACTAGAATCATACAATTTGTGCTCTTTTTCTGCTTGGTCTCTTGCTCTGAACATATGTGAGATTCATCCAGATTGTGCAGGTAGTTGTAGACCTTTCATTCCATTTCTGTAAAGCATTCCACTGGGTGAATATATGATGCCACTGGGGATGGACATTTGGGTAGTCTGCAGTTTGGGACTATTACTTGTCTTTTGATGAACATGTGTATGTCTTTCTGTTGGTGACATGATTTTTTTTTTTTTTTTTTAAGATTTTATTTTTTCCTTTTTATCCCCAAAGCCCCCCGGTACATAGTTGTGTATTCTTCGTTGTGGGTTCTTCTAGTTGTGGCATGTGGGACGCTGCCTCAGCGTGGTCTGACAAGCAGTGCCATGTCCGCGCCCAGGATTCGAACTAACGAAACACTGGGCCGCCTGCAGCGGAGCGCGCAAACTTAACCACTCGGCCATGGGGCCAGCCCCAGTGACATGATATTTTTAACTTGTTTATTGTGTATTGGTTGTCATGTAAGCAGCATGAAGCAGAGAATTTTTTTTCTGTTTAGTTCATCCCTAGAGCCTAAGATAGGATCCAGCACAAAGTAGGTGTTCAATAAATATTTGTTGAATGAATGAATGAAATCCTTTTTCCTTCTCTTATATCATTAATCAGTATAGTTATGACCAATCATTCTCTTTCTCCAAAGAATACAAAATTCAATTCCATACTTTGTTTTAAATGCTGGATACGGAACCTCCAGAAGGATATGTAACAGTCCATCATGGGAAGACTTCAACACAGATATATACCTCTGGAGAGCTGCACGAAACTACTCACCATCTGGTAGATACATAATCGGTGTATGGTGGCTGTGACCTTAATTCTCTCGCAAGTCCAAAATCAGCAATTTTCACAAGTTCTGGACCCATGCAAAGCAAGTTTTCTGGTTTCATATCCCTATGAAAAAAACCTTGATAATACAGAGAGGAAAAACAATAATAAATCACCATGTTTAAACATATTTGATTTATAAACAAAATATAGCTGAGCCTGTCTCTTGTGATTAGAAATGGGAAGTTGAGGAAGAAAATAAACCATATTTATTGTCTTAAAAGTGATGGGATCTGGGGACCCTGCTTTTAAAATAATTTGACAAGAAAGTTCACTCAGTATATAAGATCATTAAAAATAACTGTCCACTTAACATGTATTTTGATCTGTGAATCCAGTAAGTTCAGGCGCTGGGCTAAATACTGCCATATTATGATTATCTCCAGTAACTGGCACAACAACCTTAGGGAGATATTATGATCACTGTTGTGTAAGAGATGAGGAGGTGGAGGCCAGAGAGAAGGGCTGAATTAAACCTGAGGAGGACTTCATAATCCGGCTCACATCAATGCCGCTGGTCTTACTGCTGCTCCCTCCCATTGTGGTTTACCGGGGATTCCTCGAGTATAATCGCTTGTTTGAAAAGTCCACTAAGCAAAAATGGAACTCCACATATTTTAACTAATCTTTTCAGTTAAAATTATTTTACTTAACAGCTCAGTTCGCCCTGGCAGCTGCCTTCTTGAAAACCCCAATAATTATAATGCTTATATTACCAATTCAATATATAAAATAAATGGTTAGTTACAGAAGCTAAAGGGCAGCCCAGACAAAATGGGCAGAAAAGCCAGGAAGAAGAAATACGTGAAAGCTTCCTTGCGGATTCCTACGGGAGATCTGAAGGACACTCATTTGCACACAGATGGCTTGAGGTCCAATGATCTTGCAAAGAACAGGCCTGGTAAGGGGTACGGGTGATGCTCATGAGACGGTTTTCATGTAGCTTTGGGTTACGAAGACTTCCTAAGTCTAAACTTTCTTAAACCCTTCAAAGCCAGCGTGGGCTCTACACGTATGTCACCTACAACTGTTTTGTACTCAGTTTACCTGGTATTTCTTACTCAAAATAGCTGTTAAGATCCGACTCACTAACTTCTGAGGGAAATACATTACACTTTTATAATATGAAAAGAGAGTGGGAACACGTGATGGTAAAGTGACTTAATCCATAAAATCTTAGAGAATTAAGCCAATTACATATTTGTACAGTGGAGGTCTTCCCCATCCTCACTAATATAAATATATTGGTAACTTGGCCCTATTTTAAGTAAAATATTAGTCTCATATTTTGACAGCCACTATTTTAAAAATCTCTATTTTCTCAAAGTATTGCGTCTGAGATGCTTATCAACTATAGCAAAGAAAATTTAGTTTTTATAAAAATGTCTATTGTTCTTGGGGTCTGGTTTCCCAAATCACTACATAGTCAATTATAAAGCCAATTCTATATTATTCATATGTTATTTACTTTCAGCAACAATTTTTAAATTCCGAGCTAACTTCCTCCTTAATCCCTTATGCGCTGAAGTTGCTGATAGTTGATATACATCCCAGGAATCTAAACCAATTTTATTACTAGCCTAAAAAAATATCAGTGAAACACAAAGCTCTTTCCAAAAATCAAAGAATTCCTGAGGCACTTGATTTCCCACGTCACTCTTGCTTCATTAGCATAAATTAACGCAGGTGAATATCAAGAGCTACCATGCTGCCTAGACTTTAAAAATGGGCTGAAGATCAGGAAGCCATTATGAACAAGTAAAATAGCACGTATTACTTCCATGGAATTAATAATAAATGACTTTTACCAATGGATTGTAACATATTATCATGGGTTTTAGACTTTTAAAGACCTTAATAGTTTATATAAAACAAAAAACTGGGGATTCAGGAATGTTCTTACAGTGCCTATGTGGAATTCTGCATAGCATTTTTAGAAAATAAATTATTTTCTATAGCAGAGAAATGAGAAAAGAAAACATAAAATATCGGATGAAACACGAAAGGAGATTAATGACGGTGATTTTTGAATGCCCATGTTCAGAATGCTGCAATGGTACGGCACTGACTTTTCCAATTTCGTACCTAAACATCTAGCAATTCTACACAAATGGTTACTGAACATTTTCATAATAATCATATTAACTTTTTGGACTAATTATTTTTATTTTATATGCAAAAAACTATATGAATTAGGATTACATAAATAAGAAATTCATAAAAATAAGGACAAGCACTTGCTTTAATTTCACTCAAGGAATAGAAACAACTAAATGTAAATACAAAAGGAAACTATAAAATACCATAGCATGGCTGCTTTAAACTATTTAAATGTTAATTGGTTATGGTAGATCAAAGCATTCCAATCTTTTCCAAAAGAGGGGCTTTATCATATATATTTTTTCATTTCCATGGTAAAATTAGGGGGATGAGCTTGCAGGATGGGTTTATGATGTCTGAGACTAAAGGCTGACGATGATATTGTTAAAAAATTCTGGCACAGAGGAAGATAGTTATAGATTATAGAAATTCTATTTTATATAGAATTATAGAAATTCTAAATTTTTAAAATAAAAATGTCAGTGTATATAGGCACATACTCCAAACTTGTACTTATCCAATATAACATTATTTAAGTTTATATACAATTCCTGTGCATGACCCTGAGGCTAATCTAAAGAGGCAGGGAAATGAAACTTAAAAGAAACCTACCATGTTTATGGATAAATGCCAGCCCTTGCAATATTTGATACATAATATTTCTGATGACTGACTCAGGGAACAACTTGTTTCTGTAAAGAAATGAACAAATAAACAGTCACGTAATTCTGTTAACCAACCGAGCAAAACAAACAAGAAGGTGGATGTTCCTTCTCCCTTGCAGCCCGCTGGCCTCCAGGATACTGGCTAAAGGTATGATTTATAGCTTTATAGTGTTAAAGGTCATATATTTAAAATGTGAAAATTAGAATTTTTTTGATGTTTGGCGAAAACTCAAACCCAATACTGAATGTATTGCACAAATATTCAATAGCTAAATTCTAAAGTGTCCCAAGAGGAGCAAAGTAAATTGGAAAACTAATAACTGTCAGATAAGCCAAGTGTGCAAATCTGTAGTATGTAGGCTTTAAGAGTTTTATGGGCATAACTGCTTCAGTTCTGTACTGTATATTGGTACTGTCCAATAGAAATATAATAAGAGCCACAAATAAGAACCACTTATGTATTTAAAATTTTTTTTGTAACCACATTAAAAAAGCAAATGAAACAGGTGAAATTAATTTTTAACAGTATATTTTATTTAACCCAATATATAGCAAATGTTATTTCAATGTGTAATCAATATAGAAAATTATTAATGAATTTACTTTTTTTTTTGCACCAAGTCTTCAAAATCTTGTGTGTAATTTATTTTACATTTACAACAGCACTGCTCAATCCAGACTAGCTGCATTTCAAGAATTCAATAGGCACGTGTGACTAGTAGCTACCGTATTGTACAGTGCAGTTTTATATGGTATTTACATAAAACCTAAAGTAAGATCCTAGTAAGGTCTAAATTAAGGCTGAAAAATATTAATGCCACAAATTAATACGATCAACACAGTAATTCTTTGACCCTGAATTAATTCCTCTTTGACACTGAAGACATCCATGTTTTGGAAGTAATCATTTTAAGCTTTTAAACTTTATCATAATTTCAACATTTTCTAACATTTTTATTTCAGCATGATTAATTAGAGTGTTCATTCAAAATGTTCTCAACATATGGAAAATGGACTATTTTTCAACATTATTAATTATATTATATGCTTATGTAATGTTCTAAAATGTCCCACCAAATGGGCTAGAAACACACAACAGACAGGGAAAGATAAACACTGGTCTTATATCAAATTTGAAAATAGTACTGATCATATGTTATTGAAATATTTTTAAAACTAACTTTTGTAAACTATAAAATAAATTTTAAAAGAAACAATATTTTTAGCCTTGCCAACAATTTAAATTTGTAAAAAGAATGCTATATGCTGAAGGTACGGTTATGGTATCAGAACAAAGGATTATGTATATTGGTCTTCAATTGAAATGGAAAAGAAGTTTACATGCATTGCTTAATGATGAGAATACATTCTGAGAAATGCGTCATTAGGCAATTTCGTCACTGTGCATACATCATAGAGTGCACTCACACACACCTGGATGGTATAGCCTACTACACACCTAGGCTGTATGGTACTAATCTTATGGGACCAGCATTATATACATCACTATGTGGCGCATGACTGTACTTGAACAAAAAAGGCCTTTACATTAATCTTGAGCCTCAAAACAATGTTTCAGGAAGTCAAGCTACCAAAAACAAAGCGTAAAAATATCACTTAACCTCAAACAGCCTTTTACCATATACAATTGTTAACAGTTAAATTTATACCTTTCACATTGATAATATTCTTAACAATATAACTTTCCTTCCATTTAATTTAGTAATCCAAAAATGAATCATGAAATTCCAAAGTTGACTCTTTAGTGTTCATTTGCTATTGCATTAACCACTTACAACGACAGGTTTATATATATTGTCAAAGTCAACTGAAAGTATAATATTTTATGTATTTATACATATAGTCATGTGCCACATAATGACATTTCAGTCAACAGCGGACCATATATATGATGGTGGTTCCATAAGTACCATATGGCCCTGGTGTGTAGTAGGCTACACCATTTAAATATGTGTAATTACATTCTATGGTGTTTGCGCAATGACAAAATTGCCTAGCAACGCATTTCTTAGAACGTATTCCTATCGTTAAGGACGCATAATTGTACTTAATTTCTTTTTCTTCATAACTGTATCTCAATATACCATGCATATGTTTATCATTTCATGCAATTTAAAGAGCATAAATTAGTATTAGAAGCCAAAAAGTTAAGATTATCCATAATCTTACCACTTGATTAAGAAATTACAGGCATACCTAGTTTTATTGCACTTCGCTTTATCGTGCTTTGCAGATACTGTGTTTTTTTTACAAGATGCTCCACCAGCAAAGAGATCACAACTCACTGAAGGCTCAGATGATGGTTAGCATTTTTTAGCAATAAAGTATTTTTTAATTAAGGTACATAGTTTTTTTTTTACACATAATGCTATTGAACACTTAATAAACTACAGTATAGTGTAAACATAACTTTTATATGCACTGGGAAACCAAAACAGCCATGTGACTTGTTTTATTTTGATATTCACTTTATTGCAGTGGTCTAGAACCAAACTCACCGTATCTCTGAGGTATGCCTATATCTTGATTTTTCAGTATTCTAACCCAGTTCTAATCCATTTGCATGTAAAACTTTTATATTAGATATCAATGTTACATAAATACAATTTTGGTTTCTGTTTTTTTATAAGCACTTGTAAGCATTTTCATAATCTGTACAATTACTATTATTATTTTAAGTTTGGCACCTGAGCTAACATCTGTTGCCAATCTTTTTTTTTCTTCTTCATTTTCTTCTTCTCCCCAAAGCCCCCCTAGTGCATAGTTGTGTATTCTAGTTGTAGGTCCTTCTGGTCATGCTATGTGGGATGCTGCCTCAGCATGGCTTCATGAGTGTGCTAGGTCCAAGCCCAGGATCCGAACCAGCAAAACCCTGGGCCACCGAAGCAGAGTGTGTGAACTTAATCACTCAGCCACAGGGCTGGCCCCAATATAATTATTATTTTTAATGGCTACAAAATAACTCCATCAATATTACACACTATAATTACCAACCTATTCTCCCATTGATAGTTATTTCTTTTAAATAGTTCAAATAAATAAGTGAAGCTTGGTATCATTATTTAACAGAACATACTAACTATGGTAACTATGAAGATTATGCATTAGCATAAAAAATGCTTGTAAGTGAATGAATGAAATAAAAAAAATTATCACCACTAAAATTACAACTATGTAAAAAGCATGCATGCCTGTATACACAGGCTAGAAAGAACTCTAGAAAAATAAACACCACTCTGAGGGGTAGAAATTTTCTTCACTTTTATTTTAACTGTTATTAATGTTATAATGATATCAGCCTGGAACATAGGTAGTCAATAAGTATTTTTTGAAAGAAGGAAAAATACAATTAAGGAAAAATTCACTCAACATCCTTAGACGTTGAATATGTGTGTGTCTATAAAAGAAATTCAGAGAGAGAAATCAACATCATTCCACTGAGAAATTTACTTCCCAAGTATTTTAGGATCTTTTGTTAAAAAATACTGGCTTTAAAAACAGGCAAAATGGACATTAATCTCCCAGATGTGAACAGAAGTTACCACCAAAATATTATCATATCCAAGCTCACAGCAGATGCCTGAAGCTCTCCCTCATTAGAGATTCTGTTCATAGGTTTAAAAATCAACATGAGAATTTCCCCGGGGTTTATAACACATTAAATTTTATCATTCACTTAAGCATCCTAATGAATGAGCTTATTAGATCCTTTCTTGAAAGCTACTTCACTTCTTCCTCCATTCTTTCATTAACCTTTTATAAGATGCTTGGGAGAGCAACAAAGATCATTTTCTCAATTTTGCCCAAGGCCAGCTTTATTACTGAATATTAAACTACAGATAGATTTTGTTTCAAAAAGTATAGATAGATAGTATGTGTTTATAGATAGATTTTGTTTCAAAAAGTATAGATAGATAGTATGTGTTTATATGAAATATTTATCTTGACTTTTAAGAGTTTACGACAGAAAAACAGTGTATGTGTCATAGCTGGTTGTTCTTCACTGTTACATGTTATCCTTTGATAAAAAGAACTAATCAATTTAAATCCACTGCTTGGAGTTATAAATCTGTATATTGTAAAGGGTGACAATCTGAGGGGATCCAAGGAACTCATGGAGGAGATGGTAAGGGAAAAAATTACCGTTTCATAAAATAAAGATATACCTGTCTTTCATTAATTGATAGAGGTTTTCTTTCATATATTCAAATATAAAATAAAGATGGTCATTTTCTCTGATAACTTCTTTCAGTTTAATCACATTGGCATGATTAAGTTTCTTCAGAGACTGCAACAAAGCAAAGCAGCATTAAAATTCTTATAGCAAAGTTAGAGAAGGTTGCAAAATATCGTCAATGCTAGGTAAGTCATTTCCCATTTCCTATGAATTCATCAATGAATTCAGTTTTAATATCTGTAATATTTTACATGTCTAAAAACATCTTCGAATACTTAGTTAAAGTAAGCAGGAATTGTTTCAAGAAATGAACGTAAGTACAAAAATAAACCAAGTCCACGATAGCTACCAAACGTTTCAATCTGTCTCCTTTTTTCCCTCAGTCTGTTAAATGGGTCTAACTTTTTTCTGACTTTACCATGTGAAGTTCAATGCAAAAGTCTCCAAAAATTTATCCTAGTCATGCAGCATAAAATATAAAGAAATGGTACATAGTAATTTAAAAAGTTGTCGTTCCATTGATAATATGAATTAAAATGCTCTCATTAAGAAGTTTTCTCTTTTTTTTTAAGATTGGCACTTGAGCTAACACCTGTTGTCAATCTTCTTCTTTTTTTCCTTTTCCTCCCCAAAGCCCCCCAGTACATAGTCATATATTTTAGTTGTGGGTCCTTCTGGTTGTGGCATGTGGGATGCCACCTTAGCAGGGCCTGATGAGTGGTGCCAGGTCTGCACCCAGGATCTGAACCAACGAACCCCTAGGCCACCAAAGCACGCGAGCTTAACAACTCGGCCACCGGGCCAGCCCCAAAATGCTCTTTTAAAAGTCAGAGTACTTTCAAATCTGAGGGTATAGTTATTTTCTGTTCTCCACTGACATTCTAAGAAAAATGAGAAATTAATTTATTTTAGGAAGCTAAAGGAAAAACATGAGAATACAATTATCTTCGGACTGCTTCCCACAGAGAAAGAATCATCTCCTTGGCCCCAGTCCTCAGGAATGAGATAGAGGTAGTTAAGTGAGGTAGTTAAGGCCTTCCCGGGTTCTCTTCATCTCTAGGATTTTACCTTAACTTCTCTCAAGTTCATACATTCATCCCAGGAATAGAACTTTCTCTTCATCCTGAAGAAAAAAGAAAAGTTTGGTGTACAGGGACTGAGGAGTTGAGAACACAAATTTCACCATTGGCTTTCTTACTCCACCATTAGTTCACTTGGGGCAAGCTATGCTCTCTCTCTTCCCTCCTTAAAAAGACATCACCTCCCTTCTGTATATCTCAAGGCTACTTGGTACAGGTTCATAACTGTGTCATATCTGAAATTCTGCTTTAACACAAAGGTGAAAGAATCACCATTAAGCTTCCTTTCTGGGTGAGTTCTTACATTTCTTTAATCAGTTTTATTGTGCTTTTCTAAAAGAGTCCCTTCCAAATTTCCTCTCTTTCTACAACTTAAGAGATAAATATGAAATACTATATTTAGATGGAGTGGGGAAAGAAATCACAAATTTTGGTAGCAAATGAAATTATTTCAGTGAACTGATTTGATCTGACAACTTCTATGTCATCACCTCAGCTTTAAACAAGAGGTCCACAAAGTTAAGTGATGTAAGTTAGCAAAAATTCAGAAGCAACCAAACTTTACAAATAGCTTTCTTGAATTTTGTTCTTTACTTCCCCTCTTTCATCCCAATGATGGCTACCATTAGAGATAAATATACCAAAAGTGAATTTAGGGTAATAAAGTAATTCCATTACATACATCATAGATAGAGGTTGTGTTTTTAGATGAATGGATTTTTGGCCACCACACAAAATGAGAAACAAGAAAAAACATGTTCTAAAAGATGTTTTTTCAAGTATAGAAATTACAAGGCTGGATTATGAAAAATAAAAACCCTATATGCCCAACTGCTTTCACTTAGTATTGTAATCTATTGAGATGTTCTAGAAGATCTCAGGAAGCTTAAAGTTATCTTTATAAATTAATTCCTCTATAAGAGTGTAACACACAGAGGTAAAGACATGAGTGAAGGAATGACAGCACACCATGGTAGTCAAGAATGTGGACTGTAGGAGAGGGAGTTTGGAAGATGGCAGCACAGGAGGATCTTGAGCTTGCCTCCTTCCACAGACACAAAAAATCTACAACTACAGGTGGAACAATTTCCTCTGAGGGAGATCTGGAAACTGGACGAACAGAGCCTCTACAACAAGGGACAACACCAAGAGGGCTGGAAGAGGCAGAGATGCAGTGCACTGAGGGAGAAAACCATACCCTAGCCACAGCACTCACAATCGGGAACAATATCAAAGGTGCGGAGGTTGTCCTGGAGGAGCGCGGGAATTGAGCTCCACATTAGGCACCCTGGCCTTAGATCCAAACCAGAAGAGATGAGTGCCCAAAACAACTGTCTTTGAAAATCAACAGGGACTACATCCAGGAAAACTACAGAACTACAGGGAAAGGAAAACCATTCTTATAAGGCCGCCACACAGACTCACTTGACGAGGAAACCAGTGCAAAAATATCAGATAGAAAAGTAGACCATCCAGGAAACCCACTTACTAAGCTTGGAGTGCCTCCTGGAGAGGCAGGAGGCAGCTGGAACGCCTCCCAAGGATCCAGACACTGGCAGCAGCCATATTTGTCACCTCATTCAGACATGCTGATAACAGCACTAGCTGTCAGTATTTTGGAATCTTTCCTGGAGCTTGTTAGCATGGGGCCTATCCCCCCTCCCCCACAACCAGCACACCAGCTACAGTTGTCCACAGCCAGGTCTCGTAACCAGCCACACTGGGCATCCGCCTCACCCACCAGTGCACTCACAACAGTCTTTGCAGCACTGGGTCTCATAAACAGCCACACCAGGGGTCTGTCTGGCCCACAAGCACGCCTGCAACAGTTGCATACTGCAGGGCCTTGCACACCCCTTGCTACACCCCTAGCAGTTGTATGTCACTGGGCCTCACAGCCAACTGCACTGGGTGTCTGCCCCATCCCCCCAATGCACCCACAGTGGCCACATGCTGTGGGGCCTAGTAGCCAGCTGGCCCATGGGCCAACCCCACCTACCAGTATACCCATAGCACTCATGGCCCTGCCACAACAGAAGGACACACACAGCCCACACAGGGGACATCCCTGGAGCATCTCTCTCTACATAAGGCCACTTCTCCAAGATCGGGAGATGTAGCTGATCTAACTAATACGTAGAAAAAAGCACAGAGAGTTGGGCAAAATGAGGAGACAAAGGAATGTGTTTCAAATTAAAGAACAAGACAAATATTCAGAAAAAGAACTAAACAAAACAGAGATAAGCAGTCTACCTGATAAAGAGTTCAAAGTAATGGTCATAAGGATGCTCACCGAACTTGGAAGAAGAATGGATGAACACAGTGAAAACTTCAACAGAGAGTTAGAAAATATAAAAAAGAACCAATAGGAACTGAAGACTATAACTGAAATGAAAAATTCACTAGAGGGAATCAACAGCAGATTAGATGATGCAGAAGAATGGATTAGCAATCTGGATGACAGAGCAGAGGACTTCCCCAAACTGAACAAAAATAAGGAAAAAGGAAAATGAGGATAGTTTAAGGAACTTCTGGGATGACATCAAGCTATCTAACATTTGCATTATATGGGTCTTAGAAAGGGAAGAGAGAGAGAAAGGGGCAGAGAACTTATCTGAAGAAATAATAGCTAAAAACTTCCTTAACCTGAGGAAGGAAACAGACATCCAGGTCCAGGAAGCACACAGTGTACCAAACAAGACGAACCCAAAGAGATCTGTACCAAGACATGTTATAATTCAAATGCCAAGAATTAAAGATAAAGAGAGACTCTTATATGTAGCAAGAGAAAAGTGACACGTTATGTATAAGGGACGTCCCATAAGACTACCAGCTGACTTTCAGCAGAAACTTTGCAGGCTAGAAGGGAGTAGCACAACATACTCAACGTGCTGGAAGGAAAAAAACCTATAACCAAGAATACTCTACCCAGTGAAGTTATCATTCAAAATGGAAGGTGAGATAACGAGTTTTGTAGACAAGGAAAAACTAAGAGTTCATCACCACCAAACCAGCCTTATAAGAAATGCTAAAGGGACTTATTTAAGTAGAAAAGAAGAGGCCACAAATAGAAATAAGAAAATTATGGAAGAAAAAATTTCACTGGTGAAGGCAAATATATAATAAAGGTAATGGATCAACTACTTAAAGCTAGTATGAAGGTTAAGAGACAAAAGCAGTAAAATCATCTACATCTGCAACAAGAAGTTAAGGGATACTCAAAATTAAAAAAGGTAAAATATGACGTCAAAAACATAAAATGTGGGAGGAGGGAATAAAAATTTAGGGCTTTTAGAATGCACTCAAACTTAGGAGAACATCAGCTTAAAATAGACTGCTATATACATAGGTTGTTATATATGAACCTCATGGTAACCACAAACCAAAAACCTATAATAGATACACGAAAAATAAAAAGGAGTCCAAAAATAACACTAAAGAAAGTCATCAAGTCACAAGGGAAGAGAGCAACAGAAGAAGAAAAACTACCAAAAAATCAAAAAAAATTAACAAAATGGCAATAAGTACATACTTATCAATAATTACTTTAAATTTAAATGGACTAAATGTTCCTATCTCAAGACACAGGGTGGCTGAATGGGTAAAAAAACAAGACCCATATATATGCTGCCTACAAGAGACACTTCAGATGTAAAGACACTCACAGACTGAAAGTGAAGGGATGGAAAAAGATATTTCATGCAAATGGAAACAAAAAAAAGCTGGGCAGACAAAATAGACTTAAAAACTGTCACAAGAGCAGAGAAGAGCATTACATAATGATAAAGGGAACAATCCAGCAAGAGGATATGACACTTACAAATATCTATGCACCCAGCATAGGAGCACCTAAATACGTAAAGCAAATATTAACCAACATAAAAGGAGAAACTGACAGTAATAAAATAACAGTAGGGGACTTTAACATCCCACTTAGATCAATGGGTAGATCATTCAGACAGAAAATCAATAAGGAAACACTGGCCTTAAACAATACATTAGAGGAGATGGACTTAATAGATATATACAGAACATTCCATCCAGAAACAGCAGAATACATATTCTTTTCAAATGCACATAGAACATTTGAGATCACGTTAGACTATAAAACAAATCTCAGTAAATTTAAGAAGCCTGAAATCACATCAAGCATCTTTTCTGACCACAATGGTATGAAACTAGAAATCAATTACAAGAAGAAAACTGGAAAAAATACAAACACAAGGAGGCTAAACAACATGCTATTAAACAACCAATGGTTCAGTGAAGAAGTCAAAGGGGAAATAAAAAAATACCTTGAGACAAATGAAAATGGAAACACAAGGGTCCAAAATCTATGGGACACAGCAAAATCAGTTCTAAGAGGGAAGTTTACAGTGATAAAGGCCTATCTCAAGAAACAAGAAAAATCTCAAATAAACAATCTAACTTTTACACCTAAAGGAACTACAAAAAGAAGAACAATTAAAGCCAAAGTTAGTAGGAGGAAGGAAATGATAAAGAACAGAGTGGAGACAAATGAAATAGAGACAAAAAAAAGAGAGAGAAAAAGAAAAGATCAATGAAACTAAGAGCTGGTTCTTTAAAAAGAAAAATAAAATTGATAAACCTTTAGCCAGACTCATCAAGAAAAAAGAGAGAAGGCTCAAATAAATAAAATCAGAAATGAAAGAGAAGTTACAACCAACACCACCGAAATACAGAGGATCATAAGAGATTACTATGAACAATTATATGTCAACAAATTCGACAACCTAGAAGAAACGGATAAACTCCCAGAAACATACAATCTTCCAAGACTGAATCAGGAAGAAATAGAAAATCTGAACAGACCATTACTAGTAATGAAATTTAATCAATAATCAAAAAACTTGTAACAAACAAAAAAGTCCAGGACCAGCTGGCTTCACAGTTGAATTCTACCAAACATTTAAAGAAGAGTTAATACCTATCCTTCTCAAACTAGTCCAAAAATTGAAGAGGAAAGATTGCTCCCAAACTCATTCTATAAGGTTAGCACACCCTGATATGAAAACTAGACAAAGACATAACAAAAAATGAATTAGAGGACAATATTCCTAATGAACCTAGATGCAAAAATCCTCAACAAAATATTAGCAAATGGAATTCAACAACACATTAAAAGTATCATACACCATGATCAAGTGGTATTTATTCCAGAGATACAAGGATGGTTCCATACATGCAAATCAAACAACATGATATACCACATTAACAAAACGAAGGATAAAAATCATATGATCATCTCAATAGACGCAGAGACAGCATTTGATAAGATTTAGCACACATTTTTTATAAAAACTCTCAAAAAATGGGTATAGAGGGAACATACATCAACATAATAAAGGCCATATATAACAAACCAACAACTAACATCATACTCAATGGTGAAAAGCTGAAAGCTTTTCCTCTAAGATCAGGAACAAGAGAAGGATACCCACTCTCTTGCCACATTTATTCAACATAGTGTTGGAAGTCATAGCTTCAGCAATCAGAGAAGAAAAAGAAGTAAAAGCCATCCAAATTGGAAAGGAAGAAGTAAAACTGTCACTATTTGCAGATGACAAGATACTATATATAGAAAACTCTAAAGATTCCACCAAAAAACTATTAGAACCAATAAATGAATTCAGTAAAGTTGCAGGATACAAAATAAATATACAGAAATCAGTTTCATATCTATACAGTAACAAGGAACTATCAGAAAGAGAAATTAAGAAAACAATCCCATTTACAATTACATCAAACAGAATAAAATACCTAGGGACAAACTTAACCATGAAGGTGAAAGACCTGTATAATCAAAATTATAAGACACTGGTGAAAGAAATTGAAGATGACACAAATAAATGGAAAGATATACCATGCTCATGGATTGAAGAATTAATATTGTTAAAATGTCCATACTACCCAAAGCAATCTACAGATTCAATGCAACCTCTATTAAAATACCAATGGCATTTTCCACAGAACTAGGACAAATAATTTTGAAATTTGTATGGAACCACAAAAGACACTGAATGGCCAAAGCAATCTTGAGAAAGAAGAACAAAGCTGGAGATATCACGCTCCATGATTTCAAACTATTTTACAAAGCTGTAGTAATCAAAACAGTATGGTGTTGGCATAAAAACAGACACATAGATTAATGGAACTGAATAGAGAGCCCTGAAATAAACCCACACTTACAAGATCAATTACTTTATGACAAAGGAGAATATACAATGGAGAAAAGACACTCTCTTCAATAAATGGTGTTGGGAAAACTGGGCAGATACATGCAGAGAATGAAACTGGACCACTTTCTTACACTATATACAAAAATAAACTCAAAGTGGATTAAAGATTTAAATGTAAGATCTGAAACCATAAAACTCTTAGAAGAAAACAGAAGTAGTAAACTCTTTGACATTGGTCTTAGCAATATTTTTTTGGATATCTCCACAGGCAAGGGCGACAAAAGCAAAAACAAACAAATGGAACTACATCAAACTAAAAAGGTTTTGCACAGTGATGGAAACCATCAACAAAACAAAAAGGCAGCCTACTGAAGAGGAGAATATATTTGGAAATGATATATCCCATAAGGGGTTAATATCCAAAATATATGAAAAACTCATAACATCCAAAAAACCAATCTGATTAAAAAATGGGCAGAAGACCTGAATAGATATTTTTTCAAAGAAGACACAGACGACCAACAGATACATGAAAAGATGCTCAACATCACTAATCATCAGGGAAATGAATATCAAAACCTCACACCTGCCAGAATGGCTATTATCAAAAAGACAATAAATAACAAGTGTTGGCGAGGATGTGGAGAAAAGGGAACCTCATGCACTGTTAGTTGGAATGTCAGTTGGTGTAACCACTAAGGAAAACAGTATGGAGTTTCCTCAAAAAATTAAAAATAGAACTACCATATGATCCAGCAATTCCACTTCTGGGTATTTACCCAAAGAAAATGAAAACACTAATTTGAAAATATATATGCAGTCTTACGTTCATCATAGCACAACAGGCAAGATATGGAAGGAACATAGGTGTCCATCAATGGATAAATGGATAAAGAAGACATGGCATATGTATAAATACAATGGAATATTACTCAGGCATAGAATGAAATCCTGACATTTGTGACAACGTGGATGGACCTACAGGGTATTATGCTAAGTGAAATAAGTCAGAGAAAGAATACTGTATAATTTCACTTATATGTGGAATCTAAAAAAAATAAAACAAATGAACAAACGAAACAGAAATAGAATGGATACAGAGAACAAACTGGTGGTTGCCAGAGGGGAGAGGGTTGGGAGGGAAGGGAGAAATAGGTGAGGGGATAAAGAGGTACAAACTTCCAGTTATAAAATAATAAATCATCAGGATGTAATGTACAGCATAAGGAATATGGTCAGTAATATTTCAATAACTTTGTATGGTGACAGATGGTAACTAGTCTTATCAGAGTGATCACTTCATAATGTATATAAATGTCGAATCACTATGTTGTACACCAGAAATTAATACAACATTGTATGTCAACTATGCTTCAATTAAAAAAAGAAAAAAGAATGTGGATTGTGGAACTGCAGTGCCTGGATCCAAATTCTTGCTCAGTGGCTCACTGGTTGTATGACCTCGGACAAATTATCTAATGACCTCTCTGTGCCTCAAATTCCATAGCTGTAAGTAGAAACTACCGCGTAAGAAGAGCTTATTGTAAACTGCGTAGGTCAGCACTTAATAAATCCTAGATGTTCTTCTTTTACCAATATCTGTGATCAGCTACAGGAAGACATGAAGGGCATCACTGCTACTATTTCTACAATATCCTCAGTGAATCTGAATTTCACTGATACTCATTCAGGTACTAGAAATTTATGAGGGAGCTTGAAGAAATTGAGGGCTTACTGATTTACCAAAAGACACTTTTCAGTGCTATCGATTTATAAATGCCTCACTAAAATGAAAAAGGTAAATCTAGCACAATGATCAATTTAAAAGAAAAGTCAATTTAAATATGGCTATAAAAGAAAAGTAGTTTAATACAATGATCAAACCCATCCAAAGTGGTACATATAATCTGCCATGATTCCTAAAAAGTAATGACAGAATTTTTTTTAAATCCAATTTTTAGAAGCTATATAATATATTCAAGTTCCTCTTCATAATTTAGTACAAATTAAAACTTCTACTTGAAAATCTGTACCAGCTGTACCACATATATTAATATGGTACTTTCTTTCCAGCAATTACTATTTATCAATACAGTCCTAAGGCAATGCATGTATCTATATGCAACAATTACAGAAGTTTCCTTACAAAACAATTATCCTAATATCTTAGACCAATTTAAAGAAATTAATTTAATTTTAAGAAATTAAACCAATTTGTTAGAATAGGTAAGCAAAGGCAATTCCTTTTAGATTCCCTGCCATCTTCTCTTTCATTTATTCCTTCATCCAACACCTACTACGTGCCAGGGCAATGAACGAATCAGAGATGCTTACCATTGTGCCTCCCATCCAACAGGAAATAGACTTTAGACCAGTTAACACAAACAGATGTTCAGATTAGTTATAAGGACCATGAGATAAGATAAATTTTTTACAAATTTCATTCCCAGCCCTTTTTGATAAGGCAGTATTTCAGCTAAACCTGAAAGATGGAAGGTGCCAGCATGTGAAGACTGAAAAAAAGAAGTTTCAGCCAGACAGAAACAGCTAGAAAGACCCAGTTGGTTAATGGAAATGAAAGCCCATTTCAGGCTGATTCTTATTTCTTTAATGCCCTGAGCCATGACATTGTCATGGCTATTCCTGCTGGCCATCTTAAGAAAATGACAGCACAACCAGAGGCACTCACAACTAGAATCTACAACTATGTACTGGGAGCTTTGGGGAGAAGAATCAAAAAAAAAGAAAAAAGAAAATGACACTACCATTACTAGCTCACCTTTCCTGCTCTGCTCTTTCTCCACAGCACTCAGTACCGTCTAACACACCGCAGAGTATACTGATTTATTACGTTTACTCCTCCCTTCTCCTCAAGTGTAAGCTCCTGGAGGACACCCCTACGTGCCTAGGTCAGTTTCTGGCACATTGCAAGTGCTCAATAACTATTTACTAAATGACTGGGTGAATTTCTATCCCCACAGATGGGCCCATGAGGAGCTGTCCTGCAAACAGGAGACCCTCAGAAGTGGAAGTGCCTTGCAAGTCCTTAAAGGGCAGAGAGCTTAACAAACATTTAACTTAATGAGGTAAGGGGATCTGACTACCATCCCCTAGAATGAACTGTTATAGCTTTTATAAAATGGCACCAGATAACACAAGGTTTCTTAACACTGATCTAAATTAAAATTTCCCAAAGGAAATTTTCAAAAAAGTACCTTTCATCTTGTTCTTTACAGTGTTCTCCTAATTTCTAATTACTCATCCTAGCCAGTTTTCACTGCATTTCTAGACTGCTCAAAAGCCTTCCCCACGGCTTACTGAGTTAAGTACAAACTTTCTTCCACTTGTTCACATTCTCAGATTATACCACCCTGGCTATCATCTGCCGTCTCCGTACTGTGCTGGTGCCCAGCCTCTCCTCCACTTCACTCCTTAACATCATTTTTAGCTGAGCATCTAGTTCTAATTGTCACTCCCCAACACCTGACCCCCGGTTCTTCTGCTTAAAAGGCTTTCAGAACGAAATCAATTTCCCTTCAAGGCGACATGTTCATTACTCACTTTGAAGATTACAGATAGGCAGCTCTTCATGTGCTACACAAAATGCATTTGACGTGGAATTTATTTTTAATTTTTAATCCAACATGCATGGATTTAAAGTGTTACACCTAGAATATTTGTGGCCTAAATTTGCAGTGCCCAAAATTTTATACCACAAAGCACAAGACGATGGTTCTGACAAGATATTATGGACTCTGAGTTGTTTGGGTAACAAATAGGGATAATTTGAGAAGGGAGAATAATGTGTCTAATATCTGTAACTTTCAGGTAAAGCTTATTTCTTTGCATCAGGCTTAAGAGAAATGGCATAGCCTTCTGTATGACTCTTGTAGGTGACATAAGATAAAAACCTATCCTAGGATTCTGTCTTGACAAGAACCTTAAGGAGTAATGGCCAGAGTAAACATTCATATTGAAATTCCGGCTTCACAGTTCCTTAACTCCAAAGAGATTTTCACCTCCATGCTACCATAGTCACTCAGAAACACCTTGGTATCATGAGGAATGGTTCTACTCTCTGTCTCAACCTTTAAAACTGCAGACTCTGCCCATAACCTCCTATCCTTTTACCGCCATTGTCATTGGAATTGCCGTATACATCCACTTGTTCAATGCTTGGCTTTACTCGTCTCCTCATCCACCTTGGATCCCACGATCAGCCCTTCCACCACTATCCCCTCAAGAGCACACACATATTCTGAATGTCTCCCTCTCCCAACATCCCATCACTCCTGCCTTGCCATCCTCCAGTCTCTGCTCTCTGTACAGATTGGTGAAGGTAGAAAAAAAAGTCATGTAAATGCCCCCAGTAGCTCCATTTTAGTATTCGTCTCACGTAATCTCAGGTGCACTCTTTTTTTTTTTTTTTTTTTTAAAGATTTTTTTTATTTTTTCCTTTTTCTCCCCAAAGCCCCCCGGTACATAGTTGTGTATTCTTCGTTGTGGGTTCTTCTAGTTGTGGCATGTGGGACGCTGCCTCAGCCTGGTCTGATGAGCAGTGCCATGTCCGCGCCCAGGATTCGAACTAACTAAACACTGGGCCACCAGCAGCGGAGCGCGCGAACTTAACCACTCGGCCACGGGGCCAGCCCCTCTCAGGTGCACTCTTACTGATACTTGGCAATCCTTCTACGACTTTCTTAGCAACTGAGTAACACATGCTCCATGACTATTCAAAGCTCAAGGCCTCTACTACCCTACTTCTTACTACTCTTTGCCCTACTGCAATCTGGCTTATCTTCTCCTCTATCCACTGGAACAACTCTCACCACAGTCACTAACTATGTCATATTCCCTAAATCCAAGGAACACCATGGCAGAAATATTATTTGGATACCAGAAGGCCGTTCCTAGCCTCCTACCTTTTGCCTCCTGGTATAGAGACTGGAAGAGTAGATACTCACTTCACAGCCTCTCTTGGACATAAGGGGGACTATGTGATCCAGTTCTAGCCATTAAGATGTAAGAGGAAGTCACTTGGGGGCTTCTGGGAAATAAATTTTACTTCCTGCTAAAATTTGAGAGAAGGGTTTGCTGGTATTATTCTCCTTTCTTCCCACCTTGAACACGGATGTAACGCCTAGAAGTAAAGTAGTCATAATGTGGCCATTAAGTGAAGACAAACTGATGCTATCAGCTCAGTATGAAGAAGAAGATAGAAGAGGCCTGGATTCAGTGCACAGCTGAGCCCTTCAAAGAGCCCTGGAATCATCAAACTCCAGATTTCTTGATTCGTAAGAAAAATAAACTACTTACTTAAGCCATTGGTTCTGTGACTTGATATTAATTTATGGATTTGTTACTTGCAGCAAGAAGCATTCCCAACTAACCCAGATGCTTTTCACTCATTAGTTATTACTCATCTTCCAGTTGAGCACTTCTTATTTAGATCTTTTTTGTGGGTCCATATATTTTCTACCCTCTCCTGGTTTTCTCCCTGCTTCTCTGCTGACTCTTTCTCAGTCTTCTCTGTGAGACCCTATTCCAGGGCCCATCCTTCATATGCTGAGGTTCCTCAGTGATCTATGTGAAGACCTCTTTTCTTCTCCCTCTATATACCTTCAGTTACCATCTGTAGGCTATCAATTCCCAAATCGTCAGCTCAGACCTCCATTTTGAGCTTTAAATCCAAATATTCAATTGCCCGTTGGCATCTTAAAGTCATTATGTCTAAAACTGACCTCAGCTTTACCCCTAAGCCTGTGATTTCCCCCTCCCGGTCATGGCGAATGGCACCACCACTACTCATTTAGGCCAGAACCCCAAGAGTTAGCCTGGACTCTTCTCCATTCTTTATGCCTTCCCTCCATGCCCAGTCACGAGTTCCTACAGAGCCTGTCTCCTAAATGTCCCTTGAATGCTTCCACTTATGTCCCCACCCAATGCTATTTTCCCAGGTCAGGCCACCACCACCTATAACCAAGATGACTGCACCTATCTCCTGACTGGTCCCCTTGTGTCCAGTCTTGACCTCTTTGATCAAGTCTCCCCTAAAGGGACTGTTCTAAAACAATATTTGATCACCTCAACTCTCCTGCTTAAAAATCCTTCATCGACCTTCTACACTCCAGCCACCCACATTTCTTTCAGTTCCTCAGCCCCAGTCAAGCCTTCACACTCTCTCTCCTGCAGGCCTTCGTACGTATTATGCTTACTGCTTGGAGCATTCTTCCCCCTCCTTTTTCTTGGTAATTTTTTCTCGTGGTTGAGATCTCATTTTCTATGGGAAACCTTCTGTGGGAAGATACTTCCCCAGCATCACTTCTCTCTGGTCCCATAGGACCCGATATTCCCCCATCGTAGGACTTATATATTTCATGTTGCAACTTGTTTCATTTGTAGGTCTTCCTCTCTACATTGTAACTCATCTATCTCATTCCCATTTTGTCCTGAGCACCAAGTGTAGTAGGATGTGAATATTTAAATTTTCCTCAAGCCTTTCATGTGACTCTTCTTCTCTTTCATTTTTGCTCTTTCCATATTTAAGTTAGGAAAACTTTCTGGCACATAGTGGATACTAAATGTGACAGACACTGTGAGTGGACTATCCAAAAACCTCTCTTTTCTTCCTCTTTACTAACATAGCTCAGCTTTTACAGAGGGATACAAAATGCCCAGCTAATTACTCAGTTTCCCACCCTCCCTTATAGCTAAATGTGCCATGTGACACACTTAGGGCCAATGAGAAGTAACTAGAAGTCTCTCACGAATTGTCTGTGTGCCTTTCCAGTCCTTTAAAATTATTTTTATATATAAATTTATATAATTAAGTATTTATTTATGTGAATTCATACAATCATTTAATCTATAAATAAGGATGATTTAATCTCGTTTTGGCTAACACTCAGACCTCACTTCCTTTTCCTTTCTCTCATTGCGTTAGTGAGGATCTCCATTGCAATCCTGATCAGTGGCGGATGTGGCAGGCGCTCTGGTCTTAAAACCAACTTTACTGGCAGTTCTAATATTTCACCAAAGATGACGAATTACATAAGTCTTATCAGGTCAGGGAAGTTTCTTTTTATTCCTATTTGTTAAGAGTTGGGGTTTTTTTCCAGTCATAAATAGGTATTTAATGTTATTAAGCCCATTCAGTAAATTTTTTATTTCAGTTATTGTACATTGTACATTTATTTGATAATAAGGGCTATTGACAATATTTCATAAAATTATTTCCCTGTACGTGTAATGTTTTAGATCATGACATTTTAAAGTTTTTAACATTTGATAAACATTTGTCAAAGCATTTACATTTTAGTTTGTCATCATTTGGTTGATGTGGTCCTCAGTTTCCAAGACTCATTCTGGCGGAAGCCAACTGCCATGTCACGAGGACACGCAAGCAGCTCTCTGCAGAGGCCCGTGTGAAGAGGAACTGAGGCCTCTTGCCAACCATGTGAGTGAGTGTTACAGGCTGAATTGTGTCTCCCCCCAAAAAATTCATATGTTGAAGTCCTAACCCCCCAGTACCTCAGGATGTGACCTTATTTGGAGATAGGGCCTTTACAGAGGTAATCAAGTTAAAATGAAGTCAATGGGGTGGCCCTAATCCAATGTGACTGGTGTCCTTATAAAACGTGGAAATTTGGACACAGAGACACGCAGAGAGGGAAGACAATGTGGAAGAAACATAGGGAGAGAATGCCGTCTACGAGCCAAGGAGCGAGGCCTAGCACAGAGCCTTTCCTCAGCCTCGGGAGGAGCCGACCCTGCTCACACACTGATTCCTTCTCACCTCCGGAACTGAAACTCAGTAAGTCTCAGTTGTTTAAGCGACCGACTGTTATAGCAGCCTGTTACAGACCAAATCGTGTCCCCTCTCCTCCCCCCAAGTCCATACATTGAAGTCCCAACCCCTAGGACCTCAGAGTGTGACTGTATTTGGACATAGACCTTAATGAGGTAATTAAGGTTAAATGAGGTTTTTAGGGTGAGTCCTAATCCGGTCTTACTGGTGTCCTCATAAGAAGAGGGGATTAGGACACAGACACACACAGTGAAGATCATGTGAAAACACAGAGGACAGTCATGTACAAGCCCAGGGGAGAGGCCTCTGAAGAAACCAACCCTACCCTCAGCTTGATCTCAGACTCCAGCCTCCAGAACTGTGAGGAAATCAATCTGTTGGTTAAGGCCCTCAGTCTGCAACAGTTCATTATAGCAGCCCTAGCAGACCACACAGAGGCACCTTAGAAGTGGACCCTCCAGCCCCAGCCCAGGCTTCAGACGACCACGAACTTGGCCGATAGCTGACTGCCACCTCCTGAGAGACCTGGAGCCAGGACCACCCAGCTGAGCTGCTGCCAGATTCCCCAGCCAGAGAAACTGTGTGAATTAATAGATGTTTGTTCTTATTCTAAATCACTAAGCTTTGGGGTAATCTTTGACATATAAGAGATTAAAAAGAAATAATTAAATCAATAATAATTAATTCTATTTAATTGGTAAGGTTAGGAAAATACCATAGGCCATTCAGAGCTCAACTTGATATTATGAATACCATCTGATTTTGAGGCCTATTGTTTTAAAGAAATAATAAGCTCCACTATGCACTCAACTTCAAATTCTAAAGATATTCCAAACGTTACCTTAAGTTTCAGTTCACATGTATTATGCATAAAAAGGAAAGCAGGTATATTTTTTGATTTCTCAATGTAACTAGACAAATCAAAAAATTAAAGTAATATAAGTGGGGATCAGCAGAATTCTTTTTTGGCAATGTTTTTCCAGAATGACATTCCTCATTACAGGAGGAATGTAAGCATGAGGTCTGAACCAGACCTCTCTCTGTGCTTGTATATATTCTCAAGCAAGCAAAGGAAAAGAAAGGTCAGAGTGTCAAAGGTCAGCGTCGCAGGGTTGCCCACGGTACCTTTTGATGGCCACCAGCTCCCCAGATTCGTTACTCTTGCCCATCAGCACACTCCCATAGGTGCCGTCCCCCAACTGTCTCATGGTTGTGTATCGGTTCATCTTGGAAAAACAATGCAGCTGAAGTTGTTGGCTGAAATGACTTCTTTGATGAATATAAGTTTAAATGCTTCTTTATTTTGGTATTTGTTTTTGCCGTCAGACAGTTGTTGCTATACTGGTGACAGGTTTGTCATCATTAATCACAGGCTCTTCCCCAAGATTACGTAGGCTCATGAGATACAGCAATAAGCAATCTGGCAAGGAAACAGTGCCTCCATTCTTATGAACACCCTATAAAAAAAACGAAACAAGAATAAAAGGAATCCTCATTAAAGAATCTCTTCAAAAAATTTACTAGTAACCTACAGCACAGGGAAAAATTATATTAAATATAAGTACCGATGTGTTAAACATTTGTCAGTAAATCATTTGTGCTATATGGAATGAAGTTCACATATAATAGACTGATAATACTCATCTGGTAAATGCTTCATTTACATACTACTGTGCTATTCACTCCATGAATATTCAATAAATATTGGCTTAATGATTTGTATGATTCCTTTTTTTTTTTTTTGCAGGGGAAGAGTCACCCTAAGCTAACATCTGTTGTCAATCTTCCTCCTTTTTTCTTCTTTCTTCCCCCCAAAAACATAGTTGTGTATGGTTGTAAGTTCTTCTGGTTCTTCTATATGAGCTGCCACCACATCATGGCTACTGACAGACAAGTGGTGTGGCTCCGTGCCCAGGTACCAAACCTGGGCCACCAAAGCAGAGCACGCTGAAATTTAACCACTAGGCCATCAGGGCTGGCTCTGTTTGATTCCCTTTTTATTGAATATAATTTATATTATTCTAAATCAGACCTTGGAAAATCAGACATGTATATTATATCCATTCTTTGAGTCAATTTTTGCATCATATTAAATTTGGCCCATGGTCCCTTAAGTGAAACTCCTGGGCTAGATATGTTTGGAGCCCAGGAATTTTCATATTTTTGAAAAGTAATATAGTGCATATACTATATGTTATGTGACACCTCCCAAGCACTATCTTAATGTACCCGCACAAAAATGTAGGAACAATATACTAAGTAAAAAAAATGAAGACTACAAATGGCCTCATGCCATTCAGGTCATGTTTTGTTGCAAATGAGTTTGCACAAATTTATTTTAAAAACTTCATCTTTCAGAGCTTTGTGAATTTTGAAACTACAGATAAGGGACTGTGGATCTGTATATCTTAGAACAATACAGGTTTCAAAAGGTTCTGATTTTATTACTAAGATTAAAGAAAAACAAAGCACTAGCCTTATTGTCTACCTCATTACAACATTCAATACTTTCCTCCCAGTGTTCTGTCTTAGTTCCACATTTGAAAGAACTATTTCTCAATTCATACCTATTTACCATTCTCACTTTGCTGTTAAAGATCTCTATCGTTGTCACAAGTCTTTATGCTTAGTTGCAGATGGTAATAAAATGGCACTATTAAAATAAATACTTTGTTTTAAAATGCCTTTTATAATTTGGTGATTCATTCAAAGATTATTTTTCTTTCACTGTAGCACTGTTTCATTTCCACAAAATAAAATACAATCATAAAAATTGCTTCTCTATGTTTTGTTTTTTTTGAGGAAGATCAGCCCCGAGCTAACTCTGCCAATCCTCTTCTTTTTGCTGAGGAAGACTGGCCCTGAGCTAACATCCATGCCCATCTTCCTCTGCTTTATATGTGGGATGCCTGCCTATTACATGCAGAAATTTAGGACCGACAAGCATATGTTGTAGCTGTCAAAGTACCTAAGACTTCCAAAATCAGGCTTTCTGGAGAAAGAAACAAACCTGCAGAGAAGGATGGTAAAACTGTGATGTTTCCAACAGGAATGGATTTGTCCACAGGAAACTTTGGAAGAACCCTGTGGGGCTTTTCAGTATCAGAGAGTGTGTATTAATTTATCATTATATTTTACTTTATACAGATAATAACCCCTTCAAGGCACATGTAAAATAATTTAGGCTGTCCTAACTCACTCTGTGGCCAATATCTTGAAAAAGAGATCACGATAGTGGACTCCAGTTCTATTTAGGGCTTCCTTCATTTTTCTCAGCTTAAGTCTGAGTAAATGGTCTTAACAAATGGTTCCCCATTTGCCTTAAATGAAGTTGTTTTTGTAAGTGATCTTTATATTATACAAAGACACGGATTCTAAATATTAAGGCATTAATGTAGAGAAGGGGATCCCTCTGCATGGTTCCTGATCAAAACATGTATTTGCTTTGCTTAATTTTTCCTTTATCTGTATAAAGAAATGTAATTTTGAAAGATCTTTTGGGTTGTTTGTTTTGTACTATATGCAATGATTAAACAAACCATGGGCTGAGGTATATTTCTTCTGATCATTTAGAATTTTATTAAATCGGTATTTGCAATTTATTATTAACATGTTAAATTCTTTGAATTCCTTCCTAGCTACCCTATTTAAGGTGACAGAGACCTGTCTCTTTTAAGGAAATGTGCTCCCCGTAGGTTTACAGACTCTTTCTGGTTAAGTAACAATATAGAGAATATATTTGTCCAAAAGGCCATGATGTTCATCATATCAGTAAAATTGTAAAATAAAAACACAGGGCCAGCCCCAGTGGCCTACTGTTTAAGTTTGGCACACTTGGTTTTGGCAGCCTGGGTTCAGTGTCCAGGTCTGGAACCACACCACTAGTCTGCCAGTGGCCATGCTGTGGTGGTGGATCACATACAAAAAGAGGAAGACTGGCAACAAAGCAAATCTTCCTCAGCAAAAAACAATAAATAAATAAATAAATAAATAAATAAATACACAGAAGGATTAAATGACCTATCAGTGATCAATCAGAGAATCAATGATGGAGTCAGTCTAATACTTGCATTAGCTTGAAGCTGTTTGGTTTTTCTAGTGTAGTCCTCAACTTCTAAACAACCCATTCTTACTAGCTGTTATAATCACTGATATAGTTAAAGGAACCACCCTTCTTTGCTCCCAAACCAAGCAGAATCTATCTCACAATGAAAGCTGTCTCCCAACTCAACTCTTCACCTTAAAACACCAGGATGCTAGGATGCTACTGACAAACTGTAATATGCACATGGTGCTCCCTAGTCTGACTAAACCCCAGGGCAACATCTGGCTCATCCTATACCTGGAAGGACAGTGTGAAAATAACAGGCCAGAAACAGTGAAGGGAAAGAGAGCGTCAGCAAGGGAGAAGGGAGTTTCCCTGGAGCTCCCCTCAGGAAAATTATTATGATTTTTTACCCCATCCTGAAAATTATTTAAGAAATTTAATAGGATAATAGCATCATCTTTTCTTTGCAAGTTTGTTGCATATGCAACAAATCATTTTCATGTTAATACTTAACTGAGGACAAGCATTGAGAGCCTGAGAGGTAGAAAGTAAGGTAGGCAAGTCTGGAAAAGGACATATTGCTTGAGAAGGGAACAAAAGAAGGAGCTGTCCAGGAGGGAACAGAAGTTCAGAGGTCAGAGGGTGTCAGAAACAATAGTCAAACTTTTACATTGCAGTGACTTAGCCTGCAAAAGAAGAATTAATCACCTCTTTCTCTTCCACTCTTCAGACTGTCAACCATCACTATCACCAGTACTACAAGTGCAAAAGATTGTTTGGTCATTGATGACTCTCTGCATCTGGCCTGGAAGCCCAACCATTTTTGGAGTGGCTATTGTATAAATTTCATTCCAAGCCTAATCAACCAACTTCCAAATAAACGCTGGAAACACAAAGTTTGTTTCAAGTGACAATGACTATCACATAGGGTGTACTTATATTCAAGGAAGAATAAATAAGGGACAGGGCCATTTCCCAGCTTCTTTCGTTTGAGAGGTGGAGTGGTAAAGATTAGGGATACGACATAGATTTTAAAAAGTCAGATTTGTGGCTCTGAGAGAATCTGTCCAATGTAAGCCCTACCTAAGCTTCAATAAAACAAGTTTACATACTATGCTCCCAAACAAAAACTTGGGAAAAGCCTCTTTCGAGTCATATTAATTACAAAATAAATAGCTCTCCAGGGTGAGAAGCTGACCATTTCGGCTGTCCCCTCATCCCCGTGAAAATACAAGGACAACAGCCTAACGGAAAGAGGCGCAGATATAAAGGTAAAGGGTTTGTTTAATCATTGTTCCCACATACTTACTCACTGATAGCACATGAGCAACTGCTTCTACCAGTGCAGCAGAGCAAGGACCAAACTGATTACTAGTCAAAAAGTAGTGTATGCAACTTAAGAAACATAGACTGCCTGTAGGTCCTCAGTTCACACACAATATTTCTCTCCAAGTTACATATATTCTTCTCTGTTGACCTATGGAAAGCCAATTCTGCAAATGGGGATGTATTAACATGATTTCTTATGTACATGAATATTTCCGTGTGTGTGTGTGTGTGTGTATGCCCAACAAGGTAAAACACAAGTAAATGTAATATAACTATGATTCTCAATTAATTTAAAAGAATGATTAGGAACTTGGAATTTTCTGCAATCAAGCTACAATATTTACTGACTTTCTTATGCATTAAACAAACCTTACACTCTGATTTAAAGAAAAAGACATTTATTTAGAGGCTCAATTATGGACCTATATTAAATAAATACTTTTATAATTTCTCTCCTATTCTAGTTTTCTTACTTTTATCTAAGTGCACAATTACTGCTTAAGTGCACAATTACTGTAAACTTGAGCTTTATTCTCCACAGCTTCTGCTAGCTAATAAGGGATTTAGAGAGGATTAAGGAAGATTAACAGAGAGGGCAAATGGAGGGTAAAACTGGTGTCTGCCAATCACGGGACAGATGACTCCGGACGTCTTTACTTCATCTTTGTAGAACCTACTGTAAGGATATCACTCCAAGGATGGCATTAAGGTTTGTTAAAAAAAAAAAAGAGGAATTAACGTCTTAAAAATCACTAAGTTGATTAAAAAGCAAAACAGAAAAAAGATTTCAAAATAACCAATATGTTTACAGAAATTAAAAGGCGAGCTTTTGCAATAGGAAAACAAAGATTCTGTGCAAAAAAATAAAGGCATAGTGCTTTACGCTTTATTCACAAATTAGGTATTTTAAAACCAAACTAAACAAAAAAATCTCGCCAACGAAGAGATCAAACTTCCTTGACCAAGGCCAGCTTTGGCAGCCTGGAGGCAGGAGGCAGCCGCCTTTAGGAGAACTTTCTCCCTTCTCGTCACGCTGCGGCGAACGAGAGGATGGGGGAGGTAAAGGAAGACCAGAGGCTGGAAAGTAACTTTTGCCTCCACCACTATTTTGACTCAGTGGGTTGTTTTCTGATTAAAATGAGTCGGATAACTTTGACTCTATGAGAGTTCCGTTATCATTAGAAAAATGCTCAAAAAGATTATCTAAACACAATTACATACATCTCTTTCTGTTTAGAACTGAGATTACAAACCACTAAAAACTGGTTTTGTTGCTTCCCGACCCTCCAACCCCGTCCGCAAATTAAAAGTCTTATATGAGGTAAAGAAATAGTTTTCGTTACACGGACGCTCTGATCCTTTTCCTCAATCAAGGGCTCTTAAAAGACTGCCGGGGCCGATGTCCCGGGGCGGGTTTGCTCGAAGGGGTCGTCCCCAGGTCCCTGCGTGTCCGGCCACCGCGGGCGGGTGATCCCCCGGCTCCCCGCGGCCGGCTCGGCGGGGACACGGGGGGCCGCCCCCCAGGGCCACCCTGTGCCGGAATTCCGTTTTTACCTGGGAGTCATTTGGGGTGCACTAACGAGGACTGGATTTGGACTCAGTTTCTCTTTCTCCTCCCTCTTTTTTTATTTTGTAGCAGTTCTGAACTCAGTTCCGCTGCCTTCCCGAGACCTGATCCCGCCCCTCACCCCTAAAAGTAATTTCCGCTCCAGCCCAAGAAGCAGAGGAGGAGTTGGAGGATTCAGGACCCTATGGAGAGAGGGGCGGGGGGGGGGGGGGCGGAGTTCCTCAGATTGATGGATGCCCCGCTGTCACCCTCCCTCCGGGGACCGACCCCACCGTGTAGGACGCAGGAAAGTGCTCGAGGAGCGATCGGAGAGCACCGACCACAGCAGTACCGACCCCCGCTCGCCCACTCCGCCCCTCCTCGGATCTCCTCCCTCCCGTTCCTCCCCCTACCAGTGTCCAGGCCCCTTCTCTCGGCGGAGGTTGGCCCTGGTAGGACAGGGCGCCGAGTGGACATGCCGGGCTGGCCTCGTAGGAAAGGCTTGGGCTGGGGTGGACACAGGGTGGCGGCCCCGCAGCCCGCTCGGAATTACCTGCCCGGGCCGGCCGCTTACCTCCTTCGCTCCCGGGTGAAGCTCCGGCGTCTTGTGTGTTTCATCTCCTAGGAGACGGCGAGGGTGCGTAAGCTCCTGCGCAGCCCGCCTGCTCACACCCCGCCCGTAGGGGGCGTGGTCGAGGAGGACAGGCCCCGCCCCGTCCGCGCACGCCCCGCCTCCTTGAGGGCGGGGCTTCCGGGAACACCTGGTCATCCATTGAGCTAGCGCTGAGCCGTTTAGATTTGGGACTTGGCGGGAGCCTTGATTACCTTTTCAGTTCTTTAGAGGAAGTTGGTTGTTTGCCCTTTATTTTGCTTTGGTTTTGCTCCGATTCATTCTACAAAGTCTTGATTCGTTAAATCTGGTTCCCAGACTTAGGAAGGGCAAGAGGAAGGCACATGTTTGCCTCGTAGTACTAGTATTTATTTACGCACGTGCTGCCGGGGGCGGGGGGACGGACTGCTCTTGGATTGCAGTTCCTTGTTCCTTGTATTGGTCCATTCTTCAGGTATGTGTTATCTCCTACGCCACACTTTTAAAATCGTTTTCATTTATTCATTCAGAGAACCTACTCAGTACCAGTCACAGGGTTAGGTAGTGGTAATTCCAAGAACAATGAATGGATGTGTGAATAAATGAGTAAATAGTAACTGACCTAGACTTGTGAGAGGAGGGCACACTTGTGTTGATGCAAAAAAAGTTCAGATTGGCTAGCAAAAAGGGTCCATAAATCAGAAGCATGAGACATGAGGCAGTGATGTATCCATTTAGTAATTAGGCCAAAAAAAAGAATTTATGTAACTTTCGAAGACAGTAAACCTTCGTGCAATATATTCTAAGGACAAATATAACTGCAATATCATATTTTATGTACTGACCAGTGCATAATATGTAATAGATACTCTAAATGCACATGGAATCTTACATATTAAGAGACAATTAATCCAGCAGAAAAATGAAAAAAATAAACATGAATATGCATTTCACAGTAAGTGGTGAATAAGCTGGCTAGATTGATAAAAGTGATGGCAGGGATGTGGTGGAATAGGAAATGTTAGCCAATGCTGGTGAGGATACATGGACACAGCCAGTTTTGGAGTTGAATACAAATTACCTGGTGACCCAGCAAATTCACTTCCAGGAAAATTTTTTAAAAATTTTGCCCAAGTCATACCTCAGACCAATTAAATCAGAATTTCTGAGGGTGGCACCCTGGCCTCAGTGTTATTAAATATCCCCAGATGATTCCATTCAAGGTTGAGAATCAATTCCCTAGAGAAACTCTTGCATTTGTGCCCCAGGAGTCATATATCAAAATGTTCACATATACAATATTTGTGGTAGTAAAAACTGAAAATAGCCCATGTGTAATCAGCAGGAGAATGGACAGATCCATTGTGGTTTTGTCACCCAAAGGAATATTGCAGTAATAGAAATGATCGCCATAGATTAATCTTAGAAACATAACAGTGAGTGAATAATGAGTTGCACAAAGCTATGTGTGGTATCCTACCATTTTTATAAATGCTCCAGTACATCAAAACTAAACAATACATTGTTAGAAATTGGGTCAGGGGTCCCCAAGTTCCCCCCACGTTCAGAGATTTGCTAGGAGGACTCATGACACTCAGCATTTAGTTGTACGCATGGCTAGAAACATTGCAGCAATGTAGTAAGGAGACACAGCGGAGTCGTTAGAGGAAAAGACAGAGACAGAGTCTGGAACAATCCCTGCGCAGGCTTCCTTCTGCTCTCTCCCTCCCACGAACGGTCACACAGAGCCCATGCTTCACCAGCAATGAACATGCGGCAATATGTGTGCCATGTTTCTGCCCAGTGAAGCCCATTAGTGACTTGTGTCCCAGGTTTTTATTGGGGGCTGGTCGTGTAGACACCCTCTGCCTAGCACTACCCAAAATTCCAGACTCCCAGAAGGAAAGCAGGTATTCAACCTAAACTACATTGTTTATACAAACAGTTAAGGCATGGTGAGTCACCTGTATCAGTTAGGGAACAATCAGACCCACCTGAGATCCAGCTTCCCAGATGCCAGCCAAGGGCCAACCTTGCAAGCAGGCCCTCCTAAGGATAGCAGCCTCAGGCCTGCTATGTTAACACTTTTCTGCACAGTGACACATACATGTGAGGCAAGACCATACAAATTAAAAGAATGTTCAATCCAAAATTCAGGACAGTGGCTAACTCTGGGAAGGGCAGTGGTGCAGAAAGGAACACACAGATAGATATAGAAAAATTGCTGCTGTGGATTGTACCAACATCAATTTCCTGGTCTTGTTACTGTACTATGGTTATGCAAGATGTCAACGCTGGGGAAAACGGTGAAAGTTTCATGGGACATCCTTGTGCATTTCTTTGCAACTTCCTATAAATCTATAATGGTTTTTGGGGGCCGGCCTGGTGGCGCAGTAGTTAAGTTCGGATGCTCCACTTTGGTGGCCCAGGGTTTACTGGTTCAGATCCCAGGCGCAGACCTACATACCGCTTATTAAGCCATGCTGTGGCAGTGTCCCACATATAAAATAGAGGAAGATGGTCATGGATGTTAGCTCAGGGCCAATCTTCCTCAGCAAAAAAAAAAAAAAAAAAAGAAAGAAAGAAAGAAAGAGGAACATTGGCAGCAGGTGTTACTCAGAGCTAATCTCCCTCAAAAGAAAATCTATAATTATTTTCCTTTTTTAAATTAATTTAATTCTTTTTGCTGAGGAATATTCACCTTGAGCTAACATCTGTTGCCGGTCCTCCCCTTTATGTATGTGAGCTGCCTCCACAGCATGGCCACTGACAGATGAATGGGGTAGGTCCATGCCCAGCAACCAAACCGAGGCCACCAAAGCAGAATATGCCAAACTTAACCACTAGGCCATTGGGGCTGGCCCTATAATTATTTAAAAATAAAAATGTTAAATATTTAATTGAATTGAACTCTTAAGAGCACGTGCACTTCATTATATGTACAAGTCAATAAAAATTGATTTGTAGGTTCGTGGGTATTTTATTCTGATTATGCTTCATAATTATGTATATTTCCATATATTCTTCTGTATCAAATGTTGCATAATAATAATGTTAAAAGTAAAGAGTGGATATAAATATCAAATATGATGAAGAGATCAAGTAAGACGAGGAATAAAAAGTGTCCATTAGGATTATTTAGAATTCATCGGTAACCTCAGGGATGGAGTTTTCAGTGGAAACAGCTGGTTTAATTGTAAGTACATAGAATTTTGTTCTAATCTCTCTCCTACCTCTTACTGACTGTGGTTGTTATTTTTCTCTGGCCACAGTACTTGGTATCTCTCATACTCAGTGACCTTTTCTGTAAAATGGGCTAATAAAGCATAACTTTGAAAGTTGTTGGAGAAACTTGAACACTGCCCAGCTCATACTAGTCATCACTTAATATCTATCATGGCCCTTACAATGGTTATTCTCATCATCATTATTCATTATTTTAATAAAATGGAGGCAAGACTGGGGTGGCGTGGGTAATGAATAGGTATGAGGAATTGAAAATAGTGAGTGTAGAATACTTTTTTTTAAAGTTTTGCTATCAAGAAGAGGGAAAACATGAATGGGTCAATAAAAGGGAGAAAAGAGACTTTTTTTCAAAGAGGGAGAGACCTGAGGATGTTTGTAAGGTTGAGGGGCATGACTGGTAGTGAGGGAAAACAGAGACATAAGAGAGGGAAGAATAATTGGGCAAGAACCTGGGGTGGGGGATGGGGTGTAGAGCTGGACTGGGGCTGGGGGAGGAATTAGCCCTTGGTCGGGGAAGATGACTCTCCCTCTGAAGTAGGTCTGGAGGTCACAATAGTCCTTACACCCGAGTGAGTCTGTGTTTGATCAGTTCAGAGTGGTGCCGTGTTCTGCTTCCTACTGAAGCATTATCAGCGGTATCATCTACTTTTTTGTGTATGTATGTATGCATTTATTTTGGTGGTTTTTAAAAAATTATTTTATTGAGGGCACGTTGGTTTATAACATTGTGTAGATTTCAGGTGTACGTTATTATATTTCAGTTTCTGTATAGACTGCATCATGCTCACCACCAATAGTCCAGTTTTTATCCGTCACCATGCGTAAGTGCCTCTTTACCCCTTTTGCCCTCCCCCGACCCCTTTCCCCTCTGGTGTTATTTTTGAGGTGTGAAAGGGAAAATGAAGCTATCCATCCTCGATAGATTTATTTAACAAGTCCTCACTGAGCACCTGTTCTACGTACTGCGGAATACGACATTGAACAAGACTCCCAAAAGTCTACTTTCAAAGTCTATCTCAGGGCGAACACTTAAGGCAAGATCCGAGGTACAGAAGACAGCAGCCATATAAAGACCGGGTAGAGAGTCTGGTGGAGCCAAGAGCAGGAGGGCCTCTGCCAGAGGGGAGAATGGCATGGGATGAGGTGGGAAGGGGAGGCAAGACGATATCACACAGGCCCTGAAAGGGCTGGGGAGGAGCTTAGATTTTGTTTTATGTGTCATGAAATAAAATCCCTTTTGCAGGGAATTAAGTAGAGTGTGAAAGAATCAAGTTTACGTTTTAAATACCCTCCCCAGCCCCCCCATCTGTCACTCTCCTGATCCAAGCCAGCTTCATCTCTGCCTGGATTATGGCAATAGCCTCCCGGCTGGTCAGCTGCTTCTGCCCTTGTTGACTTCAGTATATTCTCACAGCAGCCAAGTGATCCTGTGAAACACAAGGCCGATTTTGTCACTTTGTTGAAAACCCTGTGCTAGGCTCCCGTCTCCCGCCCAAGGTCCGTGTCACGGCCCATAAAGCCTGGAAAGGTTATCCGGCAGCCTTTTATCTACGTGACCTCATCTCCTCCTTGCCTCCCTTCCTTTGCTCTGCTGCAGCCACACTGGCCTTCTCTCTGTTGCTTGAGATGGGGCCTTGCTCTGGCCTTCCCTCTGCTGCAAATGCTCACACCCTGGATATCCTCATGGCTCATTCCCTCACTTCCTTTCAGTCTTTATTCAAAACATCGCTTTCTCAGTGAAGCCTTCCCTAGCCACCCCAAGTACCCTACTTCTAACACCTCATGCACACCCCTTTGCTTTGTTTTTTTCTTTTTAGTACTTATCATCATTTAATATATCCTATACGTTACCAGTTTATTTTCAGCCTCCCTCCCTGGAACGGAAGCTCCCTGAAGGCAGGGATTTATGTGCTTTGATCACCAATGTGTCTGTCCCTTAAACAGTGCCTGGCACAAACCAGGAGCTCAAAAAATCCTTGTTGAATGACTAAAAGAATGTTTCCTCTGGCTGCTCTCTGGAGAATGAATTGTAGAGGGCAAGTGGGGAGTTGGTGAACAATTAGGAGGCCTTGGCAGTTGCCTGATTGAGATATGATGGTGGACTGGAGAGTGGACAGCAGTGGAGGCAGAAGGAAGGATTGTGGTGTCATATCACAAATCAATCGTTAGATTGGTTCAGTTGATTGAAACCTTAGAAGTGCAAGTCTTTGATTGAATCTCCTATGACAGAATGCCTCCTCCTGTCTTAACTTGTTATGGTTCTGATTGTTTAAATTGTCCTTGCATTGAATGGTTACACGTTACTTTGTGGTTCCTGACCATTACTCTGAATTTTGCCCTGTATGATCTGCAGTGGACCTCTTGTTTGGCCTGTCCAGCATTTACTCCTCCCTGTCAGGTATTCCCCCAATTTTCCTTTGGGAAGTTACCTTTGATCCATTTGTCCATGTGGTTCAGCTGCAGGGATGGGCTGTGAGCCCCTCAGAGTCTCAGTGACTGGCTTATATTCATGGGCACAAGATTCTGAGATACTGGGAAAAAAGTACTCCCTTTCTGCTGGAGACACTTAGCAGTAAAATGAGGGCCTGGAGCCGCTGGCAGCCACCTTTGCTGAGAATGAACCCAGAAGAATGCAGAGCTCAGAGGTAATCGACTGTTTCTACATGATAGCCTTTGAAAACCTGCATCCAGCCATGCCTGAATGTACAGTCTGTCTAGGCTGTGTCTTTTAGGTTTGCTTCTCTTTCTTTCTTACAGAGATATTCTTAACAAATTGTTTCTGTTATTTGCTTTTCTGAGCAACTGCTTCGTATTAGAAGCATTTAAAATTTTGTTTAAAACTACAACATTTATTTTTACTTCTTGAAAAATGGATCCATTGGAAAAAATTGGAAAACACAGTCAAGTTTAAAAGGAGAAAATAAATATTCTCTTCCTCTGTTTACTGTTTAAGATTTTGATGATTTCTTCCCACTTTATTTTTAAACCAAAATTTTATTATAAAGTAAAAGCTGATGTTACTGGAGAAGCCAATTCCTCAAAAGAACGAACAAAAAAGTTTCCGCTCTAAACAAAGCAACCCATTGCAGATCGCCATGCAAAGAGATTTCCACTAAAGCAAGAATATGTGGATGGATGTGTTGGTTTTTACCAGTGTTCACAGCTTGTAGCTTTTTAGCAGAGCAAGGATGTCAGTGTGTTCAATAATACACAACGGCATCTTGGTAAATGCCATCCTCATCAGAGAGGTCCTAGAGGATGCAGGCAGAAGCCAGGGGATCTAGGAGGTCAAAAAATGGTGAACCCAAAACACTGCATTGGGCCTTCAGGCACAAAACATCCCTCTGGATGACCATGCCCATCTTGAAGGGCCACCGGGCAGGGCTGGGAACCTGAGATCCGGCCCGTCTGTCAAGAAGCAGCTACTTCACTGCATTGTGCTTAAACAGACTATTCAGTTCACTTCGTTTCTTTCACAAAGAAGTCAAGAGGCTGTCCTGCTTAGGAGGAAGTAATAAATTATATCACCTCGGGTATGTCTGCTTCTGTCAAATGATTTTGTGGAACTGATCTTTATCAATATATTCCTAGGTCCAGCAACTTTGTTTATATGTTTTATTCACTGACTTAGGCGATTTTCCTGTAATAGGATATATTATCAAGTTCCAAACCAAAATGCAGTTCAAAAGCTCTGAAATAAAACTAAAAATATTAGAGGGACATCATAAGGACATGTGACTGTTGAAATTCCAGTTTTCGTTCTCAGCTTTTTTGATTTCTTAAAATGCATCTTCTTGATTTGGGTCATAATGGGACATTTATGGGATGCTATGTTAAAAAACTCAGGAAATCAATGCAGTATTTTAAGCACAGGAAGTAAATGCAAGCTTCATGTTTTCAAAACACCACACAAGCCTTTTATTAGTAAGTGTAGTTTTTAATCGGCTTAATACGGAGATTTTAGAGGCATTTATCTAGATATCTTTTTTCATTTAAATGTCAAGATTTACAGGGTTTTTTTTATAGGGAAGAGTTTGTTCTCTTAAGTTTACCAGTTATAAATTAAAAATTAGACAGCACAATACACGAGACATTGTAACAGTGACTTAGGCTCGTTTTTTGTTTACTTGTGAACAGTTTCACAAAGCCTGAATCTTGGGTTAATTAGGAGAAGTAAAGTACTTTTTCCTGAAGATAAATGCTCACCCTTTCAAAGTAAAAACATAACTGCAGAGACTAAAAGTGCAAAGGGGAAGGAAGCTGATATATGCTGGAGACTCAGATGAAGTTCGGCAACCGTGTATTTTGAGGGACCCCAGGGAGGGGCTGGGGTGAGCCTGAAGAAAAGAGGATTGGCTGAAAGTCTAAAAGAAACAGCTAGACCCCCAGATCTTATCTTCTAGCCCACCAACCGAGTGGCTGCCCCTCCCCAGCACAGCAGAAGGCTGGATAAGGCACTGGCTGAAAATGGGAAGATTAAGAGATCTACCGACTGCATTTTGGGTGGGGAGACCCTAGGCCACTTTCTCTGCTTGGCTTCCAGGAAGACGTGAACTGCTTTGTGCCGTTGGTAATAGATTGAAACAGTGGTCTCTGGGAAAGTAGACTGGAATAAGAAAAAAATCCTGCAGATACTGACAGTTGAGGCCTCCTAGTTGACAAGCCTAACCCAAATAAAAAATGTGAGACACTTGAGGGAATTCTGTGAATCAGAGGAAACGAAAATAATGCAGGGAACATTAAAAAAAAAAAAAAGTGAAACAAATCAAAACTATGACCAATATTCTCCAAAACATAAAAGAGAAAACGTGTCCATGATTGAAACAGGAGAAGGATTCTACAAAAGGAAGTAAAATTTAGGGAACGATAAAGAAATCTTTGAGGATAAAACTAGGATAGCAGAAACCTAAAGTAAATTAATGGAATAGTTGAAGATAAATTTACGGAAAACTCCTGGAAACTGGAACAAAACAACATAATAGTTTTTTAAAAAAATAAACAGGACAGAAAAGATTAGAAAATAAGAAAATCAAGTCTTTCATCTAACTAATGAACGTGCAGAAAAAAGAAAACAGGAAATGGAATCAAAAATCAGAGAAATAATGCAAAAATAATACAGAATTGAAGGATGCGTTTCCTGATTGAAAGAGCTCACCAAATGCCCAGTAAAGGGTTAGAGGGGCAAAAAACCCACATAAAGACGTAACACTGTGAAATTTCAAAAAACTAGTGATAAATGGAAGATTCTAAAAGCTTCCAAAAAGAAAAAACAAGTCACACATGTATGGTTAGGAATCAGATGCTGGAAACTGGGAAAATATCCAAACAAACAAAAAACAGAGCAACGCCTTCAAAATCTGAGGAAAAATTGGTTTCCACCTTGAATTTGACACAGCCATCCCTCGAGTTTGAGATGTGTGCTCTTTCTCCCTTGAACCCTCCTGTGCATCCTTTCTCAGGATGCTCCTAGGAAATGTGTCCACCAAAAGGAGAGAGAAATCAAGAAAGATCATATAGATCCTGGATAAAGAGGATCTAACACAGGAGAGAAGAAAAAAATTCCCAGGATAATGGTAGAGGGAGGAAATAGCAGTATAAACCTGTGGTTTAGAAATAGGGAAGTGAACACTAGAAGAAATGCATGAAAGAATTGAAAGTAGTTACCTCAGGGTAGTGGGAATCAGATATGAGGAAGGCTAGCCCTGGGTTTGCTAAGCTTATCATACTATTTGGAAGATATATATATAAAGAAGTAGTTTTAGAAAAAAATAAAATTAGCTTCAAAATGTAATGGCTCCCTGGTTGTACTGCCCATTGCAATGAGGATCCTGTTATGTCAAAACACTGATTCTAAGGAATTCTTTATGCTGTCTGGCTATTTAGTGAATCATTTTAGAGTCTGCTGAAACAGGTTTAGAATTTGAACTGTATCTATTTGCTGCCGAGATAAGTCAAGCCTAAACTGCTTCTGCTTGCTAAGGATGATGATAGACTAAAGCAAAAATGGCCCACAAACAGTTACTTATGAAAAATGACAGTTCTAGCCATTTGTTGCTGTTGTTTTTATAGAAACGAAGAGACTAGAAAATTCAATAGTTCCCCGTTTCCCCACCTCAACAAACACAATTCCAGATTTTTAACTCTGGAGCAACCTGAATTATATTGCCTCAATTTTCATGTTCGCTTTGTAGATGTGGATTTAACTTATTCCTGAAGCTGAATGACAGATGCTGGAGGAGGAGTATCATTGGATCTGAACAGTGGGTATCACTCTCTTGTTAGATCATCTTAGGAGAAAGTTGCAGCATCAAAATATGCAGGATCTCCACGTATTTCTCTGCCCTTTCATTACCAAGATGCGGTGAGGCGTTGAGTGATCCACAATGTGTCACCGTAATTAATACTCTTTTCATAAACCTAAAAATTTTTTAAGAGACTTGGAGCAACTCCAAAATGAACATACATCTTCAAGAATATAGCAGTTTCTCACCAAAACACTTTCAGTAAGAATAAAGGACTTTCTTTAGCCTAATTTCCTCTCTTTAAAGTTATTTCATTTCTAGAGGAATATGCATACAGGGGCTACTGTTTTATTCTGGGAAATGCAAAGAATTCACTTTTTAAAGATTTGAAGTAAAATTTACACACATTGAAATGCCAGATCTTAAGTGCACCATTCATCGGGTTTTTATAATTTTATACATCTGTGTTATCACCACCCTGATCAAGATGTGGAACATTCCATCACCCCAGAAAGCTCCCTTCTGTCCCTGACCATCAAGTCCCTACTCCCCTCCCCCATGGGCAACCTTCATCTGATTTCTATTATCATAGATTAGTTTTGCTTGTTCTTGAACTTGGTGTAAATGCAATCATAGAGGATATACTCTTTTGTGCCTTGCTGCTTTTGCTCAACATAATGTTTTGAAATTCATCTATGTTGCTGTGTTTACATGTAGTTCATTTTTGAAATTATGAAATAGTATTGAATATACTACACAATATATGTTTGCATAGTACATGAATATACTGTAATTTGTTTACTCATCTTCCTGTTGACCAATATTTGGCTAATATAAATAAAGCTGCTGTAATAATTCTTGTACAGATCTTTTTTGCAGGAAGTATGTTTTCATTTCACTTGGGTAAATAACTAGAAGTAAAATTGCTGGATCATAAGGAGGTGGATGTTAAACTTTAAAAGAAACTGCCAAATAGTTTTCCAAAGTAGTTGTACCATTTAATGATTCTACCAGCAACATATAAGAATTCAAGTTGCTCCACATCTTTGCTAACATTTGGCATTGTCCATTAAAAAATAGTTATTCTACTGGTTTCGAAATCTCTCATTCAGTTTTAATTTACATTTCCTTGATGGCTAATAATCTTGAGCATCTTTTCATGTATATATTAGCCATTCATACATTTTCTTCTGTGACTTTTTTGGCAAATTTTTGTCGGGTTGTTTGTCTTCTTGTTGCCAATTAGTTTGAGTTCTTTATATAGTCTTTCTACAACTTTGTCAGATATATATTTTGAAATATTTTCTTTTTGTGGCTTGCTTTTTCATTTTCCTTCTAGTATCATTTATGAACAGCAGTTTTAGATTTTGATGATGTCCTATTTATCATTTTTTTCTTTAGTAGGTAATGCTTTTTATGTTCTAAGAATTTTTGCCCACCACAAGGTTACAAAGATATTCTCCTCTGTTTTCTTCTTGAAGCTTTATAATTTTAGCTTTTACAATTAGGTCTATTCTCCATCACAAATTGCTTTTTGTGTGTAGCGTGACGTATGGGTTGAGGTACGTTTTTCCCCCAGGTGGATATCTAGTGAATTACATTAACTTTTTGAGTGTTAAATCAAATTTAACCTGGGATAAACACCACTTGAAAATGTTGTATGATCCTTTTTATATATTGTAGGATTCAATTAAATAATATTTTGGTAAGGATTTTTCAATTGTGTTCCTAAGAGATATTAACCTGAATTTTTTTCTGGTAGTGTTTTGTCAAATTATCATATGAGGGCTATGCTAGATTTGTGAAAACGCTGGAATCTGTTCCCTCCTCTTTTATTTCCTGAAAGAATTTGGGTAGACTGATATTATTTTTAAAAAATGTTTGATAGCATTCAACAGTGAAATCATAGAGGTCTAGAGTTTTCTTTGTGGAAGAGTTTTTAATTACAAATTCCTCTTCTTTAGTAATCAATGAGTTATTCATATTTTTTGTTTCATTTTTGCATCAGTTTTGGTAAGTTTTTTTTTTTAAGGATTTTTCTCTTTTCCTCTCAATTGTCTAACTTATTGGTTTCCAGTTGTTCCTAATATTTCCTTAGTATCTTTTTGATTCCTGTAGGATGTATCTTTATTTAATTTTTGAAAAACATTTCTGCTGGATATAGACTTCTGGGTCGACACACTTTTTTTCATTCAGAACTTTGAAGATGTATTCTGTCCTCCATTTTTTCTGATAAAAAGTCAGAAGTTATGCTTAATATTTTCTCTCATTCTGTCTGAAGATTTTAAGATTTTTCTCTTTATTTTTGGTTTTTTAGCTCTTTCACAATGATGAGTCTAGGTATGATTTCCCCTGTAGTTCTCTTTTTGACGTGCACCAACCTTTTTGAATCTGTCTGTTGATGTTTTTCACCACTTTTGGGAAATTTAATACAGTGTTGATTTTATTTTAAGTAGTCAGTTACATTACCAACTAATTATCTTGAACTTGTGGATGCTTGGTATTATACTTTCAAAGGTGGGTTTGTTTTAGTTTTGCTAGTAGTTTTAAGGTAAACTCTTTGGACCTAGGATATAACCTTTAGTCCCTATAGTCCTTCTAGGGTTTCAATGGAAAGCCTACAGTGTTTATCAGACCCTTCCAACTTGATGAGATGCAAACCCAAATTTGGTTTCCCTGGCTGTGGGCAGCAGAGGAGTCTGCTTTTGTGGCTTTCCAGCTGCTGTTTTACATTGGTTTACTTGGAGTCTTGTCTATGCAAGCACAGTTCAGGGTCAGGCAAGAATTTTAAGTGAGTTTATACATAGATTTGGGACTTCCTCTTTTCCAAGACTCCACCCTCAATTTCCAGCTGCTTTGGCAGCCCCAGACTCCATCCTCTGACAAGCCAAAAGCATTACGCAATTATGTTCCAGTTCCAGCTGCTCCATGTCGTGTGCACTGGGGCTCTCAGGAGAGAAGCTGTATTAACATGAAGCACAGCCAATGCGCTTCCCTTTTCTCAAGAGTCAAATCCCCTTCAATATCTACCTAACTTTGGTAATTTTTCCAGGGCCTTCAAGTAGTTAAACTTTATATTTGTCCAGAATTTATAATTGTTACCTGAAGGAGAGTTAGTCCAATATAAGCCATTCTACCATTTCCAGAACCAGAAATTAAACAATTTACTTTTAAGTATTGGTACTCCAAATATTTTAGAACAATATTGTATTTTATGACCCCAAATATTTCTATTTTTATGGATTAACATGTAGATATGTAACAGCAAAATGGCAAAATATGTATTCTGATCTTCAACGTAACACCAAGATTTTCAGTGGCTTAATATAAATTATTGGGAATGCCCCCGTACACCCTTATTCTCTGTTTTCCATAAATTGTTTCATTCTCAAATAATCAATTTTTCAGTGGTAAAATATCAGTAGAGATTTCTTTCAATTCTCCTAACAGGATGTAGAGTTCAAAAGTGTGTATATTTTTAAACTACCAGCATATTTCTTATCAAAGATGGGCAGTATATCCTTCAGTACGTGATTACCATCAAGACGATGGCTGACCTAGCAGCTTCATGCTCCTTTGAGACTGTGAATGTCACATTCGAGCTTTTCAGTTTCTAGGAAGATAAGCATTCTTGAAGAAGATGTCATTACATGGCTTTCTCAGAACTTCCATTTGTTGACACTTTGTAAGCCTAAAATCAATTGGGAAGCTCTGAACTTCTCAGTATTTAAGATCAGCAATAAAATACTTGAGAAGTAGAACAAGAAAAACGTAAGACTTGCATAAGTCCTATTTTCAAAAAAAAAAAAAAAATGTGTTCTACTAAAAACATCTTTTAAAAAGTATCTTTGGTCTTCCAAACAGAGGAGTTAGTAGACCAATGATTGTTGCTGTGTTATATTCATGAATAATTGCTAGGTAACAATACTTTATATTTGGATAGTATTTTACAATCTGTGAATGCCAAGTATTATTATATGTTGATGATTCCCACGTTTGTATCTCCATCCTGAAATCCAGACTCATGTGTCCAATTGCCTACTCAACACTTCACTTCGGAATCTGGTAGTTTGAACTTAAGATGCTCAAAACTGGGCTCCTAATACCCTCTCCTTCCCCCGCTTCCCCAAAGTGCTCCTCCCTCAGCCTTCCCATCTCAGTCAATGGCAACTCCATGATTTCAGCTGCTCAAATCAAATATTTGGTGTGTCATCCTTGAACCTTCTCTCTCTTATTCTCCACATTAACAAAACTCATAGCCTTTACCTTTGTAACATGTCCTGAACTTGACCACGTGTCACCAACCCTGCTGCCCACAACGCAGTCCAAGCCGCCATCATCTCTCACTGCATTATTGCAGCAGACTTTTAACTACCTCCTGCTTCCACCCTTCCCCTCCTCAGTCTCCTCCCAACACATCAGCCAGAGTGATTCTGTCAAAACACACATCAGACCAAAACCCTCTGCTCAAAACCCTCTTGTGTTTTCCTGTGTCACTCCAAATAAAAGGCACAGTTCTTCCTAAGACCTACAAGGCCCTACCTTACCTCTACTACTCTCTCCTTTGCTGGCTACAGCAAACTGGCAGTTCCAAACATGCTGGCTGTTCCCTCTGCCTGGAAAGCCCTTACGCCATATATCCATATGGCCAGCTTTCGAATTTTCTTCAGATTTTTACTCATTCTTAGTGAGGCGTTCCCTGGATTCTCTATCTAAACTTACACCTCCTCCCAATGTAAGCTTTCCAATTCCGCTCATTTGCTCCATTTTCTTCCTTGGTACTCATCATTATGTGCCATCCTATATGTTTTCTTATCGAGATTCTGTGTATTGTCCATATCCAGGACCAGAATGTAAACTCGGTGAGGGCAGGGATTTAAGTTGGCTGTTCTCTGCTCTGTCTCCAGCACCTAGACAGTGTCTAGCACACAGTAGAAGCTCCAAACATATTTGCTGAATGAATAACACAAAGCACTTTTGTACCTATTGCCATAGCTGATCCTCCCACAATTCTATCTCCATTTTACTGACGAGGGAGGTACATTCAGGGTGATTACATGACTTAAGCTAAGGCACATAGTCAATTTCACAGAATAACCTTTCTTTTTTTTATAGAAGATTTCTGATTCTGGATTCAGAGATATTTCCATGGCTCTACACTGTCACACCCCAAGCTCGAGACAATCATCTGAATCCGAAGAGCAAATGCGGATGTTGTTTTTATAAACCAATAAAAGAATTTTTAGGTGTCACTATTTCTATATTATTATAAGACTTTCTCTGAACTAGTAATATAATTTTTTTAAATTGAGGTGAGATTTATGTAATAAGAATTAATCATTTTAAAGTGAACAATTCAGTGGTATTTAATACATTCACAATGCTGTGCAACCACCATCTTTAGTAATACAGAATTTTAGTGATAGGATTTTTCTCGTCCTTCCTTCCTTTCTTCAGATTGCGTTATGACAAATATAGAGAACAGAGTCAGAAGAAAACTTAGAGAACCCAGAATTCCTTTCTGTGAACCAGTGTCTTCTTTTTTAAACGCTGATACTTTTCTGCCATGCTCATTGGACCATTGCTAGGCACTAGTACTTTTAGGGCTTTAGAAGAAAAATATTTTATAAATAGCACAGCGATATATGCCTTTTTTGATGTATGGTTAGTAATTACTACGCACAGCATATTCTTGATACTTACATTAGAATTATCCATAAAATGTAGCTCATATTATCTGGTGTCTGATAATGGCTTTCCTTGGTCTGTAGGTTTTCTGTAAAACTGTAATTTTTTACATTTAAAAAGTGTATTTTTATTATTTTATTAATTATGTTATATAACATATTGGTATTATATAAATACTAATTATTCTGGTGAGTTTCTCTCAAGCACATACCATGCTCTGTCTTGTAAGGTGCCCCCTCAACCGTTCACTTTTCCTGAACACCGTCTCTGTTCTCCAGCTGCAAAATTCTCTCCACACCATGAGGCCCAGGCCTACTTCTTCTGTGGAGTCCTCACCAGCAACTAAGTTCACTGATTTTCTTCTTGCCCTGAATTTCTTTCACTGCTCTTATTGTCCACACCACATGATTGATCGCTCAGTTACACCCTGTTCTGTCTTGTTCATTATCCTTTCATCACTAGATACCCTGGGGCCCCACTGCATTTTCTATAAAGTGAGAATATGAGACTAGATGCCATTTAAAGTTTCTTCCAACTCTGAAAATTGTGATTATGTGTAATAGTTTTTTCCTTCTTGGATTATAAACTTCTTGAGACAGATACATATATTTTTTAATCCCATATGGCACTCTGTTCAGCACAAACAGATGTTCAGCAAATGACTAGTCCCCATAGACATGTGCATTTATGTGTGCTTAGGAGTGTGGTATGACTCCCAGAAAAGATAATGATCTGTGAGATTGAATTAATAGAGTTATAATGTTCAAGTCTTGGAAGTGGTAGTCTTGCTACTTGTGCTGATCACAGCACACCCAGAAAAATGTGTTGCACTCTAGCAGGCTCACGTTACAATGGAAATCTTTCAATAGGATACAAACAAGTTAGGGTAGATTCTGGAAACCATAATATACGAGGTGTTGAAGGCATTTAGCCTGGACAAGAAATGATTAATAGGAGACAAGAACACTGTATTCAAATGCTTAGAGATACAGAATGAGGAGCAGAATTATCTTGTGTGGTCCAGAAGATAAATTTAGGACAAATGGATAGCTTCTCATACAGGGGTGATTTCAGCTTAACTCAAGCAGCATTGTGATAAATTTCTCATCATTTGAGTTATTTAACAATAGAATGAGCTACTTGCCTTATTTGATCTATTAATTAATTGTACGAATATCTATTGAAAGCCCTACTATAAGCCAGGTACTGTTTTGATGTGAGCAAGTGATGAATGAGATAGTTATAGACCTGCTGTAATAGAACTTATATTCTAGTGGGGCAGAGAAAGCAAAAAAATATATATAATTTCCACAAAGAAAATGAAATTTCCATGAAGAAAATGAAACAGAGCACTGTGATGGAGAGAAAGTGGGTGGAAAGGGAATGGGGCAAGAATAGGTGGGATGGTCAGAGAAAGCCCCTGTGAAGATAACATTTGAGGTAAGACTAAATGACCAGAAGAACCAGCCATGTTATAGCTCAGGGAAAGGCATTCCAGGCAGTCAGCATGGCAAGGGTAGGTAGATGTCAGAGGGCCCTTGGCCAATGACCCTGTGATGGTTCAAATGTATGCATCCACGTGTCTAGGCTCTGTTGCCCAGCTGTTTGGTCAAACACTCACCCGGGTGTGCTATGAAGGTAGTTTGTGGATGTGATTAACATTTACAATCAGTTGACTTTAAGTAGATTACCCTCCATAATGTGAGTGGGTTTTATCCAATCAGTTGAAGGACTTAAGAGCAAAAACTGAGGTTTCTCTGGAAAGAAGGAATTCTGCCTGAAAATTGCAGCATAAATCTTGCTGAGTTTCCAGCCTGCCAGCCTGCTTTATGGATTTCAGACTTGCCAGTCCCTACAAATCATGTGAGGCAATTCCTTAAGATAAATCTCTTTAAATTTATGTGTATGTATGTACGTTTTTATATATACATAAACATATATACACACGTATATGTTATACATGTTTGTGTGTGTGTGTATGTATATAATTGCTTCTGTTTCTCTGGAGAACTATGACTGATACAGACTCCTTCCTGGGAGTTTCCGCATTACCTAACATGAAGCATTTATGATTCCACAGCCAACTGAGTGGGTGTGGAGAATAGACTCTGATGGATTATGGTGCCAGAATTATTTAGGGGCCAAAAAAGCTGTGGAGGAGAATTCTAGAAAGTATTCCTACTTCACAAATATTTCTGCCGTCTACTGAATCCTACAGTGTAGTGGGATAGCCTAACGCTGTAAATGTCTGATAAAAAAAAATGGAGAATTCATCCCTTACTCCATTTCTACATTTTAAAATTGACTTCTCATTTAATTTAGAGCTTCCCTTGGAGAACATTTAAAGAGTAAGAGGTAATTGTGGGAGTTCAAATTACATTTGTCCATTCGTTGCTGGATTGTTAAAGTAGTCATATTTATATTTTTGAGAACGTTTATATTTGCAATCCAAGGACTACTCTAGAAATTCAAGGTGGAATGCAGGATGTTACTAGCCAGTAGCCTTTTTTATTTATGATCTATTACAAATACCTGGGAAATCACCTTGAAATTATTTTTCTGGCATTTGCACAACTGATACAGATCACTGACAACTGGTTATTCTGTCACCACTTGCTACTCCCTTCAAATTCAGCAGATGCCTGGTGTAACGTTTCACAGACTCAAAGCGACTTCTCATCAGAGAACTGAATCTCCGGGGTCTTAAGGCCATAGCTGACAGTCATGGGCATCTCTTCCATATTTTCCACCAGCAGTGCAGCATGCAGAAGAATGTCCTTAGCTGCCAAATAGCTAGAAGCAGAGTAAGAATTACAGGTCACTATGGTAAGTTTACCACGCTGAGGAGGAGACAAAAAGTCTTAGATATGCCAACTTTGCTTATTGTTAGTTCTCTTTTCTTCTCCATATAAAATACGCTTTAGTTTTTTAATGCATAATCTTGTCTAAACTTAAATTATGCTACATAAATTTTGTCAAAATAAATCAAAACTTCAGTGTGAGTATTCTAAGCTGTGTTTTATGGATAGGCTGTTTGTGAGTTTGAACTGGACTTTTGTCCTGTATGAATCACGAAAGAATACAAAACAGAAGGTGTGATGGAAATTGACATAGGAAACATTGGAGTCTCACCTCGTACCTTCCTTCTAAGGATGTGCCGAGTCCCATTTTCAGAGTGCTTAGCTTGATTCACGGATTCCAAGGCCCGGGGAAAAGGCTCTAAACAAAATGCTTTTGCTTAATCCAATGCGTTTTTCTCCAGCCTTTTCCTCTGTACCTTCAACGAGTTGCTTCCAAGCAAATTTCTAGACTACATCTTGTTTTCTGGCCCGCCTTCACTCGATAATTTCAGACTTTAAAGCACATATTTCCTAGGTTCCTGGACAAGTCTTTGAGTAATTCAGAACCTTTGTCCCTGAATAAGAGGCAGAGATTTCAGGTACCCTGAGGGGAAGGAACTGCAGCTCTCACACCATCACAAAGCAGCTCTCCGCCCCATCTTCACGGTGCTCACAGTGCTGGGTTCAAATCTCAGCCCACACTAAACAGCTGTGTGAGGGCTGACAGCATCCCTTCTCATGCTCACTATTTTCAGTTTTGTCTGAAGACCATGCCCCTAAACTCCACACTATCCTACTTAATCCCATCTCCGCACAAGGTGACATCTCAATATTTCTAGACTTTATCATGTCCCATCTGAGTCTTTTCTTCTAACTAAATATCCCTGGTCCCTCCAATCCATCTTTATCAAGTGTGATGGTTAATTTTATGGGGTAATTTGGCTAGGGTTTGGTCCCCAGTTGTTTGGTCAAACATTATTCTAGATGTTTCTGTGAAGGTATTTATAGATATGATTAACATTTAAATCAGTAGATTTCGAGTAAAGCAGATTACCCTCTATCACATGGAGGGGCCTCACCCAAACAGTTGAAGGCCTTAAGAGGACCCACTAAAGTTTCCTGAAGAAGAAGCAATTCTGCCTCAAAACTGCAACATAGAAACCCTTCTGAGTTTCCAGCCTGCTGCCCCGGGGAATTTGCACTCAAGATGGCAACATCAACTCTTGCCCGAATTTCCAGCCTGTGGGCCTGCCCTACAGATTTCTCACTTGCCTGGCCCCGCAATTGCATGAGCCAATTCCTTAAAATCCCTCTCCTTATAAAATAAATCAATAAATAATCCTCATCTAGAGAATATCCTATTGGTGTTTTTCTGGAGAACCATGACTAATACATTAAACAACAGAATTTTTTCATTTTCCCATCCTCCTCCTTACTGTTTTCTTAATATGTTCCATGTCACTAATACCTCACCTAATATACTCAAGGGGTGATGAGCGCAAGGTGGGGCAATATCATTCCCATCTTTTCCCAGCCCCAGGATGACTTAGTGCTTAAGAACACAGCCTTGGATATAGAGAGCCAGATTTAAGCCTCTATCTCACAATTCTGTGACTTAAGCTACTTAACTTCTTTTAATATCGGTTTCTGGAAATCTCTAGATGAGGATAATAACAGTAACCACATCATAGCGTTTTGTGAGGTGAGAATAAAAAGGAAAGAACCAGTTGTTCTTTGGCTTTAGCAACGAGTAATTGCCAGACCCAGATTTAAACGCATCCTAATATCAACGACAACTTCCCATGGTAACCGGGAAGCCAACCGGTGACAGCTCACACTTCTTAAAAACAGCTGACTAGTAACAGCCTCCCTAAAGGACCATCCTCCCGAAGGTCAGCCAGTGAACAAGTGTCTTACTGGAATAACTGCATTTCCAGAGCTATCTATCGATCCATCCCTAATACCTCCAGTTCTGAAAATGCACCGGTCCCTCAGTCCACGTTTGCCCAAACCCTATGTAAGTGCACTTTCTGCTGTGCTCAGAAACACTGTAGCTTACAAGCACAGCTCTCTCTTGTTTAGTGAGAACTTCAGCCTTTTGTTTCAGACATGGAGTGGCTGCCACATCTTTTGACAGAGGATAAAATTGGATCATATATGGAAAGTATTTAGCATAGTGCCTGGCATAGACTAATCACTCAACTGGGACTCATCTGTTGTTTTCCTCGTGATTAGATTGGGATTCTGTTTTTTACAGGGTGAGGTAAAACACAGAGTTGAAGCGCCATTTTTATCACACCATATCAAGGGTACATTCTGTCAACATGACTTATCGCTGTGGATGCTGACCTTGATCACCTGGCTGAAGCAGTGCTTATCAGGTTTCTCCACTGTAAAGTGACTCCTTTTTCCCCCTTCATACAGTGCTGTTCAGAAGGGAGTCACTACGCACAGCCGACAGTTAAAGAGAGGGAGTTATGCTCCATCTCCTTGAGGGTGAAGTGACTACATAAATTTTTTAGAATTATTCTGCACAGGAAATTTATCTATTCTCTCCCATTTGTTTGTTTACTTATTTAATTATGCATTTATATCCAGATGGACTCGGATTTTTTTTTGTACTTTGGGTTATAATCCAATACTATTTTTTTTCTCAAATTTTTCCAGCTTTGGCCATGGGGAGCTCTTTTGTTTGATTCCTGTGCTCTTTTGACACGATTCCATCATTGTGGGGTTTTTTGTTGTTGGGTTTGTCTGTTTGTTTGTTCAGTGTTGCCTTACTTTCTAGCCCCAAAGATGCTCCAGGCTCATCTCGTTCATTTGGAAGCAGAGGAGAACTGCTTTAGGGAAGCTGTGTACGATGTTGGCACACAAGCAGCAGGCTGAGATCCCCCTAACCAAGTCCAACCCAGGATGGCGGAGAGGCCGGCCTCGACTTCCAGACTGGACGCTGGCAGTCTTTAGTGTTCTCCCCTCTTTTCCCCCCTCCACCTTTTTGCAACACAAGGTCTCAAGTGTCTCAGCTTCAGCAGGGGGTGGTGTGACCCAGTGGATGTGGTACCCACTGCATGTGCAGTGTAAGACAGCAGAATGGCAGGGAGTGAATGCCTTCACAAAGGACATCCACTGGAAGCCAGTTTCCCAAACAGCCAGTTCTCTGAATTTGCTTTTATTTAAGACAAATTATAAAGTTTACAGCAATAACTACTGGATAGGATGGAGTGTTTTTTGTTAAGTTTTGAGGATTTTTGCAAAATTTTGGTAGGTCAGTTTTCCTTTTGTGTTCCTAACAGCATCTTGAGGAATATTCAGTTTGTCCCTGCCTTTAATGTCTACTGCTGTGATGGAGTTGGTCAGAAAGGGTATTTTTTGCTGAAGGAAAGACAGGGAGCATTGACCAGCAGAGATGGGGAAAATGAGGGCATTAAATTATATTCTTCCCTCATATTTCTTAGTTATAAAAATATACATAACATTTTCCCCTTTATTGAGAACATATTGCTGACACAGAATGTAAGCTGCATGGGAGCAAGGACCATGCCTGTCTTGTCTCTCTTTACAGACAGGATCTAGAACAGTGCCCAGCACATCACGGGAGCTCAAATATTTGCTTGAATAAATGATCACAAATAGGAGCATATTTAATGTCTATCTTCAAAAATAGGTTCTTTAAAAATAGAAACAATGTTATATTCACTATTTTAATATATTCTTATGAATATATTAAAATAGTCATAATCAAGAATATATTAATGGATACGGTCATTGGATATATTCATGTTCATGAAGAATGTTTCCATAAAGGATATTTTATGAAAAAATTACTTATGGAGTGATTTGAAGAATGTATACATAAAGATTTTTGAAGAACATCTTAATAAAAAATACTAATGAGGAAAATATTTTAATAAGAAAAGGTTGATGATGAAGAAAATATTCACAAGAGTGTTGCTCATCTTCCCCCTCTGTGCCTCTCTGGTTGAATTGTACTGACTTCCCCCTGCACCTTTTCTTGGCAGAAGTTTCCTCTGCCCAGCTCTTCTAGCTGCGGAGAGAAATTCCACATTCACAGTTTTAACATTTTCAACAACTCTAAAATCAGCAAGGAAAGATTCTTAGAAACATCACTTTTTAGTTTATAAAATGTTATAATGCATGCGATAATGTAGCCTTAACTGCCACTGAACACACTATTCAGCAAGTCTTATTTCTCTTGCTTGCAAGAAATTTTTTGAAGACCGAGACCACGTTTCATATTTCTCTGCATAATTCCTATACTGAGCACTTCACATACAGCTGGTGAATGAATATATTCTGTTGAAAATGTCATGATTTTTTTCAGTCATTTTTGCAGATATAGTCTCTGAAGTAAGCTTGGATTTTTCTTTTTAATCGTAAAACCAAAACATAAGGTTTCACATGCCCCTGTTAGAGACTTCTGTGATGACTGTCCTATTCTTGCAATAAGGATGATAACACCCAAAGCAGAAATGGATGTGCTTCTGTTCAGAAGCCCACAGGGTCACTTGAGCCTGCAGACAGAGACCAGAATAGATGACTCCTGTACATCCCTTTTTGGTGTGGCAGTTCTGGGTACACTTGAATTAAGGGGTTTTATTGCTACATCTCGGCAATAGCCAGAAAAGGTCTTTGAAAGCATAGTGCTCAGGGTGGTTAGGAGAAGGAATTCAGGTGGTTTGGGGAAAGCTGGATCAGCAATACGGTCTATTAAACAGGCCATCTCCAGGCAGAAGGCTGTTTCAATTGGGGTTTTTAAAACCTCGCCCTTGAGAAGCACCAGAAAAAAGAATGTTTATTTTCCACAGGCAGAGGCCTCCACAGGCAGCCAGGTGGCACTTATACTCAGTAGTGCCCTTCTGGCACATCAGCGGGGAGAGCCTCAGGTGGCTGGGGTCACCGAGGGGCTTCTTCAACCTCTTCTCCCCACGCCACAGCCCCAGAATGCCTCACGTTTAAAAAGATTCATCAGACAGACTATCAAACACAATGTTATGTGGGTAGCTCAGCTGTCTTAGAGAGGATCAGAAGACCAAGCTCTAATGGGCTGATCAATGGAAAATCCATTAATGTAGGATTACATTATGATGTAGGACATGAGGAATATTCTTTTGCTTTAACCAAGTAGCGTGGAAATATGAACAAACAGGGTGACTATCAGCCGAAGAGGCTAGTGGTACGAACTCCGGTTGTCTGTTCAGTGTGGTTTGTAAATAGAAATGTTGAAGAGTGATTTTAGGCTTTTTAAAATCTTTACTAAATTTTTGAAGTTTTAATTAACTTTTGTTTTATTAAGCATGATGTTTATGCTTTAAAGGATGATAAAAATATATTCTCTCCCATTAAGTAGACTATATCCAGTTAAAATAAATATCTCCTCGTAAAAGTCCAGCAACCAAATTGTTTTACCTAAAGACATTTTTAGACATTTATCTTAGTTTATCAAATGTCATTTACCATATTTTGAATAAGAATGAAATTAAATTCTAATATTCCCACCAAGCAGGAATACCAGATAAAATACAGAACACTCAGTTAAATTTGAATTTCATATAAATAATGAGTAATTTTTGTATGTCCATGCAGTATTTGGGATATACTTACACTGAAAATTTGCTTGTTGTTTATCTTATTTCAAATTTAATGGGCGTCCTGTTTATTTATTTGCTAACTGGCAACCCTATTGCCAAGACAAGTGTCACTGGAGGAAATCTGAAGCTCTTGATAGTGTTTTTAACCAAGCATATAGACTTTTATTTACAGTTTGAAATCAACTTTAGTTTAATCATAGAGTAATTATGCTGCTTCCAACCCCTCGTGTCCCACTGGCTCTTAGCCCATTCCAGTCTGCCTCAGAGAGCCCATCACACCATGGAAATGGCTTTTGTCATGGTCATCAACTTTTTCCATATTGCCGGATTCAACGGACACTTTCCTGCCCTCCTCTTAACTTCTCATCATCATTCGGTGATGTTGGCCTCCCTCCGCCTCTTGACAGAGTTTTGGCTTCTGTGACCCCTCCCCCCCATCCTGGTTTTCTACCTATCTGACAGCTAATTCTGAACTCCTCTGTCAGACCCTGCTCCTCTAATTCCATTTGGAAATTCCTTATGGCTCCATACCAGGTTCCTCTTTCTTCTCCCTCTACGCCAACACTGATCAATAGAAATTTCTGCGAGGATGGAAATGTTCTATATATGCACTAATCAAACACAGCAGTCATTAGTTACACGTAGCTAGTGAGGAAACGTGGCTAGTGTGACTGAGGAACTGAATATTTAATTATGTTTAATTAATTTATACTGCCACATATGGACAGTGGCTACCACTTTGGATAGCACAACTCCAGGCTACCTTACCAGGTGAGCTATTCTTGGCTTGCTTAGGATTTCTTGGTTTTTATCTATAGCTCAGATCTCTCCACAGAGTTCTAGGGTTATATCCGTCTGATAACTTGGATGACTCGCAAGCATTAATTGATCATAACTGTTCTTTTTGCTGCCACTATTTCAGAGAATAGCTCCACCAGCCACTCGATTTGTTGAAGCTAGAAACTGAGTTGTTCTGGGTTTTTCCCTCTTCCTTACTATCCCACATCCAAAGGTAAGTTCTACTGACTCTACCTCCAAATTGCATTTTGAATCTGTCCACTTCCTTCTATCTCCCCTGCTACTGTTTAATTCAAACCATCATCATTTCTTACCTGGATGGCTTGCAGTAATCTCCGGATTACTTGAAGCAGCTTCAAGCCATTATCTACATTGTTTCAAAATGATCTTTTCAAAACATGAGTTGGACCATATCACTTTTCTGTTTACAATTCTTCAGTGATTTGAAACTGCTCCTGGAATAAAATCTAATTCCCTGTCTTGGACTTCAAGACTCTAGACTCTGCTTTCCATTCCAACGCATTTACACCATGTTTCCTCTTGCGCTATGCACTAGCCCTTCTGGGACCGCATGCAGAGCCTTTGCACTTGCTGTTCCTCCATCTGCAATCTCTTCCCTGGCTGTTCACCTGGCTAACCTTTTCTCATCCTTCAGTTCTTAACTCTGTACTGCAGGGAGCTCTTCCATAACCACTTTATCTGAACAGGTTCACTTCTATTTCCTTATTCTCTATCTCAGCACCTGTTTTCTCCTTTACGGCTTTTCCCGTCTCTAATCACAGTGTCTGCTGACCTCTTTATTGTCTGTGTAGCCCACCAGCCTGTTAGCTCCACAAGGGCAGAGACTTCTATTTAACTCACCTCTGTATATCCAATACCAGCACATCATTAATTCATAGTGGAGCTCAGTAAATATTTGTTGAAAGAATGAAAGAGCTCATGATTTGACTTGTAGGCAGGGTATTGTATCTAATTTTGTTGCTTTCAAAACCCAATTTTTAATTTGTACTTTAAGTAGCAACAAGTAGATGACTTGGCTCCTGCCAACTCCTTCCCTTTTTCATTAAATGAACAGAACAACGGCATCCAGGAGAAGGTTAGAGATAATAGAGATTAATTACACTAAGAATACTGTCTCTCTTTCAAGCCTCCACGAGACCACATTGCTCTCAGCTTTCTGGGACTACTTATCCCAAAGATCGGAATCACCTGGGAAGCCTTAACATTTACTGATTGCTGGGTCTCACCCCTAGAGGCTCTGATATAATTGGTCGGAGGTGCATCCTTGATCCTAGGATTTCTAAAGCTCCCCAGGTGATTCTAATGTGTAGAGGGAGGCTGTGAACTGTAGAAGGATGGAGGCAGTGAGAGACCATTTTTCAAATTATTGTCAGTTGTGAATTCTATTTGCAACGGTTTTCTTAGGGCAATGTCTCGCAGATCATTAGTTAATAGTGTTCAATAAGACCCTTAAATTGTGAAAAGAAGCCCATTAGCCTTTCTGACAAATGTTCCATTGAAACTGTCAGAGGTGAGATTCTTCCAGGTAAGTCTATCAAGTGTCCTCCAAGGCCATCACTGTCCAGGAAGACGAAGGAAGGGTTAGAGGCCAGTAAGTTGGGTTTCTGTTTAGTGCCCCTCGGCACTGGGTAAGTCTAACTGGGGACATATGTCTTGATCAAAGGTGTCAGCTATCAGCCTGGCCTCACCTCCTTTGCTTTCTCCTCTGCTCTCAGCATCTGATGTAGTCGTGGGTCCAGCTGCAGGCTTGGACTCGTTCCAGTTCACGAGCTGATCAGAACAAAGTATGTCAGAAGCTTTGGCAGCTCTCACACTTCCCACATTTGAAAGCTTTAAATTAGTAATAAATAGTTATTAATAACTAGTAGTCATAATTAATATTTCATACAATAAATATGAGTGCTAAGCCCTTGTAAGTTTCCCACTTTAGCTCACTTTCCACAAAACTCTTTTGCTCCCTAATAGATCAGTTTTTCAGAGGCCCTAGAGGTGATGCAGAGTCTAAGCCTCACTTGCCTTCCTCAGTTGGCCCAATTTGCAAGAACTGATCTGTTCTACACAGCCATCCCGCCCTACAACCTGGCTTCTTAGAGGAGGGGCTAGCTGGGAGCCCTGGCCAACACTTCACCCACCTCTCCTGGGATCAACTCCCACAGCCGGGCTCCTGAGTGCTGCCCTCTGTCTAGATTCCTCAATAGTTCGATCTGTGGATGCCCCAAGTCACGGCTGAGCCGGTTTTCCCCCTCATCTTCTGCTTTATGCAGTCTTGCTGTCATCACCATTTACCCTTTCCAGCTGAGCCACTTCGCATCAGTGCCCTGGCCCCTTGCTCTAGGGCAGTGTGTCTCATTATTCCGTGGTCCTCAACCATTTTGATGACTTTTGGCATTTCCTTGCAACATCTGTACTATTATTTGCTTAATAGTTTTCCTTAAATTGTCTTGCTTTAAAACAATAAAACAAAAACCTATTTTGCTTTGTCTAGGCTAAAACAATGTGAAATCACAGGTTTGATGTTATTTTTATCTTCCCCTCTTACACATTAAAATAAATCTGTGACTATGAACATAAAATGTTTTTATGGGAGTCTGTTCACTCCTATCTCTGCCCTTCCCACCTGTCCTGCAAGGATCCCTTGGATCCCATGGTGAGATATAAATACTTGCAAGTAATAAAACTCCTTGCTATTCCATGCCAAGTACAACACTTGTTAAGTACAAAGGGAATTTCATTGATAAATGAATACAATCAAAGCCAATGTGACGTGGTGGTGAAGAGCACAGACCCTGGCGATGACCTGAACTCCAGTCCAGCTCTGTCCCCTCCCGTGGCCTTTCCTCTCTCTCAGTAGTTCAGAGCACTGCCACAAGGGTTGCATACATTAACAGGTGTTCCTGACCTAGAACAGCTTTTGGCCCAGGTAATTGCTATGTAATGGTGGATATTATTAGAAGCTGTGCGCTTTGGCAGTGGAAGTCTAAAAAACAAGTAGTCCGTAAGAGTACAAGGCATCCTTTCCCTTGAGAAAAAGCTGGCAAGGGAATCATAGGAATGTACTCATATTTATTTAATCTTGTGGCCAGTCCTGCATGTATTTATTACATCAGTGTATTAGGGCTCTGTGAATCCGGTGAGTGATACAGAACACTGTGTGATTCAAAGTGGCCTCTGACTTACTGCAAATTGGGTATTCTATGCAAATTTGAGGATAATACTTCTCCCCTTTCATTCTCAAATTCGTGTAGTTTATTTTTATTTGAAAACTGAATATTTTCACTTAGTATCGGGAGCTGTGCAAAGTGTATGTGTCTGTGCGCATGCAATATTTTGAAGAGGCTTTCTCTTATTAGTATAGCAAATAGTCCTAAAATAAAATACAAAACTGTTAAATAAACTAACATGTTTTAATCTATTATCACAGCTGTTTCCCAGGTCATAATAAGAACAGCATTTTTTTCCTATTTGTTTTGAAATAACTCCAGCATCAGCTACATTACTGTAAAATGTCTTTATTGCATTCAATTGATCAACATTATCAATTACCTTTATGAGGAGTGACAAAGGAACAGTAAAGCTATATTTGAATAAAACATTTCAATTCTAATTTTGAAATTTAATCAGAAAAAATATATTTTAGTACAATAATAATCCATTATATATATATCATCATCCTAAGGCTGTCTCTGTTAGGAAAACATTCACCAATGTTAAGAAAAGGTATTCAGCTGATACTGGAAAACAAAATTCTCTTAAAAACAATTGTACTTTATTATTGCAATATTGTAGATTTTTTAAAAAGCTGTAGATAATATGCTTTGGATATAAAATGATCAAAATTACTTCCTGAAGCTATTTTAACAAGTTGTAAATCCTAAATTAAAATCTTATGAAATGACTCAGGAGATAAGAATGTAAAGATTTCTTCCTGAAGCTATTTTGATAATTTCTAAGAGCCAAATAAAAATCTGTGAAACTCCCTAATATGGTCTAGTGGGAAAAGGTTAGAACGAGAACCAGGATTCTTGACTTCTTCTCGAGCTGACAAGCTAAATGGACTTAGCTCATGAGCCTTCATGGTCTCCAGTTTATTTATTTGTTCATTTGGGACAGTCACATTCCAGACCTAATTCTATGTGCTGCAGTGGCCGTTAAAATGCTGTGCGAAATTTCCTTATACTATCGAAAAATTTCCAAGCCATAATTTCCTCATTTTTACTATTTGTTATATGAGTATTTCTGTGCATACGAGATAAACCTCCCAACTCATCAAGAGACAGCTGCCAATTCATGTTTCATTGCCTGCATGGACATCAATATTACGTTGCACCCAGGACTGTTGTTCAAAAGTCGTCATTGTCATAGCTAAAGAATGGACTACCTGCATCTGAATAACTGATTGCGGACCCCAGTCCAGACGGACACGCTTCCCAAGTCTCTGCTCCGTCTGTCCTGGAGGGAGCTGACTCTTGAGGAAAAGCCAAAGTGGGTCTGATGGCCCTGCAATCTCCTGGAATTTTCAAAGGCACTGGCCCTGCTGGAGAGGTTGCCCTGGTGACTGCAGCTGGAAGGTCCAGGGCTTCTGGGTAGATGGACATTGGGGGGTTTTCAGAAGCATAGTTACAGCTCGAAAGGCTAACTTCCCGCACGCTGTCACAGTATTTCAGTGCAGGGGGCTGGTAGGCCTGGTAGGACACTTTGGTGGTGGTGGTGATCACGGTCTGCAGGGCTGGAGCACCTGGTGGGGGAGACGTGAGGTACCTGCAGGGGAGCTCCGGGTTATAATAAGGGCGAGCGGCCACGGCCGGGAACTGTCCATGGTCAGTCCTCTCTCCAAGGCCAGGTTTTCCAAGAGCTGGTTTCCAGCCATGTTGTTTACTGGTGAAATCAAAGCTCCTCTCGAAGTTGCTGTATGAGTTGACATTATAATGTAATGCATTCAGGTGAACCCAGTCTGTGTCAGTAGGGATACTGCTGGAATCTTTAGAAAGGGTGGCATATGGGCTCGAATTTGTGGAACCAGGGCCTGCCAATTCATAGCTGCAGGGTGGCCTAGGCAAATAGATTCTTGGCTTTGGATGTTTCTGTAAGGGTGGCATTATGTCTCCTTGAAAGGTGGTGAGGTCACAAGTGGCTTTGTAAGCATCAGAGTTTGGAAAGGAAAAGCCAGGCTGCCCTGGAGCAGGGAAACCAGTGTCAGTAATCATATCAAACTCTTCTGGATTTTCCAGGGGAGGTATGCTGTTGAAATGTCCACTGTTGTTTGGATTCTCTCCTGCCTAAAAAATGAGGCAAATTTTTATTTGTAAATAAAAATGAAAGTTGCATGGGCCCCCTCACCTGTAACAGTAGCCAACCAACCAAACAAAAACAAGCTCCCCATTGGTGGGTTCTGTGTTATGGGCACCATGCTGCTCAGGTACATGATTTGGGCATGTGGTATGCGCGTTGCATCGCTTGAACTTGCTTAGGCACAAATTCCATGCTGCCAAATGAGGAGGGCTCACACTGGCCAGGAAGGGTCTGTCTGAGTGGCAGATGGTCCTTTTCCCTCCAGTAGTATGTTCATAATAGCAGAGACTCAGGAGCCTGACACAGGCTTGGGTTCAAATCCTGACTATCCCTCATGAATTGAACAAGTTACTTAACCTCTCTGAGCCTCAGATTCCCATTTCAAAATGGGTCTCAATGGTAGTAACCTCCTCTTAAGGCTTTTGTGACCATTTCAAGTGTGAAACTCAGACCCCATGCGCCTGACATATAGAGAGTGCTCAAACAATGTGAATTTCTCTTATTCGCAGACTAACACTCTGCCTGCTTGGCATACTTTGGTTGGAAAGCCAAACTGGATCAAGTTGCCCAAAGAAATATTTTCTGTTCTGTGTAAATAGTGTAAAGGACCCTCTCCGGATGCACCCTTAACTCACCATTGCTACACACGTATTTCTTTCTTTATGACCATTGGATAATTGCCTTTGTATCAGGATGTCAGCCCACATCCTCTCTATATCATTGACTGTAGAGACAGTTTGCTTTTTTTTAAGAAGAGATTAGAAAACTTATCCAAAATGTTGATTCAATGACATTTGTTAGAGATATATAATTTTCACATAAAATCAAGCATTTCTAATTAGTGGATGACATTCACATTTCACACAATTATCAGTGTATTTTGTGATGAAAATGAACACAGACCACAGTGTAATGTCAGCTCCCCATTACCTCCAGTTCTCGAATTCTCTTTTTCTGAGGTTGGTAAAAAGAGGCCATTTGTCTCTTGAGGGCACTTCTTCTAGCTTCCGTCTCTGATTTACTCTCTGGTCTTGGGTGATCGTGAACTCCCTTAGCCTGTATTAACAAGGAAATGAATCACATATGTGTTCCTCTGAAGGCAGCTGGCAATGTTGGGCAAAACTGATTATGCCTTTCCCAAGTCTTTTGGGAAAATGACACGGGAAAAAATTCTTGAAATAAAAATATATCATCGATAATAGACATCTTAAAAGATTACCTGACAGTCCTCTCACCATATGAAAACAACACTCACTGTAACTGGGTTCCCTCTCCCGCCCTTAAAGCACATGGTAGGTAAGCTAATTCCTAGGAGCCTGGGAAGGCCCTGGGAGCCCCCGCACCTATTTCTGGCCAACAGCGCTATATTTGGTTTGGTCCAGAGTTCCTAAGGCACGTGGCAGGTGGTTTGGTCCCTACGAGGGATGAAAATATCATTACAAACTGTGGTGTCCTCCCACCTACCTGGAAAAATATGGCGTTGCCCTCAAGCCGCCAGAAGTTGGTCACAGGGTACCCGCTGTGCCCTCGACAGGGAATCAGTTCCAAAGCAGAATGACAGTTGGGGCATGCTTTCTCTGCAAAGCCAGAGGGGAGAAATATCAATAACAACCCCGACCCCAGAAAGGGGAAATTCACTGGGAATAGGGAACTCATGGCTGCAAGGCCACCCACCAGGGGCCCACACCCACGCGCACGCTCACTCTGCTGCTTCAGCCGCGCCTTGTCGCAGATGGCTGGCCGCAGCTGCAGGCGCGAGCCGTCGGGCATCATGCAGGCCCGCGCACACACCACCACGCCCAGGCACGACTTCTTGAGGATGTGGCCGTTGTGGTTGTTGGTGTTGCGCATGGCCCATCCGCTCAGGTGGCGCTGCGCCTTCTTCTCGTCGCTGCGATAGATGAAGCGCACGTAGCCATCCGGCCACTCGCAGAAGTGGTCAAAGTGGGCTGGCTCCTGGAAAGTGCACAAAAGGATGGTTGGTCAAGGTTATCAAGCACAAATCCAACACAGCACGCTTTTAATTTTCCCCAAACACGTTAGAACAAAAATCGGTTCTTTTTAGATGCAGAAATGTTGTAAAACTCAGAACCTACGTTGTCACAAAGTGACCCTCATCCTGTCACTGTACAGCCTTTCTGATAACTGGCTAATAATTGATGTATTTATGATGCTTATCTTCTAAATGCTGTCTACGTATCAATTCACCTATACTTCATAACTCACACAGACAATAAGTACTATCCTCATCCCATTTTACCAAATAGAAAATGGAGGCCAGAGAGGTTTATGGAATTGCCCAAGGTCACACAGCTGGTAAGACCTGGCTATAGGATTTGAGCCCTAGCAGTTTGACTCCAGGCCTGTTCTCCTTACCACCATGTTTAAACGTTGAAAACATTTTCAAATTAAGTAGCCAAGTGCCAGGGCAAAAAGTGATGGGAAACCTCTATCCCCAAGATGCGACTGAGGCTGGAAAGATCTTTTCATCAATTCAGTGCTTTTTCTTCAAATGCTCTTGGCTCTATCCCAAATCTGTTGGTCACATCAGCAGTGATACCCAGAGCAATATCAGAGGCAAGAACAGCTTCCCTCACTCCTCCCATCTTAGCTTTCCAAGTTTACAAGGGCATCGCAATGCAGGGCCTGCCCATCAAGGTCAACGGAGCATTGAGTGCAGACTGCTGGGCACCAGACCTCACCTCAGAGCAATGTGGATTGTCATTCTCTCCAGCAAAGAGCCACGTGGCTGAAAGGACGACTTCCATCTAAAATAGTGAGCACTGCTTTACTACTCACATCTGGAGGTCTGTGTCCACATTATGCGCTATTTATACTGCAATGTCTTTCTTGTACGTAAATTTAATATAAAATTACCCTCTAGCGAGCGCGTACTCTTTAGCTGGTACTCTCTAGGGCAGGCCTTGAGCAACTAGGAACTGTGGGCCAGATCCAGCCTGCCACTTGTTTTAGTACAGCCCCTAAGCTAAGAAGGATTTTTCGTATTTTTTAATGGTTGGGGAAAAAAATCAAAAGAATTATATTTTGTGACACCTGAAAATTATATAAAATTCAAATTTCAGTATCCATATATTAAGTTGTATTGGGGCATGGCCATGTGCTTTTGTCTATGTATTGTCCAGGGCTGTTTTCACACTACAATACAGAATTGAGTACTGGGGACAGAGACAGTGGGGCCCACAAAGCCACATTATGCAGTGTCTGTCATCCTCACAACATCCTTGCATGATGGGCATCCTTACTCTTATTTACTAGACAAGGAAGTGGAAGTTAGATAACCTTCTACAGTGACTATGATATAGACAGAGGCTCTGGGGTGGCAGGCCCCAATGGCTTTATGGGAAGAGAGGCTCAGAAGAGTATTTTCACAATAATAAGCCATTTGCACTTTCTCCCCCTCCCACCACCCTAGGAAAATTCAATATAAAAATATTCTCAGTTGGACAATTCAGACCTGTGTACATCATTAGTACTGTACATTCTAACAGTAATAGGTAAATGGGCAATTTTGTTTCCAAAACCATAGGAATATTGTTAAAATCATTATTACTACTAATAGGCATTACTCATCTTTTCTTGAAATATTACAATGGACAAACTAATACATTGACAAGGTAAGTCACAAATGAAATATACAATAATGTACTATCAACTCTAAGTTTACACCAAATGCAAATATCTTTGTTTTTAAAGTGAACAGTTCAATTTAAGAACTTTAGTAACAAATAGAGAGTTTTCCAGAAGACAGTATTCCTTTCACGCTCCCCTGTAAGGGTACAGACTAGGCCCCCATGTCACATGTCAACTACTAAAGGAGTGACACTAAAAATGAAGCCACAGAGATGGTATTTTTAAATCAAATCAAGCATGGAGGACTCCAGGAGCAGGCTTCACTTGCTCTCATGTGTTGGCACATGCGAGCACAGACACACACTCAAATGAGCATGCCCACACTGAACACGACAGTAGAACTGACTGAGAGTTTAAGATTGTTACCTAGTTCCCCCACTCGATGACAGGTGGGCGGCCTGAGACGAAGGCACGTCCAGGAACTGTCTCAAGGTCAAACAGCCAGCTCAGCTTCTCTCCGACAGTCAAGCCAGAGAGGACGAGGAGCCCGTGTTCCCCCGGCTTCTCCTTCTGTATCCCAGTGCCCCTGCCTCTTGAGATGTCACATGCTCCCTGCTTCAGAACCAGTCTCCCAAAGGAAAAATAATTCACGTTTGCTTAGGAAGTCTAGAAAATGCTTGAGAGGAGCCATCTTTCCATTATTTAGATGTGTCTCTTTTCTAAAATGCAAGATTTAGGTTTTTTCCTGCGACAATTTATGCGGACAGAATTCAGTGAGCAGTTGTCCTTGCTGTACTGTGGTCCACTTTCACAAAAATGATACAGTGTGACTCTAAAGTAGGCAGACCTTAAACAAAAGAAACTTACTACAAAAACATCCATTTAAAAAATGGTCTCCTCGAGCGGCCACACAACCTTGCTAGTGAACTGCTGCTATCTGTCTGGCATCTATATGGCACATGGTAGATGCTGAATAAATGCCAGGTCTCATCCCCCCGCCACAATGATACCAGAAGCCCACCTTTGCAAAGGTTGGGAGGCCACTCCCACTCTGCCACCACCTATACCCAGGACTTTAACGACATGCCTCAGTTTTTGGCCCCAAACCAGTATGACCAAACATAACGGCCCAATTCATTCCCTGGACTTGGCACCAAACCGCTTTGTTCCATTAGAACAAAACCAAACAGGGGCTGGCCTGGTGCCTTAGTGGTTAAGTTCCTGTGCTCTGTTTCAGCCGCCTGGGGTTTGTGGTTTGATCCTAGGCACGGACCTACACACCACTCATCAAGCCACACTGTGGTGGCATCCCACACATAAAATAGAGGAAGATTGGCACAGATGTTAGCTCAGCGACAATCTTCCTCAGCAAAAAGAGGAAGATTGGCAACAGATGTTAGCTCAGGGCCAATCTTCCTCACCAAAAAAACCAAAACACAAATTCATCCTCAAAGCACGTCAATTTCCTTGTCACTAGAGAAGTAAGTTCAGAAGTTACATCCAAAATCCAGATTCCAGAGCCTCTCTGGGCGCGTAAGTTCTGGTTAGCAGGACTATGGAGCTTCCCAGGAGCCGACTTCATCTGGGCAGCTGCGGGCGTTTGAATAAACTGCCCAAGTTGTGCTATTTGTTTAAGATTCAGGTGACCGCGATTTACAGTCCTATCTCACAGCTTCGCTGCGTGAGAAGCAGAGGTATCTACATTCAGAAATTCTCCCTCTACCTTTCTCACAGGTTTCAACGAATGGAGAAGGAGAGAATCACCGGATTTCGACCTTGGTTAAAGGAGAGTGAGGGACGAGGCGTCCTGCTCCCGCCTGACGACTGGGAACCCGGAGCCTGATTGACAGTCCCTGCAGCTGTTGGCTGTTTTCAGACCAGCGCAAGGAAAGAGCTGGGAGAAGACAAATCTCTAAGCCAACCCTGCCATTTGTAGAGTCCCTTTACATTTGAGGGCTCTCAGAGATGGGGGGAGGAGGTCTGTCCACAGTCTCTGCAAGGGCTTGAATGCCATCCCGCTTCTTTGGGTGGACAGCGCCACGCGCGCGCACACCGGTTTCACGCACCTGAGGCATCTGCGGGTCGTTGATGTCCCAACTGAGCTTCATCCCGTAGGAGCACACACAGTCCGCCCTGCGCCCCGCTTCCGCCGGCATCTGCGCCACCTCGCTCGGGCTCTCCGCCAAGAATCCTGAAAGACAGAAGAAAAAAAACAAACCTAGAGGTGCGCAAGGTGATTTCCCCCCCTCTTTATAAAGAAAGTGGAGAGAGAGCGAGAGAGACAGAAGGAGAACTTATTTAGAAATCCATAAGCGGCGGGCAAGGGTGAGGACCCCGGCGGAGCCCCGTTTCCCGGGAGCGGTGCTGACAGGTCACCTCGCAGCGCAGCGCCCGCACTTTTATAAAGACACACGTACCCGCCCCGCCTTCCCTCGCTCCCGCGCCGGCTCCCACGCTCCTGCCATCAGCTAGGCCGGTCACCGCCTCTCCGAAAGAACTAGGAACGGAGGGGAAGCTTGATCTGAGGTGACGGGAAACTGAAGACAAGATGTGAAGGGGGCGAAGGTGGGGTTGGGGAAGTTGGAATGTCTCATTCTAGTTGAAAAAAATTGTTATTCTTTTTATGGCGCCATGCAGTTTCGGATTAGGAGGCTTTTGAGACCGGGGCCTTCCTGCAGAGCGCCCTGAGAGCTAACACTCAATTCCCGCACAGAGCGGGACCTTCCCTAGGACCCTGGGTCGCCGCGGGCGCCACTCTGAGTACCTGCGCCCACGCCACCTGGCTCGGGGCCAGCCCGCTCGGGGCCTCTACTCCCGGGCTCCTGCTGTAGCTGTCGTGCGTGTCCGGGAGTCTGTGCTCGTTCTTTTTGGTTTTTTTGTGGGGTAGGGGGCGGGAGTGACGTCCAAGGAGATGCCAAAGGCGCACGCATGCTCCCGGGGGCTGCGGAGAGAGCTGCCCAGTGGGAAGAGAGTCTGGGAAAGTGAACTCGGAGAAATGGGGGAGATGAGCAAGGGGGAGGGGAAGGGGGAGGCAGGAAATGAGATTTGCGGCTCAGGGTTTCCGATTAAAGTCCCTTTCACATGGTTGCCACCAAGGTCTGGGAGGAAATGGAGAGACGCGTCCACCCTTCCCCTACCGGTTTCATCCCCAGACTCTCAGAGGATTCACCCACTGCCCGAGGGCCTGGCAACTCCTGTCATTCAGTTGCTTTTGATTTCCAAACGTTAAAATTATGACGCTCTATTTTCGTTTTTACAAATCGATATTTCGTTAATTGCGATAGTTTAAGATAATGTATATTTTGAAATGTTTTAATATAACTTCAAAAATAATTTAAAATCACCTCAGAATGCATAGAAATTAATTTCTGGTCTTATTGTAAACCTTGTTAGAATATATCTTGTCTCCGTAATTTTGGGATGTTCCTAGACATTGCTTACCATTCAACAATATACATAAGTACGGTTTTTTAATGTTAAAGCCAAATTAATCATATACGTTTTTCTAAATGGATTCTGGTGTCTGAAGAAATATGTAGAATCTCCACCGTATTTAGTTTGAGAAGAATTAGGATATGTATCCCAAGTCCTCCTGAAGTTACGTCTGGGTAAGACACGTGAGTGAAAGAAGCTAATTAAAGTGAAAACGCAACAAAATAAAAATAAATCAGTGGGTTTGTTGTTTATTATAGCTTTAACTTCTGAAAATTTGAATGCATTAACAACCATCTAGTTTGGAAAGACATATTTTCCCCCAAATGTCTGAAAATAATTGATTATAAAGTTATCTAATAGTAAGAAAACTTTAATTTTATTATATTTTATCATACTATTTGTTTTATATTCTTATATTCTAAAATAAAATGTATTTAAACTGTATTTTGATTATTGTCATTATCCTTCGATTGATCCCTGCACTAATGTTTGCGCTGATTCACAACACTCAATATTCACAGCTGGCTCTTCTTGACTACTATTCTTATGTAAAAACCCCTTAATTCAAAAGCAACGGAAGAAGGCTTTGAATTGACTAGGTTTAGATTAGATACATTTATGTAGGTATATTTGCATCATATTTGCCAGGAAATGGTTACGAGGAACTTTGAAATAAGGATCATTTTGGAGGTACTGGCGCACAGTCCTGCGCGGACCAGCAGAGATTCTGGGTAGATTATATTTTGCTTCGATGCAAACAAATAACTTCTGTAAACGACATGACACGAAACGTCCGTCACATCTAATTATAATATAAGTTGATTTTTACACAAGTTATGTTTGGATTTGAGGGGTCGTTTTGTTTGTTGGTTGGTTATGAAAACTCCAGTCAAAATTATTTTTGCCACAGTGTTCACACAATAGTAGACAACGTATCGGGCGGCCCGAGACTGTCCATTAGTACACGTTCTTGTCCGGTTAAAGGAAGTGGGCAGAAAACAAGCAAACTGGATGATATTTCTTTGCTTTTTGTTTTGTTTTGTTTTGTTTTGACGAAGTATATCAAGGTATTAAAAAAAAAACCTTCTTTGGTGATATCAGGAATAAAAGTCACAATTTCAGGTGCCAATCTGGTTCCTACGGGGAAAGTTCAGATTCAGTTTAGACCAATATCGATGGATCCAAAACAGCTGGACAAGCTGTTAAAGGTGGAGAGAAAACTGCCAACTTCCGCAAAGGGGACGCCTGTCAGTTTCCAATTTCGCATCTAAAGAAGGTTTAAAGGAAGTTGCTCACACCCTTCTGGTAAACGCTTTCTCTTAAGGTGTGTGGGCGTGCGCCCGGGTTTCCAGACCACGATTGCTAGTTACTTGCAAGTGAACCTTGCGTCTCACACACAGTATTCTAGTCGATTTTAGGGGCGGGTTCATCAATTAGAATTCCCGGCGAAGATCGGAATCCCGGAGCCGCGGGCTGCCCGGGCCCTCGCCGCGGTTCATCCCAGCCCGCCCGGGCCTCGGCGGCCTAACTGCAGGAGGCTGAGCGCGGCGCAGTGCGTGGGACGCCCTGGGCGCGGGTGCGCGGCATCCGGCCGGGAGCCTCGGCATGCAGGCGGTGAGTGACCCCCGGAGGGTGGGCAGGGTGGCCTCCCTGCCACCGTTCTAGTGGGGCGCGGTCCGTGGGCGCTCATTCTCGCGTGTACCACTAGAGGCTGGACGCGGCTACAGTCCCCCCGGCAGCCGAGGGAACAGCCCTTCGGAGGCCCTTATGGGTGCTTCAACCTCCTTAGGTTTGCTTGGAGTTTATTGGCAGCTTTCAGCGACGTAACAAGGCAGGATAGAAACCTCTGGTCCTTGCTAATAAAGCGCTCAGGAAGGGAACACTGGAGCGTTAATGCTAGAAGGCAACGAGAAAGTTCTTTTCAAGTTGCGCGGACTGTTTCCCCCCTTGCTTCTACAAAGTGCGATGACGTTAACCCACCTGGGCCCAGATCTACAGTCCTGAGCGCTGGGACGTCTGCTGGCCGCGCGGCGAGGGACGAACCCTAAGACGCCCGCGGCCCCGGGGTCGGGGAGTATCGGACTGGCACCGCCAGTGCTGCTGCTTTTCAGCATTCGTTTAACTGAATACGCTTCTGGTGAAAAAAAATAAGTCTGAATTTGGGTCTTTGAATTCACCATATTTTTTCGTATCTATAAATAATGATAATACTGTAAAATATGCTGACAGTCAAGGATTTTGGTCAAGTACTTGTAGACGTGGAACTGTTAGTCCAAGCTAGATTTTTTTTTTTTTAAAACGCTTTAGAAGAAATTTTTTAAGAATATTTTTTGTGTATTATACTTTTCAATTAAATTGTTGGGGTGAAGTGAGCAGATGAGAGGCTGTTAACATAGCATAATGTGTTGTGAAAACCAGAATGGTATACTTAGGGGTCACTTTTGAAGAAAATGTGTAACAATCCACTAATTTTTTTGCAAATTCTCTTCTGGTGGTTGTTGATCCTTGAAGTTTCAGTGTCAGTCCTGGCGTCACATTTAAAATTTGTATACGTCAGAAATATAAAGCTTAAAATCACGACTGGGCTTGAAGGACATTTTTTAAAACTTTATTTTACAAGCTCATTCTGAAAACGGTTCATTAGTTAAAAGCTTCCTTTCCATTTTATAGTCGTCACTATGCAGCTTAAAATTGTCTATTTTGTGTGTTTGTTACAATGGTCTTTGCTGCTTCTGATAATTTGTCACAGCGCTAAAGAAGGTTGGATAAAATTTTGGTTTTTTTCAAAGTAGTACCTTCTTAGACCTATAATCCATGCCATGAGCAAACAAAAACTATTTGTTCAGGAAAACAATATGAACCTTTATTTCTAAAACTTGAAATAGATTTCTTTGAAATAAAAATTTTTTTAAAAACATCTTTTCACTGTGCACAGGAAAAGGAAGGTCCTTTGAAGTCGGCTAAGGAAGACGATGGGAGTGGAATGGCCGTGGATGCTTTCTACGTAAAGACGGAGTTTATTCTGTGTGTGTGTGTGTGTGTGTGTGTGTGTGTACTGTTTCAAGTTGTGAGTTCCCCGGGTGATCAGGACAATTGTTCCTCCACTGCAGACCAAGGCAGAGGGTTTGGATTTATTCTGAGTCTAGAGAAGCCAGGCAGCAGCGTGAGCTTCTGAGTCAAGAGCATCTGAGTGTGACTCAGATTGTGAGTGATCTTACGCCACTTCTTACCCTTTCCCAGCCACCTTGCCGGTATCATCTCCAGATAAAGACGCTAACCTCTCAGGGTGGTGGCCAGGGTTAAAGGAGAAGGTCTGCAGAACACTTACCACACTTGGCACAAATAGGCTCACTGTGTGGTGACTCGACGAGGAAAATGCTCTGTTTAAATGGAGTAATTTCAAATGCTGTCTCCCCACTTAAGTCAGTACTAAGTGGAACTTTGGGCTGTATACAGGCAAATGCCTCTATTAAAATAATATTGTATATTGTAATTTAGCCTGTAGGATTGGACTGGATATTTTTAAACCAAAAAATCGTATCTTTTATCATATAGATATTTAGGGAAATGTCTGTTATTCAAGTGTACATACTTAGAAGTATGTCTTGCCTAATGTTCAGGCAGAAAAGATCAATTTCAGTCATTAAATTGCATGAGAATGCAAACTCATGGCAATTTGCGTATTAACTTCTATCCGTAATTATTAGTGGTGAATGCATTTTCTTCCATCTATGATGATCATGTATGTCACTTAATGAGTGATAATAGGCTTAGAATTTTCTAGTGTATTAGAAATTCTAACATTACTGAGGATAGTCTCTTTACCCACAGATATCTGTAATTCCAGTGTAGTTTTCCTGAAGTCAGAGGTTCTTGAACTTTAGCATCAGAATCACCTGAAGGGCCCCACCCACCAGAGTTTGAGTCCTAACAAGCCCCCAGGTGATGCCTATGCTGCTCGTGGTCCAGGAACCACGTTTTGCGAACTACTCTCTTAAGCCAACCAGCTCAATTGGCTCCGTGATTATTTACTTCAAGATATAACTCTCTATTCTGTATTTACCATCTATTATTTCCACACCAAATTATTATTGATAATGATAGTTAGAAATGTTGTTATGAAATAAATGCCCTTGGGGAAAAAAGTAATTTGCGAACTATCAACTTTCCAGCTTCAATCACTTATTACTGATGCTTTCCATGATAAAGGATTTCAAAAAATAGAAGAGTATTTTCAACAGAGAGAGAGCCACATTCCTCAAAAATATAATCATCTTCTATTATACCGTCTTGACAGATCAATAAGCAAGGCAAGTAAATGGTTTGGTTTTGTGACCAGGATAGCAATGTGTAATTATTTGTAAGCCTTTTAACTTAGTATGGTCTAATACCTAGGAACTGGATAAAAATGAGTTTCGGAATGTTTCACTGTTGCTGAAATGTATTCAGCGCTTCCTCATAGATGGCCTCAGAGAAGATGAGCCTCTGCTAGTCCAACAGAGACTGATCCCAAAGATAAGTGTCAGGTTTTGATTTTGTGTCGCTTTGAGTAACTTAAGGAACTAGAGTGAATTCAGTTGGCTAATTAAATCTGACATTCTGCTCCTTTGAAATCAAATTTGAAAAGAAATTGGCTCCAATGCTTGTTGCCTATGTCCAATCAAAAATTAAGTTCCACGTGTTTCCTGATGTCCGTGCTGGGCAGGGCACTCTGGGAGTGTACAGGAGTGAGTGAGATCCAGCCCGCTTCTCCACGTGACGAGCCAATGCAGTAACAACGTGTTTTTATTATTTTAGTGAATTTGACTTGGGAATATAGGATGAGAGGGGAGTAGACTATTCCACGCTCCCCTCCCCCAACAACGGCTCTATAACTATTTTAATAGACTTTATTAACAAGTTTGGATCTAGATAAATTATCAAATACTTCCCCTTGCTACAGCTCACTTTTCCAACTTTCTAAATCCCAGTCAAATCTGAAAAAACAAACAGGAAAAACATTTTTTGCTTATTCTAAGTCATACCCCAGGTATGAAGTTCTCTTCTGCTTTTTAATTAACCAGAAGGTAACATCATGAGTGCCTTTATAATGGCATCTGGAAGCAAAGCAGAGTTTGCAAAATCTCTTGCCTCCATTCTCCTCTTTTCATGATGAGATTTTTGCAGCCCTGAGACGATTTACTTATTGGTGAGCAGATCGGGGGAGGTAGAGGGGCAGAAGGGTGATCTGGCTGGTAATAAAATCTTTGATTTACCCCCCAGTACCTGAAGTTTATTAAGACCAGGTTGGGTCAAGGAGATGCCTCTCTGCCTACCACAGCATGGTGTGCCAAGCTGTGCTGTGTCTGCACCTGGGATCTGAACCAGCGAACCCGGGGCCGCCGAAGCGGAATGTGCGCACTTAACTGCTGCGCTACCGGGCCGGCCCCTATTTTATCTTTTTAACAGGCAAAGGCTATTTATTCAGCACTTGCTATAGCAAAGGAGCCAGCTACCATCACTTGAGTTTTGGCAGAGACTCAAAGGCAGGCAGAGGAGTGGAAACGGGGAAGGCTTTGGGCAGGGAGGCTGCTGGCCTGGGGGCAGCTGTAGGTGGGCTAGCTAGAAGTGGGGCATCTTATCTAATTGGCTAGGGGTGCATATTTGGCTTTCTCTAGTTGGTCCTAAGTTGGAAACAGGGACAAAAATTAGGGAAGCTGTCAGTTATTTATGAAGTCCCTCTCAGGGACTTTAAAAGTGTTTGCATGGGAGGTCTAAGGACTGTCCTTATGCAAACTGTATATATTTCATTTTGCATTTAGCCTCACCTAACTCCCTGATATACTTATTCATGCAGAGAACAGGAAGGAGGGACCAGGAGATAAAACTGCAAAAGAAATGGGGCAGGATGTCCCAGGGGCACCTTAAGCTTATTTTTGAGGGGGATGAATTGGGGTCTCCCCCAAGCTGAATTTCCTCTTTAGATTTAAGAATACCCTCTCAAGGTTTAAAGTGTCAAATCAAATTTCCATATTCCATTGGAATTCTAGTTGATGACAAAACGCTTATAACTATCATTTAGACACATTCTAAAGCGTGTAGTATTATTTCATGTAGGTTTTGGCCAAGGAGAACAGATAGATATTATCAAAGTGAATGGGATACTAGACTCTATGCTTTTAAAGCCAATTGTGTTTGCAGACTCAACACAGTGTGCTGGGAAGTCAGTTCAATAAAATAACGTTTTCCTATAGGAAGGAATATATTTAGTCCTGTAGGATTAAGCAGCTTGTCCTATACCATATGCTTAATGAATAGTAGCTATTGCATCTATAAATATTTCATCTGGCTTCTGGTAATGACACAGCTGTGAGGGCAGCTGGTGCCTCTGTTAGACCATGTATGATCCTGGCACATAAATGGGTTCAGAGAGTGACTTCCTACTCCACATCTTGATCACATAATGTGGCATTTCCCCCACTTGTCTATATTTACACTCAACCAATATATTTTGGTGGGCTGGGAGGGGGATAGGATTTGGGAGGATGAATGGAATAGAGACAAAAATGCATCTAAAAGCATAGAATTGAGCATGAACGTAGGCAGGGAGGAAATACTTCCTTCTCAGTGAGTTCCGTTGTATAGAGGGACGTTTCTTCCCTCGGGCTGTTGGAGAAAAGTTTGCTTCAGGAGGCGCATGATTCAGTCTAATGCAAATATTTGTCTGATTTGAGATAAAAGAAATGTTATTGTAACATAGCTCTCAAGCCTTGTCGTACATTAGAATCAGCTTTAACAAGCCCTACCAGGGTTCCCATCAGAGATTCTGATTTCCTGGCTCTGCGATGAGTCCCAGGCATCGGGGCGGTTCAGAACTCCCCAGGTTTTCCCAATGTGCAGCCAAGGGCGAGATCTCATTGGTTTGTCCATGGTCTTGAGCTGATGCCTTGGGTTCTTAGCTCTAAAGTGGACAGTTTCCAAGGCCTCACTTCTGTCCGAGTTGTTCATCACACACTCATCTTACTAATTTTGTGTTCAACTGATGATTTCTAACTATGCATGAAGGATTTTTTCTTTTTGTAAGAGTAACCAGTGTCAGCAAAAGTGGTCCAAAGGTGGCCTTCACTTTATTGAATAAATACATTCTACGAGGGTTTATAAAAGTTTATTCTAAATCATAACAACTCTAGCAACTTAATGTGAACTTGGATATATGTTCCTATGCAAAAAAAGTCTCCAGTTAGCTAGAAACTTTTGGCAAAAGAAAGGTAGCCAGGCCTGAGGCGTATTTACGGTACTGCGCAGACTTTTGGAGCACTTTCCAAACTCTGCATCTCCTTTGATAGCCTGTTTTCTACAGCTTCCCGCAAGAGGAGACCTCCTGTGTTGGGGAGGCTCATTTATCTTTTAAGCCTCACTCACTAACCACCTTATATGGCTTTCTGGCATTGATCCTGGCCAACTCTCCAATTCTTGCTGGTATCTGAGAACTTACTTATTGCAGCTCTGTAGCAGTGTCATTCCATCCTGGGGTGTTCTAGATGGCCGGGCTTAATTAAAATGTTATGGAACAAAAAGGTCTTTAAAATTATTCTGCTCTAGTGAAAGAATTAGCCTGACAAATTTTATCAGATAGGCTGTAGTTACTCAGTCATACTGGTATCCATTAGCGTTTCTTCTCTTGTGTACATGGTTTCCTGGTTTGAAAGAACGACAGGATTTCTGACCATGGCAGATCTAGCCTCCGACACATCCCTGGTTAATGTTACAGAAGACTTCTTTGACACGGCGTTGGTAAGGATGGGGGTGGACGCTCCACGGAGCGGATACCATTGGTAATTTGCAGGAATCTTTGAGTTATTTATAAAACTTGTGTTTTTCTCAGATGTGGGTTTTACTAAAAGACTCTCATATTTTATTAGTAGTATATTATGTGAAATAGAAGCAAACGTTAATATACGTAACCAATGTTATAGAAAAATGAAGTGATTTATTTTCATACATACAAATATATCATTCACGTGATTGAGGGTGATATGCTGATTTTAATAAAGTGATTGCAGGTCAAATAGGATTTCTCTAAAAATGTTTTTCTACTGTATTTAAAGTCAAAGCCTGCCTGTTAGAGAACTATCATCATTAATGCACTGATGTTATAGTTTATAGTGTTTTTTAAAGATAATACAAGCTTTCCTTTTTCTTTCTGTTTATTAGATTATTTCCACGAGGAGTAGTAAAGGTAAGTGTATTATTTACTACTAATTGCCTATTTACATTTCATTAATAGGTATGGAGAAAAGAATATTTATCTAAATGATATATAGAAGTGAAGTGGGTTTAAATATTACATTTGGATTTATCGACCATCTTATGATAGTCACATTGTGATGCTGAGATGAACTTTGTTGTAAAGTGTGTCCCAGTGTGCCTGAGGGGCATTTTTGTTTAGCTGGTACTGTCACCATTTGGCTACTTGGCTCCATCCAGAAATGGAGCCACTTTTGTCATTCCAAACCAGCAAAAGTTTAGCTACTACTGATTTAACTTGGAGCTGATTCAGATGCCTATCTCTGTTTTTTAAGTGTAAAGGGTAAAATTTTAGAAAATTAGGAGATTAGAGCGATGATTTTGTTCAGTTTAGCTCAAGTTAAAGGTAATTCAACATTTTGAATTATGAAACCATAAGTTCAAAGATGCACTTATAATATTTGAACATTTCCGTAATTGGGGCCATCTTAAAATGAGTATGTCCTGTATTGTCCATCTTTTAATTTTTCTTTTGAAAAGCTGTTATTAAAGTAACACTACATTCTACAATGGATGGTATCTTGTAACTGAGGAAATTTAGTACTAGAAGCTTAAGAATGCCTGGTGCTTAGCTGATTTGTGAAAAAGGTCCCCATAATCTAAGCCAGCAGATCCAAATACTTTCAAGTCAATTTTTTATGAACTTCCTAAGTGATGGCTACTGTATCTAAAATCGGTTAGTAGTAAAAATTACTTTGAATTTTGTAACATTTAAAAATAAGCTTGTCTTTTATTAGTTACAACTGTATATATACACTGCATATTTGAAAAAAATTACATATGGGAGAGATCTAATCAGTCCACAGTTGTTGTTTGGTCCACGTACAGATCCGCATAATCCTTGTAATAACTCCATTGCTCGGAATGGAGGAAACGCTGCTCCAGATGACTCTATTGGCTCGGGCTGCCATCACAAAATACCATGGGCTGGGGGGCTTAAACAACAGAAATTTACTTCCTCACAGTCCCGGAGGCTGGAAGTCTGAGACCAGGGTGCCAGCACGTGGGGTTCTGGTGAGAGCTCTCTGACTTGCAGATGGCTCCCTTCTCCCGGTGTCCTCACATGACGGAGAGGGAGCCAGCTCTCTAGGGTCTTGTCCTATAAAGGCACTAATCTCATCATGAAGACCCCTCCCTCATGACCTCATCTAACCCTGCTTACCTCCCCAAAGGAGCCCATTTCAAGTACCATCACAGGGAGGTTAGGGCGTCAACATATTTATCTGGGGGGCGGGGGGCAGAATTTAGCTCATAGCAATGACGACTTATGCTTGGAGCGCACTCTGACCACCTCGGGGGGACTGGCCTCTTTGCAAGTGTCAAGTTTTCACATGTGTCCTCTGACAGTCGTTTTGCACGGGTGTTGATAAGCCCAGGCTCTACAGAGCTGAAGTTTAACCTCTCTCTCAAGTGCGAGGATGTTTTCTCTGACCTCCTTCCCACATCCTCCTGCCACTGATAGAATTATTCCTCCCTTTTGGGCCAAGATTTGCCATCTTACTGTATGTGCTCCATTTGTAGGATTCTTTTGCTTTGTGCTTTGCTGGGTGGATTTGATTTTCTTTCACAATTTCCTCCTTTGTAGTGAGTTGAATGGCTCATGTCCTAGTTTTATTCTACTGCTAGTTACTCTTAATTTAATGATCAACATGAAAATGGCAGCACCTATTTCTTCTTTATATAGGACAAGGAATATGGCATGTTTTTATTCCTCCTCTATCTTCTACCCAGACTTCTTTAACCTGGGTAAATTTTAGGGCCCTGTTACGTATCTTTGTAAATAGATTTGCTGTTTGGCTTGTGTTGCAGTCTTATTTCCAACATTTATTTAGGGCTCACTACCAACCTGTTTATACCACAATGTCCTCATTCTTGCGTCCTTTATTCTGCTTCATCTCCATCTGCTATAATCTATTTTCAAGAGCGTTATTAGAGTATGAGGCTGGGTCATGGTCAGAGCTTTTTATCATTTAAGAATGTCTTTGTGGCTTTTATACAATGTAACTCTCACTTTACTCTGTTTCATTGCCTTCTAATATTAAGTGTCGTGAGCATGTGCACACGCGTTTGCTTTATGTGGTTTTTGAAGCGCTATTTTGAAATCAAACCTTAATTCAGCTCAGGAAATTTTTTTCTTTGATAATTTTGTCAGTTAGAGCAGGGTTGTTCAACTATGGCATTATTGACGGATAAATCTTTGTTTTAGGGGGCTGTGCTGTACACTATGGGATGTCTAGCAGCACTCGTAGCTTCTGGTTACTATATGCCAATATAGTCCCTCCCACTTCCCCAGTTGTGACAACCAGAAACATCTCCAGACATTGCTAACTGCTCCCTGGGGTAGGGAGTGGGGAATAGGGGGGCAGGGGCAAAAATCATCTCTAGTTGAAAACCACTGAGTTAAAGTGTTTTTGGCATATGTAACAGAATATCTACTTCAAACAGGCTAAAATGATAAAGATGACTTATCGGCTCAACGAACTAAAAAGTCCAGGGACAGAAAGTTTCAGGAGCTCTTTGGTCACAACCATGCTCCGTGCTCTCTAATTCTTTCAGTGCTGCCTTCCTCAGACTTGTCTTCACTCGCAAGTTGGTCTCCCTTGATGATTCCAAGATGGCGGCAGCAACAGAGCTTTGTGCTTCCTGGTTCACATCTTGGGGTGAAATGTTCGCTTTCCACAATGATCATACAAAAGCCCTAGCTTTGCTCTGATTGGATGCCTCCCCTAAATGAACCAATCATTATGGAAAGATGAATGGGATGCCCCTGCATGTTTTAAGCCAATCAGGGTCCACCCCTGGAGCTAACCAGTCCCACCCAATAGCATTACTGCTACATAACAGAGAAGCGGGAAAAGCATGAATGCAATGCACCAAAAAGTCCATTATAGTTAATCTTACAAAGAGAACAGAATAGAAAGAGTTTATCTATTATGCATCCATTGCATCTTTATGGTCTTCATATGCATCTTTCTCTCACTCATTTTTTCCCGTGCATTTTGAGAGTTTTTAAGTCTTTCTTGGAAGACATTGCTTTAAATAATTCTGTTCTCATTGCTTCCAGTACAGACTTCAATTCTGCTCTTACATCTTTGCTTCCTTGAAACCTGTGGGTGGTGATCTGCCTCTGCTCTCAGATTCATTCCCCCGCCTCTCTCTCTCTCTCTCTCTACTTTGTAATGCACAGAACTTTCTTCTCTAGGCTTTCTTAGCAACTGGCTTCCTGCTAGGTTTAGCCAATGGCAGGAAATTGGAGGTAGGAGGGAGCAGAGAAGACATTTCTCCCCCTTCCTTCTGCTGAGGTACCATCTCTGAGAGTGACTGCACAGTCCCTGTGGCTCAAGCCTATTTGTGGTTGTACATTTTGTCAGGTGACCTTGATTCCTCAGATCTGGTAATACCACTTCCTTCCTGTGACTTCCTGGGGAGGAAGTGGGGTAGTAGCGGCCACCTATGTATTTATGACTAATTCCCTGTATTAAATTCCCTCAGATTGAAGTATCTAAAATGGCTTTGATTTTCATATTACGTATTTCTTTTATTTCTCTGTTCTCTATGTTCATCTTAGACTGTTGCCTTCTCTTGGAAATCTAATTTTTGTTTCATAGAATTTATGTTCTTTTGAACTTTGAGACAAGCAGATTCCTAAATTTTTAAGTTTCTTGAAGTAAGCATTTCTTAAAAGTCGCTTTTCTGCTACCTCTTGACTTACAATACTCCTCTCTTTTTTCATAGGGCTGTATTTGTTAGTTTCTCTTTACTGCTCTTTAAAGAAAAGATTGAATGTCATCTGTTTGCTAATTAACAGGGTATGTAAGTGTCTCTAGGGTCCCCTGCTTCCATGTGGAACACCTAGACCCTGTTAGACTCTTTCTCTTAAGTTTTAAGCTGGCAGGCAAGTTGTTGGTACAGCCCCTAGTCAAATTTCTGGTTTCCAGAGATCATCTGCAGTATAAGTATGGCTTTTTGGGCTGAAGAGGGATGTTTTTTATTTCTACTTCCTGGTTTGGGTTCCTACAATTTCATGAGTTATATGAGGGTTAAAAAGTATGCAATATGTGATTTAAAAACTTGCATATCAAAACTGCACGTCTGAACCTATCAAAATAGTGCCAGGACCTCCTCATGAGTTTTTGCAGTGTACACTACCACTGGCATTTCATATCTTAACATGCGTAAATGAAGTCATAAAGGATAGTTTATTGTTTAATAAGCATAAAGTACTACCACGTACCTTGTTTTTTACTATGTACTGACATATATGCAGCTGTTGAAGTTTCTATGATTATGCTATTTAATAAAGACCCAAACTTTATTAAGAAAATTCCTGCTTCTGTTAGCATAAGAACTTATAAAATTTTTATTTTTTATTTTGTTTTTAAAGATTGGCACCTGAGCTAACTGTTGCCAATCTTCTTCTTTTTTTTTTTTTTTTTGCTTTTTCTCCCCAAATCCCCCCAGCACCTAGTTGTATATTTTAGTTGTGGGTCTTTCTAGTTGTGGCATGTGGGATGCCACCTCAGCATGGCCTGATGAGCAATGCCATGTCTGTGCCCAGGATCTGAACCGGTGAAACTGTGGGCCACTGAAGTGGAGCACTTGAACTTAACCACTTGGTCACAGGGCCGGCCCCTAAAATTTTTATTTATTTATTTTTTATTATTTTTTTATTTTTTGAGGAAGATCAGCCCTGAGCTAACATCTGCTGCCAATCCTCCTCTTTTTGCTGAGGAAGACTAGCCCTGAGCTAACATCTGTTCCCATCTTCCTCTACTTTATATGTGGGATGCCTACCACAGCATGGCTTGCTGAGTGGTGCCATATCCGCACCTGGGATCTGAACCGGCGAACCCCGGGCCACTGAAGTGGAATGTGTGCACTTAACTGCTGCGCCACGTGGCCAGCCCCTAAAATTTTATTTTTATAAAATACACAATTGTAAGAAACTCATAGAAACAATGGGAAACTGTGTGTAGGAGCTGTCCTTTGCAGTTGCTCAGTCTGGACAAAAAAGAAGCTTTGCTTGAGATGTGATCGTCACATACAGCCACGCCTGCATATGCTGCTGCTGATTTCCTCAGTGGTATCTATGCAGTGCAGGTCTGTGTGGCCTGAGGTATCTAGAACTTGAAGCAGGCTCTCATTTGTCCCTTGTCCAGATATATAATTTCTGCAATGTTCACTGCTGCCCTGGCTTTTTCAGTCTTTGCCTCATCCGGCTGTGTAGCAGTCATTTACTTATTCTTTTGAGCATCAATTTGATTCTTTTAAAATTATACTTTCAGGGAAAATTCAGATGCTGGATTCCTTCATATTTCCCTTAGGATCTCTGGTGACAGAAAAGACTGTAAATCATTTGATTCAACGGGAGGTAAGGTGCAAATAACAAAACAGATAACAGTTGCTCTGGAACCTTGGAGAAAGTTGTGCATAGGTCTCTGTTTTGTTTCTTCCTCATGAATGCCTCTCTGACTCCAAAAAGGCTTTGAAGACTTTGAACTTCATTTTGCAGGCTGTGCCTCGGGAAGAGAGAAAACAACTCTCCTTGTCAGAAGGCCCGTGTCTTCTTATGTAAGTGATCTTGTACTCGATTATGTGAGGATGTGAGGGCAAAACCTCTCCAGACTGTACGACCTCAATCTTTGTTCTCCTTAGGCCTGATTACTTCCTTCCCTCCTTCAGTAAATACTTTGTGCACCTACTATGGATCAGGCGCTTTGTCAAGCCGTGAAGAAGGACTGAGGAAAAAAGCTAGACTCTGCTAACCTCTTTTTTAGTAGTATGTGGTTTTCTTCTTTGTTCAAATCACATTTGTGAGGTGAAATGCTTTCTCAGGCTATAGGTTATTTTTTCACTGCGAGTGTGAACTAAATTAGTAACTCATGGGAGAATGTCAAGGGTACAGAGCCTGGAGCCAGACTACTCGGCTTCAAATCCTGGTTTTGCCACTTAAGCTACTTGCATCATTTAGAGCACGGTCTTAACCTCACTGTACCTACCTGAGTTTGCTCACGTGTAAAATGCAGCCAACAGTACCTGACTGAGTTATTATACAGGTTGAATCAAGCAGTCCATTGAAGGTGATCAGCACATTACCTAGTAGAGAGCAAATGCTCCAAGGTTACCCACTGTTAGCTATACCAATAGAGCACGGAGTTTGTACTGCTTTTCGAGTGATGGACTTTTTTGTTTTATGGTGACCTGGACACAACTATGTAGTTCTGGGGACATTGAAATTTGGAGGTAAGGTTGTCATGTGTGACCATGGAAAGAGAAAAACCAGCACCCTGTTTTGAAATTTGAACCCAAATATGTGACTATGTTCTAACCACTAACCAGCATCGATGACCTCACGGGGACGGACCGTCATCCGTGTGATACGCTGCCATGACTGATGAGAGAAAGGCTACCGAGTTTGCGATAGTGTAGGCCTGAAAGAGGTGGTCTCTGAGCCTGGAGCTCATTGCTAGCATATTTGTCCATTGAACTAGTCTTTGCAGGATGCGGTTTTTCCACTGGATTTTTCCCCAAAAATATTTATTGAATATGTTAGTGCAGCCATTACTCTTAGCGGTGTATGTAGACTTGGAGAGCAGCTGACCTGATGTTTTCTCCTAAATTTGCAAACCAATCCTATGGTCTTATCTTACTGTTTGTATGTTCTAGAAAGTCTGGAATATTCTGGATTTCAAGTCAGATGCAAAATCTGCAAGCATAAAATAAGGCAGAACTCTTAGTCGTGATGTTTTAAGCCTTCAATTTAATAGTAACAAATTAATCTGCTTATTATGAGAAACTGAATCACAAGATTTCTTAACAAATCTGTTCTTTCGAATGGGGGTTACTTTAGACGTTAAAATCAACATCACACTTGTCATGTAACAATTTCAGTTAAATGCTGATACAATAAGGGAGTCTGTTAGCTACAATAATGTGAGAACTTAATCTCATTATGTCTGTAACTTAATCAGTTTTTGAAATCCGCTCAAAAAGCTCCTAGGAGAGAGCCACAGCACCCCTTATCATTTCTTCCAGATGTCAAATTCCACAATCTTAGCATATCATGAATCCTCAGAGATCAGCAAATTGAATTCACTTTACAGAAAGAGAAATAGAATCTTAGAATATATGGTAGCTCTAGTTTCTTAAAAAAAAATAAAAGGACACTTAAGTCATTAATATATAAACTTGAGAAAATTTTTCCATAAAAATTTATTCTTGACATGGAGGAAATTCTGATGCTGAATTTCAAATAAATAATTTCAAACATACACATCTTGGTTTTAAATTTTAATGCCAAAATAATAAAGTTTTGACTGTTCATGTTCATTTCAGTAAAATGTAATTTACCTAAATGTTTCAGGAAGGATCTTGCAAGGACAATCTTGACTGTGGGTGGTAAGAAGTGTTTAAAATTTTTCGGTATTAGAATATTAAATATTGGACATGGGGGTTTTATGAGCATGTTGGAAGTATGGGGAATTAATTATGGCCAAGTTGAAAATAGGAATTAGGATTTTATTTTTAATTTATTATGAGAGATTTTAGCATGCTGAAAACAATACAGAATAATTAATGAATACTCATTTGCCAACCAGCTTAGTCAAATTTTATATTTTGCCATATTTGCTTTCAATCTTCTTGAAAATAAATCAGAGTTGCAAGTAAAACCTCTGTGTCCATGTCCTTGATCCCATCCCCTTTCCATTGGTAGAGGGAATCCTTGACTTGGATTTTTTTTTCATTCCTAAGTATATTTTTCTACTTTTTCTCTGTCTTCGTAAGTGACATGTAATACTGTTTTGCAATTTTAAAAGTATTCTATAAATTTCATCCTATTGTACATATCCAGTTGCAACTTGCATTTTACCTTTAAAATTACTTGAGATTTAAACACGTTAATATATGTAGTTTTGTTTATATGCTGTGAAATACCACAATTTATCTTGGAATTTAATCTTTGCAGTGGAAATATTTTTTTAAGGCTGTTTGGACTACTTTTGATGAATGCTTTAATACATCTAAAACATAAAATACAGAAACACTTATTTTTTAAAAAATTGTTATATGCTGACCTATTTAGATTTTCTCCTAATATTTCTCAAATATTGAATTTAAATGAATATCATTACTCTGGGACACATCTTACTGCTTATAAGACACAATGCTAGTCTTCTAAGATGGAATTTCTTAGAACAAGTGTTAGTTTTGAACTCATTTTTTCTTTTGCTTTGTGCCCAGAATTATCCATGTCTATCTAATTATTCATCTCTAGATTATGACCAGCAGGTTGCTCTCTCTGAAGCGTTGTGTAGACTGACAACGAAGAAGTCAAGGGTTGACCTTGTCCATCAGTGGTTTGAAGATGATGTCATTGCTGAAGCTTTCAAAGAAATTAAGGATCGAGAATTTGAGACGGTGAGATTCCTAGTCATCAAAATTCCATGTAATCCATACTTATTAAGCAACCTCTCAGTACTTTCCTGTGTTGGAGAGGAATTTTTCCTTAAATGTGATTAAGTTGCCATTCTTAAACTTCCTGTTTCCCACATGTTTGAAGCAATTGAGGACAATATGAACAGAAGATTTGTTGGTCAAATATGGGGTTACAGATAGGACTTTATAGGTAACTTAGAAGTTACCTGTATGTAAATTTGATGGATCCAGTCAGAGAAAATGTCATGGGAGGGGGAGCAATTTTCAACAACCCTTGAAGGGTGGGAAGAGTTGGAGAAGAAAAGAAAGTACATTTCAGCCTTGCAGGGAGCAGCTGGGGTGATGACGGGATGGTACGCTCTAATGACCGAGGAGTGTTATGAGGTGGCTGTGCTGTGAGCCAGCCACCACAGTTTGAAGGGACAGTAATTTCCAGTGTCTTCCATGCGATCTGGGCTCATGTGATTGTGATTGTGTCCTCAAGCAGCACGAAGATAGCTTATGGCTTTATTGCATACCTACCTTCATCCTAAAATAGCTAAAATGTTTTTCCTCTTTGAAAAAGTTCTTAAAATGAGGGTTAGACACTTGGGAAAAGGTAAAATCCTTAACGACAGTGCTCATGTTGAACAAAGACTTTCGGGTGAAAACTGCTGTGCAGCTAGGATTTTATTAAATCCGAACCTTTAAATATGTTAGTAAATGTACTATATTTGACTTTGAGTCCGTTGCCAGATCTGCGGTAGCCAGGATTCAGTTTGGTCTAAATGGAAAGATGGTGAGCCCCGGGTTTGAGTCCCATCTCCCTGACCAACATGATGTATGCATTTTGGCAAGGCAGTTGACTTACAAAGCCCTGGTGTCCCCATCTGTAAAATGGGAATAAAACCCACCTCAGAATTTGGAGAATTAGGGTCTGGCCCAGTGATGTCGTCATTAAGTTTGCACGCTCTGCTTCGGTGGCCAGGGGTTCGTGGGTTTGGATCCCGGGCACAGACCTACACACCACTCATCAATCCATGCTGAGGTGGCATCCTACATACAAAATAGAGGAAGATTGGCACATATGTTAGCTCAGGGCCAATCTTCCTCAAGCAAGAAAAGATTGGCAAGAGATATTAGCTCAGGGTCAATCTTCTTCACCAAAATAATAATAAAAACTTTGGAGAATTAAGTGAGAGAAACTGAAAGTATCTGGGATGTTACGGACATTCAGATGTTAGTTTTCTTTCTCCTCTGTGTCATTTCCTCATCTGCAGGGAAGTTTGGTGAAAATAGGAGAAAAGTAATTATCTTGTTTTTCAAATCATCCTCCCCACCCCAGAGCCGTCAGCTTCTTAACTGGACTGCTTTTAGATGAAGGTTTGCATTTACTGTTGTCTGTTTAGTGCTGAATATAGACTCTGATGTGAGGACTGATTCCAGTAATCAGCCCTTGCTGACAAAAGTAACAAAAGCCTGGATCAGTGTCTCTTTGGCTTTAGAATTTTGCAGGCAACAAATTTACTTTCCTAATAGCTGTTGGTTACGAGAACCCTAAAAATGTGCTTTATTCTCAGGACATATACCAAGAGAGAGAACCCAAGAAGGAGTAGGATGGAGAATTACAGATAAGGAATTGGCCGTGGATAATACAGCTGGATAAGCCCAAAGTTGATGAGTTTTATGAGTTTGTGATTGTGTTGTTCTGGGCAGATGTTAGGAGATGGACGCCCAATGGGCTAGTCAAATATTGTGGTCTAGGTCATCAGTAATATGGATTTCTCTTGCTTACTCTTCCAACCCAGTGAAACATGATTTCACGTATCACTTTTGGAGACTTAAGCATTTCTCAGCTGAAAATCTCCTGGCTGGGGGATTCCTTCTAGAACATATGTCTGGAGCCTCCTCTTTGTGACACAAAATATTGTTTTAGTTAACATACAATAATGAATCCTTGTGAAGCCTTGAGATTTTACTGGATCCTGGAAATTTAGAAGCAATCACTGGTCTCTACATGCTGGTAAGGGGAGCATTTAACTAAGATATTTGACTTTTTATTAAAATGTTTGCATTATTTGCTTTGAAGGACAGTAGACAATTTCTCAATCATCTAAACAACAGACTTGGTGACCAAAGAAGGTAAGGTGTTTCTCTGAGAATTATTGTATTGGCTAATTGTATTCTGAAAATGTCTAATACTAAAAATATACGTATAGGATCTGTTTTAGTTATTTTAGGAGAGAATATAGGATGCATAATTTACTGAGCATTACTGAGTTGTTCATTGAGTAGAAATCTCAGAAGATTAGACACATTCTACCCAGTGATTCATTTGTGTGTGTTTAAAAATTATCTCTATCAGTCTTTTAGCATATTTATTTATGGTTTGCAATATTTCTAACATTGTGTCCTCTGGGGAGGTTTTATGAAGAGTGATTTCTGATAGACTTGAGGTCACTGGGGATAGGCATACTATAGACAGTTGAGTCCTTGATGAGAAAGTATTTGCTAACTTCATTCTTTTCATTGGGATGGAGATTTGAAATCTAGTTATAATCTTCATTCGCAGGTTTGAAATCCCCTTCCATACTTTGTACAAAGAGACATAATGGCGTACCCTAGTTCCACATGCTTGCTTGTAGAACATCTGTAGGTTGTGTTTGGGGTCCATCCATATTTTATTTTACTTTTTAATTGTGAGGTGTTTTGCAGGGTCTATTCGTTTCCATGTATGGCTGCTTTTGCTGATGGGAATGAGGTATGTTTGTCTCTCTTGGGGTCCGTGAGGGTGGGATATAATGAAATCCATAGTTAGGTTTACTTAGGATAAACTGCTCTTGCTACTCAGAAGGGCTTTTTAAAAAAAGGAAGCTTACATTTCCTAGAGGCCCCAACTTGGAAGCTTCTTGTCCCTTTCTCCTGTCTTCTCTCATACCATTACTGGGATGCATTACCAGTAAGTTTAGGGGTCCTACTGTTGCTAGTAGATAAAGGGATTTTAGGGTTTATACTGTGTTCATGAATTACAGGAACCTTGCCTTATTTTGCTCTATTAATGGGTAACGTTATTCATACCCAGATACAGAGGGAAAAGGGTGCTTGTGCTTCTTTGTATACAGTGGATGGTTCCTACTCTATCCGCAACAAGTGGGACCACTCTCCTTTCTATAGATCATTCTACCTTGTATTTTAAGGTCCAAAATTGAGCCACCTCTTTTCATTCCCTTCTTTTGTTTTTAGAGGAACAAAATTCTTTCTATAAAAGTGCCCCAAGCTTATAGAATGTCAACTTTTGGGTAAAACCTTCAGAGGCCTCTGAACCTTCACTCTGTTGGGGTTTCCTGGATCTGATTTCAGAATGTCCTAATTAACCATTTCTTTGTTTAGGGTTCAGAGCCCCCTTCTTGGCCTCTGTGAGCTGAACCTTCAACTCACGACTACACTACAAGTTCCTTCTCTCTAGAACTGATTTGGATGGCTTGATTCCTGTATCTCAGTTCTATCTATTTTTCCTTCTGGTTGTCTGAGGAGTCTGATTGCTGCTTGGCTCTACTTTCGAGGACTTCTGAACTTCCATCAGCTCAATCAGGGCCCTTACACTGGCTTCCAGTAACATGCATTGTGGGTTAAAACCTTCATTCAACTCTATAGCTATTTAAAAGTAGGCATGTGTGGTGGAAAGATGTCCATAAAATACTATTTATTGGAAAAACAGATGGTAGAATAGTAAGTCTAGTGTTTTCTCCATTATTGAGGACTAAAAATTTTTTATATGTACTTCTTGATAAATGTCTATAATACATCTAGGAGGAAACAAAAGCTTTATTGATGGTACCTATGGAAAAATTCCTGTGGGAAGTTGGGAGGCAGAGAAAGAGATATTTACTGTTTTTATAAACACCATACTGTTTGAATCTCTTTTTTTAAACTATAAGCATATATTTATAATAATTAAAATGAAAGTAATTTGAAATCTTCAACTCTTAGCTCTGTTCTAACAGATAAGTTAGATGGCAAATCACCACTTATATTTCATAATACCTCCTTCACTACAGGTATCCATATACAGTGTATATTGTTATTTCTTCAACATAGAACTGTTTTCTCTGTGATTCTCACCAGAAAAACAAAGTTTGTGTAGATAGAGTCATCTGACATATTTGAACATCTATTAAATAGCTAAGGATAGCAAGGTCTTTTTTTTTTTCTAGAAATAGCTTAGTTTTATAAGATTGAGACCTTCCTCTTGTTTTGCAGAAATGAATAAGGCAATACTGAGAGACCCTATAACATTAGGGTAGTCTTGTTCTGGGAAAAGCAGGAGTTCTGTTTTTATGGAATAACTTTCATCTGACCTCTTAACATGATACTTATGTGTATAATTTATGTTGAAATTGTATCTTACAGATGAGAAAACCAGCAGATGAAAAATTAGAGAAATTTTGGATTGATTTCAACCTAGGAAGTCAGAGTGTAACTTTTTATATAGACAATACTGAGGTAATCACGTCTGATTCATGTTTAAGCTTAAGAGCTTAGCGATTGTTCCTATGCACGTATGTGTTATGTGCTCATCAGTTTCGCTTATTGTTTTCCAAGAGCGCTCTGTGGGACTCAGTAATACTTTCGAAGGACGCAGTGATTAATTTCAGCATAATAGGTAAGACGGTAATCCTAAACTACCCCACATTTAGTTCTGAGTATCATTTCTGTTTGTAGTTGTGGTATATGTTTAGTCAATTCTAGAGCAGACTTTGATCATGCCTTGAGATAGAATGGAGGCAGTGTAGTGTGGTGGAAGGAGCGCAGTGCTCAGGACCAGGATGCAAGGGTGCTGGACTGGTGATTCCTCTGCTCCGTGACTTTGGGGTTCAGTTACTTGCCTGGTTTTCTCATTGTAAAAATGGTTTAGTTCCTCATAAAAATTAAAAGTAGAGTTATCATATGATCTAGCACTTTCACTTCTGGATATACATATCCAGAAGAATTGAAAGCAGGACTTGGAAAAAGATTTGAAGAGAGAACATCCATGTTCATTGCAGCATTATTCACAATAGCCAAGAGGTGGAAGCAACTGAAGTGTGCACTGATGGATGGGTAGATAACAAAATGTGGTATGTACATACAGTGGAATATTATTTAGCTTTAAAAAGGAAAGAAATTCTGACACATGCTACATCATGGGTGAACCTTGAGGACATTATGCTAAGTGAAATATTTTCGTTACAAAAGACAAATACTGTACGATTCCACTTATATGAGGTATTCAAATAGAGACAAAGTAGAAGGATGATTACCAGGGCCTGTGGGGAGGGGAAAATGGGGAGTTGTTGTTTAATGGGTACAGAGTTTCAGGTTTGCAAGATGAGAAAGTTCTGGAGAGCTGTTGTATAACAATGTAAATATATTTGACGCTACTGAACTGTACACTTAAAAATGGTTAACACTGTAAATGTTATGTTTTGTACCACAATTTAAAAAAATGGTGATAGTACCTGCCCTCTGTCTCCCACAGATTTATAGTAATAATCAATGAGTTTATGTGGGTATGTACCAGCTCTGTTTAAATATTGTCCCTCTGATTTCTCCATCTTAAACCTCCATCACTCACCTGTCTTTTCAGCTTGGTATAGACAGAGCTGAGGGGCACGAAATCAGAGTGATCTTTTCTGGGTGGATACAAGTAACTGGTTAGTTCAGTTGAGATTTTCAGCCTCAATCATACTTGATCAGGATTCCTCAACTGGGTCTTTAAAAAATAAAGGGATGTTTTTGAAAGTAACTTGGTTTACACAACATTTTTAAGTAATTGGGTTTACTAAAGATTTAAAGCTAAATATTATGTAGTTATATGAATATTATACTTCTTTCCACAAAGGATTTAGGTCAGCTTGCATATTTATACCAAAATCATAAAATTGGGAAATTGGAACCACAGACAAGAATAAAAATGTCTATCATGAAGGCTAATCTAAAATGCCACCATGGGAATTCTAATTTGGTGCTGAGCTTCCTGAAAGCCAGGGTGAAAAGTGAAACATGATCCATAACACGATTCTTATCATACACATCCTGGGGAAAACAAATCCTTCTTAGGCTTGAACTCGAACTGAAGATCCTCCTGTGGGACCACTTAGGATAAGGTAATACTTCTTCAGCCCTGAGTTTCCCCAGCTGGAATTGTTACTGAAACCAAAGTAGGATTACCTCCTGGCGAGTTAAATCAGACTCTACATCAGAAGAAGTTGTCTCACTAAGTAAAGTATATTCGCAGCAAATAGGAGACCATGAAGAATCATTTCCGAAGTCATGGTGTCCCTGAAGAAAGGGAAGCAGGGACATTTATTTCAGATGGGGAATGAATATTCAAAAGGGAGAGGTGGGTATTCGTTTGCACTGGCTCAGTTGGAAAACATGCTTCCACATACACTGCAGGTTATGGTGATAAGGCCTAAACTCCTCCTGTAGAGATCTTAGCATTAACAACAAGGCAAAGGTCACAGGCGTTGCTTCTGTGGGGAGGCTTGGTCTGGTTCAGGGAGGTTGTTGGTGGAGGTTGGGAGGTTGGCACCTCCTTAACATAACAAATGGAAAAAACCAATCTGGAAAAACAGTTAAATGCTTCCAAACCCATCCTTGAGTTGCTCAGGGCGACCAGTCAGTGACAGAATTTCTTATGTACATAAGTTAATTTCAGCGTTCTGTTAAAGGATAATTTTTGAAAAGGTGAAATCATGACCCTCACACAAACACTAAATGTGAGTTGATTGTTTAATTCATTAATTAACAAGGAAATCAGTAAGATATAATAACCAGTTCAAAGGAGAATTCAAAAAGCCACACATGTATAAGCCATGCTGAAATGAATTTACAGATAGATTGAAGACTAGACAATTGCATTCCACAAACACAATGCATTTGAATTTCTATGGAGAAGATTCATTTTCTTTATCATTAGTTTTCTGCAACTTACAGATTTGTAAAATAGCTCAAAGACAATGAAAAGTGCAGATAACCCAGAAGGGGCTCCTAGACAGGCACCCAGTAATTTTTTGGCCCATTTCAAAATCTTTCACAATCTTCTGTATGTAGTTTTTTCAGTTGCTTGCGAGAAGTTGTTCTGGGGTGCAGGAATTTTGAATTTCTCCTGTTGGATAGTTAGAAAAAGAGGGAGATTTGGGATAGGGACAGATTAAGCAGTAGAGCAGGTGGCGGGAGAGGGAGAGAGACTTTCGCAGTGAAGCTCTGGGAGAACGAAGGGAAGACAGAGAAGTGAGCCTGGATTTTGGAACTATACCTGTTGACATCTGAGGAGGCTGGGAATTGAAAGAACTGGGAGAGATGGTACAAGAAAACTTGTTTCCTTTGCTCACAACACTTCTGACGCCAAATGTGTGGGATTTTCTCTCACAGTAAGCAATTCTGATAGTAACTGCCTGAGTTGGTGCAGACTCCACAGGTTGAGGGTTCAGGCCCACAACACTGCCCCCGCTTCAGACAGTTATCCCAAGTCCCGGGTTGCCACTTGTACGTCTGACCAACCAGCTACAAATCCGGGGTTCTCACAACCTTCTTGTCAGGTTTGATAATTTGTGAGAGTGGCTCACAGAACTCAGGGAAACACTTACAAGTTACCAGTTTATTTTAATGGCTATTTTTAAAGGATACAGATGAACAGCCAGATGAAGAGGTACACAGAGCAAGATCCAGAAGGGTCCCGAGCACAGGAGCTTATGTCCTGTGAAATTGGAGTGCACCACCCTCCTGACACAAGGATGTGTTCATCAACCTGGAAGCTCCCCAAACGCTAGTTTAGGGATTTTTACGGAGGCTTTGTCACATAGGCATGATGGATTATTAACTCAATCTCCAGCCCCTTCCCCTCCCTGGAGGTTGAGGGGTGGAGCTGAAAGTTCCAACCCTCTACTCCTGTCTTAGTCTTTCTGGGGCCGGCTCCCATCCTGAAGCTATCTAGGGGCCCCCAGCCACAGTCTTCTCGTTAGCGTACAAAAGACGCTCATTACTCTGGGGAGTCCAAGGGTCTTAGAAGCTCTTATGTCAGGAACGGGGGTCAAAACCCAAATATTAGTAGAAGAAAAAGATGCTCTTAGCACCCTTAGCACTCAGGAAATTAGAAGGGTTTTAGGAACTCTGTCAGGAACCTGGGAAGAGGCCGAATATATATTTCTCGTTGTCACATATGTCAAGAGATAGCAGTTACATAGTCACAGAATTGGAAAGATGGTGTACGTTGCGTTGGAATTATCTCTCATCTGTAGTAAAAGAAAGGGGTTTATAAACATCTCACTAGAAATGTAAACTAAATGTAATCGTAAGTATAAATTAAAAGTACTCCATTTTTATAGTGATTACCTGTTACTATTAATTTAAGATACATAAAATATCATTGGCATTTACTCTAAGTCAATATTTTAGAAGGACTTCCATGGATTTTCTGACTGTGGTACTCTTAGCGCATTGCCTTTCGTAATTTAAGTTCCTGAACTCCAAACTTTGCTACTGTAGCAGTTTTTAAGAACCAACTTGCCAAAGTTAATATTCTATACTTCATTAATATATCACATTTCCATGACACTTTATAATTTATAAAGTTCCTCAAAGTATCTGGAGGAAGTAGATGTTACTTTCTATTTTTATAGCCAAAGAAACTGAAGATTCTTTAGCAAACTCTACAAGTAAGACTAGTTTTGTATGCAAAGCTCTTCTTGCTCAGGAGTTGGCAATGTTTTAGTAGCCTGTTGAGTGCTTGGTGCAACCCTCAGGCATTTCTTCTGAGCTATGTAGTCATGCACTGGGGATATGTTCTGATAAAGGCATCATTACGTGATTTTGTCATTGTGTGACATCATAGGTTGCACTTGTTACTGAACCAAAGTGGGTCTGCTGCTTGGTGAGTTGAAATCAAAGCCTTCACCAGAAGTAGCTGTCACCCAAAGTAAAATTTATTTGCAGCAAATACAGAGATCACAGGGAACCCTTCTAAAGCCGTGGCTCCCTGGGCAAGAGAGAACCAGGGGCATTTTATTTTAGATTGAGAATGAATATTCAAAAGGGAGAGGTGGGTATTCACTTGCGCAGGCCTAGTTGGAAAACATGCTTCCACATGCATCGCATGTTATGGTAATAAGGCCTAAGCTCCTCCCGGGGTGGAGATCTTAACATTAAAATAAAGCAAAGGTAGGAGCCAGTGCCATGGCCTAGTGGTTAAGTTCAGTGCCCTCTGCTTCAGCAACCTGGGTTCGGTTCCCAGGTGTATACTTACACCACTCGTCGGCCACTGTGCTGAGGGAGCAACCCACATTCAAAATACAGGAAGACTGACAGAGTTGTTAGCTCAGGGTGAATCGTACTCAAGCAAAAAGAAGATGATTGGCAACAGATGATAGCTCATGGCAAATCTTCCTCAGCAAAAAAAAAAAAAAAAAAAAAAGCAGAGGTAAGCTCTTGGGCACTTCTTGGCCCATCTGTGCAGGCATCACTCTTGTGATGGGGTTTGGATTGGTTGATGGCAGTGCTTCCAAAACCTCCTTTGAGTTACCCAGGGCAGTTAGTCAGTGATATACTTGCACAATGGTACAGCTTCCTACACTCCTAGGCTTTGCGGTACTAATCTTATGGGACCACCATCATATCTGTGGTCCACTGTTGACTGAAACAGCATTTTGCAATGCATGACAGTGTGTTTGCATTGCAGCCCACAGCCCAACTAGCTATTTACTTTTTCAGATAGCGTTTAAATTACTTTTCTTGCAAGGTTTCAGAGACTTTCCTTGCAGTGACTGAATGTCCTGAAAGATCAGTATTTTGGGGGGTTACAGAGATTTGCTTTAGCCAACACTGTCCTATAGAAATATAATGTGAGCCACATAGTCAATTAAACATTTTCTAGTAGCCACATTAAAAGTGGACTAATTTTAATAACATGAGTTTAACCCAGTATATTCAAAATATTAACATGTAATTATTGTAAAAAAAATTGATGAGATATTTTACCTTCTCTTTTTTGTACTATCTTCACGAAATGATGTGCATTTTATGTTTATGGCACATCTTGATTTGCATTAGCCATATTTCAAGCACTCAGTAGCCACAGATTTGGACCCAGGTGTGTCTCATTCTTTTTCCCTCTTTCCGTTCTCATCGATTTGTGACTGTTCGCTTTGCCTGCTCTTTTATTGACTTTATTCTCTTTTCTCTCCTGCTGCTTCCAACTCAGCTTGTACTTACTCTGGGTTTTTCTTGGACTCCCTTTGAATTTTGGTTTAAGCTATTTTCTCTTCTAAAACCAATTTTTATTTGTCAGTAGAGGGCTGATGCCCTGGAAGGGGCCCCAAGGAGACTGTTGTCTGAGAAACACCTCCCTCAAGGAGGTTTCCATTTCTCCCCTTTAAGCAGACTTTATTCAAGTGAAGGCAGATTATTCCATTTTGCATATTTGGAATAGTGAATTTTAATTTTAGAAATGAGTGAGATCTGAGAGAGAGGATGAATGTTGTATGTAATATATTGGGTAGTAAAATACGGTTGCAGATGATAGCTTTGTATTCACAAAATGCTCTTTAAAAAGTAGTTTTGTGTTCTAAAATTCAATCCACCTCCATTGCTATGCTAAGTTACTTCCTATTTCTGCACGATTGACCACTTAATCATATTGTGTGGACGTGTCTATAAAAACACGTGCATCTAATAAAAATAATTTCGAAGTAACTTTAATATTACTTCTTTTCAACTTCTCATTGTAGAAAAATCTGGACAGTTGTAAAATCCAAGTTCAATGATTTAAAATTATAAAATTTTTAAATACAACTTTTTAGCGTGTTGGTCGGCATTGGTGTACTTTATGTTTTGCTAGAAACCGAGAGGATGAAGATGCTCGTCATTAACCTGAAGCCTATTAATATCAGAAACAAAGAAGTAATGAAAATAGAAATCCATTTTGATTTGCAATTCGACATATCAGAAGCTTCCATTAAAGCATTAGGAGAAGACAAACAGGTAGTGGTTTTAACTCTTTTTGATTATTTAACTGTTTTATTATATTTTCATGTCTCAAATTTCCATGTTGGGCTTTTAAAATTGAGATATAATTGACATATAACATATTGGTTTCAGACGTATAACATAATAATTCACTATTTGTATATATTGCAAAATGATTACCATAGTAAGTTTAGTTAACTGCCATCACCATAATAATTTTTTTTCTTGTCATGAGAACTTCTAATTTACTCTTAGGAACTTTCAAATATGCAATGCAGTATATTAACTATAGTCAATATGCTGTATGTTACATCCTCATAGCTTATTTATTTTACAACATCTTCTTTATCTGTTGATCTACTCATAGACACTTATATTCCTTCCATATCTTGGCCATTGTGAATAATAATGCTGCAATGAACATAGGGGTGCATGTATCTTTTTGAATTAGTGTTTTCATTTTCTTTGCATAAATATCCACAAGTGGTATTGCTGGATTGTTGGCAGTTCTATTTTTAACTTTTTGAGGACCCTCCATTCTGTTTTCCATAGTAGCTGCAGGTACACGATTTGCAGATATTTTCTCCCATTTGGTAGGTTGCCTTTTCACTTTGTTGATAGTTTCCTTTGCTGCACAGAAGTTATTTAGTTGCATGTAGTCGCTGTTATTTTTGCTTTTGATCTTTTGCTTTTGGTGTCGTTCCAAAAATCGTTGCCAAGACTGATGTCAGGGAGCTTACTGCCTGTTTTCCTCTAGGAGTTTTATGGTTTCAGGTCTTACATTCAAGTCTTTCATCCGTTTTGAGTTGATTTTTGTATATGATGTAAGATAGTGGTCCAGTTTCGTTCTTCTGCATATGATTGTCCGGTTTTTCCAGCACCATTTATTATTTAATAAAATCCTTTTCTGATTGTATATTCTTGGCTCCTTTGTCGTAAAAGAATTGACCATATATGCATGGGTTTATTTCTGGGCTCTCTGTTCACTTCCATTGGTCTGTGTGCCTATTTTTAATGCTGATACCATACTGTTTGGATTGCTGTAAATTTATAGCGTAGTTTGAAATCGGGGAGCATCATGCCTCTAGCTTTGTTCTTCTTTCTCAAGATTGCTTTGGCTATTTGAAGTCTTTTGTAGTTCCATACAAAATTCAGGATTGTTTGTTTTCATTTCTGTGAAGAATGCCATTGGAATTTTGGTAGGAATTGCATTGAATCTGTAGGTTGCTTTCAATTGTATGGACATTTTAACAATGTTAATTCTTCCGATCCATTTCTTTCATCAATGTCTTACAGTTTTCAGTGTACAGGTATTTTACCTCCTTGGTTAAATTTATTCCTAGGTATTTATTCTTTTTGATGCAATTGTAATGAGATTGTTTTTCAAACTTCTCTTCCTGATAGTGTTATTAATATATAAAAATGCAGCTGATTTCTGTATGTTGATTTTGCATCCTGCAATTTTACTGATTTTGTCTATTAGTTCTAACAGTTTTTTGGTGGCATCTTTAGGATTTTCTATATATAGTATCACATTATGCAACTAGTAACAATTTTACCTCTTTGTTTCTGATGATGACTTTTATTTCTTTGCCTTGTGTAATTGCTCTGGCTAAAACGTCCAATAATATGTTAAATAAAAGTGATGAAGTGTGCAACCTTGTCTTGTTTCTGATCTTAGAAAGCTTTCAGTTTTTCATTATTGACTGTGATTTTAGCTGTGGGCTTGTCATATATGGCCTTTATTATGTTGAGATGTGTTCCCTATATCCCCAAAAATGGATTATCAAAATTGGATTATTTTATCAAAATAATTTATCAAAATCAAACTATTATCAAAAATGGATGTTGAGTATTGTTAAATGCTTTTTCTGTATCTATTGAGATGATCATATGATTTTTATTCTTCATTTTGTTAATGTGGTCTGTCACATTGATTGATTTGCAGATGTTGAAGTGTTCCTGCATCCCAGGAATAAATCCCACTTGTTCATGGTGTAGGATCCTTTTAATGTATTGTTGAATTGAGTTTACTAATGTTTTGTTGAGAGTTTTCATATCTATGTTCATCAGGGATATTGGCATGTCATTTTCTTTTCTTGTGGCATCTTTGTCTGGTTTTTGTATCCGGGGGGTGCTGGCCTCATAAAATGAGTTTGGAAATGTTGCGCCCTCTTCTATTTTTTGGAAGAGATTGAAAAGTATTGGTATTACTACTTTTTTGAATGTTTGGTAGAATTCATCAATGAAGCTGACTTTTATTTATTGGGAGGTTTTTGATTACTGATTCAGTCTCCTTACTAGTAATTGGTCTGCTCTGACTTTCTAATTTCCTGATAATTCAGTCTTGATAGTTTGTATGTTTTAGGAATTTATCCATTTCTTCTACATTGTCCAGTTTGTTGATGTATAGTTTTTCATAGTAATTTCTTTTGATCCTTTGTGTGGTATCAGTTATAATGTCTCCTCTTTTATTTCTAATTTTATTTATTTGAGACCTCTCTCCTTTTCCTGGTAGGTCTAGCTAAAGCTTTGTCAATTTTGTTTATCTTTTCAAAAAACTAGCTCTTAGTTTAATCTTTTCTATTTTCTTTTTAGTCTCTATATCCTTTACTTCCACTCTGATCTTTATTTCATTCTGTCTAGAAACTTTTCATTTATCTTTCTTTGTCTAGTTTTTGTGGTGAAAAGTTAGTTTATTTGAAATATTTTTTTGTTTTTTGATACAGGCATTTATTGCTATGAACTTCCCCTTTAGAATTGCTTTTGCTGTATCCCATAAATTGGTATGTTGTACTCCCATTTTCGTTTGTCTCAAGGTATTTTTTGATTTTTCTTTTGATTTCTTCTTTGGTCCATTGGTTGTTCCAAAGCATGTTGTTTAATCTCCACATATTTGTGAATTTTGCACTTTTCTTCTTGTAATTGATTACTGGTTTTATTCCATTGTGGTTGTAAAAGATAGTTGATATCAGTCTTCTTAAATTCGTTAAGACTTATGTTGTGGCCTAACATATGATCTGTCCTGGAGAATGTTCCATGTGAGCTTGTATTGCTGTTTACTTCTCCCTTTAGGTCTGTTAATATTTGCCTTATATATTTAGGTGCTCCTACATTAGGTACATAAATATTTACACATTTTCTATCCTCTTGTTGGATTAACCCCTTTAGCATTATATGATAATCTTCTTTGTCTCTTATTACACTGTCGTAAAGTCTGTTTTGTCTGATATAAGTATAGCTACCTCCACTTTCTTTGGTTTCCATTGCATGGATCATCTTTCCCATCCCTTCAATTTCAGTCTGTTTATGTCCTTACATCTGAAGTGAATCTCTTGTAGGCAGCATATAGATGGATCTTGTTTACTTTTTTTAAAAAAATATATTCATCCACTCTATGTCTTTTGATTATAGAATTAAATCCATTTACGTTTAAACTAATTATTGATAGGTATACACTTATTACCATTTTGTTATTTATTTTCTAGCTGTTTTGTAATTCTTCTCTTCCTTCTTCTCTTGCTCTCTGCCTGTGTGATTTGACGATTTTCCATAGTGGTATACTTAGATTCCTCTCTCTTCATCTTTTTTGTATCTACTATAGGTTTTTGCTTTGTGATTAGCGTGAGTCTTGCATAAAACAACTTCTGCTTATAAGTCTGTTTTAAGTTGATAACAATTTGATTGCATTCTAAAGCTCTAAATTTTTCTTCCCCTGCACCTTTTATGTTTTTGATGTCACAATTTACATCTTTTTATCTTGTGCATTCCTTAACAAAGATGCATAGTTTTTTACTAATTTTGTCTTTTAACCTTCCTAATAACTTCCTAAGTGATTAACCTACCACCTTTACAGCATTAGATTATTCTGAATTTTACTGCATTTTTACCCTTACCAGTGAGATTTATACTTTCATATGTTTTCCTGTACTAATTAGCACCCTTCATTTCAGCTTAAAGAAATCCCTTTAACATTTCTCGTAAGGATGTAGTGATGAACTCCTTTAGCTTTTGCTTATCTGGAAAATCTCTCTCTCCTTCAATTCTGAACTGACAGCTTTGCTGGGTTGAGTGTTCTTTATTGGAAGTTTTTCTCTTTCAGCTCTTTGAATATATTGTACCACACCCTTGGCCTGCAAAGTTTCTGCTGAGAAAACTGCTCGTGGTCTTATGGGGGTTGTCTTGTATGTAACAAGTGTTTCTTTCGCTGCTTTTAAGATTCTCTCCTTGTCTTTAACTTTTGACTAATTATAATGTGTCTTGGTGTGGATTGCCTTGGATTCACCTTTTTTGAAACTCCCTGAGATTCCTGGATTTGAATGTGTATTTCCTTCCTCAGGTTATGGAAGTTTTCAGACATTATTTCTTCAAGTAAGGTTTCTTCCCCTTTCTCTCCCTCTTCTCCTTCAGGGACCCCTTATAATGTGAATGTGGGTCCACTTGATGTTGTCTCATAAGTCCCTTAAGCTAACCTCACTGTTTTTCATTCTTTCTTTCTTTTTGCTGCTCTGATTGGGTGAGTTCCACTGCCCTGTCTTTGAGTTCACTTATCCTTTCTTCTGCTTCATCTAGGCTGCTGTTGAAACCCCTTGGTGTATTTTTCAGTTCAGTTATTGTATTCTTCAGTTCTGTGACTTCTGTTTGATTATTTTCTCTCTCTTTGTTGAAGTTCTCATTATGTTCATCTATTCTTCTCCCAAATTCAGTGGGTATCATTATGGCCGTTATTTTGAACTCTTTATCAGGTAAATCACTTATCTCTTTTTCATTAAGGTCTTTTTCTGAAGTTTTATCTTGTTCTTACATTTGGAACATATTTCTGTGTTTCTTCATTTTCCTTGATTCTCTCTGTTTGTTTCTATGCATTAAATACAACAGCCACCTCTCCCAGTCTGAAGGAGTGGCTTTGTGAGCATACAAACCTTATCATTCAACCCTGCCCTAGCTCTTGGTTGTCTCTGAAACCTTTGTGGTTGTCCAAGCAGCCTATTTTATTTTTAGTGGCTCCCAGTAGTTGAGGGTGTCCCAAAACCTATCAGTGTCCAAAAAGAGAGGATCTCAGTGCCTCGATTTAGGCTGGTTGGAAGGCAGACCCTCAGGCAGCAGCTTTTAAAGTATGCAAATATGTAGAATCCTGTGGGACTGCAAGCACAAGCCTTGCTGGCCACCAGAGCCAGGTGATCTAGAGATGTCCCCTGGGCAGCAGCCACAAAAATTGGGGCACCAAATGATGGCACAACATCCTTTCTGAGGGATACCCACAAGCTGTATTGTGCCAGAGGGAGAGTGAAAGATGGCATCCACTGGCCTCTGTCCTTGAGAGTGCCACAGTAGCCTCTAGACTTATGTCAACCAAAAGCCTGCCCCTTGGGCCAAAGCTCTCAGATAAGCAAACAGGCCTTTTTCACAGAAAGACTGGGATGTGTTTCAGTCTGCTGTCTATGCTGTGCCTTGGGGTGGTAGCTGGCCAAGAATTGTCTCTCCAGTTTTTACAGTTCGATAGGACACAGGAACACAAGCCATGCTAGCCACCAGAACCAGGCAATCAAGGGACATTTCCTGGGCAGCAGCCATAAAAACTGGGAACCAGATGTAGAAATGAGGCACCAGACGTGAGTACAAGCTTTTCTCTGGGAGATATTGGTGCTCTGGGGCACAGCAGACAGAGTATGAAGATAGCGCGTGCCTTCTGAGGTCTCTGGAGAGGTTTACAGTTGGCCCTTAGATGTGTGTTTACTTGGAAGCCTGCCTCTCCAGCAGCAACTATGAATATAAGCTAGTAGGCCTCTTTCACAGCAAGACTGGGCACCTCAGTCTGTTGCCTCTCTGCTGTGCCTTGGGGCTGGTAGCAGGTTAAGAACTCTTCTCCATTGGTTCTAGTCCTCTGGGACCTGTGAGTGTAAGCCCCACTGGCCACCAGAGTCAGGCAATCTTGAGGTGTCTCCTGAGTGGCAGCCACAAAAATTAGGGTGCAGGACAAGGGTACAAGCTCCTTTCCAGGAGATACTGGTAAGCTGGATCAACGTAGTGGGAGAGTACAAAGATGGTCCTAGCGGCCTCCACCCCGGAAAGAATTGCAGGAAGCCCCTAGATGTGTGTTAAATTAGATGCCTGCCCCTCAGGCAGATGCTTTAAGATAAGCCTCCTTCACAGAAAGTCTGGGTGCTTTTCAGTTGATTGGCTCCACACTGGGCCAGATGGGTGAGACCATGTGTGCCAGCCCTGTAAGAATTGTTTCTCAATTCACTATAGCCTTGTGGGTCTCATGGATTCAAGCCCTGATGGCTTTCAATGCTAGGTGTTCTGGGGGCTGCTCTGTCAGGTGTGAGTCTTAAGAGTTGGAGGTGCCATATGTGAGGTTCAAACCCTTAGCTTCTCAGAGAGAAGCTCAGGGTTTTGAGTTCCCTCCCAGTTGTGGGTCACCATGCCAGTAGTGGGGTTTATCATGAGATTGTGTCTCAGCCTCTCATTGATGTGGGTATTTTCTTGTTCACTTAATGTGTAGGAGCCTCTCAGCTAGATTTTGGGTTTTTTTCAGAGGAAATTGTACTATATGTAGCTGTAGACTTGGTGTGTCTGTGGAGGAGGTGAGCTCATAATCTTCCTACGTCGCTACCTTGAACTGGAAATTTTTGTTGGGTTTTGATGTGAACATTGGATCAAACAGAAGGCTTGATCTTTTGGATACCATGTAATAAGAGTTGAGAGCTCTGGTTTCTAATCCAAGTTCTTTATTTTCATAAATCATTGTCTTGACTACATAGGATATAAATCCTCCTTGTGCCATGAAATGCTTTATTCCATTTATTTTGAACAGTTGAAAAATTTTCTAGGCTAACACCACCTCCTCATCAGATTCTTCCTGAAGTCCTGAGGGTACTTGCTGTGGACTTCCTTCTCTCTCAGCTCCTTGAAGATGAAGGGAATCACTAGGAATAGAGTTTCTTAGCAAATTTTTCCACAGTTCTGTCTACTGGTCTTATCTTGTGGAAATGGTCCAAGCCTTGTCTAGACTGCTGTGGTCTCCATCTTGATAACTATAATATTTCCTATTTATATACAAAAGCAAGAAACCTTTCTCTATCACAAACAGTAGACGGGGCAAAGAAGTTTGTGAGAAGACATAAAACACTGTGGTAATGGCCAGTAGGGGCTGAGTTAAAATGTTAGAGAACTGAGGAAGGAAGTCTTGAGCTGGTTTCCTTTTGGCTTTGAGTTGTATGTGAAGACATTTTATACATGCTAAAGTGCTCTGAAAATATAGTTTCCAAAGACTCAGCCATGAAAAGGCCATTTTATGCATGAGGATGAGAAATAAGTTGTTAGAATCAATCACTTCATAAAAAACACCTCCTCCATCATATTATGTATAAGTTGGACTGACAGTATAGATTTGCCTTTACTCATGAAAAACATCAGAATTGCATGTATTTCCACATTCCACAAAATGAATAAAATGTTTTGGGGAAGAATTAGGGTTTGTATGTGGTTAAGTCACACTTCCTGGGCCATGAGGCCCTGTGAGAAACAGGTGGGATTGGAGAGAGCCTACAGTTGGGAACTAACTACAGACACATCCTGAAGTCAATCCCTGAGTGAAGCAGAGATGCAGGGAGTAGTGAAGGAGGGGTTAGAAGTTAACAGGGGCTAGTCTTGGGTCAGAGGAAGAAGAAGCTGTGAAGACACCCAGATGGAGTGGCTGAGAGAAGAGAGATGGTCAGCCCAAGCTGATCTTGTAGGAAGCAGGGGAGTAGAGAAGCCAGAAACAGTAAAACGATCCTTCGAAACAGGATGAACTGAAGACTAACTTCTAATTTATCAATGTACAGCGTTGTGAGCTATAAGTTTTTCCTAAAGATTTTTTGTCATTTTCCATTAAATTCTTTGAGGTATAATTGACATATAACATATTAGTTTCAGGTGCACAACGTAATGATTCGATATTTGTATCTGTTGCAAAATGGTCACCACAATGAGTCTAGTTAATGTCTGTCATCATACATAGTTAAAATTTTTTTTGTCGTGATGAGAACTTTTAAGATCTACTCTCTTAGCAACTTTCAAATATGTAATACATTATTGTTACTATGGTCACCCTGCGGTACATTACATCCCCATGACTATTGATTTTATAACTGGAAGTTTGTACCTTTTGACCCTCTTCAACCATTTTGCCCCACCCCCGCCCCCTCACCTTTGGCAACCGCCATTCTGTTCTCTGTATCTATGAGCTTGGTGTTTTTTTCGTTTTTTGTCTTTTTAGATTCCACATACAGTGAGATCACACTATTTGTCTTTCTCTATCTGACTTATTTCACTTACCATATGCCCTTAATAAGGTCCATCCCTGTTGTTGCAAATGGAAAGATTTCATTATTTTTGTATGACTGAATAATATCCCACTATAAATATATATGCACCACATTTTCTTTATCCATTCATCCAGAGATGGACACTTAAGTTGTTTCCATGTCTTGGCTGTTGTAAATAATGCTGCAGTGAACATGAGAATGCATATATCTTTTTGAATTAGCGTTTTCATTTTCTTTGGATAAGCACCCAGAAGTGGAATTGCTGGACTGTATGGTATTTCTATTTTTAGTTTTTTGAGGAACCTCCATAATGTTTTCCATAATGGCTGCACAAATTTATGTTCTCACTGACAACGCACAAAGATTTTTTCTGCATATCCTCACCAAGACTTGTTATTTCTTGTCTTTTGGGTAATAACCATTCTAACAGGTGTAAGGCAATATCTCTCTGTGGTTTTGATTTGCATTTCACTGATGATTAGTGGTGGTGAGAATCTTTTCCTATACTTTTCGGCCATCTATATGTTGTCTTTGTAAAAATGTCTATTCAGATCTTATGCCTGTTTTTTTAATTGAGTTGTTTATTTGCTGTTGAGTTGTATTAATTCTTTATATATTTTGGATATTAACTCCTTATCAGATATATGGTTTGCAAATGTTATCTGCCATTCAGTGGGTTGCCTTTTCATTTTGTTGATGACTTTCTTTGCTGTGTAGAAGCTATTTAGTTTGATGTAGTCCCTATGTTTATTTTTGTTTTTGTTGCCTTCGCTTTTGGAGTCAGATCCAAAAAGTTCTTGCCAATACTGATGTCAAGAAGCTTACTGCCTCTGTTTTCTTCTAGGAGTTTTGTGGTTTCAGGTCTTATGTTCAAGTCTTTATCCATTTTGGTTTAATATTTGTATATGGTGTAAGATATGGTGTTTCAGTTTCATTCTTTTGCATGTGGCTGTCCAGTTTTCCAAATACCATTTATCCATTTATTGAAGAAACTGTTCTTTATCCATTTCATATTCTTGGCTCCTTTGTCATAAATTAATTGACCATATATGCATGGGTTTATTTCTGAGCTCTCTGTTCTGTTCCATTGATCTATGTGTCTGTTTTTATGCTGGTATTGTACTGTTTTGATTACTATAGCTTTGTAATATAGTTTGAAATCAGGGAGCCTGATGCCTCCAGCTTTGTTCTTCTTTCTCAGGATTGCTTTGGCTATTCAGGGTCTTCTGTGGTTCCATACAAATTTTAGGATTGTTTGTTCTGTCTCTGTGAAAAATGCCACTGGAATTTTCGTAGGGATTGCATCAAATCTGTAGATTGCTTTGGCAGTATGCAATGTTAATAATATTAACTCTTCCAATTCATGAGTACAAAGTATCATTCCATTTATTTATGTTTCCTTCAGTTTCTCTCATCAATGTCTTATAGTGTTCAGTGTACAGGTCTTTCACCTCTTTGGTTAAGTTTATTCCTAGGTATTTTATTCTTTTTGATGCTAGTGTAATGGGATTATTTTCTTAATTTCTCTTCCTGATGGCTTGTAATTAGTGTATAGAAATACAACAGATTTTTGTATATTGATTTTTGCATCCTGCAATTTTACTGAATTTGTCTATTCTAACAGCTTTTTGGTGGAGTATTTAGGGTTTTCTATATATACTATAATGTCATGCAACTAGTAACAGTTTTATCTCTTCGTTTCTAATGGTAACTTATTTCTTTGCCTTGTGTAATTGCTCTTGCTGGGACTTCCAATACTATGTCAAATGAAGTGGTGAGAGTTGGTATCCTTGACTTGTTTCTGATCTTGGAGGAAAAGCTTTCAATTTTTTACCAGAGCGTATGGTATTACCTGTGGGCTTGTCATAAATGGCCTTTATTATTTTGAGGTACCTTTCCTCTATAACTAGTTTGTTGAGAGTCTTTAATCAAAAATGGATGTTGAATATTGTCAAATGCTTTTCTGCACCTGTTGAGATGATCATATGATTTTTATTCTTCATTTTGTTAATGTGCTGTATTACATTGATTGATTTGCAGATGTTGAACCATTCTTGCCTCCCAGAATAAATCCACTTGATCATGGTGTATGATCCTTTTAATATATTGTTGAATTGAGTTTCCTAATATTTTGCTGAAAATTTTCCTGTCTATGTTCACCAGGGATATTGGCGTGTCATTTTCTTTTCTTGTGACATCCTTGTCTTGTTATGATATCTGGGTAATGCTGGCCTCATAAATGAGTTGTGAAGTGTTCTCTTGTATTTTTTGGAAGAGATTGATAAGGATTGGTATTAATTCTTCTTTGAATGTTTGGTCGAATTCACTAGTGAAGCTCCCTAGGCCTGGACTATTGTTTGTTTGGAGGTTTTTGATTACAGGCATACCTTGCAGATATTGTGGATTGAGTTCCAGATTACCACAATAAAGTGAATATCACAAAAAGCAAGTAATATGAATTTTTTGGTTTCCCAGTGCATATAAAAGTTATGTTTACACTATAGTCTATTAGGTTTGCAATAGAATTATGTCTAAAAAGACAATGTACATACCTTAACTACTTTATTGCTAAAAAATGCTGACTGTCATCTGAGCCTTCTGTGAGTCATAATCTTTTTTGCTGGTGGATGGTCTTGCTTCAGTGTTGATGGCTGCTGACTGATCAGGGTGGTGGTTGATGAAGGTTGGGGTGGCTGTGGCAATTTCTTAAAATAAGACAACAGTGAAGTTTGCCACATTGATTGACTCTTCCTTTCATGAACAATTTCTCTGTAGCATGCGATGCTGTTTCATAGCATTTTACCCACAGTAGAATTTCTTTCAAAATTGGAGTCATTCCTCTCAAACCCTGCTGCTGCTTTATCGACTAAGTTTATGTGATATTCTAAATTCTTTGTTGTCATTTCAACAATCTTCATAGCATCTTTACCTGGAGTAGATTCCATCTCAAGAAATCGTTTTCTTTGCTCATCCATAAGAAGTAACTCCTCATCTGTTAAAATTTTATCATGAGATTGCAGCAGTTCAGTCACATCTTCAGGCTCCGCTTATAGTTCTAGTCCTCTTGCTATTTTCACCACATCTGTAGTACTCCATTGAAGTCTTGAACCTGTCAAAGTCATCCATGAGGGTGGGAATCAACTTCTTATAAACTCCTGTTGATGTTGATATTTTGACCTCTTTCCATGAATCATGAATGTTCTTAATGGCATCTAGAATCATGAATTCTTCCCAGATAGTTTTCAGTTTATTTTGCCCAGATCCATCAGAAGAATCACCATCTGTGGTAGCCTTAGCCTTATGAAATGTATTTCTCAAATAATAAGACTTAAAAGTTGAAATTACTCCTTGATCTATGGCCTGCAGATTGGATGTCGTGTTAGCAGTCATGAAAACAACATTAATCTCATTGTACATCTCTATCAGAGCTCTTGAGTGACCAGGTATATTGTCAAAGAGCAGTAATATTTTGAAAGGGATCTTTTTTTCTTAGCAGTAGGTTTCAACAGTGGTCTTAAAATATTCAGTAAACAGTGTTGTAGATAGATGTGCTGTCTACAATCCAGGCCTTGTTGTTCCATTTATAGAGCACAGGCAGAGTAGATTTAGCATAATTCTTAAGGGCCTAGGATTTTCAGAATGGTAAATGAGCAATGGCTTCAACTTAAAGTCACCAGCTGCATTAGCCCCTAACAAAAGAGTCAGCTGTTCTTTGAAGCCAGGCTTTGACTTCTCTCTGGGTATGAAGTCCAGGATGGCATCTTTCAATATAAGGCTGTTTCATCTGCATTGAAAATCTCTTGTTTCGTGTAGCCACCTTCATGGATTATCTTAGCTAGATCTTCTGGATAACTTGCCGCAGCTTCTACATGAGCACTTGCTGCTTCATCCTGCACTTTTATGTTATGGAGACGGCTTGTCTCCTTAAACCTCATGAACCGACCTCTGCTAGCTTCAGACTTTTCTTCTGCAGCTTCCTCACTACTCTCAGTCTTCATAGACTTGAAGAGAGTTAGGGCCTGACTCTGGATTAGGATTTGGCTTAAGGGAATGTTGCGGCTGGTTTGGTCTTCTATCCAGACCACTAAAGCTTTCTCCATATCACCAATAAGGCTGTTTCAATTTTCTATCATTAATGTATTCACTGGAGTAGCACTTTTGATTTCCTTCTAGAATGTTTCCTTTGCGTTTACAACTTGCTAACTCTTTGGCCAAGTGGACTACCTTTTGGCCTGTCTCAGCTTTTGACATGCCTTCCTCACTAAGCTTAAGCATTTTTAGCTTTTGATTTAAAGTGAGACGTAGAACTCTTCCTTTTGTTGAACCTTAGAGACCATTGTAAGGTTATTAGTTGGCCTAATTTCAATATTGTTGTGTCTTGGGTAATAGGGAGGCCTGAGCAGAGGGAGAGCGATGGGGACGGCTGGTCAATGGGACAGTCAGAACACACACAACATTTATTGATTAAGTTCACCATACAGATTGTGGCACAGGTTGTGGTACCCCAAAACAATTACAATAGTAACTTCAAAGACCACTGATCACAAATCACCATAACAAATATAATGAGAATGAAAATGTTTGAAACATTGCAAGAAATACCAAATTGTGACAGAGGGACACAAGGTGAGCAAATGCTGTTGGAAAAATGATGCCAATAGACTTGCTGTAAACAGAGTTGCCACAGATTAATCAATGTGATATACCACATTAACAAAATGAAGAATAAAAATCACATGATCGTATCTCAATAGATGCAGAGAAAACATTTGATGAGCTACAGCATCCATTTATGATGAAAACTCTGAAGAAAATGGGTATAGAAGGAAAGTACCTCAACATAATAAAGGCCATAATGGCAAACTCACAACTAATATCATTCTCAATGGAGAAAAACTGAAAGCTATCTGCCTAAGAACAGGAACCAGACAAGGATGCCCACTTTCACCACTCTTGTTTAACATAGTATTAGAAGTCTTAGCCAGAGCAGTCAAGCAAGAAAAAGAAATAAAAGGGATCCACATTGGAAAGAAAGAAATAAAACTGTTACTATTTGCAGATGACATGATTTTATATATAGAAAACCCTAAAGAACCCACTTCAAAACTTTTAGAAACAATCAAGATGGTCAAGTTGCAGGATGCAAAATCAACATACAAAAATCAATTGTGTTTATATACACCAACAATGAAGTAGCAGAAAGAGAAATTAAGAGTACAATCCCATTAACAGTTGCAACAAAAAGAATACAATATCTAGGAATAAACCTCACCAAAGAGGTGAAAGATCTGTACACTGAAAACTATAACACATTGTTGAAAGAAACTGAAGAAGGCACAAAGTAATGGAAAGGTATTCTGTTCTCTTGGATTGGAAGAATTAACATCGTTAAAATGTCCATACTTCCTAAAGCAATCTATAGATTCAATGCAATCCCTATCAAAGTTCCAACAACATTTTTCACAGAAATAGAACAAAGAACCCTAAAATTTATATGGAACAATAAAAGACCCCAAATAGCCAAAGGAATCCTGAGAAAAAAGAACAAAGCTGGCGATGTCACACTCCCTCATCTCAAAATATACTACAAAGCTATAGTAACCAACACAGTATGGCACTGGCACAAAAATAGACACATTGATCAATGGAACAGAATTGAGATCCCATAAATAAACCCACACATCTATGGACAGCTAATTTTCAACAAGGGAGCCAAGAATATGCAATGGAGAAAGGAAAGTCTAGTCAGTAAATGTGTTGAGAAAACTGGACAGCCACATGTAAAAGAATGAAACTAGACCACTATCTTACACTGTACACAAAAATTAACTCAAAATGGATTAAATACTTGAATGTAAGACCTGAAACCATGAAACTTCTAGAAGAAAGCATAGGCAGTACATTCTTTGACATTGGTCTCAGCAGCATATTTTCAAGTACTGTGTCTGACTGGGCAAGGGAAACAATAGAAAAAATAAACAAGTGGGACTACATCAAACTAAAAAGCTTCTGCACAGCAAAGGAAACCATCAACAAAATGAAAAGGCAACCTAACAATTGAGAGAAGATATTTGCAAACCATATATCAGATAAGGGGTTAATATCCAAAATATATAAAGAACTCATACATCTCAACCAAAAAAGACCCCTAACAACTCAATTAAAAAATGTGCAAAAGATCTAAACAGACATTACTCCCAAAAAGATATACAGATGGCCAACAGGTGTTGAAAAGATGTTCAACACCACTATGAGGGAAATGCAAATCAAAACTATAATGAGATATGACCTTACTGCTGCCAGAATGGCTATAATTAAGATGACAGGAAATAATAAGTGTTGGAGAGGATGTGGAGAAAAGGGAACACTCATCCCTTGCTGGTGGGAGTGCAAACTGGTGCAACCACTATGGAAAACGCTATGGAAGTTCCTCAAAAAGTTAAAAATAGAACTGCCATATGATCCAGCTATTCTACTGTTGGGTATTTATCCAGAGAACATGAAAACACAAATGTGTAAAGATATTGCACCCCTTTGTTCACTGCAGCATTATTCACAATAGCCAAGACTTGTAAGCAACATAGGTACCCATCCAGGGAGGAATGGATAAAGAAGATGTGGTATATATACACAATGGAATACTCTTCAGCCATAAGAAATGATGAAATTCAGTCTTTAGTGACAACATGGAGGGACCTTGAGGGTATTATGCTAGGTGAAATAAGTCATAGGGAGAAAGTCAAATACCATATGATCTCACTCATAAGTAGAAGATAAAAACAACAACAAACAAACACATAGCAACAGAGATTGGATTGGTTGTTACCAGAGGAGAAGACGGGAAGGAGGAGGGCAAAAGGAGTGATTAGACGTGTGTGGTGATGAATTGTAATTGGTCTTTGGGTGGTGAACATGTTGTAATATACACATAAATTGGAATATAATGATGTACACCTGAAATTTATGTAATATTATAAGCTGCTGTTAGTGCAATAAAAAAGAATTTTAAAGAAAAGCAGTATTTGCCAAGTGCAGGAAAGCAAAGTGCAATAAAATGAGGTATGCCTGTACTCATTCAGTCTCCTTACTAGTAATCAGTCTGTTCAGATTTTTTATTTCTTTTGATTCAGTCTTGGTAGGTTGTATGTTTCTAGGAACTTACCCATGTTTTCTAGATTGTCAAATATTTGACATTTAAATGTTTGTGGTAGTTTCTTATGATCCTTTGAATTTGTGTGATATCAGCTGTATTGTCTCCTTTTGTAATTTTATTTATTTGAGCCTTTTCTCTTATTGTCTTGGTGAGTCTAGCTAAAGGTTTGTCAATTTTGTTTATCTTTTGATGGAACAAGCTCTTAGTTTCACGGATCTTTTCTATTGTCTTTTTAGTCTCTATTTCATTTATTTCCACTATGGTCTTTATTTCCTTCCATCTACTACCTTTGACTTCATTTGTTCTTTTTTTAGTTCCTTGAGGTGTAAGATTAGGTTGTTTATTTGAGATCTTTCTTGTTTCTTAATGTAGGCATTTATCACTATGAACTTCCCTCTTAGAGCTGCTTTTGCTGCATCTCATAAGTTTTGGTATGTTGTATTTCCACTTTCATTTTTCCAAAGATATCTTTTAAATTTCTCTTTTAATTTATTCTTTGGCCCACTGGTTGTTCAGAAGCGTGTTATTTAATCTACACATTTGTGATTTTCCACTTTTCTTCTTGTAACAGATTTCTAGTTTCATACCACTGTGGTTGGAAAAGATGTTTGATTTAATTTCAGTCTTAAATTTATTAAGACTCATGTTGTAGCCAAACATATGATCTATCCTGGAGAATGTTCCATGTGCACATGAGAAGAATGTATATTTTGTTGCTTTTCAGTGGAATATTCTGTGTATATCTGTTAAGATCATCTGGTCTAATGTGTCATTTAAGGCTGATGTTTCCTTATTGATTTTCTGTCTCAGTGATCTATCCATTGCTGTAAGTGGGGTATTAAATTCCCCTACTATTATTGTATTGTCTATTTCTCTCTTTAGGTCTGTTAATATTAAATTTTTAAAAAAGATTTTTGCTTTTAAAAGTTATATGGCTTTTGACTTCCATTTCAGATGTTGCCTGACCAGACAAAAGTCTCAGAACATTTTGGTGAATTTGCGAAAGACGACATTGAATTTCCCAGCAGCGACAAAAGAGAGACAGGTATATTTGGAAATAAAATTTTTTTACTCTGTAGAAGCAGTGATAAAATCTTACTTAGGAGAGATCACTGAAAACCTCTGGTCACATAAGAGTAACTAATGTGTTATTGTACCTTTGGAGAAATAAAAGCTGCTAATGAAGCCTTGAATTATTTTCCCTACTGATACAGTCTTTCTTGGGGTCAACTGGAAATCACAAAGGAGAAAAAATGATGGGATGGTGGGAGGCAAGAAGATGGGATTGTGGAGGGGCCTGTCCACCCACAAAGCTGGCCCTGCATGGATTATATATCTCTTATGAGTTCCACCCAAAGGCTGTTTTCCAAAGTGCCCATAGATTTACAAAATAAGATTTGAGGCAGGACCTGATTACCAGCTCTTACCAAAAGATGGTGATGTACCAACAGCATGCATCCCATGGAGAGAAATTGGAGGGTATGACCAGCGTTATGCATGGTTATTGTTATTTTTTAATACTCTTTTCTTAACATGTGCAGACCAAGCAGAAGAATCTACCAAGCTGGCAGAGTTAACAAGTGCTGGAGATGACCGCTGCCTAATAACTCTGCCCTTTAACCAGTCTGAGCCTGCTGTGAGTATGGGAAGCTTAGGACAAGATTCCAACTGTGTCCACCAGGATGCTGACAGGTGGAAGCTGCTTTTCCTGGCTTGTTGTCCATTTTCTCCTGGCCATAATCTCTGGTTTTTTAACCATATGCTCCTTTAGATTATTTTTGCCTGCCGTGTTTATTTGTTCTCTCCTTTCACTCAACTTGGCTCTCCCATGGAATGTGTGTCTTGGCTGGCTCTGCCTCATTCTCTCATTTGGATATGGAGACTGGGATGTAGGGAAAGGAGTCTGATGTTTGAAATCAGATGTGGTTTTCACTTACTAACTGTGGGAACTTAGGCTAATTACTTAGCTTCACTGAGCCTGAGGGTTCTCATCTATAAAATGGAAGTAATAGCTGGTTCACAGTGTAGTCCTCTTAGGGTTAAAAACATAATTTACATAAAGCACCTAACACACTGCTTGGCGTATATAGGTATTCAGTCTATTTGTCATAGTTTTACGTTTGACTACCAGTACACGTTATACAGAAGTGTTATGGTAGTGTCATGATTTTTTTAAACAAATACACCAAAGATTATCCTTCAGATTGTCTCCTTTAGAAGTTGTGTGTTCATCCCAACAATTCTGATGCTGTTGAAGACATTTTTGTAAGTCGTCTTTTGATATTTCTTTTAATAATTTTGAGATACTCTTCTTGTCTTTGGTAGTGGCAAATCTTCTCCTGAGGGTGGATATCAATTTTTTGGAACAGCCATTAGTCATTTGGAGCCAAGTCTAATGAACAGAGAGCCTGGTATCTTAGTACTCAATGGAAACGCTTTTCTTTGGAGGTGTAAAGGGCTCCAAAAGAATTTCAAAGTCACCATAATTTAATGTGTATGTATTTTTTGCAGCAAACAAGTACACCTAGTCATTCACATGAAAAATCGAAACTGGATGATACAAAAAAAGGTCAGATTTTTAAAAATCTATCATAAATAAGATTGAGTGGTGTATTTAAATGTTTACTTGAGATACTCAACAATTTTCGTTTTTAATTTTCATGATCAAAAGTTGCTTCAGAACTTGAGAATTCTTCAGATTTACAAGAAGCTTCAGTAAAAATTCAGGCTTCTAAATTAAATGACAAATCTAGGTAAGTGATTTTCAAAACTAATAAACCATGTAGACTGCTGTTAATGTGATAGTTAATGTACAATTTAACTGTCTAGATTGTCCTCCGTTCCTGCGCCTGGCTATGCCCCAGACAAGGAGAGAGCATTGTGTGCAGTTTTCTGTAGAATGATTTGAGCAGGACTGGAATGTTCTGACCTATGGGTCTCTACCATTATGCCCCCAGTGTTACCTTCAGCAATGTATTTCTCTGCAGTGAAACACTGAATATCCCCAGCCGGAAAACATATATCACTCGGCATTAATTTATTTGCCATGTTTTTATGTAGGCCTCTGAAGAATGGGTCATAGGACATGTGATTTTTTTTTTTTTACAGCTTTGTTAAGGTATACTTGAAATAAAATCAATTGTACATATTTAAAGTATAAATTTGGTGAGTTTTGACATATGTCTACATCCAGGAACTATCACCACAATCAAGATAATGACCATATCCATCATCTCCAGGAATTTTCTTCTGCTCCTTTGAAATCTCTCTCTCCTGCCTTCTTTATTCACACCCTCAGCCCTGGAAATCACTGATCTGCTTTCTGCCACTATAGATGAGTTTATAGTTTTAAAAATCTTATATAAGTGGAATCAAATGTATGTACTCTCCTTTTTTCTAGCTTCTTTCACTCAGTATAATTATTTTGAGGTTAATCCATTTTGTGTGTAACAACAGTTCATTCTTTTATATCACTGAGTAGTGTTCCATTGTATGGATATACCACAATTTGTTTATCCATTCACCTGTTGATGGACACTTGAGTTGTTTCTAGGTTTTTGTTGTTACAAGTAATGTCCTTAGGATTAATGTCTAAGAATTTGTATGGACATGTGTTTTCTTTTCTCATGGGTAAATACATAGGAATAGAATGGTTGGATCATAGTTGGCTTATGTTTAACTTTTTAAAAAACTGCCCAAATGTTTTCCAAAGTGGTTGTAGCATTTTACATTCCCACCAGCAGTCTCTGACAGTTCTAATTGCTAGACACTCTTGTCAATGACATAGGCATGTCAGTCTTTTTCATCTTAGCCATTCCAGTGGAAATGTAGTGGTATTTCATTGTGTGCTTAATTTGCATTTCCCTAATGACTGATGGTGTTGAGCATCTTTTCATGTGTTTATTTTCCATATACATGTATCATCTTGGGTAAAGTATCTTCAAATATTTTACCCATTTTTTTTAAAATTAGGTTTTCTTATTATTGAGTTATAGGAGTTTTTTTTATTTATTCTACATATAAGTCCTTTATCAGATGTATGTTTTGCATATAATTTCTTCCTGTCTGTGGCTTACCTTTTAATTTTTATAACAGTGTTTTTGAAAGAGCAAAAGCTTTTAATTTTTATAAAGCCCAATTTACGGGTTTCTTTTTACTCTTTATGCTTTTTTGTGACATACTTAAGAAGTCTTAGGCAGGAGCCAGCCCCGGGGCTGAGTGGTTAAGTTCACGCGCTCCGCTTCAGTGGCCCAGGGTTTCACTGGTTCGGATCCTGGGTGTGGACACAGCACCACTCATTAGGCCATGTTGAGGCAACGTCCCACATACTACAACTAGAAGGACCCATAACTATAATATACAACTATGTACTGGGGGGATTTGGGGAGAAAAAGCAGAAAAAAAAAAAGATTGGGAACAGTTAGCTCAGGTGGTGAGCTTAACAAAAAAAAGAGAAGTCTTAGGCAAACACAAGAACAATAGTATTTTTTTCCTATGTATTCTTCTAGAAACACAGTTATAGTTTTGGATCTTATTTCAACTTATGAGCCATTTTACATTAACTTTTGGATATTGTGTGAAGTATGGGTTGAGGTTCTTTCTCTTTCTTTCTTCCCTCCCTTTGCCCTCTCCCTTATTTCTTTATTTCCTATGGCTGTCCAATAGTGCTAGATCGTTTACTGAAACAATTATTCTTTTCTCTATTGAATTTCCTTGGAATATTTGTTGAAAAATCAGTTGACCATACACGTGTAGATTTGTTTCTGGACTCTGTACTCTGTTCCATTGATCTATTTGTCTTGCATTCTATGTGAATTACTGCAGCTTTGCTATATTAACTATTGTATCTCATTTTGAAATGAGGTAGTGTTAGTCTTCAATTTTTTTTCCCAAAGTTGTTTTGACTATATCAGGTCCTTTGCATTTCCTTACATATTTTAGAATCACCTTTACAAAAATGTCTGCTGGGATTTAGATTGGAATTGTACTGAATTTATCGATCAATCTGGGAAGAATTGACATCATAATGATGTTTCCTTGTCTCATACACCTGGTATATCTCTTCCTTTATTTATGGCTTTTTTAATTCCTCTCAGTAATGTTTTATAGTTTTCAATGTGTAAATCTTGCACATATTTTGATAAATTTATCTGTATGTATTTCATATTCTTTGCTATCATGAATAATTCTTAAAAATTTCAATTTCCGGTTCTATCTAAATGCACTTTATTTTTGTATATTGTTCTTATATCCTGCAACCTTGCTCAATTCATTTAATTTTTTTTTGTAGATTCCATGGGATTTTCCATGTAGAAAATAATTTCATCTACAAATAAAGACAGTTTACTTCTTCCTTTCAGATATGGGTGACCTTTATTCACTTTTCTCCCTTATTGCTCTAGCTAAAGCCTACAGTATAGTGTTTAATAGAACTGGTGAGAGCAGACATCTTTGCCTTTTCCTTCACCTTTTGGGGAAAACATTGTCTTTCACCACTAAATATACTATTAGCAGTGGATTTTATGTAGCTGTCCTTAATCAGGTTGAAAGCATTCTCTTCTATTCCAAATCTTCTGAGAGTTTTTATCAGAAATTGATACTGCATTTTCGTCATGCTCATTCTGCATCTATTGAGATCATCATAGGACTTTTCTTTCTTAGTCAATATGTTGAATTACATTGACTGATTTTGGAATGTTAAACCAACCTTGCATTCCTGGGATAAACTCAACTTGGTTGTGCTGTATTGTCTGTCTATCTTTTTTTTTTTTTTTTTTTGAGGAAGATTAGGCCTGAACTACCAATCCTCCCTTGTTTTGCTGAGGAAGATAAGCCCTGGGCTAACATCCGTGCCCATCCTCCTCTATTTATATGTGGGACACCTGCCACAGCATGGTTTGGTAAGTGGTGCGTAGGTTTGTGCCTGGGATCCCAAATGGCAAATGCTGGGCTGCTGAAGTGGAATGAGCAAACTTAACTGCTGCACCACTGGGCCAGCCCCTGTATTGTCTTTCTTATATATTATTAGATTCAATTTGCTAAACTTATGTTAAGAAGTTTTACTCTATATCATGAGATTCTTTAGTGATCCTCCATTGTCATTCCCAATGTTGTTAATTTGTCTTCTCTTCTGTTCCTGAACGCTCTAGGTAGAGGTGTATCAGTTTTCTTCCTCTTCTCAAAGAACCAGTTTTGGTTTCATTGATTTATGTTCTTTAGTTTTCTGTTTTCCGCTTCTTTGATTTATGCTCTGAATTTTATTTCTATTTTTCTGCTTACTTGGGTTTAATATGCTTTTTCTAGTTTTCTAATTGCTTAAGGTCAAAGCTGAGGTTATTGATTTGCAATTATTTTTCTTTTCTAATGTAAGGGTTCAGTTCTAGAAATATCATTATAAGCATTACTTTTGTTGTATCTCCCAAATTTTGATGTGTGATTTTCCTTCATTTCAAAATGCATTTTCATTTTTATTTTTATTTCTTCTTGACCCATGGCTTATTTAGAAGTATGTTATTTAGTTTCCAAATATTTGGGGATTTCCTGGAGATATTTTTCTAAGCGATTATTAATTTAATTCTGTTATGGTTAGGAAACCTACATTACATGATTTTATTTCATTCAAATTTATTTAAAATGTTTTATGGTCCAGAATATATCTATCTTGGTAAACGTCCCATGTGCTTTTGCAAAGAATGTGTATTCTTCTGCTGTTGAGTGGAGTGTTGCATCAATGGGAATTATGTCAAGATGGTTGACAGTGTTGTTAAAGTCTTCTATGTCCTTCCTAATTTTTTTGTTTACTTATTCTGTCAGTTTTTTACTCTATTACTTATTGAGAGGAGTATTGAAATATCTGATTATAATTCTTATGGATTTATCTATTTCTCTTTTAGTTCTTTTGTTATTGCTACATGTATTTAAAACTCTCTTATTGGTTGTATAACCACTTAGGACTGTGATATTTTCTAGATGGATTGACCCTTTATCATTAGGAAATGTCCGTCTTTACCTTTGGCAGTATTCTTTGTCTGAAACCTACTTTGTGTGAAATTAGTATAGCTACTTGAGCTTTCTTTTTGGCATATCTTTTTCCGTCCTTTTACTTTTAATCTTTTTGTATCTGTATGTTTAAAGTTGGTTTGTTGTAGGCAGCATGTAGTTGTGTTTTGCTTTCTAACACAGTATGGCAATCTCTGCCCTTTAATTGGGGTATTTAAGCCACTTATATGATTATGGATTTGGTTGTGTTTATTATATTACCTTGCTATTTTTTTCTATTTGTCTTGTAGTTTTCTGTTCCACTTTTCCTTATTCTGACTTATTTTGAATAAATTAAGTATTTTTTTATGGTTCCATTTTCTCTCTTTTTTCGTTTGTCTTTTTAGTGGTTACTCTGTGGTTTATATATACATCGTTACCTTACCATCCTTAATCTTCGGGTAACATTACACCACTTCACATATACATCCTTACAACATTGTACTTCCATTTCCCTCTCCCAGTTTTGTGCTACTTTTGTCATGAAGTTTACTTCTACATATCTAATAACCTCCTCATTTTATTAGCTTTGTTTTAAATAATCTATTAACATTTAAGGATATTTTTAAAATAAGAAAAATCACTTTATATTTCATCACATATTTAACATTTCCATTATTGTTCATTCCTTTGCATAGACAGAAATTTCCATCTGGTATCATTTTCCTTTGCTTGAAGGACTTTCTTATTTCTTCCTGTGTAGATCTTCTGGTGATTAATTTCTTTCAACTTTCGTATATCTGATAAAATCTGTTTCACCTTTATTTTTGAAAGATATTTTCACTGGGTGTAGAATTCTAGGCTAATAGCTTTTTATCTTTCAGTACATTAAAGATGTTGCTCCATTGTCTTTTTCATTTGACCATTTTTTTTATTGAGTTATTGATAGGTTACAATCTTGTGAAATTTCAATTGTACATTAATGTTTGTCAGTCACGTTGTAGGTGCACCACTTCACCCTTTGTGCCCACCCCCCACCCCACCTTTCCCCTGGTATCCACTAAACTGTTCTTGGTCCATAGTTTTAAATTCCTCATATGAGTGGAGTCATACACAGATTATCTTTCTCTCTGGCTTATTTCACTTAACATAATTCTCTCAAGGTCCATCCATGTTATTGCAAATGGAATGATTTTGTTCTGTTTTGCAGCTGAGTAGTATTCCATTGTATATATGTACCACATCTTCTTTATCCATTCGTCTGTTGATGGGCACTTAGGTTGCTTCCACGTCTTGGCTATTGTAAACAGTGCTGCAATAAACATTGGGGTGCACAGGACTTTTGGGATTGCTGACTTCAGGCTCTTTGGATAAATACCCAGTAGTGGAATGGCTGGATCGTATGGTAGTTCTATTTTTAGTTTTTTGAGGAATCTCCATACTGTTTTTCATAGTGGCTGCACCAGTTTGCATTCCCACCAGCAGTGTATGAGGGTTCCTTTTTCTCCGCAACCTCTCCAACATTTGTTGCTATTAGTTTTAGATATTTTTGTCATTCTAACGGGTGTAAGGTGATATCTTAGTGTAGTTTTGATTTGCATTTCCCTGATTATCAGCGATGATGAGCATCTTTTCATGTGCCTATTGGCCATCAGTATATCTTCTTTGGAGAAATGTCTGTTCATGTCTCCAGCCCATTTTTTCATTGGGTTGTTTGATGTTTTGTTGTTGAGTTGTGAGAGTTCTTTATATATTATGGCTATTAAGCCTTTGTCAGATATATGACTTGCAAATATTTTTTCCCAGTTAGTGGGTTGTTTTTTTGTTTCAATCCTGTTTTCATTTGCCTTGAAGAAGCTCTTTAATCTGATGAAGTCCCATTTGTTTATTCTTTCTATTGTTTCCCTTCTCTGAGAAGGCGTGGTGTCTGAAAAGATCCTTTTAATACTGATGTCAAAGAGTGTACTGCCTACGTTTTCTTCTAGAAGCCTTATGGTTTCAGGTCTCACCTTTAGGTCTTTAATCCATTTTGAGTTTATTTTGGTGAATGGTGAAAAAGAATGGTCAATTTTCATTCTTTTACATGTGGCTTTCCAGTTTTCCCAGCACCATTTGTTGAAAAGACTTTCTTTTCTCCATTGTATGCCCTCAGCTTCTTTGTCAAAGATAAGCTGTCCACAGATGTGTGGTTTTACTTCTGGGCTTTCAATTCTGTTCCATTGATCTGTGCACCTGTTTTTGTACCAGTACCATGCTGTTTTGATTACTGTAGCTTTGTAGTATGTTTTGAAGTCAGGGATTGTGATGCCTCCCGTTTTGTTCTTTTTTCTCAGGATTGCTTTAGAAATTCGGGGTCTTTTGTTGCCCCATATGAATTTTAGGATTCATTTGACCATTTTTGATGAGACCTGTTGTCTTTCTTATCTTTGTTTCTTTATATATACTCAGGCATATATCAGAGATATTGCAAGTTTGGTTCCAGACCACTGCAGTAAAGCAAATATCACAGTAAAGTGAGTCACATGAGTTTTTTGGTTTCCCAGTGCATGTAAAAATTATGTTTACACTACAATGTAAGGTGTGCCATAGCATTACGTCTAAAGAAAAAAATGTACATAACTTAATTAAAAAATACTTTATTGCTAAAAAATGCTAACCATCATCTGAGCCTTCAGTGAGTCATAATCTTTCTCCTGGTGGAGGACCTTGTAAAAAAAATGCAATAGCTGTGAAGCGCAATAAAGCAAAGCATGATAAAATGAGGTATCTGTGTAATCTTTTTTCCTTAGAGTGCTGTTCAGATTTTGTCTTTATAAATAATTTTAAGCAATTTGATCATGTTGTGCCTTGGTGTAGTTTTTTAATGATTCTTGTACTTAGGAGTTGTTGGGCTTCTTAAATATGTTTGTTTGTAGATTTTATCAAATTTAGAAAAATTTCAGATGTTATTTCTTCAAGTATTTAAGTCTTACCCCCTTTTTCCTCTCCTTCAGGGTTTCTAGTTATACACATATTAGGCTGCTTGAAGTCACTCAGCTCATCTATGATTTGTTCATATTTTTGTGATTCATTTAGATAGTTCCTCTTGCTGTGTATTCAAGTTTACTGATTTTTTTTTACAGTATCTATTATTCACCCCATCTAGTGTACTAGTGATCTTAAATACTGTATTTTTCATCTCTAGAAGTTCTTTTTTAATGCCTCTTCTTAACAGGGTCAAGCTTTCCTCAACCTTCTTGACTTCCTGGGCTAGAGTTATAGTAACTATTTTAATGTCCTTGTCTGCTAGTTATATCACCTGTGCCATTTTTAGGTTGTTTTCACTTGGTTGATTTTGCTCCTCACTGCTGGTTACATGCTTTCTTATGTGCCTGGCAGTTTTTGATTGATGCCAGAATTTGTGAATTTTTACCTTGTTGAATATTTTTGTATTCCAGTAACTTCTTAAACTTTTTAATTATTTTAAAACAGTTTTATCCTTTTGAAACTTGCTTTAAAACTTGTTAGGTGGGACCAGAATAGCCTTTAATTGTAATTTATTGAGTTTTCTGATCAGTGAAAGCTGATTATTCTTAAATTGTTTGAATGAGACTCACAGTCAGAAATACATTTAAATTATGACTCAGCACACATACTCACACACATGAATATGTACATGTTTGAAACAAAATTTCACACAAAAATACCTTACTTTACTATGTACAATAATTTTTTATAAATTCTAGTGTAAGGTCTAATTTATTCTATTAACAGTTACTAAATTTGCTTTGCTAATTGGTCATGACTTGTAGTTTAGAGAAACTGTAGTTTAAAATCCCTAATATAGGGAATAAATTGGAGGGGTTGGATATAGAGCAAAAGACAGGAATTAATGGTTAATGACTGTGGAAGGTATCCAGGCAAGAGAGAATGGTAACTGTTCAGGAAAGGCTCTGGAGGAAGGATGGATTTTCTGGAAGATTGAGTGGATATTGTGGAGTAAGGGAGAAAGTGGAGACTATGAAAACTCCAAAGGTTGTTGGCTTGGGTAACTGGATAATTGGGTAACACAAGAAAGATTAGGTTTTAGGAAGATGATTTATAAGTGTTGATTCTAGGAGCTAGGTTATATGTTAGCCATGGTTGGGAGCTTAGGGGAAAGATCTGGGTTAGAGATATTTAGATGTCTTAGGCATCATCTTTGCACTTGAATTTGATAATATTCCTTTTAATATATGGTCCACACTACTGAACCCATTAGTCTTGGTTAGAGCATATGGCTGTTAATTTCCTTGCTTTTAGGTTCTGCCATTCTATTTATGCCAACTAAAATTGCACTCTAAAGGATTTTTTCTTCCTGAAACATTGGTATATGTGCTAACATCCATTGCCAATCTTTTTTTTTTTCTTCTTCTTCTCCCCAAAGCCAGCCAGTACATAGTTGTATTTTCTAGTTGTAGATCCTTCTGGCTCTGCTATGTGGGATACCACCTCAGCTTGACTTGATGAGTGGTGCTAGGTCTGTGCCCAGGATCTGAACTGGTGAAACCCTGGGCTGCTGAAGTAGAGCGTGCAAACTTAACCACTTGGCTACGGGACTAGTCCCACTGTATAGGATTTTATCTGCCAATATGCAAATTCACCTTCTGGTTTTTTTTCTTCAACCTGCCCTTTGAATTTTGATTCTGCCATCTCCTTTATTAGCTTTCTCTCAGGCTCTTATTTGGAAGTATCATAGGCTGGCCTTTTAGAGTTTTATTCAAGATGTTGATAAGTTTGAATGAAATAGGATCAAAGACTGAACCATCTGGTTTACCACTTGACGCGCCTCTGTCTATCTCTTTAGATGACTCCTCCTTTTGTTTTTCTTCAGAATAACATAAGACTGCTAGCACTTTCCATCCTTAAATCATTTTCCTTTTTACTCTATTTTCTCTTATCTTTTTGAAAACTGACTTCTTAAATTTTAGCGTTTAGGTATAGAATGTAATATGGTACTGAAATGTGTGCTTTAGAATTGGATTTGCATTCAAATCCTGGTTTTACTCCTTACTTAGTTGTACGCATTGATTAATACTTGTGAGTTCAGTTTTCTTGTCTGTAAAATGGGAAGATTATGAGCTCCAGAAGGTATTGAACTTAGCACAGTGAACAAATACAGGCTAAGAGCCTGGACCCAGGAACCAGGCTAGCTAAGTAGGTTCAAATCCCTGCTGGGTAATCTTGGGGAAGTTACTCTTCTTCTCTTTACTTTAATTGCCTCATCTGTAAAATAGTGATAATAATACCTGCCTCATAGGATTGTGACAATTAAAAGAATGAAGACATGTAGAGGGCTTAGAACAGTGCCTTGTATATAAGGGGAACTCAGGAAATGTTAGCTACTATCACTATTCTTATTACTAATAGCGTTGCTACTACTATTACTACTGCTACTGCTACTACTACTTTGCCCAAACGCTTTTCTTTGTTGGTTATTAACAAAAAAAGAGCCTAAGTGATAAGATCCTCTTCTCTCAAGATTTTCATCACCTCCATTTCCATTTGTTGGTCAGATCTAAATCCAAAGGATTTATTGCCCTCATTGTTCCTGAGAGATGTCATTGTGAAAGCAAATCCCAAACATGTCAGATAAAGATTCTAAATAGACATAGATACTTAAAGTTCCTAACTCAGTACTTTCTTGCTGTTGGCCAATTTCATGATATGACGCAAGAAAACGTGGTTTCTTGTCTTCCTCCAGGCCCAATAGTGTCTATTCCTACAACCACATTGCACCTCTCCTGTTTTTTTGCTCTGTTAGGTTCAGTAATATAACTCTATTGATGGATGGATACACGAATGAACGAACAGAGCTAATATTGGTATGGGCTGTTTCTTCATTCCTCTGCCAGAACCGTGGCTTTTAGGCTGGAGACATGTCTGCCATAGACATACTGGGCAGGGGCTCCCACCTATGGGATTACATTTTCCTTTGTGCGTCTAATTTCCTTTATTTCCATCATTAATTTTTATCTATTTTTGTGGCTCTACCTCCCCCAACATGATTTTTCTTCTTTAAACTGCTAGATAGCTTTCCTTGTGTTTCTTTGTGTCCACATATGTTATTTTGGGGCTTTAATGGTTAATAATATCTGACAGCTCTATTTCTCCTTTTATGGTGTCACTTTAAGGCACTCTGTCCCACTGAGACTTTTGTTCTTTCTGGATCTCAAAAGATGAATTAGAGCTCACCTGAAGCCTGGAATAGAGCCTATGTTTCTGTCAGGCCACGATCCGGGAAATAAAATTTAGTGTTTTTATACCGTCTCTGAGCTCCCTGTTCATTTTTCTGTGGATGTCTGTCAACTAGAAGAGAAATTCTAGCTGCCCTACCCCTGCGCTTCTCCCCATCCCACCTCACAGTCCAGGCGTTCAGTTTCCAATTCTTGTCTTTGAGATCCTCAGGGCACTCCAGTTTCTTCTGACTTCAGCTCTTCCTCTCATGCCTGCCCCAGAAGCAGGGAGCAGGCAGGGGCTTGGCAGTACGCTTTGGAAGTATGCTTTGCTAAGGCACCCCTGCTGTCCTCCTGCCCAGACCAAGCTCCTCCCAGTGACCTGCAGCTGGTCTCCATGTAGCAGCGAGAGGATTCCTCATTCTGGCTTCAGTCTGAGAATCCTCCTCATTCTGGGGAGCACAGAATGTTGCTGCTGCTCCTGGAAGTCCAGATTCATCTTCCAGAAAGGGCTGCATGCTTGTTGTCCTACATAATATTTCCACCTAGAGCAGAAGGATAGGCCTTAGACTTCTGGAGGGTACGTATTTCCCCTAGAAAATGTAACAAAACCACCACAGACTCTGAGTTAAGGATCCCTGACTGGAGTAATCTGTTCCTCTCTGGGTCTCTGTTTCTTTGTCGGCAAAAGGGTACTTAAATTGAAAGGGGATATTCAAATACCATCGTTGCAAAGACATCTTGGATACTGCTTAGAGCTCTTAGTTCTTTCATGTTGGAATAAAACAATAACTGCTTTTAAATCCAGACTATACACACACTCACATACATACTAACATTTAGCAAAAGCATGGCTTCTTTACATAATGTAAAATTTACCATCCTAACCATTTTCAAGTGTACAGTTCTGTGGCGTTAAGTACATTTGCATCGTTATGCAATCCTCACAACCCTCCATGTCCTGAGCTTTTGCGTCTTCCCCAGCTAAAACTCTGTCCCCATTAAACAACTCCCCATTCCTTCCTTCCCCAGCCCCTGGCAACCACCATTCTACTTTCTGTCTCTATAACTTTGCCCATTCTAGGCCCTTGTATAAGTGGAACCACATGACATTTGTCCTTTGTGACTGGTTTATATCACTTAGCATGATGTCTTCAGCATTTGTCCATATTGTAGCATGTGAGCATTGACGTTTTTTGAATTGTTTCTTTTTTCTTGTGATGGTGTCATATTCCTCATCTGTAAAATGAGGTCAGAAATTTTCTGAGGATGTCTGCTTTTGGCCTGGGTGGGGTAACAGCAACCATATTAAAAACCAGGAAAAAAAATGAAATAGTGGTTTTCAAAATATTGGACATCAGGCAACAAAGGACGACAGTGATCCCTGAGACACATGAGCACTACGATTGCCCATGCTTCCTGCATTAAGAGTTACCAAGGAGGAGCCCTGGCAGAGGCTGATGGTCTTCCGGAGATGAGGAGATGAGGCTAAAAGTCTGGGGAGACCAAGGTAGCTGGAGTGTGCTGGGGAGAGTCCCAGAAACTTCTCACAGAGGAGCTCTGGAGACCTCCGCATTCCACAGCGTACGCTGATCAGTCCACGCAATAAGGAAACTACGAGGCTGGGCACAGAACCACCTGAAAGGATCAGAGGGCAGAGTATTCAGACCTCACACAGGGCCAGGAGCAGTGACTGTTCTCGCCAGCTGGGCTGGAAGATGTCATAATTTGTGGAGTATTGAGTAGAGTACTCAGCAAGGGTTTTGCCTCAGTGATGAGGAATAATTAGTCTGGAATTAAACACTCTTAAGATACTTTAGACAATTCTAGAAAGCAAGAACTGAGAGAATCAAACAGTTTCCAAGTAACAAACTTCAAAAATATTTATAGGAATATTAAAGTATCTATTTAGCATCTAACAAGGTAAAATTTCACAATATCTGACATTCAATAAAAATTATTAGACATTAAAAGAAAACAGGAAAATATGACCTATAATGAGAAAAATTAGTCAAAACTGGCAAAAAATTGACATGGGTATATTAGAATTAGCACAAAAGTACATTAAGACAGGTATTATGACTATATTCCATATGTCCAAAAAGCTAGAGGAAATACTGAACATCCTAAGTAGAGAAAATCAGTAAGAACTTAAAATACTTCAGTGCTATCAACCAACTTGACCTAAATGACATTGATAGAACCCTCCATGCAACAACAGCAGGATATACTTTCTTATTAAGTGCACGTGAAATATTTGCTAAGATCGTGTTCTGGGTCACAAAATAGGTCCCAGTAAATTTAAAATAAGTCATACAATGTATATTCTCTGATTACAATAGAATTAAATTAGATATCAACAGACATCTGGAAAATCCTCAAATATTGTGAAACTAAATATCACATTTCTAAATAGTCTTTGTCAAACAAATCAAAGGAAAAGGCAGGACAAATTTGTAACTTAGTAAAAATGACAATACAAAATGTGGAAATTTGTGAGATAGAGGAAAGCAATGCTTGGAGGGAAATTTGTAGCACCAAATATCTATATTAGAAAAGAAGAAAGGATCTAAATCAATAAATTCATCTTCTACTTTAAGAAACTAAAGGGGAAAAAAGAGCAAATGAAACCTAAAGTAAACAGAGAAAAAGAAATAATATCACAGTAGAAATTATTGAAATGGAAAACATTTAAAAAATAGAGAAAATTAAAACAAAACCTGGTTCTTTTAGAAGATAAATATAATTGATAAACCTCTAGACAGAGTGATTAGTAAGAAAAGCAGAACTTACCAATATTAGGAATGAGAGAGGTGACATCACTACAGATTCTACAAATATTAAAGGGTCAATAGGGGAATGGTAGGAATAACTTTATGCCAAAAAAAGACACCTTCAATGAAATGGGGAAATTCTCTGAAAGAAACAGACTATCAAAACATACTCAAGAAAAAATAGATAACACGAATAGACCAATATCTTTCAAAGAAATGGAATTTGTAGTTAAAAACCTTCCCACACAGAAAGCTCCAGGCCCAGATGGCTGCACTGGTAAATTCTACCAAACATGTTAGGAAGAAATAACACCAGTGCTGCACAAATCTTCCAGAAAATCGAAGAGGAGAAAATACTTAATGAACTGATGCTGTGAGACCAGCATTATCCCAACATCAAAACTGGGTAGAGACATAAGACAACTACAGGCCTATAGCCCTCAAGAAAATGGATATAAAAAAATTTAACAAAGTTTTGGCAAATCACATACAACAGTATAAAAGGAGTAATTATCCCAGGACTGCAAGGTTGATTTAATAGCAAAAATATCAGTGTAATTCATTATGTTAACAAAAATACAAACGTGATCCTAGTTGACACAGAAAAAGTGTTGTACAAAATCCAACATCGATTCCTGGTTACAAATGCTCAAGAACCTAGGTATGAAAGAGAACTGCCTCGATTTATTGCAGGGCATCTGTGAAAATCTACTGCTAATAGTGTCCTTAATGGTGAAAGACTGAATGCTTATTCCTAAGATCAAGTGTGAGGTAAGGATATCTGTTCCACTACTTCTATTTCACAGCATACTGGAGGTTCTAGCCAGTGCAATATGGGAAGAAAAAGAAAGAAAAAGCATTCAGATCAGAAAGGGAAAAGAAAACTGTATTTGTATGTGATAGGATCATCTAAGTAGAAAATTCAGCAGAATCCACAAAAAGGCTACTAGAGCTAATAAGCAAATTTTTAAATGTTTAATTTTTTTTGAAAAGTAAAATATACATAATTTTTTGCCATCTTAACCATTTTAAATTATACAGTTCAATGGCATTAAGTGTATTTGCATTGTTGTGCAACCATCCCCACCAGTCTGTTCCAAGAACTCTCTTCTTCTTGCAAACCTTGTACCCATTAAACAATAACTCCTCATTTCCCCTTCCCCTAATGCCTGGCAACCAGCATTCTACTTTTTCTATCTCTATGAATTTGACTACTATAGGTACGTCATATAAATGGAATCATACAGCACTTGTCCTTTTGTGTCCGACTTTCTTCATTTAGCATAATGTCCTCAAGATTCATCCATGTTGTAGCTTGTGTCAGACTTTTCTTCCTTTTTAAGAATGGTATTTCCATTGTAGGTATATACACATTTTGTTCATTCATTGATGGACGCTTGGGTTGCTTTCACCTTTTGGCTATTGCAAATAACACTGCTATGAACGTGGGTGTAGAAATGTTTGTTTGAATCCCTGCTTTCAATTCTTTTGTGTATATGCCCAGAAATGGAACTGGATCATATGGTAGTTCTAGTTTTAATTTTTTGTGGAACTGCCGTACCGTTTTCCATAGCAACTGTATCATTTCACAGTCTCACCAACAGTGCACAAGGATTCTAATTTCTCCAGGTCCTTGCTAACACAGTTTTTTGATGGTGATCATGCTAATGGGTGTGAGATGGTATCCCATTGTGGTTTTGATTTGTATTTCCCTAATGATTAGTGATGTTGAGCATTTTTTCGTGTGCTTATTGGCCATTTGTATATCTTCTGTGGAAAAATGTCTGTTCAATTCCTTTGCCAATATTTGAATAGAGTCCTTTTGTTCTTGAGTTGTAGGAGTTCTTTATAGATTTTGATATTAACCTCTTATCAAATACATGACTTGCAATATTTTCTCCCATTCTATGGTTTGCCTTTTCACTCTGTTGTGTCCTTTGATGCACAGTTTTTAATTTGATGAAGTCCAATTTATCTATTTTTTTCTTTTGTTGGCTGTGCTTTTGGTGTCATATTCAAGAAATCATTACCAAATCCAATGTCATGAAAATTTTCCCCTAAGAATTTTATAGTTTTAACTCTTATATTTAGGTCTTTGATTCACTTTGACAATTTATGTGTATCATGTAAGGTAAGGGTCCAACTTGATTCTTTCGGATGTAAATATCCAGTTTTCTCAACACCATTTGTTGAAAAGAGTGTCCTTTCCCCCATTGAATGGTCTTGACACTTTTGTTAAAAATTATTTGACCATATGTAAGAGGGCTTATTTCTGGGCTCTGTGTTCTATTCTGTTCTATTGGTTTGTATGTCTGTCTGTATGCCAGCACCACGCTCTTTGGATTACTGTAGCTTTGTCATAAGTTATGATATCAGGAAGTATGAGATCTCCAACTTTGTTCTTGTTCAAGATTTTTTTGGCCTTTTGAAGCCCCTTGGGATTCCATATGAATTTTAGGATAGGTTTTTCTGTTTCTGCAAAGGACATTGGGGGTTTTGATAGGGATTGTATTGAATCTGTAGCTTGCTTTGGGTAGTGTTGGTATCTTAACAATGTTAAATCTTCTAATCCCTGAAAACAGGATATCTTTCCATTTAGTGGTGTCTTCTTAATTTCTTCCAGCAGTCTTTTGTATTTTTCAGTGTGTAAGTCTTTCACCTCCTTAAGATTATTCCTGAGTATTTTATTCTTTTTGAAGCTATTGTAAGTGGAATTGTTTCCTTAATTTTCTTTCCATATTGTTCACTGTTAGTGTATAGAAACACAACGGATTTTTGTGTTCATTTTGTATCCTGCAACTTTGTTGAATGAGCTTATTAGAGAACTAATAAATAAATTTAACAAAATTGAAGGAAACAAGATTAATATACAAAAACCAAATTTCTTTATACTAGCAACAATCAGAAATTTTAAAAAGCAATACCATTTATAATAGTATTAAAAATATGATATACTTAAGGATTAATTTCACAAAAAATGTGTAAGACCCCATACTGAAAACTACAGAACTTTTCTGAGAGAAATTAAGGAAAATCTAAACGGTGAGAGATACTGTGTTTCATGCAGTGGAAGACTCAATATTGTTAAGATGCCAGTTCTTCTCAAATTGATCTGTAAATTCAATACGAACCCAACTCAAATCCAGCAGAGTGCTTGGTTTATTTGTTTTTTGTTTGGTTGGGTTTTTAAAAGAAATTAGCAAGCTATTTCTAAATTTTAGGTAGAAATTTGGCAAAACAAATTTCAAAAGGAAACACAAAGTGGCAGGGCTAACACGCTGCCTATTTTCAAGACTTACTATAAAGCTACAGTGATCAAGAGAGTATGGTATTGGCATAAAGACAGATAAATAAGTGGAACTGACTAGGAAGTCCAGAAATAGACCTACACACATATGGACAACTGGTCTGTGACAAAAATGCAAAGACAATTCAGTGCAGAAAGGATAAGTGTTTTGTTTTGTTTTTTAATAAATGGTGCTAGAACAATTGAATATCCATATATGCGAGAAGATAAATGATCTTTACCTTCCACCATATTAAAACAATTAACTAAAAATGGATCATAGACATAAATGTAAAACCTATTTGAAAGAAAACATAAGAAAAAATATTTGTGACCTTGAGTTAGGCAAAAATTTCTTAGATATGACACCAAAAGCATAATTTGGTGTAAAACTAATCGTAAAAGAACGAATAATAGAACAAATTGATAAATTGAGGTTAATCAATATTAAAAACTTCTACTCTTCAGAAAACACTGTTAGGGGACTGAAAGGACCAGCTTGCAGAAAATATTTGTAGACGCGTCTATCTGGTAAAGGACTTGTACCCAAAATACATTAAGTACTCTCAAAATTCAATAATAAAAATAGAACCTAATAAAAATATAGGCAAAAAATTTGAATAGCTACTTCACCAAGGAAGACACATAGATGACAGATAAGCACATGAAAAGTCGCCCAACATTATTAGCTACTAGGGAAATGTAAATTAAAACCATATTGAAATATTACTACACATGTATTAGGATGGCTAAAATTAAAAAGACTGACTATAGCAAGTGTTGATGAGGATGTGGAGCTACTGGAACTCTGGTAGTTTCTTAAAATGTTAAATATACACCTATCCTTTGGGCCAGCTATTTCTATGTTTATTCAAGAGAGCATATGTCACTCAAAGGCATGTACATGAATTTTTTTTGGTGAGGAAGAGTGGCCCTGAACTAACATCTGTTGCCCATCTTCCTCTTTTTTTGCTTGAGGAATATTGTCCCTGAGCTAACATTTTTGCCAATCTTGCTCTATTTTGTATGTGGGATGCTGCCACTGAATGGCTTGATGAGCAGTGTGTAGGTCCGCACCCAGGATCCAACCCCATGAACCCCAGCCCCAGGCCGTGGAAGCAGAGTGCCTGAACTTAACCATTACACCTATGTGAATGTTTACAGCGGCTTTATTTGTAACAGCCCCAAACTAGAAACAACCCAAATGTCCATCAATAGATGAATGGGTAAATAAATTTTGTTATATCCATACAATGGAATACTACTTAGAAATAAAAAGGGGTTGGCCCGGTGGTGCAACGGTTGAGTGCACATGTTCCGCTTTGGCACCCCAGGGGTCACTGATTTGGATCCTGGGTGCAGACATGGCACTGCTTGGCAAGACATGCTGTGGTAGGCGTCCCACATATAAAGTAGAAGAAGATGGGCACGGATGTTAGCTCAGGGCCAGTCTTTCTCAGCAAAAAGAGGAGGATTGGCAGCAGTTAGCTCAGGGCTGATCTTCCTCAAAAAAAAAAAAAAAAAAACAGTAGAATATGTGATAAGCAATAAGAAAGTTCTATGCAATTCTTAAAAAAAAAAATAAAAAGGAATTAGTGATCAATAAACACAACATGAATGAATCTCAAAGTAATCATGCCAAGTGAAAGAAGCCAGACCAAAACCAAAAGAGTACTACATATTGTATGATTTTATTTATATAAAATACTAGAAAATGCAAACCAGTCTATAGAGATAGAAAGTAGATCAATGGTTTCTCGGAAATGAGGGTGCATTAACGTTTTTTTATTGTGATGAGAACACAACATGAGGGGCTGGCCCTGTGGCCAGGTGGTTAGGTTCCACCAAAGTGGAGCATGGGAGCTGAATCACTCGGCCACAGGGCTGGCCCCTGTGTTTTGCTTGTTCCACTTCGGTGGCCCAGGGTTTTGCTGGTTCAGATCCTGGGTGTGGACATGGCACCACTCATCAAGCCACTCTGAGGAGGCATCCCACATGCCACAACTAGAAGGACCTACAGCTAGAATACGCATATGGGGGGCTTTAGGGAGAAGAAGAAAAAAAAAGAAGATTGGCAACAGATATTAGCTCAGGTGCCAGTTTAAAAAAATAAAATTAGAAAAAACACAACATGAGCTCTACCCTCTTAAAATTTTAATTGCTCAATACAGTATTGTTAACTATAAGTACAATGCTGTATAACTAATATCTAGAACTTATTCATCTTGGACAATTGAAACTTTATAGCTGCTGAATAACTACTCTGCATTTTCTCCTCCCCACCCCCCAGCCTCTAACAATCACCGTTCTCTTCTCTTTCTATGAGTTGGACCCCTTTAGATACCTCATATGAGTGGAATCTTGCAGTATTTGTCTTTCTGTGACTGGCTTGTTTCACTTAGCATGATGACCTCCAAGTTCATCCATGTTGTTGCGTAGTGCAGGATTTCTTTCTTTTTTAAGGCTGACTAGTATTCCATTGTCTGTATATACTGAATTTTCTTTATCCATTCATCCATCAATGGACACACAGATTGTTTTCATATCTTGGCTATTGTGAATAATGCTGCAGTGGACGTGAGAGTGAAGATACCTCTTTGAGATCCTGATTTCAATTCTATTAGATATATACCCAGAAGTGGAATTGCTAGATCATATGGTAGTTCTATTTTTAATTTTTTGAGGAAACTTCATACTGTTTTCCATAGTGGCTATACCATTTTACATTCCCATGAACAATGTGCAAGTGTTCCAGTTTCTTCATATCTTCACCAACACTTTGGTTTTTTTGATAATAGCAGACTATATATCTGATAAGGGGTTAATATCCAAAATATATAAGGAACCCCTGCAACTCAATAGCAAAAAAATTATTTGATTGAAAAAATGGGGGAAGGATTTGAATAGACATTTCTCCAAAGAAGACATACAAATGGCCAACAGGTGCATGAAAAGATGCTCAGCATCACTTATCATTAAGAAAAGCTTGCTTTTTCAGCACCCCAGTTGATTCTAAGGTAGAGCCAGATGGGAAACACTGTCGGCAGCAGGGCCACAGCTTGCTGACCGCACCCTGCCCTCCTCTTCCTTGTGTGACTGACAGAGAAGGGCTCAACACAAGTTTCTTCCCATGTGCTGGGCTCACGATCAGAAGGGAAAGAGAGTTAGGGTTGTGAAGTGTGGGGAGGAGAAGGTGACGGTGGGACAGTCCCGTTAATTCGATATGTTTTATTTTAGGGAAGAGTCTGCTTTTGAGGATGACAGAAAGCAGGAAACAAGGATGTCGGTAATGGGGTAACTTTTATTGTTGGGGGGCAATACTTCCTAAATTTTGTTATTTGTATACCTTCTTCAAATTTTTTCATCACTCTGCTCTTTATCTCTATTTTTCTTAACTAAACTTATCTTGAACTTATTTTAAAAGGAATTATTTCACTTTCAAATGGAAAATCTATATTAGTTGTAACGTTAGTAGGTGAGCCTCCCAAAAATACAACAGAAAATAGCAAAGTTATCATATCGAGCTATCCTTTTACTCGTATTAGGTTTTGAGCCTAAAGCCTGGTCTTGCTTTGTTAAAAAGGATTAGTAAGCAGAAGAGAGTGCTAAAGACCTACCAGCACCTAAGATTTATCCTGAATAGAATCAGAAGTGTTACTGAATCGAACCAGTATTTTTTCACTGATTCGATGACACGGTTTTGTTCCTGTGCACAAAATCACACCTCTGCAGTGTAGCTCTTGCTTTGGGAAGCACCATGCTCTAAGCCTATGGTCAGCGTATTAAAAAAAATCTTTTTATGAATATTAAATGAACACTTTTTCTAAAATTGAGATCATGGGCTTCAAACAAATGAGTTAAGGCTCCTGGCTTTCTCTTCACAATGGTCCTCCCTCTCAGCTGCCTGGTCCTCCAACTGGAATCACATGGGGAGCTGAAGAAACTACTGAAGCTTGGGTCCCTTCCCCAAAGATTCTGACTTAATTGATCCGGAGTAGTGTCCAGGCATGGGGATTTTCTTAAAAGCCTCGTCTTGATGATTCTTACATGCAGCCAAATTTAAGAACCACTGCTCTAGATTCTTTCATTTCTGTAAATAACTTTCAACACCTTTTTATATAAAATCAAGAAACTGGGAAGGCCTTGATGGCTGGTCTTTTAATTGGGAGCATTAAATGAAGTAAGGCTCGCTCTTTACAAGTCACTGGGCTGAAGAACTCTGGAACAAATGTGGTGGTAGCCCCAACCCGTTATGAGTAAGATGCAAATAGGCCTGGCTCACAAGGTTCCTTTTAACAATGACCTTCTCTACAAAATGTTGAACTGCTAAGCATTTTAAAGTAGGAGTAATTGGGTCTTTAAAAATGAATTCATTTGAAAAATAGGTACCTCTCCATCACCTACCTTAAATGTTATGAGTTGTACTATCATAAATAAAGGTGACCCTGGTTCTTATCCTGACGTAGCAATGGCCTCAGGAGCTAATTCTGTACTTCACCGTTCCAGGCCCAGGGGGTGTCCTCCAGCCGGTGCATTTCATATCTGAGAACACTATATAAGATACTGTCACCACTTAATCGGTTTGGATTCATAAGACTCCTCCCGCGCCTGAAAGGAAAATGAATTGTTACCAGGTGAATGGTGGCGCCCCTCTGGAGGCATGGTGGCTTAAGGACTGAGTGCCCTGGAAGGGTACAACAGACAGGGCTCGAAGAGAGTATGCTGTTTTATTAAAAGACATTCCATATAAAAATCCAGCGTAAACATTTATTTGTCAAAGCATTTGTAGAAACGAATCCAAAAGCAAAAAGTTTTTAGATGTATAAATATCAAAGTATAGATGAATGATCCACCAGGATGGATTACACTCGCCCTGAATCTCTACCCTTTAAAGTCCAGGCTCAAGTTCAGAATGCTTTAAGGTTTAAATAGAAATGACCCTCTTGTTTTATTTTGATTCCTCTAAGATCTAGACAAGCATGTCTTTGCAAAAATTATTTTTATATATATATTTTTTGTCGTTTGGGTTAGTTTTTTGAAGTTATATTGTCAAGACAATATTCAGGTGCATCAGCTTTTGAACAGTGACCGTAGTATCTTGTCAGTTGCAAGTATTTGATTAGAGAGGATTTTGTCATCCTTTACAACAGCAGTAAAGAAATAATCCATTTTTCCTTTTCCTGCTCCCTCTGTGCTTCTGTGCCTTTTTATTATATAAGACAGCCCAGTCTTCTAGGAGAAGGAGTTACTTTTCTTTTGTCTAACTTTATAATGCATTTAATTGTACATAAATAGCACTAACATGTCTTTAATAGTTGTCGTTCATCACCTGTGTTGTAGAAGCTTGATTACAGGAAATACCTCTTCTCAGAGAGTAATCCAGATTCAAGTACCAGTACCAGTGAGCTGCCTTGGACAAATGACCAGAAAAGAAAATCCCTAAAACCATATTCTGGTAGAAAAAAGACAAGAATCAGAAGTAGGGTAAAAAGTAAGTTTGGTATATGTCTTCTTTCAAGTCACTTTTCAAATAAATCAGCAGGTATTTTTCAGTACGTGATGGGAGAGGGTAATAAATATATGATCATGTGATCCTCCTTGGCTACCATTACACTGGAAAGGCAAAATGTACATGTGTGAAACAGTACAACAGAATATGGAATTGACCAAAAATTGTTCATTCTGAGGTGTAGATAAATGGAGTAGGAGTTCAGATAAGAGGAATCTGACGTGAGCTGGAATCATTAGAAAAAGCTTGAAGGAAGAGGTGGGTGGGACTGGACCTGATCCTTGGGAAAAGAATAGGATTTGAAGAGCTGTGGAGAAGGGGAAGCATTCTAGGTTAGGTAAAACTACAAGGACAGGCTGAGGAGGCGAAGACAGCGTTCAGGGACAGGGTCTAGAGCAGAGAGTTCATGCTGGGTGCTGAGGAACAAGGTGAATATTAAGAGCTAGACAGTGGAGCAAGCTATAGGAAGTGGGAATTGCTTCTGGCGCGGACGTGTGTAACTGGGAGAGGGGGAAATGAATTTTTGTATTTCTCATACATAAACTTATCCATTGTATGCTTATTTCCTTTCATTTTAGTCTTGCCACTCTTCCCTCCCAGTAGTGGCAGTGACCGTGAGAAAGACGAAGTGAGTATATTTTATCTGGGCTGCCATGTGCCCTTGTGGCATTAACATGACACAGGTCAATCTGTTTAGGGTTAAACTGCATTCAATTCTCAAAAAAACTTGTTTCAGGAATATGAGAATAACAAACCACTGGGTTACTGACATGAAAACAACTGTCAATAAAACTGCAAGAACTCCCAAACATTTAGTAAAGTAAACCTTGGGTAAAGATTTAAGATCTTTCTTCACTGTTCCCAAATGTCGCTGAAAGACTTATTATGAGCAGCGCTTAAAATCTGGGCTATTCTTATTTCCTGCAAATATCTGTGCTTCTAAATTTCCATTTTAAAGTTGGCTTGTTGGTTTAATCCTCCCTTAGTTTTGGTTTGTTGACTTACTACTTTCAAAGCTTTCAGTCATCTAAACATTTAAATTTTTATTTTGCAAGTGGCTGAAATGCCTTCAGGCTTATATACATGTTGAATAAACTCTCCAAGTTTCCTAATTGCCTTCAGTTGTCCTTGTTTTATAGCAAAGAAGTTAAGAATACGGACACCGGTGTCCTCTAGACCAATTCAAAGCCTGGTTTTGCCTGATATTAGCTGAATTACCTCTTTCGGCAGTTGGCTTTTGTTCCCTGTCAAATGATATATATTTATGTGTGTGTATGTATTAAATATATTTGCACACATACACACTAGCGTGTAGTGCCAAGTGTATACGAGTTTTCTAAGGGAGAGGCTGCCGGGATTCTGAGGGCATGAACGGCACCCTGCCTGCCTGTGCAGAAATACCATGCGGTTGGTGCTCCGGTCATAGCTAGTTATCTGCCCCTGACCTGCCTCCTTCCGTCAGCCTGGGGATTGTTGCCCCCTGTGACTCTAAGGAGCTCTCATGTTCTGTAATGACAGAAATAGTTTACAGATTACACCTGTGGGCCAGAGTAAGTACCTAAATATTTGTTGAATAGTTTAATCTGAAATAATGAATTATCAGTTAGAAATAAGCCAAAAGAACAGTTTTTAGTAAATATAGCTTTCAGTTTAAATAAGCCCAAAGAAACATCAAAGCTTTGAGAATCCATGAATTTAAGCTGTACAACCGACAAGAAGTCTATGCTGATTTTCAGTGAGGACATTCCTGACTTGGTACAAATATTGGTATTCAAAATTCACTTCTCTGTGTTGGAGTATAAGAGAATAATTTAGAGCAGGGGTCAGCAAACTTTTCCTGTAGAGGGTCAGGGAGTAAATGTTTCAGACTCTGGGAGCCGTATGGGTTCTGTGGCGACTATTCAACTCTGCCATTGTAGCACACAAGCAGCCTTGGACAATACCTAAATGAATGGTTGTGTCATGTTCCAATGAAATTTTATTTACAAGAAGAGGCAGTGAGCTATGGTTTGCTGACTCCTGATCGAGGGCAATGGCTCTCAGATTTTAGTGATCATCAGAATGATCAGGGTGGCTTGTTAACATGCAGGTTTCTGGGTCCTGTCCCAGAGTTTCTGATTGAGTGGATCACAGGTGGGGCTTGAGAATTTGCATTTCCACCAGGCCCCGACGTGTTGCGATGCTCTGGTCTGGGACCACACTTTGACAACTTTGATTGAGTTGTCTTTGATTCAGAGGTATCAACTGATGTATGACCTAATGTACTTCCAACTCTTAGATCTTATGTTCTTAGCGTTTATTTTCAAATGGAGTAAATCTAATACTTAAATTCTATTAAAGGGTATTGGCGATGTCTTAGAGTTCTTTGATAATTTGTTTTGAGTGGTTGTGAATGTTTAACACTTTTAAAAAGTACTCTATTTTAAGCTAAACTTCTATCACCTTTATAGAAAAATACCTCCAGGCAAAATAATGCCACACCTCCAAAAGTTTCTGGAAAAAAATTTCAGGGTAGTTCTGTCTTTTTAACTCCTGAAGATTCTGCCCAGAAAACAGGTACCTGATTTTCTGTTAAGTTTACGTAGAAAAAATTATGTTTGGGGAAAGATAGTTGGAAATAAAACATTTTTCTTTTAATATCTGTTGAAGAAAGTGTGAAGATATGATTGCCATTCTCTTTAATGTCCTCATTGGCAAAAGATACAGGATATTGTATCTTAATTGTGCTTTCACATTTGAGACCAGCTTGTGCATAGGAATCGCTGGTATTTTTCCTCTTTTAAAGAAGCAATAAAACTCAAATGGTGACTTATAGCAGGGGTTGATAAATATTTTCTATAAAGAACCAGATAAAAGCATTTTTTGCTTTTTGGTCCATATGGCTTCTGTTGCAAATATTCACCTTGGCAGTCACAGCATAAAATCAGCCACTGACAAGATGTAAACCTACAGGCGTGGCTGTGTTTCCATAAAACTTTATTTATAAAACCAGGTGGCTGACCTGATTTGGCCTGATGGGTCAGAATTTGCCAACCATTCACCTATAAGGTTTATCTTAACCCCCACTGTATTTTATTCAAACTGTTCGCATCCTTTAAATTTGTAAGAGTAGGGAGTTTGTTTTGTTCGTCACTGTTACTCTGCAGCTTAGCACATCTCCAGGCACATAACGGCACTTAGTAAGCACGCGACTGACAACCTGTTAGCTTGGCTGCCGCAGGCAGAAAAAAGAGAAAGGGAAATATAGCATTAGAGAGTAAGAGGAAACAAAGGAGTGGGTCCAAGAGAGAGAAAGAGAAGGATCACAAGGCGAGGTGGTAGAATCCTCTCCCATGTCTTTGGGGCCAGATAGGCAGCTACTAAAGATGCTGATCTAGTTGAGGTAGCTGGTTATTCCTTTTATTTACAGATCTACAAACCTAATGCCGATAAATCCCCTGAAAGATACAAAATTTTTTAAATTTAGAACTGTCCCATTTTTTCTGATGGTGAGATTTAATATAGAGAGTAATAGTGCAATGTTATTGCCTAAAGTTGCTCCTTAGTGTGTTTATTCCTTTGAAACTGTTCTCTCTAACACTCAGAACTTCAAAGTCCCCAACCACTGGGCAATCTCTCTTCCTTGGAGCACTCAGGAGTTGAAGAAAATGTATCTAAGGTACTATTTAATTGTTGGTTATTCATCTGGTTTTCAAAAATTAATAGCATATTTGCAAAATGTCCTGGGTTATTTCTTCTTAAGGGATAATGTAGCACCACTAGTTTCTTTTTTCTGCTTTATCTCCCCGAACCCGCCCTGTACATAGTTGTATATTTTAGTTGCAGGTCCTTCTAGCTGTGGGTAGTTTCTTATTTCTTATGTATTTGCGGTGTGTTTATTTTGTTTTTAAGACTGTGAACCAAGAGTCATTGATGAAAAGTACTAGCTTCAAACATAAACTGCAAAACTTGGAAGACAGAGGTAAGAGAACACTAAACTCTTTTGCAGAATAAAGCAAAATTGATCTGATTTTGGTAGATGGGGCTGTTATTCAAATTGCTACAAATAAAACAGCTTTACAGAGTGATTGTGGCCAGGCTCTGGAGAGAGCAGCGTGGCCTGCTTACCAGCTCCAAATGTGCGTGAAGGTCAAGGGGAGAAGCAGAGGCCTTCACTCAGGAACAATGGTGTCTCATGGTGAGAAGCATTCAGCCTGGGACCCACATCCCATCAACCGGCACGCCTCCTCTTTGGCTCACAGGAGGGCTCGGTGGGGGCACCATCCCCACGTAGGCAGGTCACTTGCATTGTATTAGCAATGTTCCAAAAAGTTGTGTGGCTAAGTTATTACAACTTCTGAATTCATTTTCTCATGTAACAGTGGTATAAAGGTTTCCAGGCCAGTTCACAGTGTTGTGAATTAGTGTGGCACCTGACCACTCTTTAGGATGTTTCTGAACTGCTTATTTTTTCTCTACGTTTTAAATTAAGTATCAGGAAGATTCAGATAGTTATAAATTATGTGCAGGATACTTGGTATATCAACATAAGAAACATCTGCAAACCACCAACCATTACTGTTTTGAAACCTGGTCTGTTCCCAGCCAAACCCATCTCAGCACCCTGCATCCCGCTTCACAGCGAACTGTTGATCTTAATTTTGTGTTCGATTTTTAATTTTTCACTTTTACTTTGTGAAAAATATTATACATTCTGAAGAGAATTTAAAACATGTACAGTTCAAAGAATGATTATAAGGTGAACACATATGTAACCACGACTCAGAGAGAGAACTAGAAAGTTCCATTGGCTTAGAATCCTTTCACATGAATCAGACCTTGTTAGTTCCCTCCACCTCTCACAGAGGTAATGACTAGCCTGGCTTTTGTGAAAATCCTGTTGTTTTTTATAATTTTACTTTCTTTATATGCCTCCCTCAATAATATGTAGTTTAGTTTGATTTGATTTGAAATTTAAACAAATGGCATCCTATTGTATATATCTTGTGTGGCCTGCTTCTTTTGCTCAGAATCATTTCTAAGATCTATTTATGCTGATGCATGCAGGTCATGTATATTCATTTTCATCACAATATAGCATTCGGTTATATGAATATACCATAATTTGTCCATTGTAGTGCCGTGGGATATTTGGATTATTTGCAGTTTTGGTTGTTATAAATAATACCACTGTGAAGAATGAGGTACATTTCTCCTGGGGCATATGTGAAAAATATTCTCTAGGTATATTTTTAGGAGTAGAATTGCTGGGCCATAGAATATATATATCTTTAATAGTTTCAGATGTGCCAAACTATTTTTTCCAATATGCTTGTATCAATTTACTTTCCTACCTGATGTGTATGAGTGTTTTGTTGCTCCACATCCTCACCAATGCTCAGTATTTTACAATTTTGACATGTGTGAGTGGGTGAACATATATATTGGTTTTAATGTGAATATCACTGATTAAGGTTAAGCATCATTTTATGTTTATTAGCCAGAATTTCCTCTTTTGTGTAGTGTTTAAAATGTCTTTCCTATTTGTCTGTAGAATTGTCTTTTTATATCAGTATTTAGGAGTTTGTCATCTGTTCTGGACTTGGTTATATGTCTGGTAAATATCTTCTTCCTCTTTGTGGTTTGTACTTCTCTCTGTGTATGATGCTCTCTCTGTATGTCTTTCTGACCACTTTTTTGATAAATAAAAGTTTTTAATTTTAATGAATTCTAATTTATCAGTCTTTTCTCTATGGTTATTACTTTTTTAATAATAAGAAATTCTTCCCTACCAAAAAGTCAAAGATATTCTCATATATTATTTCCTATATTATTATTGATTTAATGCTATATACATTTCTCTCTAAGCATTTCTGTATGTGAATCCCACACATTGTAATATATAATATTTGTTATTATTTTAAAATATTTTTTATTTTGATTTCTTCTCTGACCAAAGGTTACTTAGAAATGTATTTCTTAATTCTCAATGGTATGGGATTTTTCTAGCTGTCTTTTTGCTATTTTCTAGTTTGATTGCATTGTGGCTAGAGAACTTGGTCTGTATCTTTACATCCTTTGAAGTTTTGAGATGTACTTTATGGCCCACTACATGTCAAATTTCTTGAAGGTTGATTTGCGGTTAAAAGAGTGTGCTCCACAATTATTGGGTGCAGTGTCTATATATATGTCTATCCGTTATGTCGCTTTTCTTAACTATGGTCTTCAAATATTTTATATTCTTACTACTTTTTTTCAGTCTACTTACTCTATCAATTGTTGAGCATAGTGTGTGAAAACCTTTCGTTGTGATCATGGACTTGCCAGTCACAGGCAAGTTCTGTTCAGTTTTTCTTTATATAAAATAAAAATGTCCTCAGGTGCTTCTAAATGTAACATAGTTATCCTTATGGTATATTGAAACTTTCGTCATTATGAAGTGACCCCTGTATCTCCAGTAATGTTTTTATCTTGAAGTCTGTTATTTCTTTTGTTTAGAATTTGCATAGTATAATTTTCTCCATCCTTTTATGTTTAACATATATATTTTAATTTTATACATATCACTTGTAAACAGCCTATATTTGGACTCCCCCACACCTTGTATCATAGTGTTTGTCTTTTGAGTGGAACGTTTAGTCCATTTACATTTAATGTAATTATTCCTATATTTGGAATATGTCTACCAGTTTATTTTGTACTTTGTGTGTGACCCAACCATTTTGTTTTCTTTCTCTTATTTTTAAAATTTTGTGTAAGCACTTTTTTCTCATTCCATTTCCCCCCAGTTATTTGTAGTTATGTACTCTATTTCTTTTCACTTACTGGTTAACCTAGAAATAATAACATGCATGGCTTTTCAAAGTCTAACTTTAATCAATAACATTATTTTCCTCCCAGATTATACAGGACCTTAAGACTCCTGAATTCCGTTAGCCTACCCCAACCACATTATGTGGTGGTGTTCTTTATTTTATTTTAAAAGTTAAAATAGTATTTATGTAGTCATTTTCACTTTTACATCCCCAAATTTTTACCACTTTGCTTACATTCTTCTTGTGTCTCACACTGTCTATGTGAGACCTCTTTCTTCCTGCCTAAAGTACATCTTTGGTGAGGGTCTGCTGGTGGGAATATCCTCAATTTTTGCTTGTATGAAAATGCCTGTTTCACCCTTATTCTTGAATGAATTATCGCTGGATGTAGAATATAGATGGGCAGAATTTATCAGTACATCAAGGAAATTGTTCCACTGCCTTCTGTTTTCTATTCTTGCTGATGAAAATTCCGCTGTCAATCTAACAGTCACTTTTTGTAGATAATTTGGCCCTTTTTCCCTCCCTCTGAATACTTCTAGGATGATTTCTATTTATCTTTGGTAATTTTTCACTGATTAAAATTTATTTCAGTGTGGTCGTCTTTTCATTTTGTTCTTCTTGGCATTTGTTAGGGCATCTTGAATATGTGACATAATGTCTTTCCTCAGTTCTAGAAAAGCCTCAGCCATTATCTCCCCAAATATTGCTTCTGGCTCATTCTTCTTGAACTCTAATTAGATATGTAATATCCTGTCACATTCTATTTTCTGTGCCTCTTAACTACTCTCACATTTTTCCACTTCTTTCTCTATTTGCCTGCTGGATAATTTAATTTGCCTCTTCACCTATATCTGATCTGCTATTGAGTCTATCAGTGAATGTTTATTATTATATTTTTTATTTCTAGAAATTGTTTGGTGTTTAAAGATCTGCTAGGTCGTTTTACATAGTGCCCTCTTCCCTGAAGCTATGTTTAAGCTTGATTTTATTTCTTTGAAAAGAGTAGGTGTTTTTAACGTGTGTCTGAGGATTCCAGTAGCTAAAATTTTTGTGAATACCTTTCTGCTGTCTGATTCTTCTGCCACTTGCTCATGGTGCATTGTTTCCTTATGTGCTTAATGATTATTTATCTATTTATTTGCAGCTTCTCATTTCCTTAGAAATTATTTATGATACTTCTCTGAAGCCTAAAATGAAGTGATTTGCTTCTTTATCCTTTTGTTGTTCTTTGTTAGTTTAATGCTCTTTGGCCAGAATTCTACTTCATCTATTTTTGCAACTCTTGCTTTCTTTTTGTTTGCATTTGCCAGACAAACTTGTCCATGATTTTATTTTCAACCTGTATAAATAATTTTGTTTCAGGCATTTTTTTTGTATATAGTATAGTATTGTGTTTTGCTGTATGATCTAATATAAAGATTTTTCTTTGAATAGGTGAGTTAAATCTATTTTTCTTGATATGTCATTATTGTGTGTGATGTTGCCTTTTAAAGGTTTTAAAAATTATTTCACCATATGGTTTGTTTTCTTTTCAAAAATATTTGGTTGGAATTTTTAACTTAGCTTGATTGGGTATAAATTCTTGACTTACTCATTTTTTAAGGACCTTGTGATGTTCCACTGTCTTCTAGGGTTGACCATTTTTCCTTCTAAGTGAATTGAACTTCTTGTTGGAGTGTTCAAAGGATTCCTTGCTTCCTCTCTTTTGTTCATATTCCCCAGTGTCATATCTCTCCATCTAGTAGGTAAAGATCGTAATATGTTTGTTTATTTATTTTGATATACCTGGGGAGACTTTTTCCCTCTGCTTCCATGGATTTTCCCCTCAGGTTTATTGAGGTGTAATTGACGTATAACATTGTATAAAATTAAGATGTACAACTTGTTGATTTGATACACTTATATATTGCAGAATGGTTACCACCATAGCTTTAGCTAACACCTTCATTACATCACATAAGTACCATTTCTTTTTTTGGTGAGAACATTTAAGATCTACTCTCTTAACAGCTTTCAAGTGTATACTACAATGTTGTTAGCTATAATTACTATGCTGTACATTAGATCTCCAGAGCTTATTAATCTTATGACTGGCAGTTTGCACATCTGACCAACATCTCCCCATTTCCCTTACTCTGTAATGTATTTAATATTCAGCTTTTGTTTATATGTGTTCTTGTAAAATATTTTAAAAAAGTAAATGTGTGTAGTTTTCACTTATGTAAATGGTATTATATCTCGTTTCTTATTTCACTCAGCAGTTTTCATACTGGCTCCACCCATTTACATTCCTACCAACTGTGGGCAAGTGTTCCCTTTTCTTCACCTCCTCACCAACACTTGTTACCGTTTCTTGATAATAGCCATTCTAAGAGGGGTGCAGTAATCTCTCATTGTGGTTTTGATTTGCATTTCCCTGGTGATTAGTGATGTTGAGCATCTTTTCCCATGAAATGGCCTGTTAGCCATTTGGATGTCCTCTTTGGAAAAACGTCTATTTAGTTCTTCTGCCCACTGTTTTATTGGATTTGTTGTTGTTGGTTGAGTTGATTGAGTTCTTTATACATTTTGGGTATTAACCCCTTATCTGATAGATGGTTTGCAAAATTTTTCTTCCGTTCTATAGCTTGCCTTTTCATTTTGGTAGTTGTTTCTTATGCTGTGCAGAAGCTTTTAAACTTTTTAAGTAGTCCCGCTGGCTGATTTTTGCTTTTGTTATTTATGCTTTTTGCATCTTACCCAAAAAATGATTGCCAAGACCAATGTTGAGGAGCTTCTTCCCTACATTTTCTTCTAGAAGTTTATAGTGTCAGTGTTATGTTTAAGTCTTTGATCCATTTTAAGTTAATTTTTGTCCATGGAGTAAGATAAGGTTCTAATTTCATTGTTCTGCATGTGTTTATCCGGTTTTCCCAGCACCATTTGTTGAAGAGACCATCCTTCCCACATTAGGTATTGTTCGCTTCCTTGTTGAATATAAGTTGACCATATATGCAGGACTTAATTTGGGGCTCTCTGTTCTGTTCACTTGGTCTATGTGTCTATTTTTGTGCCAGAACCATACTACTTTTATTACAATTAACTTCGTAGTGTAGTTTGTTTAGCTTGGTTCTAACAGTTCTCCAGGCTGGCGATTAGAAGCCTTTCTTTTGTTTTTCAGAAGGTGGCACTGTAGCACAAGAGTTGGTTTCTCTTACTGGTGCTAACTCTCACCTCTACACTTGGGAGCACACGTGAAAAAAGCTGGTGACAGAGTAGGGGGAGGTGTGGGCTTAGCACTTGGGGCTTTTGGGGGTGCCTGCAGCCCAGTAGGGGGATCCTCCAGTGCGGGAGTCCCAGAGGTCCATGGGTGGACCTCCTCTAAAATCTCAGAGTAGACAGCAGAAAACATGTTCCTTCAATGATCTTTGCCTTCTTTCTTTTCCTCTCCCTCCTCCCAGTCAAGGAGGTCCCTCTTCAGAAATCCAGGTGTTGTGTACAGAATTGTGTCTTTCCAGATGCACGGCTAGGCGGTTATCACTCACCACGTTCACTTTCCACCTCCCTTTTCTGCCACTCTGAGCAGTGGCAGTGGCAGCTCTCGGGAACGGGGCCACCTCAGCTCATTCTTCCCTTTCTTCTGCCTCCAGACTCATCTCTATCCCGTTCCAAAGGCTTGCCAAGTTCTCTTGTCAGGCAGGCTAGGCCTCCACGAATTATCTCCCTTGAGTGTCCACCCAGGTTTGAACTCCCCACATTACCTTTGTCAGCAATGGCAGCAAGTGGGGCAAGCTCATGACTTCCATGGATCCGCAGCCTCCTCTGAGATCCTCTCCAACCACTTTTGCACGCACGGGTGCGAGGATCTCTGGGGGTCCTAGTGTACTGTGCAGAGGAACTTTTGTTTAGTTATGGATGTCAAGTTAGTTGTAAATCAAAGGGGAGAGAAAAACGAAATGACTCATGGTGCTATGATGCTGACATGACCAGTATTTTACTGTTTTTGATGTTATTATGAACAAGGCTGTTTTGCTTCTTTTTCAGACAGTTTGTTAGTGTATTGAAACACAGCTGATTTTTGTATGTTGATTTTGTATCCTTTAACTTTACTGAGTTTATTTATTCTGAGAGTTTTTTGGTAGAGTTTTTAGGATTTTCTATATATAAGATCATATCTTCTGCAAACAGAGATAATTTTATGTATTCCTTTCCTATTTGGATTCCTTTTATTTATTTTTCTTGCCTAATTGCTCTGGCTAGGACTCTCGGTACTATGTTGAATAGGACCAGTGAGAGTGGGCACTTTGGTCTTGTTCCTGATCTTAGGGTAAGAGCTTTCAACCTTTCACCCTTGAGTATGAAGTTAGCCGTGGGGTTGTCATTTATGGTATTTATTATGTTATGTTCCTTCTATACCCAATATGTCAAGAGTTTTTATCATGATAGGATGTTGTGTTTTGTCAAATACTTTTCTGCATCTATTGAGATGATCATATGATTTTTATCTTTTGCTCTGTTATTGCGGTATATGCATTGATCTGCATATGTTGACCAATTCTTGCTTCCTGAGGATAAATCCCACTTGATGATGGTGTATGATCCTTTAAATGTGCTGGTGGATTCTGTTGGCTAGTATTTTGTTTATAATTTTTCTGTCTATATTCATCAGGGATATTGGCCTGTAGCTTTTTTTTCCCTGTGTTGTCCTTGTCTAGCTTTGGTATCAGGGTGATACTGGGCTTGTAAAATGAGTTTGAGAGTGTTCCCTCCTATTCAATTTTTTGATAGAGTTTGAGAAAGATTGGCATTAATTCTTTAAGTCTTTGGTAGAATTCATCAGTGAAACCATCTGGCCCTGGGCTTCTCTGTGTTGGGAGGCTTTTGGTTACTAATTCAATCTCCTTACTTGTTCTTGATTTGTTCAGATTTTTTATTTCTTCATGATTCAGTCTTGGTAGGTTGTATGTTTCTAGGAATTTATGCACTTTTTCTAGTTTTTTGAATTTGTTGGTGTATAACTGTTTCTTATGATCCTTTGTATTTCTGTAGTATCAGTTTTAATGTCTCCTCTTTCATTTCTGATTCCGTTTGAGTTGTCTTTTTTTGTTGTTGTTTAGTTAAGCTGAAGTTTTGTCAATTAAATATCTCTTAGTTTCATTGATCTTTTCTATTATTTTCTGGTTTCCAATTCATTTGTTTCTACTCTGATCTGTCCTTCCTTCTGCTAAGTTTGGGCTTAGTTTGGTCTTCTTTTTTCTTTGAGGTGCATAGTTAAGTTGTTTACTTGAAATCTTTCTTTTTTCTCAATGTAGGCATTTATCACTATGAACTTCCCTCTTAGAACTGCTTTTGCTCAATCCCATAAATTTTGGTATGTTTTCATTTTCATTTGTTTCAAGATATTTTATTATTTTCCTTTTGATTTCTTTGACCTATTGGTTGTTCAGGAGTGTGCTAATTTCCACACATTTGTTTTCCTCCTGTTATTGATTTCTAGTTTGATACTGTAGTATTAGGAAAAAGATACATGGTATAATTTCATGCTTCTTAAATTTGCTAAGATTTGTTTTGTAACCTACCATATGATCTATTCTGGAGAATGTTCTGTGTGTGCTTGAGAAGAATATGTATACTGCTGCTGTAGGATGGAATGTTCTCTATATGTCTGTTTTGTCCTTTTGCTATAAGGTATAGTTTAAGTCCAATGTTTCCTTATTGATTTTCTGCCTGAACGATCTATTCATTGTTGGAAGTGGGGTATTGAAGTACACTACTATTACTGTATTCCTGTCTATTTCTTCCTTCAAGTCCGTTAATGTTTGTTTAATATATTTAGGTGGTCTGATGTTGGGTGCATAAATGTTTACAATTGCTATATCCTCTTGATGAATTGACTCTCTTATCATTATATAACAACCTTCTTTGTCTTTTATACAGTTTTTGACTCAAAGTCTATTTTGTGTGATATAAGTATAGCTACCTCTACTCTCTTTTGCTTACCATTTGCATGAAATATCTTTTTCCATGTCTTCCCTTTGAACCTATTTGTGTCCTAAAGTTGAAGTGAGTCTCTTATAGGCAGCATATAGTTAGGTCTTTTATTTTTTAAATCCCTTCAGCCACTCGATGCCTTTTGATTGGAGAATTCAATCCATTTGCATTCAAAGTAATTATTGATAGATAAAGACTTACTAATGCCATCTTATTAATTGTTTTCTGGCTATTTTATAGTTCCTTTGTTCATTTCTTCTTCTCTTGCTGTCTTCTTTTGTAGACTGATGATTTTCCATAGTGGTATGTTTGATTCCGTCTTCTTTATCTTTTATGTATCTACTGTAGATTTTTGCTTAGTGGTTACCATAAGGCTTACATAAAGCATTAGATATATAATAGTCTATTTTATTTAACAACTTAAGTTCTACTGCATGCAAAACCTTTACCCTTTGCCTCTCCCTCCCTCCACATTTTATGTTTTTGATGTCATAATTTACCTCTTTTTACATTATGTATCCATTAACAAATTATTATGGCTATAATATTTTAAAATATTTTCCTCCTTTAATCTTTATATTAGAGTTAAGTGATTAACATGTCTCTATATTATAGTATTAGAGTATTCTGAATTTGGTGTACTTACCTTTACCAGTATGTTTTATATTTTCTTATGTTTTCATGTTACTGATTAGCCTTCATTCATCTCAAGGAACCCCTTTCAGCTTTTCTTGTTAGGCAGACATCGTGGTGATGAACTCCCTCAGCTTTTGTCTGGGAAAAGCTTTATCTGTTCTTCATTTCTGAAGGACAGCTTTGCCAGGTAAATGATTCTTAGTTGGCAGTTTTTTCTCTTTCAGCACTGTCTGCATATCATCTCACTCTTTCCTGGCCTGCAAGGTTTCTGCTGAGAAACCTGCTGGTAGCTTTATGAGGGTTTCCTTGTATGTGAGCATTTTTTTTTCCTCTTGCTGCTGTTAAGATTCCCTCTTTGTCTTTGATTTTAGACAGTTTTCTTATAATGTGTCTTGGAGAAGACCTTTTTGGGTGAAACTTTTTGAGGACTTATGGTCTGCATAAACTAGGATGTCAAATCTCTCCAGATTTGGGAAATTCTCAGTCATTATTTCTTTAAGCAAGATTTCTGCTCCTTTCTCTTTTTTCTCCTTCTGGGATTCCAAGTATGCAGAGGTTGTTTCCGTTAGTGGTATCCTATGATTCACATAGGCTGTCTTTACTCTTTTTCATTCTTTTTTCCTTTGTAAATGATCGGTCTTTGACATCATAGATTCTTTCTTCTGCTTGATTAAGTCTGTCGTTGATACTCTCTATTGCATTTTTCATTTCATTCATTGTGTTCTTTGGCTCAAGAATTTCTGTTTAGTTCTCTCTTAATTTCTATCTCTCTTTTAAACTTCTCATTTTGTTCACATATTATTTTCCTGAATAATTTTTTTTAAAAAGCATTCGATAAATATTTGCTAGGGACCAGAATAAGGAACTTAGAAAATCCTAGCATTTAATGATGAACCTCAGCATAATTCCATATTTGAATAATCATTTATACAAATAAATATTTATTATCAATTGACATGCAGATTTTAAACTGCATTAATCCTTACAAAAGATATTTTAGTAGTTCTCATCAGACTGAGAAACTTACCAGTGAAGAGTGTCTTTAATTTTTCATATTCTCAGCATAGTAAACATTGGCAGAATAAACAAAAGAATTGGCATTGGGAAAGTGCCATAAACATCATGGGGATTTTTTGGTGAAGTCTTGCCCATTGAAGGCTGTTGGCCTTTGTCATTGAAGGCCACCGGGTGTCACTTCAGAGTAAGATTTCAGAAGTCCCTTAACTTAGAGGAACTTAGCTATTAACCATCGATTTGGTTCTGTGTAGCATTAAAAATCATTTTATCAGAAGTATGAATAAATAAATGCAATATGGATACCAAACTATGTTCACTAAAACCTGTGCCCAAAAGGCTACCCAGAATAAGTTCAGAAGCTCCTTGGATTGCAAAAGTCTTTAATTTTCATGGAAATCAGGAAAGCTGTATTCAGAAGCAAGAGCAGCCTCCCCCCCACCAGCTACCAACAAACAAATGGAGTAGCATGGTATGAGATTGCTTTAGTTTCACCCACAGTGTATTTACAGTTTGTGTTCATTTTTGAGGTGTTTTGTGTAGGTAGTTTTAATCCCTTTATGAGAATATTGAAAAGTGCTGGTTAAAATGGGCTACAGTTACCATGGAAATCAAACTGCACCAACTGCATCACTGAGGAATTGCAGCCTTTATGAGGCACCAGTTCCTCTAGAGTAGCCTGTGCTCTCTGGAGAGCCAGCCCTTCCTTTGTTACAGGTAAAGGACTTTACAAGATTGTCCCCTCAAAAAGGGTTCTGTTTGCCAAATTATTTCCATGTCCCTGAAGTGGTCCATCTGCACAGTCCCTTGTTAGTAGATTCACAAATTCCAAGCGACTCATTCAAGGGTAACCACGTTATTTACAGTGTTCCTGGATTCCTGTCTCCCCTGAGTGTAATTATTATCTGTGTCAGCAGATACTCATTTAACATAGGTGGTGCGTGGACATGATAAATTCAAATTCAAGGCCATGTTTTGAGCTGTTGCTAAAATATGTTGTCACAAAACAAAACAAATCGAGAAGGGGCAGAACAAGCAGGAAGGAAAGAAATGTAATAGTTGTTCTTCAATGCCCAGGTGGGGCTAGCCGAAATCCTTTCTAAGTGGCTTCTTTGCACCCAGACTGAGTATAGACACCATGTGAGATTTAAGCATGAGTGCTGGCTGTTTTGATGCTGGAAGAGAAGGATGTAGCTGTACCTGGATCCTTTCCTTGATTTTTAAAAATCTTTTACTCTTGAAACAATGCAATCCCCTAGAAAATAGCTATCCGAAATTTCCAACAAGTGCACACACCTAAATCTGAGAGCAATGAGAAGAAAGACGTAGTGGCTCCTGTAAGGTAACTCTCCAAGTTGAGAGTATTTCTTACGCTTTTCTTATTTTTATTATGGAGAGGCTGGATATTTGCTCTTTCTTTTCCAAGTTCTGCAGAGTGGGAATGTGATCCCTCTAGTCAAGCTTTCAGTTTATGAAAATTCTGTTCTAGCAAACTAACTAGGGTGTCCCGTGAAGATCGCCACTCATGCGTGACCATTTGATCTATATAGCTGGTAGTATTAATTCAGTCCTTCCTGCTTTGGGATCATCCTTTTCTCTCAGTTAGGTATTTATTAGCTCTCTTGTTTTACCTTTCTTGTTTTGCTGTTTCCTTTTTTTCCCCTTTAATAGAAAATAATCTAAGTTGACATTTAAGCCTAGGTTATTTATTTTTCTTAAAAATGTATCCTCTATTTTACCACAGAGCATGAGCTATTTTAGCACTAACTATTCTGTATTTTGCATAATTCTAACAGCAAAATTCTCTTTCTTTTCCTTTTGTCACTTGAAGTTTATGATTGGTGTTTCTTACTATGGCACTATTTCTAAAAATTATTGTATTTACCATTCCTCCCAAAAGGTAATTTAAGCAGATCTTAAAATGTTAAGTTGATTATTTCTATTTGTCTGTTAATGTAGTAGGTATTTGGGTCCCTAAAGTTTTTGATATGCTTCTATCTCTACCCTCACTGCTCGTGTAAGATAATTAGAATAAATTCTTATTTATTTTACAAGGTTCTTTTTCTGGATATAAAGTGTCCTGTTTCAGGGGAGCTTGGATATTCTGCAGCATTCATTCAATGAATGTCTATTGAATGTCTCCTACAGTCCAGGCACTTTTCTAGTGCTGGATATTCTAGTGAACAAAACAGACAAAATGCCTGCCCTCGCTGGGGCTTCCCTTCTAGTAGGGGAGACAGATAATACGCAATAAAAGTAAAACATGTAGTATGTTATATTGTGATAAAGGCTGGGAAAAAATTTATCAAGGAAGGGGATTTAAAATGAGAATAGTATTGAAATGTTAGGTCTGATGGCCAGAGGAAAGCGTAGTGCAGATATATGGGGGGAAGATTCAAGGCAGAGTAACAGCAAGTGCAAAGGGCTTGAGGTGAGCATGTGCCTGGGGTGTCTGAGAAACCACAAGGAGACCAGGGTAGAGCAGCTGAGAAACTTGCTTCTGCTTCTCCGCTGTCTGCCAACCATATTGTACAGCTCCTCGCATGTAGTAACATCAAATATTCATTGAGTGAATTAATGAAATTGGCTTCCAGAACTTTCAGAGGGAAAATCAACAGTGACTAGCTAGATATGTGAGGAGAGGGTGAAAAGTGAGATGGCTTCATGGCTAAGCTGTGTATGGTGGGGAAGAAAGAGTGGTTTGGGTGGGGAGGAAAAGCAAAGAGTAGGTTTTGAGATGGAGACATTGAGTAGGCAGTTGGAAACACAAGTTTGCCACTTAAGAAAGCTCAGGCAAGAGAGAGATTTGGGAGGTGACAGTTGAAGATATGGAACTGATGAGATCCTCCAAGGAGGTGGCCTTGGACAGGGTCACGGTGTGGGAAAGCAGAAAGAGGTGTGGGTTCATGCAGTAGGCAGGACCTCAGGCCTTGATGATGGAAGAGAAGTGGATGGTGAAGAAAAGCAGGAGTTGAGCCTAATGCTGGTGCTCGATTGACAATGGTGGTGCCATTGATGAGACTGGGTGCCAGATGGGGCAAGGACATGTTTGGGGTGAAAGTGAATATCACAATAGAAAATATTTAGTAAATGCCAAATTGGGAAGAGGACCTGTATTTAAATCTCGTAAGCTGAGGCTCTCAAAGTCACCTGGGCTAGGGAGAAGCCAAGCAGACCTCATTTATGAGGTAGCCCTCAGTACAGCACAGAAGCTCCAGTGTCACCAGCAGGTGGCGCACTCCACCAGGTGATCCATGAGCTTCCAAAGGCTCGTCTGCTGGGAAACCTTGCTACCTTGCCATTCATCCTGGAGCCCTGGAAGTGTTTTTGATGCCTCCCATTGCTGCTTTTCGTTCGGAATCCGTCTGTACCATGCTAAGCAGAGCGTTCCTAACTGTTACAGAGCTCGTCAAAGGGATGCCTGTTCCCGTGTGTCCTCTTTCAGAGACTTAGTGCTTTGATACTTGTGCTGTTCTTAGTCAACGTGCCAAATGATATGTAATTGGCAACAGGCAGGGAACAAGTTTCATTTGCTGCTGATCAAGGTTAGATATTAACTGGTGACAAGAGGACAAGATAAATTTGGGACAAAAGGAACGTGTGTGTGGTTATTAATGTGCTGTGTCTGCCTTTAGACATATCAGATGATAGTTTTGCTAAGTGGAAACAGTCAAAATTGGAAGAAGATGATGTTCCAGGCTCCCTTTCCTCAGTGACAGAAGAAGCAGACTTGGCAGGTAACATTATGCACCCAGCCAGCCATTCAAGCAAGAGTGTGACAAATGTGTAAGCACTGAGAGTACCAGTGTGAATTACAGGAGAGTTATAGTTTTAAGATCATAGTCGATACAGACCTAAAGACTAAGCATTTTGTCTTCTTGGAGACGAGTAAATTTTTGCGCAAATTATAGATAAAAGCAAGCACCATCTCCTTCTGGCATTCTGATTTCTGCATCTTAACTCTTTATGGCAAGTGTCAGAGTCTAAGGGTTCTTATAAGTCTCTGCTTTAGTTGATAGTTATTAACTACATTTTCATGTTAGAAATATCCACTCTATACCAATGAAGGAGAATGATTTGAAATATCTGCCTATGTGGGGTTGGCCTTCTGGATGAGTGACCCACTGTGTTTTGAAACAGAAGGTTCCAAGAAGGCAAATTTGGAAGCCCAGAGATGGTAGAGGGTGGTGGTTAAGAGCCGGTCGGCCTGGTTCCAGTTCGGGAACTGTTGGTTTTAGCTTGCACAAGTTATGTGATTTCCCTAAGTGTGGACAAAAATAGTGCCTACCGCACACAGGTTTTGTGAGGATTACATGAGTTTATACATGCAAATCCCTTAGAATGGAGCCAGAAAGCATAAAACTTCTGGCACCCGGAAGCTCTTATGCTAGTTGTGCCACCATAGACATGCCCTACCCATTGTGTCCTCCTTGAAGTCTCTTACAACACCTCAGCCTGCTTCTTAGACAAATGTCAGCTGCTCTGATTTAAAGTCCTGGAAAGTTTTGGATGGAATGAGCACTTGCCAGAGAGTGAGGTTTGATGGGACGCAGCATGAAGCACCTGCCACGAGGACCCTTGGCTCAAGCTGGCCTGGTCAGTCATGGCCAGACTCAGCCATGCTGCAGTCACAGCCAGGCAGCCGATGGGGCTTCCATGGATCATATGTGTGCTTCTGAGTCTCCATCCCCTGGGCAGATGATGGACTCGGCACATCGACTTCAAGCACTTTGTTAGTTTTACTTAATGTTCTGTTTTTGTTGTTCAGAAGGCATTTCTACTCCATCCCTAGAAGTTGTGCCAGAGAACTTGAATGATTCTTCCATTATCACAACCTTTGAAAACTTCACTAGAGAACTGAAAAGACAGTACGAGGTAATGGTCTACTGAGAATGAAAAGCTAGCTTGTTATGAGTTTAAAGTAACAAGCTCGTATTATTCATTAGTACCATTGTTATCCTTCGTATGTGAAGGTGCTTCTGAGTCTCTGGGGAAGTATATTTGTCTTAGCTGTGGTCACTGATTTTAGTGCCTTTGCGAATCGTAGTTTGTATTTATCATACAGCTATTCAGTGTCGATTTGCTACAGTGGGACCAGATGGATCTATATGGAAATCAGACTTGTGGTTTGGTTTCGTTGATAGGATTCTCAAACAATTGAACTACCAGGGAGCAATGATCAGGTCACAGTGATAAACAAGGAGGAAGGGGGAGAAGCGACCGTGTAGATAAGACAAAATGGACAAAGATGGAGGTGGTCAGTTGAGTAGTGGCAGATCTGAGACACTGCACATACAGGCTGTCCCCAAACCTCGTCTACAAAATAAACCTTGGAACTATTTCAATCCTCTCCTTTTTTTGTCCTATTGTTTATAAATCCGTAATGAGTTACTTATTGAGAAAAGTATTTTACCCTAACATACATTCATTTAACTAACTTGGAAGATCTCCAAAATCTGATCTTATTTTCTGCAACACTAATGGAAGCGAATTTATAATGGAAACTTGTTTGTGATATTCAGTCTGTATATTGATTGCATGGATGTAAGTTTTCCTATTTTAGCTTATTGTTCTTCACTGGTACTAAACCTGAGATAATACATGCCAGTGTGTGGCATGGGGCCTCATCACAGTTCTCTAGTGATAATGTTTGCTATGAATATTGCATGCTGGCAGCATTTTTTTAATACAAGGTCTGCACTCGATTTATGGAGTTATGTTTAATGTGATTATTTTGTTGTTATGGTTTAGTTAAGGTACAGAAGGAGTCTACTTCATTCAAAAAATGTAAAGCAAGCACCGGATTGCCTAATGAAACTTTTAAACCAGATACATCAGTGCAGGTAAGTGGGTTTCAAAACAAGTTCATGGAAGCTCACAAGCACTGTTTGTCTCATGACCACTGGGCTGGGGCCGCGAGGAGTTGAAGCCTGAGCACATGTGAGGTTTCATACATCGCTTAACCCTTCCAGAGTTCTGGTTCTTCACTCATACAATGAGTGATTGAACTAAATGCCCTCCTTAAGCCTCTTCGTGGTCTACCATTGTTATGATCCTAAAATACTACCCTTAAAAAATTCATAGTCCCAATGTGAAGACAGGGCAAGCATGGATATATCTATATATCTATATTAAAGAAATACTGCATAAATGATATGTGGTGTATACATATGTGGTATATAAATGATATTGGGATATCATCCAGTGAAATTCTGATACGTGCTACAACATAGATGAACTTTGAGGACGTCATGGTATGTGGAATAAGCTAGATATAAAAGGACAAGTATTATATGATTCTACTTATATGAGGTTCCTAGAATAGGCAAATTCATAGAGGTGGGACATAGACTAGAGGTTTACCAGGGGTCGAGGGAGTGGGAAATGGGAAGCTGATATTTAATCAGTATAGCGTTTCTGTTTGGGATGCTGGAAAAATTCTAGAAATGGATGGCAGGGAACATTGCATAACATTGTGAATAAACTTAATGCCACTAAGTTGTACACTTAAAAATAGGTAAAAGGATAAATCTTATGTGTATGTTGCCACAATAAAAAAAATGCTACACATCCATGCACACGCACCCCTATGACCATGTAGCAAGAAGTACAAAGGTGCCAGGATTTGAGAGAGATGTGAAGGGTGGGAAAGGAGAGTGGAGAGATGGGTTTCTGTGGTGATCACGGTTAATTGAGAGCGATTCCAATGGAAGTTCTTCTGGAGTGAGGTTTTGGAAACAAAGCTTTGAATAGTGTAAGGAAGATGAGTATAGAGATTGATCTTGTGGGAGAGAATGGCCTGTAAATGAAGGCGGGAAGAAGACGATGGCAGGTCAGTTTGCTTAACAGAAGAAGAAAGTTTCTTAGGGCATAATATATCATGTGAACAGAAATTTATAATTTTTTTCAAACTTTTATGCACTCAATGTCATTTGACTCTCAAAACAAACCCGTGAAGGACTTTGGACTTGTGGAATGCCCATTATCTTTCAGAGGGCATACATTCATCCATCTTTTCATTCAGCAAGTGGACACTGGGCAGCGCTAGGTACACGTCCTGTGCTAAGTAGGCGAGAGCAGTGTGAAGAAGGTCTCGGAGCTTCTTGCCTTCAGGGGACTTCCAGCCTAATGGAAAAGACAGATGATAAGCAAGCAGACAAATAAGCAGTCTCTATGGTGGTTAGATACAGAATAGCAACTGTTAGAAATTTCAGGACTAAAACGTTTAGGTGGAAAAAGAGTTCATTAGCCAATTTCAGCTTCAGGGTCAGCGGAAGGCAGGGAGCAGTGGGGAGCCGTGGTTGGTGTAGTGGCTTCTGGCCCAGGTCTGGCTTCAGTGTCTTCTTCCCTGGAGTCATCTCTGCTTCGCTCTGCTAAGTATGATTTTGAAATACCAGCTTCCTCCGGGCTTCTGGCGAAAGGCGAAATCAAAGTTTGCATAGTTAAGTTTCTAGGGGTGAGGGTGGGCAGGCAGGAGGGGAAGAGATGAGAAGAGAGATGTGTATTCTTAAAAGAAGAAATGTCTAGAGAAGAATATGAAGTACTCTTGCGATAAGAGAGTGTCTTTTGTCGCATCCAGGCAGACCCAGTAAAATTTGTTGCTTATATGTTTATCAGACTGAATAAACTAGAGCAGTTTCGCACTTTTGTTCTTCAAGAGCTGAGCAACCTTGAGGAGGCTATTCAGGATCTGAAACACCTTGAGAAGGACGTTCTGGTAAGTTCTTTTTGTTTGTAACATTCTCAGTGACTTAGGATAGAATGCCAGGGTAGAATAACTGCTAACTACTTAAATCTTTTGTTCCGTTTTAGGAATTTTGTAGGAAACAGTCTGACGATCTGAAATCATTCTGTGATCTGCAAGTGTTGAGGTATTTTTTTAAGATTCTTTCTAGAAGTATCTTAGTTGAAGTATGAGGTAATGCTTTGGCTGGAATATGGGTAGTTGATTTTGGTAAAACTTTGCCAAAGTAGCTAAATAGCTACATCTTTTCAAAACAGCCAGTTCTGTGGCACTCCCTGAGCATAGAGTGTGGCTTATGATATCAATCTAGAAGTGTACCTTTTGAGAAAAACAGACAGGATCATCCAAATTTCAGTGCTTTTGATCCAAATTGTTTTATTTTTAAAAAATATTTTAAAAATTAAAATGAGTAGATTTTGAGGAAAATATTGAGATTTCTGAGTATAGTTGATTTGCAGTTATATACTGAATCGTGTTCTTGATAGGATATAGTCCATATATATATATATATATTTTAAATATATATACATATTTTTAAACAACAATTGGGTTTATCCTGCTACGCATTGCTCGTACGGTGATCACTCAGTACACTCTGAGGCTGCTGCTTCTGTCCATTTGGAACATCGTCCCGCTCTCTGGAGTGTGGGGAGTGGGGAAATGGAGAGTGGGGCCCTTCGTGCCTCTGCTTCTGCCCTGGGAGAAATTCTAGTGTTTGCTTTCTGCTTGAGCAATCAAAAGGAATTCCTATATAAATGTGTAATAGCAAAGCTTTATCCACCTGTTGAGAATCAGCTTCTATCACAGAAATCTAAGTCAAATCATTTTAGGAAGGATTTAATTCTGATCACACTAGATATTTCAAACAACAAAAAGTTTTAAAATACGAGTTATCCATCCTTCTGTTACTCCAGTTAACGCGATAAAAAATAATGACAGTATGAGCTATTGATTTTCAAAATTCTTTCATAAACACATCTCCCTCCATGTGCCATTGTCCATGATTAAACTTGGTGTCCTTTAAAACCTCTTCACTGAATGCCCATGGTTGAATGTAAACGGTTCTCAAACTTCTCGGAATTCGGATCTCTTAACGGTTTGGAAATTTATTGAGGCTCCTCAAAGAGCTTTTGCTTTATGAGTCATATCTGAATATTTTCCATGTTAAAAATTGAGACTGAGATTTTAAAAATATATTTACTTAAAAATAACAGAAATAAACCTTTACATATTGTTACAAATAATATTTTTATGAAAAAATAACCAGACTTTTCAAAACAAGGAACATGTGAGAAGAGTAGCATTGTTTTATTCTTTTGTAAATCTCTTTAATATCTGACTTAACAGAAGACAGCTGCATTCTCATAGCCACTTCTGAATTCAGTCAGTTGGGATATCACATGCCACACAGCCTCTGGAAAACTCCGCTATATATTTGTGAAAGAGTAAGAATGAAAAAGACAAATAATGTCTTAGGATATTACTATTATTACCAAAATAGTTTTAACCTCACAGAACCTTTGAAGCTTAGTTTTCTTAGGGGTCCCCAAGGAAAGGGGTCACTTAGGGGTCCCAAAGGTTCACACTTTGAGAACTGCTGATATAAAGCAGTGCTGTAGTAAGCATTAGAGGTTATACTCACTGGTCTTCTGAAACCTGGAGAATTCACTTATTTTGACTAAACCCCAGCTTTTAGACAACTGTCTCTTCAGTTCATACAGATTATATTGTAGAATATTAATTATTATTTGCATTCATCTCCCTTGAGAACAGGCCGCTGTGTGAATTTAGAATACCTCAAAGAATGCAAGTTGCAGGGGCTGGCCCTGTGGCCCAGTGGTTAAATTCGTGTGCTCTGCTTTGGTGGCCTGGGGTTCTCAGTTCGGATCCTGGGCGTGAACCTAGCACTGCTCCTCAAGCCATGCTGAAGCGACGTCCCACATAGCAGAACTAGAAAGACCTACAACTATGTACTGGGGCTTTGGGGAGGGAAAAAGAAGAAAAGAATGCAAATTGCTTCTAAACATATATCCCTCAGCGTTTTGCATTTGGTCTCCTCTCTTCCAAACACCTGAGGAAACCACTGTGGCCTGCAGGTGAGAGATGATGGTGATGCTCTCAGCTCACACTGGGTGCTTCCTGGGCGCCAGCTCTGGGCAAAGTGCTTGAAGTGCTTATGAGAATTAGGTTAATTAGCTTGGTTGAGATCCAGTATCTGGATCTGGTTGAGACCCAGTGTCTCTCCTTTTGTCGTGTTTGCACATCGATGATGACTTTACATATTTTTCTGGGGCGATGAGAAGGACATCCCTCAGACTATATTGTTTCAGCCCCTAGCATAGTGCTACAGGGAGTAGCGATTCAATGCTTTGAGTTGTAGTCATGAAATACGTCTACATGTGTTGTGGGCTAATGATATTGACAGAGACAATGCATAAACTAGAATCAAGTGAAAATGTTAATCTCTTATGTTGATATCCTGAATTGGCCATTGACCTTCTTGGCTAACATCCAGTAATGATCTATGAAATAACTTTATGATATATGTATGTACGTATACAAGTATTCTTATTTTTAAATTGCCTAATGTGAATATAATGCAATGGACCAATTTCTTCCAGGCTTAATCCCATTCAGCCTTCATGAGGAAAACCAAAGCCCAGTTTTATTATCGCATTCCTGGGGTACGTACAAAGGTTTGCTTTGTTCAGTCAATGTGAACTGGAGTAGGGGAAGCAAGCACTAAAAAATGCTCTTACACTTTGTCTATATTGCGTCTTTTCCACTGAGTTTCCTCCTCTTTCATAATATCTCCCATCCTAGAAATTATCCTTTTGGATCCGGGTCATTCATTCAGTCAGTAAATATTTATAATTAAGGCTTGCTCTGCATCAAGCACTAGGCTAAAGATGGAGATACAAAGGTTAACACACAGAGATGTTCCTGCCCCCATTAAGAATAAATTCCTTTAAGGAAGACAAAAAAAGACAAGTAAGCAAATAAAATAATCACAAGTTTACTGAGTGCTTTGAGGGATGCTAACAAGGTGCTTTGGCAGAGAGCAATGGTACGAAGTGTCAGTTTCAGATAGGGTGGTCATCAAAGGTCTGTCTGAGGAAGTAACATTTAGGATGGGGTTTCAAGAACAGGGAGGTACGAGACTTGTGAACAGTTTAAAGCAATAGGATGGGGCAGGGAAGAACCTGACATCGTTGAGGAATCAAAGTTCTTGGATCACAGTGGTGTAAGGGGAACAGTTACCTGAAATGAAGTTGGCAGCATGGCCGACTCTCACTGAGGTAAAGCCTCATTGACCACGTTGAGGAGTTTGAATTTCATACTAAGAGTGAAGGAAAATATGCATGGGTTTTGAGCAAAGGCATTGGGGGTGAGGGTAACATAATCTGATTTATATTGCAAAACAGTAATTCTAACTGCTCTGTTGAGAACTGATTGGAGAAGTGAAGAATAGACGAGGAAGGCTCGACTGGAGGGCTTTGCAGATGGCGAGAAAGGGAGAGACTCCAGATACGTTCTGGAGCTAGAATTAATAACTTACAGACAGATGGAAGCCATAGGTGAAGGAAGGAGAAATAAGGGGACTCCTGGGTTTGTGTCTTTTAGCAACTAGGTGGATGGTGTTGCCAAGTAGAGAATAGGGAAGATTTGGGATGAGAGAATGTGTGGGTCAAGAAGAAACTAGAGTTCATTGTTAACATTCTAACCTTCAAATGTCTATGACATCCAAGTTTTGATGAAAACCTGGAATAATGGACAATTTTCCAGGAAAACACAGTTTAATGAAATGGATTCTTGAATAGATGGGAAAACTTAGGCAAATATTCATAGAAGAAATAGAGAAAGTTGATTAAGAACTATCATACAAGCAAGTATAGACCCAGATTACATCACAGAGGAATTCTACTTGTCCTTTAAAGAAGGATAACTTGAGTGGTCTTGACTAACTAGGACTAAAGGGTAACTTTAGTACTATTCCAGCATATAGAAGAAGAATAAAAATTCCAAGTTGTGTTTATGAATCTTGCGTTGCAATACCAAAACCCAACAAAAATTGCACAGAGAACCATAGAACAATCTCACTTAACTAAGGCAAAATTCTAAGTAAAATATTGGCAAACATAATTTAGCAGCTTATTAAAGGAATAATATGTCATGACGAAGTGAGATTTATTCCAGGAATACAAAGATGGTTTGATATTAGGGAATCTAATAGTGCATTAATTGCTAACAGATGTAGGAGAAAAATCATTATGATTCTCTCCATGTATTTCAAAAAGCATTTGAAAAGAATTCTACATCTGTTTTTTGAATTTTTATAAAACCTAGTAAAATAGTAATAACTAGATATTCTTTAGTAGGATAAATCTCAGTCAAAGGCCAGTATTATGCTTAAGGGAGAAACTCTAGGTGCATTATTACCAAAATCAAGACCAATGGATGGGGAGCTTCAATAACATAGAGGTGTCAATTCTCACATGATGAAGAGCAGAGCAGAGGAAGCAAGCTCTCTATGATAAGGGCGCTCATCCCATTCATGTGGGCTCCACTCTCATGATCTCATTTAATCCTAATTACTTCCCAAAGGCTCTACTTCTTGATACCATCACATGGGGGGTGGGTAGAGTTTCAGCATGTGAGGTTTTGGGGGGACACAAACATTCAGTCTGTAACATGAAGTTAAAGGATTGACAGTCTCTGTGGGGTCAAAAGTTGTGACAGTGGAGGTAGGAAAGCAAGTAGCTTGGAAAAGCCAGGAAGGTGAGGTCAGAAAGTGGAATGTTGAAAATCAAGATTTCAGAGGTGGGAAGTCTGTGTTGACGAAGAAGTCTGAGAGTGCATGGCTGTGGTGAAATTGAAGAAAATGCTGTGGGAGGTGAGGAGTTGGAGAACTGAGAAGCCCGAACATGAAGATAGGTGTCTCCTGACAGTGTTTCAGTGACTACCAAGGCTGACAGGAACCAGGGCTGGGTGAACAGAGGAGCCATAAAGTTGATGGATGCACAGTTCGGACGGATGGCATAAATGTCAGCAGGGAAGTTTCTACAGGAGAGGGAGTAATGATCTGCGTGTGGCAGTGGGGAGCAAAGAGAATCCCTGCTCCTCCACCTGACCATGAAGTAAAGGGATAGCAGAGAAAAAGCTTTCAATTGAGAGAGGGTGTAAGGACAGGTGGTGCCCTAGGAAGTCAGCCACATTTTAGTTAAAAGAAGGAGGCACGGAGATATTTTCTTCCAAGAAGAGGCTGAGGATATCAGGGAGTTTGTTGCTGACTGAGTTGTAGGGGCTGGAGAGGAAGCCCTTGGCTGGCGAAGGGTAGTTGACTGGGGCAGAAGAGGAGACGTATAACCAGCATTAGGCGAGAATGCGGACAATAACAGCTGTCTTTTTGGTGATTACTAAGGCAAAGAGGGATTTGAGACCGGGTGGGATTGACTCAGAGATTTTTAAAGAAGGAGTTTATGGAATTATCACTGTGAACCCTAATGCTTCCCTGGATGGCCCAGTAGCTTGTGGGGCTACCATTCCATGAACTTTGTGGCAGAGTGGTGAGGCCCGCAGAGTAAATAAATAAGGAATGTGCAGAACAACTACCAACTCCTCTGTTCTTGGACCCAGTCACTCTAGGGACAGCCACCATCCCACCCAGTTGGATTCTTTGAATACTCTTTTGTTCATTCTCACAGCATTTAATAATGGGGCTTTTTACACAGATACCAACTCTGAGGTTTTCTTCAATCTAGAGGTCTGAATTAAATTCCCTAAGTGGACCGTGTCCAAATACATTTTTATAAGAATGCAATTCCATTTACCTCAAAGAATATAGTAATTATTTTTTAAGAACATGTGCTTTGTTTTATTTTATTTGAGAATAAATGAAGTGGGTGATTTTTTTAAAACTCCTTCCATGTCCAAAATTGTACTTTGTGATTTTTGACCTGGCAATTCCACTTCTAGGAAATTATCTTAAAGATAAAATAGGACTGTCCAAAGATATGTACAATGATATGCATTACAAACAATTCTAAGGGGGAGATACTGGAAAGTGCCTGATTGCCCAGCTAGTGTTTGGTTAAATAGATTGATACATCTATATGATATGCCATGTAGCCATTAAAAAGAATGATTTAGATTATATTAATTGACTTGGGAAGACATTTAATAGTAAAAAGTAAAAACTTGTTGCAAAGCAGCATATATAACATGATCCCGTTTGTTTTGAATATTAGATGGGGATGTGTATGTTCATTCACTCAATGAACTGTTGAGTCTGTCAGCTGCCAAGTGCTGTCTTAGATGCTGGGAGTAGAACAATACCCAGGAGGTCCTGGACCTTACAGAGTGTACATTCTAGTAGGATAAACAGATGGTAAACAAGTAAACAGATAAGAATTCATTTTAGTGGTAAGTACTAAGAAGGAGAAAGTGTGATGAAGGAGAGACTCATAGCGTGGAAGGAGGAGGGTCAAAATCAAACTTTCCAAAGGAAGTGACATTTGAGCTAAAACTTGACGGGTGAGATGGAGCCAGTGGTGGGGAGAATGGGGGAAGAGCATTTCGGAGGGAATGTCGAAGACAGATGTCTGAGGCTATAAGCCACTTAGTATGTTGTAGAAATTCATAGAGAGCCAAACAAAAGGAGTGAGGGTGGAGTAGCATATGATGAGGTTAGAAGGATGGTGTATGGTGGTGTGGTCATCTAGGGTCTTACCAGCCATGGTAAGGAGATTGGATTTTAGTCTAATTGCGGTGAAAGAGGCAATAGTAAAGGACTCTTCTCCAGGTTGTGTGTGTTTGTGTGTGTGTTGGGCTGGGGAATGGGAGGATGTGGGTAGTGGAGATGGAGTTGGAAGGGTTGCTGATTATATGGTGGGTTATATCAGGAGGGGGGGAAAGAGTAGGATTAAGGATAACTTCCAGATTTGGGGCTTGAGCAGCTAGGTGGAAATTGGTGTCATTTAAGGAGATAGTGAAGATTGAGAAAGGTCCAGTTTCATTGGTAGGGGAAGAGGGCGGATGTGGATAGATATTAAAAGTTTGATTTGGGACATACATTTGATTTTTGATTTCAACATCTGAATGGAGTTCTCAAGTGAGCACTGGAGACTCAAGACTGAAACTCATGGCAGAGGGTTCAGCATGAGACTGACTGAGTTGACTTAGGGACTAAGTATAGAGAGAAGACATGCCAGGACAGAATTCTTGGGCTGCTCCAACATGTTGATGAGGAAGAGTTTTCCAATGAGATAACAAGGACGGGGAGGTGTCACAGAAGATGGAAGTTGGTGTGTATGTCTGTCCAAGTATACATAGTAAGAGGTCTAGATTCTAGAAGATATTCATCAAATGTCAACTGTGGTTATTTCTGTGTGGTGACATTTTAGGTGAATTTACTGTCTATCTTAGGCTGTTCTGTACTTTTAGAATTCAGTCCGAGGTATGAATTATTTTTGTGTAATAAACTCAAACAGCATAATATTTATAGAGAGTTAAATTTGTCCCCTCTCCCTAACCCTCCCTTCTCTCTATGATCCAGAGATAACTGTCTCTTTACAGTTTGGTATATTCTTCCAGACATTTTGTCTATGCTTATAGAAAATGCATACATCTGTCTGCATAAATATACATATGTGTATTTTTAAGTAACATAAATGATATACTAAATATTACATATATTTTTCTTGCTTTGTTCTCTCAACAAGAAAAGTAGGATTCCTTTGTAAGTCAATAATAAGGATCTGCTTACGTTGTTTAATAACCGCACAATACTTTAGGTTATGGGCATGCTAGAACTTACACATTCAATTCCCTATTGATGAACATCCAGACTATTTTAACTTACTATTACAAATAAATCTTTAGTGAACACCCTTCTATATATATCTTGAGTGACTTTCCTTATCAGGAAAAAGTTACTATTTTCTTTTGGGGAAACAAAAATAACAACAAATCTCCAAATCAAAATAGTACTAAAAGAGGATATGGAAAAAAGACTAATCTGGGCTAAGAATATTAGAGTAATTCCCAGCCCTAATGGATAATTGGATCAAATGTGAATTAAATGTACATGTTACAGTTGGTCACATGTAACAGAAATCAGACTCAGGCAGCTAAGCCAAACAAGGGTTTGATTTATCTTCCGTAAGCAGCAGTCCGAGGAAGGTTATCCAGGGCTGGAGCAGCAGCTTGGAGCGGTCATTAGGGACACGGGTTCTTTTAGCCTCTTGCTCTGCCATCCTCCCTTTAGCTTTGAGATTTATAGCCACAGACTGTCTGCTCTACTTCTAGGCATCTCTTCTACGCTCCAGGCGGAAAAGAGGGCATAAATAAAAGGTAAAAGATGTATGCCAGTAGAATCTATTTCTCTTCCTTTTTTAAATTAGGGAAACAGTTTTCGTGAAGCCCAAACCAATAGACTTTTGTCTCCATCTTACCACCCATAACTGAGTCACACGGCCCTCCCTAGTTACAAGGGGAACTGGGGTGGCAAGAATTTGAGCATGCTACTGTGCTCCCAAAAGTGGGGTTCTGTCAATAAGGAAGAAGGGGAGAATAGATGCTGGGTAGGTTACTAGTGATGTCTATCATGCCTGAATGCAATTACATGTGCTGAACACAGAAAAAATGGAGAAATAACTTAAATGGCCCGGGTGATTCTGTCTGCCGTTCTTCTCAATGAGCATGCGCCCCAGTGTTTGCATTAGAGTGGGAGAATCTTTTCCTGCGTTGATACCAGCCCCTACCTACCCATTGTTTTATGAGCATTGAATTGGGCTGAATGCCAGTCTGGTTATTAATGTCATGCATTTTTCACACAGCATGTCCCCAAAAGCCAGCCCAGCCACTTCCTCTGGTACTCCACCCAAGAAATAGCTGTCTTTTCTCCAACATTGGAGGAAAAAATAAACTACTGTGTTAGACTGTTGGGACATGGCATGTATGTCTTCAGAGTGGCTCGTGTTTAAGAGGTTTGTGAGGGTGGTTTAGATTCGAGCCAGTTTTCATTCAGTGCACTGACTTTAGGTCCCAGTGGCCACGTGAGATGCAACTTCACTGGACGTCTGAGTTGATAAAAAGGAGTGATATTCATATATTGGTTCCCTGAGTTCTGAGGGACTGAGAGGGGCATAGTTCAGGCTCGACTAACTCCTCCTCTTTTCCCTTCCCACCAGTCTGAGCTGCCTGAGGATGAAGATGGCTCGGCCACACAAGCGGTGCACCGGTGCTCTGTGCTCATGCATTTTGCTCACTCAGGATGGAGTCCCTGAGAGCTGCAGAGTTGGAACAGAAGATGTTGTTAGTTTGCAGTTGTGTTCTTATCCATTTGTTCACAAAAGTTAACCCTTTGCATTAAAATTTGGTCAGAAAATGGGAAGTTAAGGGACTTTAGCAACTTGGAGTGGTGTTGCTTTTTTTTTAATAGTTTTAAAAGTAAAATTGATTTTTATTTGACAAGTGTCTTTAAGTTATGTGAAAAAAAAACCACCTTGGCATCTGTATACATACTACTTAGTGTATCTTTTGGAGGGAGAATTTAATTTGAATGTGATGAAAATAGCTCAGATGAAAATGGTGTTGTATTTTGAGATAGTTATTATTTCATTTGATCTGCAAACATTTCTAGTTTCTCTGGCACCTTAACAAATCCTCCAGCTTTAGCAGAGGAGAACTATTCATCATGTGATAATTACTAAATGCTCTAATAAAGTCTGAGCACAGCAAGTTGTGAATACAGTTGAGCGCTTGAATTTATTTGAGAAAAATGAAACCTATGCAATTTAAGGCCATCTACAAAGTAAATTTATGATTGGTTAAGTACAGTTATAGCCTTGACCAAAAACAGTTTATTCATTATATAGTATAACAGTGTAAGTTACATAATATAGCTTATTTATTTATTTTTTTAATTTTTTTTTGGATGTACATCATATTTCGAATTCTGTATACATTACATCGTGTTCACCACCCGAACACTAATTATAGTGCATCCCCTCACATGTGAGCCTAATCACCCCTTTTGCTCTCCCCCTTCCCCCCTTCCCCAAAGGTAACCACCAGTCCAATCTCCAATGCTATGTGTTTGGTGTTTTTTTTTTGTCGTTTTTATCTTCTACTTATGAGTGAGATCATATGGTATTTGACTTTCTCCCTCTGACTTATTTCACTCAGCATAATACCCTCAAGCCCCATCCATGTTGTCACAAATGGCCGGATTTCGTCATTTCTTATGGCTGAGTAGTAGTCCATCGTGTATAAATACCACATCTTCTTTATCCATTCGTCCCTTTATGGGCATCTAGGTTGCTTCCATGTCTTGGCTATTGTATATAATGCCACAATGAACATAGGGGTGCAAGTATCTTTATGCCTTTGTGTTTTCAAGTTCTTTGGATAAATACCCAGCAGTGGAACAGCTGGATCATATGGTAGATCTATCCTTAATTTTATGAGGATACTCCATACCGCTTTCCATAGTGGCTGCACCAGTTTGCACTGCCACCAGCAGTGAACAAGTGTTCTCTTCTCTCCACACCCTCTCCAACATTTGTCGTTTCCTGTCTTGTTAATTATAGCTATTCTGACCGGAGTGAGGTGATACCTCATTGTAGTTTTGATTTGCATTTCCCTGATAGCTAATGATGTTGAGCATCTTTTCATATGCCTGTTGGCCATCCGTATATCTTCTTTGGAGAAATCTCTGTTCAGGTCTTTTGCACATTTTCTAATTGGATTGTTTTTTTTGTTGTTGAGCTGTATGAGTTCTTTGTATATTTTGGATATTAACCCCTTGTCTGATATATAGTTTGCAGATATCTTCTCCCAATTGTTAGCTTGTCTTTTCGTCTTGTTGATGGTTTCCTTTGCTGTGCAGAAGGCTTTTAGTTTGATGTAGTCCCATTTATTCATTTTTTCTTTTGTTTCTTTTGCCCGGTCAGACATGGGACTTGAAAATATGCTGCTCAGACCAATGTCATAGAGCGTACTGCCTATCTTTTCTTCTAGAAGTCTCATAGTTTCGGGTCTTACATTCAAGTCTTTAATCCATTTTGAGTTGATTTTTGTGCATGGTGTAAGGGAATGATCTACTTTCATTCTTTTGCATGTGGCTGTCCAGTTTTCCCAACACCATTTATTGAAGAGACTCTCCTTTCTCCATCGTATGCTCTAACGTGCGGGTTTACTTCAGGGCTCTCAATTTTGTTCCATTGATCTGTGTGTCTGTTTTTGTGCCAGTACCATGCTGTTTGGGTTACTATGGCTTTGTAGTATATTTTGAAATCAGGGAGTGTGATACCTCCAGCTTTGTTCTTTTTTCTCAGGAATCCTTTGGCTATTTGGGGTCTTTTGTTGTTCCATATAAATTTTAGGATTCTTTGATCTATTTCCGTGAAAAACATTGTTGGAACTTTGATAGGGATTGTGTTGAATCTATAGATTGCTTTAGGAAGTATGGACATTTTAACGATGTTAATTCTTCCAATCCAAGAGCACAGAATATCTTTCCATTTCTTTGTGTCTTCTTTGATTTCTTTCAACAATGTTTTATAGTTTTCAGTGTACAGATCTTTCACCTCTTTGGTTAAGTTTATTCCTAGGTATTTTATTCTTTTTGTTGCAATTGTACATGGGATTGTATTCTTAATTTCCCTTTCTGCTACTTCGTTGTTAGTGTATAGAAATGCAACCGATTTTTGTACATTGATTTTGTATCCTGCAACTTGACTGTATTCCTTTATTATTTCTAAAAGTTTTTTAGTGGACTCTTTAGGGTTTTCTAGATATAAAATCATGTCATCTGCAAAGAGTGACAGTTTCACTTCTTCTTTTCCAATGTGGATCCCTTTTATTTCTTTTTCTTGCCTGATTGCTCTGGCTAGGACTTCCAATACTATGTTAAATAAGAGTGGTGACAGTGGGCATCTTTATCTGGTTCCTGTTCTTAGAAGGATAGCTTTCAGTTTTTCTCCATTGAGAATGATATTTTCTGTGGGTTTGTCATATATGGCCTTTATTATGTTGAGGTATTTTCCTTCTATACCCATTTTATTTAGAGTTTTTATCATAAATGGATGCTGTATCTTGTCAAATGCTTTCTCTGCATCTATTGAGATGATCATGTGATTTTTATTCTTCATTTTGTTAATGTGGTGTATCATGTTGATAGATTTGCAGATGTTGAACCATCCCTGCATCCCCGGAATGAAACCCACTTGATCATGATGTATGATCTTTTTAATGTGTTGTTGTATTCGATTTGCTAGTATTTTGTTGAAGATTTTTGCATCGATGTTCATCAGTGACATTGGCCGGTAATTTTCTTTTTTTGTGTTGTCTTTGTCCGGTTTTGGTATCAGGATGATGTTTGCTTCGTAGAATGAGTTAGGAAGCCTCCCCTCCTCTTCATTTTTTGGAAGAGTTTGGGAAGGATAGGTATTAAGTCTTCTTTGAATGTTTGGTAGAATTCACCAGGGAAGCCATCTGGTCCTGGACTTTTATTTTTTGGGAGGTTTTTGATTGCTGTTTCGATCTCCTTACTGGTGATCGGTCTATTCAAATTTTCTACTTCTTCTTGGTCCAGTTTTGGAAGGTTGTATGTTTCTAAGAATTTATCCGTTTCTTCTAGATTATCCAATTTGTTGGCATATAGCTTTTCATAGTATTCTCTTATTATCTTTTGTATTTCTGAGGTGTCCATTGCAATCTCTCCTCTTTCATTTCTGATTTTATTTTATTTGAGCCTTCTCTCTTTTTTTCTTGGTGAGTCTAGCTAAGGGTTTGTCAATTTTGTTTATCTTTTCAAAGAAGCAGCTCTTGGTTTCATTAATTTTTTCTATTTTTTCAATCTCTATTTCGTTTATTTCTGCTGTGATTTTTATTATTTCCTTGCTTCTGCTGATTTGGGGCTTTGTTTGTTGTTCTTTTTCCAGTACCTTTAGGTGCGATTTTAGATTGTCTATTTGGGATTTTTCTTCTTTGTTAAGGTACGCCTGAATTGTATAGCTTATTTATTAATAGTTTAATCTGCCTGAAACAGATGTTTACAAACCCAATTTGTCGTCATCTTTTCTTTAGAATTTTTTAATGAGCTGTGTTTTTGTATGTTGTTGTAAGCTTTATAGAGTATAAGAGCACTTATTTTTTATGTCCAAAAGATTTAATTAACCTCATTTAATTTACATATTCCAGTTTAAGGCTCACAATTTCTGGTGACCTGGAGTTGTATGGATTTCAGAACCATTACAATGACTGTCTGCATTGAAGGACATTTCAAGAATGTATGTGGGGGCCGGCCCCGTGGCCGAGTGGTTAAGTTCACACACTCTGCTTTGGCAGCCCAGGATTCACCAGTTTGGATCCTGGGTGAAAACCTAGCATGGCTCCTCAAGTCATGCTGTGGCAGCGTCCCATATAGAAGAACTAGAGTAACCTACAACCAGGAAATACAACTATGTACTGGGGCTTTGTGGAGGGGAGAAAAAAAATGAGGAAGATTGGCAACAGATGTTAGCTCAGGGCCAATCTTCCTCACAAAAAAAAAAAAAGGAAAAAGTATACCTTAAAAAAAAAATGTATATGACTTCCAGTAACTAGTAAACTTATGTCTGAGCACTGTTCTCTCCAAGCCTTGAGTTAGCTCATGGGGTGAATGTTAGGTTGCCTAAGAGGTGATCTTAGCTAGGAAGAACTTAGTCTAAAGACATCCAGGTAACTGAAAAATCTCAAAGCTGTGTATGGCAAGTGCCATAAATGACATGTAAACTGAGCACCATCAGAGCTGTGAGGAGGGAGAGGTCATTTTGTTGGGGGGCTATCAGGAATGGCTTCCTGGAGGAGAAGTGCCATTTGAGATAGATCTTAAAGGATGGGGAGGGTTTTTCTATGGTTAGCAAAGAGAGACTAACATGAATAAAGGAACGGAGACAGAAAAATGCAGCATTTGTTCAAGGCCATAGTACTATGGAGTATTCGCAGAAATTAAATTTGGCTTGGCCCGAACTGAAGTGCCTTTCCTGGCTTGATTAGAAGGACTTTATCCCGCAGGTAAGAAAGAGCCACTGAAGACTTCGTGCGGACTGAGCACAAGGCGGTTTCGGAGGATTACTGGTAGCAGTGTGAAGACTGAGCTCAGTTCACCAGGAGGACGTAACTGCAGTAAAGGCCTGCGCTAGGATAGAGGTTCTGGAAGGAAAGGAGGGGACATGTGGGATAGCTCAGGGCAGGTGTAGGAGCTAATTTTGAGGATGGGTCCGTGTAAGTTGCAAAAACCACCAGCTTGAGATATTGGGGGACATCTCTTTGAAAATATCCCCCAAAAAGTATTTGTCGAACACGTCTTATTCAGCGAATCCTTCCCGAGCCCGGACTGTGTGCCAGGCACTGTGCATGGCACCAAGGGTTCAATGTTGATATTGGCCCTGCCCTCAAGGAGCCAGCAGAAGGAAGGGACAAATAGTTATGCAAAGAAACGTGGAAAACAGCTTGATGACGCTCTGCCAGGTTGAGTGAGAAGAGTGGGTGGGGTGGCGGGACGTGGGCGTAGAGGGGCTTTTGTGGGTCACGTGGAGGAGGGCAGAGGGCTGCGCGCCATGGGGGAGCTGATTCAGCGAGCTGAGGAGCAACAGCGCCACAGCTCTCCTCACCCGGACCCTGTTGACTTTGTCCCACCACTGCAGGCCTCTGCCCAGCTCTGGACCACTGCTCTCCTCCTTTCGGACTCCCTCTTATTGGGGAGAGCCCCGAACCCCCTAGTGAACTCTGTTACTACCCTGTGGGCTCAGCCTCGTTGGTCATTTCCGACTTTCCTCTGTGCTCTAATCGTCCATCCTCTGCAGCGGCTCTTCTCAGGATTTTCTTCTATCCTCACCTTCCTTCCCCAGCAGGTTGTGTCCTGGCTTTTGTACTTTTACACGGAAGCCAACGGCATGAAGGCCTCCCAGCTCTTTGCATCCTTCCCCACCCTTCTGTGACAAGGAAGGAGTGAGGCCCATTCTTTCCAAGGTTCAGGGCTCCAGTGAGCTGCTTTCAGGGTGTGAGTTGTTCGAGGCCATAGATGACGATACAGTGATTGAGCAGTGACGTCCATTCTGAGTATTTTTCCTGTAGAAACAAAGGGACCCAAAGCATCACTTGCCCGGCTGAGGGAGGGGCCTGGCCGCCTGATGCGTACCCTTCCCCTGCAGGTGCATTCAGACTTGCCCTTCAGCTGTTCAACACACACACATATACATATCCATACATACACACTCAGCTCTGCCTTTTAGCAACTGCTGTAGCTGTTCCTTCATATCCCCAGTTTTAGACATTATGTTCATGTGATGTGTTTGGGGTTTTTTTTGGTTCTCATTCACTGTAAAGCCCCCTGCAATTTGCTGACTGCCTCCCACTGACCAAAACGAAGACCTTTTTCCATAGTTGCCCACCTGACCTCCTTGCAGCATTTGTGTAAATGTTCTCTTTCCTTGGCTTCTGGGACATCACTTTCTCTTTCCCTGGCTGCTTTCTCGGCCCTGTTTCTGGTTAATTCTCTGGGAAGTGCTGCCTTTCTCTTTGCTTTCTTGTCTCCCCATCTTCTTCCATGCACCAGCAGCTTCCTGAGCCCCAGTGCATTTGCACCTGCCCACTAGACAAGCACCAACTGGGTGTTGTGCACACACCTCAAACTGAAGCTGTCTACACCTAGGTCTGCTCCTCTGCTGGCCCTGGCCCGTCCCAGTCCACGGCCTCTCCTGCGGAATTCACGGCATTCCCGTCCACTCCTGTCCCTAAGCTCAGAATCAGTGTTTGACTCTTTTCCCCCTTCAAAGTTGTGTAGCATCTCCCAGTAAAATCTCCTCTGTGATCTAGCCTAGATTTTTCCCTAATTCTCTGGGGAAAATGCCGCAACGGTGCCTCTGCCCCTGGCTTCTCCCAGCTCTTCTTTGCCCAGTAACCACAAATGATCTGCCCACGATGCCCGTCTAGCCCACCATTCCCAATCTGAAACTGTGATGGCTCCCTGTTAGTGTGGCTCTCAAGGCTGCACGTGTTCAGCCTCATATTCTACTTCTCGCCCTATACCGAAGCCTCCTCTTTACTACTAGAAGTTTCTAGAATGTGCTGTGACAGCATTGTCATCATGCCTCTCCCCAACTATTATTGCTGCTTCTGCTGGAAACAGTCTTCACCCAATTCTCCCTCTATGAACCTCTAAATGTGCTTCCGGGCCCGGCTCCAGTTCTGTTTCCTTACACGAGGTCCTCCCCACCTCCCGCCCCAGGTCCAGTTAACCAGCCCCTCCTCTGGGCTTGCTTAGTGACCTTGCTCATCTCTGAGATCACACACAGCTCACAGTGTCGTGATGGTTGGCTTACACGTCTGTGGCCTGGTCCCCGTGTGCTCCTCAAGCCTTGTTCACCTTTGTGCCTTAGCAGAAATCTTAGCAATCTCAGGGACAGGACAGACGTAGGACAATCTCTGGGCTCCTTCACGTTGTCAGAAACCAAAGGACAAGAGAATTTTGAGAGTGAGGCTGTTAACCCTTTCCAGTGTCAATGAAGTCAAGAAAGGTAGGAATAGGCCCTGAGTTCTTGGTCATTTTACCAAGGGAGCATGTGACGGTCAATCTTGTGTGTCAGTTTGGCTCGGCTCTGGTGCCAAGTTGTTTGGTCAAACACCAGCCTAGATATTGTGTGAAGCTATTTTTCAGATGTGATTAACATTTAAATCAGTAGACTTAGAGTAAAGCAGATTACCTTCCAAAATGCGGGTGGGCCTCATCCAATCAGTTGAAGGCCTTAAGAGCAAAGACTGAGGTTTCCTAAGTTGCCTGAAGAAGCAGCAGTTCTGTCTCAAGATTGCAACACAGGACCCTGCCTGAGTTTCCAGCCTATTGGACTGCCCTGCAGGTTTCAGGCTCAAGCCTGCACCATCAACTCCTGCCCGATTTTCCAGTCTGCTGGCCTGTCCTACAGATTCCACACTTGCCAGCTCCCACTGGAGCTGAGCCAACTGCGTGAGCCAATTGGTGAAAATCACTCTCTCTCTGTCTCTCTTTCTCTCTCTATATATCTCCTATTGGTTCTGTTTCTCCTGAGAACCCCAACTAATACAGAGTTTGTCAAACCCTGTGTCTCAAAGCCAGTGTAGCTGAGACCTTTCCCAGAAGCCTAAGGAAAGAAGCATGATGTGCATGCGTGTGTGTGTGTGTGAGGAAGGGCGGGGAGGGGTGTCAGAGTGGTGAGAATATATGGACGACAAGTGTCAGTGAGTTCAGAATTTTGATGCTTTTTAGAAAACTAGTATGTGTAAGTAAAGTGATAAATCTCCAGGATGAAAAAACTCAGCTTTGCGTTAGGTCAAGGGTAGCCGGAAAACTTGTTTCCACACGCACTGGGATTTATTGAGTGGGAGGCCCAGCTGTACTTGGTCCGGCTCTTACTTTTCTGGTCATTGAATGGTTTGATTCTCCTGTTTATGAGATGGTCATTATTACTGACCAGACAATGGAGAAACAAACGCAGCCTGGGTTCCAGAAGCCTGGTTACTGTTGGCTGGAGCTTCTATTACTGAGAATTCGGGTAAGCTAGGTGTTTGCCTTTCAGTTTTTCCACTGGGTCACTGGATTTCTTTCTTTATGTGGCCCAGGCGTGTTGGATTGTTATCACAGGATATGGTGGCTTCGTAACGTGTCGACTTGGCCCGGCTGACTCTCCTCCGTATGTCTCTGGTGAGAGTGGGCCATGGAGAGTCCGGTGGGCGATCTGGAGGGCAGAGTCGTGGGCCTGCCGTGTTGCGGTGCACATGCGTCATTGCCCATCTGTGAACTCAGGTCGATGCTGTGAGGCAGACGCTGGGCCTGCAGCTGCTCCACCTTCCCTGATCCTCTGTCACTCCTCCTCCTGGCCTGGTGTGTGCATTATAGCTCTATGACACAGGCCCTGGCTTCTGCAGGACACCCTCATCGCCAAGGTCTGAGGCAACGAGACTGTCAGACAGCCCCCGTCCTCACGGGCTCCAGCTCATGCCGTGGTTCTAGCTTGCTCTTGGTCTTCCCCACGCTACACGCATCCTCCCTCCCCGACTGCCTGCCCCGTGGACTTCAAGCTCCAACATCAGACATGATGACAACAGCCTTACAGAGGCGGCTCAGTCACTCCCACAACTCTGTAAGGTCAAATCCCGTTGTGGATATATGTGGATGTCTCCTAGTGGTTCTGCTTCTCAGATTGGACCCAATACACAGTGTGATAGTCCTTTTGTTATCACAAGGAGAAAAGAAATATACTTCAAAGTATAATGATTCACACACAGTCATGTCATTTTAATTGTTTTTGTGATTTTTCTCAAGCCGGGACTAGTAGAATGGTGGCGTGACCTGAATCAGTAATAAACAGTGGTCTCAGTGTTCACATTCAGTCCCCCATGTAAATGAGGGGTGACGGTGACTCCTGACACGTTTAGCAGTTGGTATACACAGCCCCTTCCTACAGAATGTGACAGCTGCCTGTTCTCCCTGCAGGAGGTGTCCCCTAACGTGAGCGTGAGAGCAGAGACTTTGTTTCCTTCACCCTTTGACTCCAAGCCTGGGGCAACACCTGGCTCCCGAGAAAGACTTGCTGGAGGAAAGGTGACTCCCCTAAGAATCCCAGGTGTGTAACCTCTGGAATCTTCTTGGACAAAGTTCCCTCCTTCTCTATATGGAGAATTCCTCACCCCTCAAAACTAAGCTCAGCCATTGCCTCCTTCAGGGAACTTTTCTTGGTAAGCTGGTTTCGATACTTCTCTTCTTTTATAACGAAATGTTTCTCCATCGACTACACCAGACTGGGAACTCCAACGGCAGAGCATTCATCTGGGTCACGTCTGTGTCTCGAGCATAATACATGCCACTGGGCAAGGTAGACTTGATGACTTTTGCAGTTGAACTTCACTGTTTCCAGAGTTTGTCAAAGCCCATAGGACTAAACCAGCTTTCAAAAAATAAAGGCGAGTTCCACATAGACTATCTTAGGTAGAGTCCTTAAATCTTTCAGAGGAGTCTGCACCTTCTATTTTTGTTATTAGGGCCACAGCCAACAGGACTGTTACATTCATTTCCCTCTAAGTATATGACGTCGGTCCAGGCAAAACTGTGCACGATTTTTTCCTTTTGTTGTTCAACGCTCAGGAGTCACAGATTCAAACCCCTTTGGGGGTCAGCTAGGTTAATAGGCAAAATGTAAAAGGATGAGTGATGGTGACTGTGGCAGATACGAGAGCAGAGGCCCGTCTCAAGCTTGCAGGCTGGGTGGGGTGCATGCGGACGCGAAGGTAGAGCACCAAGCAAGCAGAGCCACCTGGGCTGCCACACGTGATTTGGCCTCAGACACGGTCCTAATGGGCTCCCAGTTAGTTGCTCCTAAGAGCCATGACTGCATTTACAAATTGCTCAAGGACGGTATGAATTTGATTGCCTTGACCTTTTGGTGTCATCATAATATTCCCTCAGCACAGTTTAAGGCAGAAAAATGACCTACAAATCAATAGCGTTTCCTCTTCTTTCCCCCATGATTGAAAGTCATCTTTTACTGAAGGTCAAGGGCTATTTTAGGTGACTGTAGTTAGTCTTGTAAGAGTGATTGTTTCTCTGCGTGCCCTGGAGTGGAACTCTTCTTTAAATATGTGAATGTAATTTGATTTCGAAGAAAGCCTGCTGTAATAAAAACATACACTGAAATTTTCTTTACATAAAGTAACTAAGAAATTCATTTAGTAGAACATTTATCATGGATAAGCAGCTTTTAATTTGCAACAGCAGTTATTAGGCCTTGCCATAGGGACAGGATTTATCTTTTTTTTTTTTAGGTGAGGAAGATTGGCCCTGAGCTAACATCTGTTGCCAATCTTCCTCTTTTTTTCCCCTCCCCAAAGCCCCCCAACACATAGTTGTATGTCTTACTTGCAAGTCATTTCAGTTCTTCCATGTGAGATGCCACCACAGCATGGCTTGATGAGTGGTGTGTAGGTCCACGCCCAGGATCCAAACTGGCAAAGCCCAGGCCGCTGAAGCAGAGTGTGTGAACTTAACCACTCTGCCATGGGGCGGCCCCCTTATCTTTCATTTTTAAGCACAAAGTTTTAATGAACTGGTTCTACCCGCTGTTTAAAATAATGAAAACCCAGTAGGTAACAGGAGGCTCTTTAAAATGCCCACTTTCCCCCTCAAACTCTAGCTCCCATCCAGAGAGTGAATGAAGTTTCGCGTCTTCAGTGCCAGCCTCTCATTCCCCGTGTCTTCCTGTCCAGTTCCCTCCCGGCTCCTGCCCCTCCTTAGTCTAGCCTGCCCCCGCCCCGTTACTATCCAGGAATTTAAGCAGCTCCCTAAGCAGACTTTGAGCACGTCTTTCGTAGCTTGCCTTTGCACCTGTGTCTGGTTCTCAACGTCCCATTCAAAACTCTACACTGACACAGTGCCCCTCGGATCCGGCCCCAAGACCACGACTTGAGTCTCCCAGGCTTCACCATGGTCAAGTCCTGGCTCGCATGCCCGTCCTGGGCGGCTGCAGCACCTGCCTGTCTGGGCGCTCTGCAAGGTGGGGTCCTTGGCTTCCGGCACCATGTGATGTTTGCACCTGATGTCTCCTCGACCAATGCGTGTCCCTCCCGTGTCAGTCTAGACAGCAATTCATTACCTGTTATAACCTTTATAGCCTCTGCTTATTGAATCGGTCTTCATTTTTTCTTGAATGACCATTTTCTGAATAGTTTAACTTGGTATAAGTATACTATGTAAAGGTAATCATGTTACATAAAAGCCCATTGCTTAGTGAAATGAAGGAATAATTAAACATCTAAAATTAATTGCTAAAATATCATTTTATTGTTTAAAAAAATTCCTGAGTAATAGGTCATTTGGAATACCTTGCAGGCACACATTTTAACTTCTCTAAAACAAATAAGAAAAATCACAACCTGCTTTACTTTAGTGTAAAAATCAATTTATTATACAACAATCACACAGAATGCTTTTTATCTACAAAGAAAAATGGCTTTCCCTGCCTCCCTCGCCACCCCAGCCATGATACCATGTTCTTAAGATGTAAGTTCTTTCAAAGGAAAACCAAAAAAGTGATATCCTTATTTTCCAAATAAGACCCCAGGAACAGCATAAAATGATATTGGAAAGAACTAGAATGTTCTCTTACACACAAAGTGCTGTTCTGCCCATCACAGTAAATACCATTTTGCCTTAAAAATAAGAAATCCCTTTCTGATGGGGGTGGGGAGGTCTTTATCCCCCAATATGCCTAAATAGTTTAATATATAATTTTGATGGGTTGAAAATTTGTTTAATTCTATTAAGTAAATATTCTATTATTTTGTTAGCTTAAAAAATTGTGGGAATTATTAACAGATATGCTTACAATATTCATTTAAGTGTTTTCATTCCTATGAGTTAGAGGACATTTATTTGGGAAAAAACATTTGCCATAACAGATTATACACATTTTTTTTTCTAGAGTTTGTTTTAAGAAAATCACAAAGTAAACATTTTGTTTTTTTAAAGTTGCAACACTTAATGACAGCTTAAAATATTCACTTGATTCAAATATTGTGGCTAAGATAGTTCTGTGTATTTTTACCAGCCCTTGAATGGTTTAAGGCTATAAGTGTTTTATTAAGCTCGTCTAGAATTAAAGACCAAATTGGAAATAAGCATCCTGGAACCTCTAACTAAACTGAGCTTGACAGTGTAAACTACCCAAGTTTTCCCCTTTGATCTGAGAAGTTTCAAGCTGCCTTGACTTACAGCTGCGTGACCCTGTCACTCTGAATGATGGCATCCCTGGCTGCTCGCAGACATGAAGCCCAGGAGGGCATCCAGAACCGCAGCAGTGCTGCCGAGTGGTGAGACTGGAGCGCCCCACTGACAATTAAGAATAAGCTTAATACAGTGAAGGACCAGGGATGTCCGAGTCTCATTTTTACCTGGAACGAACTAGGATAACAGATTTTAGCCCATGTTTGAGACCTAAAACTGAACTAGAGTTCAGTTGCTCCAAAGGGGCTTCTCCTTAGCCCAGCTTGTGTTCTGTCATAGAGGAGCAACAATAGTGAGACTCCAAGCTAGCCCTTATTTTACAGTGAGTTTCTGGGAGACAATCCTTACAACACACAGTTGTAATGGGATGGAAGTGGGGGTTAAGCACCCTAGAGCAAATCAGTTTTAGAAAACTAGAGGAATCAATCCAAGAGCAAGTGGGCATCAGACAGAAGATGTCTGTGCAATGGAGATGGAGCAGCTGGCAGGGAAGGGGACGTCAGAGGACACAGCACAGTCACCAGGAGGACTAGACTAGGATCGCTCACCTTTTGGAAAGCGGCCAGAATCCTGAGAGGGGAGTTGACAGGAAAGAGAAGTTAGCAGAGTCAGTACAATGTCAGTACAAAAGTCAGTGTTTTTTTTAAAAAAAAAAACAGGAAAAATAATTTAAAAGCTCAGGGAAAAAAGAGCTCAGGGAAAAAAAATGGCAAAAAAAAAAAAGGACAGAAAGGTGCCCCAAATGGACCGTAATGTGTTGGGGCAATGTGAAAGCGCCTTTCCGGCACTTAAGCATTTGATGTCAACGTTAAGACCTAAAAACTTATTTTAAAAAGGTAGGAAAGAATAAAGTGTCAAAATTGGCAAGTCTTGTTTTATCAGGTAGAAATAACAATTTTATAGGGTATCAAATCTTCAGAAAATAGTTTCCATTCTTGGTACAGTTTAATAGTAAATAACAGTCCTCCACTGAGGGAGAAAGACAATATTCATTAACACCTTCCTTTGCTCTTGTGCTGGGGTCTCAGCAGAGATCGCAGTACCCCAGCGGGGGAAGGACGTGTGTGCTGGGTTTGCCAAACGACTTTTCACCGTGGCTCGTTACCAGCCGTGGCTCGTTACCAGCCGTGGCTCACTACCAGCCGTGGCTCATTACCAGCCGTGGCTCGTTACCAGCCATGGCTCACTGCTGGGATCTTTCCATAGGCCTCCATCTTTTTCTTCCTACTTTCAAAAACTTGACCTGCAAAGTGATAGCAGGTATTTGGGGAGAATATTCACAAATAGGCTCACGAGAAATAGTTGACAAATTCAATGTCTATTTTGCGCCCCCGTTGCTCTGTTAATTGTGATTTATAAATATTCTAGGGATATATCATTCTAAGGAAAAGGGCAGACTGGGCTTGAGTTCCTGTTCAGAAAGGAAATGGGCACCCAGATTTAGATCCTGCTTGTAATACTGAGCGTTGTGTCTGTCTATATCCTAACCCAGGGGAACTTAACAGGAGAGGTAGGCATGAATATGTGAATAATTAAGGACACCAAATTAAAATGGAGAACTCCTACCCAAAGCCCCTGAGCTATGAGGGTTTGACAGAATATTTTTTTTCTTCCTAAAAAAAACGAATCTTCAAAATAAAAAACAATACAAATTTCATTACCATATCATTAAGTTGAGAATTAAGAGCAGTTGTGGGAATTTGACGGACTCTAACTTAAGAGAGAAAAGTTGCTGGATTTCCCATTTATGATCCCATGTCAATATTTCCTGGGGTTGATTCTTAAAGGAACAAATGGGCTGATTATGCACTGACAATTATTGCTTAATATAGATTAGAACATACCCTGTATTTAGAAGACAATTAACATTTTGTTTTAAACATTTTAATCTGAACAAAATCCTAACTTTTTATTTGCAGACTTGCTGTGAAGAACACTGTTCCCTGTCTCCCGGCTTTGTCTGTGTATAAGGCGTAACGAGGACGTTTCTGGGGAGGGGTTCAGTCCCACCGAGAGGGGAGGATGAGAAGTGGCACCGATTCTGAGGTCTACAGAGCTCAGCCTCACCTCAATGCTGATGGAAGCATTCAATTAACAGATTAACCTAACAGCAATATATTAACACATTTGGGTACAAATGATTTATAAACTCAAAAGAAATTAGTTTATGTCAAAACATATATAACTTTGAATTCAGTCTTTGCTTTAAAACAAGCGAATCTGTTAGGCTATTATGTATGCTTTGTCTGCCCCTTGGCGTTACTGTGCCTTCTTGCCGATCACTCCGTTCGCTGCGGTCAAGTAGGCTTTGGAAAAACCATTCTTCACTTCTTTCCCTGCAGGTGGATCCTCCATGTCTTTCTTCACTGGCTTTTTTCGGTATGTCTGTTAGATGTGTACATTTGGAAGAGAAAAAGAAAAAAAGATTCTTTAACAAGACCTTGTCTCTAAGGTGGCATATAGTCTAAAACAGGGCATGACTTTGTTAGATGCTGGACTTTCTAATAAGAATTCTTGTTTGCAGTATGACAATTTTGAAGCTTCTAGTTGAAAATAAAAATAAGGTAAAAACAAGATAAATGCATGAATTCTAATGAAAGGTTGTTTCTTTCACCTTATCTACAGTAGGTTACTGTTTTGTATTATGGGATTGGCATTAAAATTATTCTGCATTACTTGTTTACCTGGAAAGGATATAATTTTTTGAGCTTTTTTAAATTGAGGTGTAATTGATATACATGCTATTATTTCCAGGTGTGCAGCGCAATGCTTCGAGGGGTGTGTATTTCGGAAACGATCACCGCAGTAAGTCTAGTTAAGAACCTCACCGTACGCAGTTACACAATTTTCCTTCTCGTGATGAGAACTTTTAAGATCGACTCTCTTAGCAACTTTCAAATAGCCACTACAGTATGATTAACTAGAGTTGCCACGTGGTACATGACATTCCCAGGACTTATTTAAAGATATAATTTTTTTAAAATACAATTCAAGTGAAAAGTGCTGTTACTTGAAAAGTACTAGTACCTGGGACTCTGCCTTGGTTTTTGCACATCCTTCCTATACTGACAAAATACCTCATCTCATCTCATTTTCACCGTTTTTGTGTGTTAGGCAGTCGTATTAACAAAGGTCAAGACTGAAAGTCTGTGCTTAGCCGTAACGGACTAGCGCTCAGTCTGAACCCACAGCAGGTTATAGCTGTTGAGTGCCCCGCTGCCAGGCCACACACTTCTCTTCCCGTTTCAGCCCCATGCACCAAAACGGCTCCCTGAGCTTTCCCTTAACCTTTTGCTTTTGTGTGTATGTGTGTGTGTGGCTTTGTTTGGTTCTATCAATGGTTATTTCTTTAGAAATCTCAAAGGAAACTTTTATCTCACAAAACACAAAGCCTCGCCAGTCCAACTTCAGAAACACAAGAGCTGAAAAGCTGTCAGAAGTTCCGTTCCCACAGCTGTGCTTTGTACAAAACTGCTATGGGCTGACTTTCAACAAGCGCACACTGGAAAATCAGAAAGCACTTGTTTGTCAGAAGAAGAAGAAAATACAGTTGAATACAATTTCAAAGGCACTGTTTTGAATATAAACGTGTGTTCTTGTTTTCCTGAAGCTTTGTTTCCCCAGCCCACAAAGGAGAGCACTTTAAAATCTCCAACCACCTGCAGCCTGTGCTCTGCTCTGCTTTCATCAGTTCTGCATAACGGAGTTGCTTTGAAATTGCATTTGAAGCACTCTTCCATTTAAATTGTTAGTTAAGGGGCTGGCCCCGTGGCCGAGTGGTTAAGTTCACGCGCTCCGCTGCAGGCGGCCCAGTGTTTCGTTGGTTCGAATCCTGGGCGCGGACATGGCACTGCTCATCAAACCACGCTGAGGCAGCGTCCCACATGCCACAACTAGAAGGACCCACAACTAAGAATATACAACTATGTACCGGGGGGCTTTGGGGAGAAAAAGGAAAAAAAATAAAAAATCTTAAATTGTTAGTTAAAAAGAAAATGACACTTCAGAAAAAGTCAAGGTGACCTTTACACACTGGTTTGCCTTAAAATAATTTTCTCCAAATAAACAGTGAGTCTACAACATCACAGTGGCTGATATGGAAACAATTTTTTAGTATTAAATTCATTTAGCCCACATTTTTCTCCATTCACATATATTTCCTGGATCTGTCTTACGATACACAGTGTTTAATTTTCAGATGTCAAGCTTCGGTCACATGGTGCAAATACATGATACAAATGCATAATATTGCCGTTAGAACTTTACATTCAGGCCTTGAGAAGGGTTTACTAGAATGCCCATGCACCATTCGCAGTAGTGTCCTTCAAGCAGGAGGAGGACTTGGGGAGAGGAGTTAGGAATGCAAGGTTCATGTTTTACTTTGTGCACCTCTAGCAATTGAATTTATCAACAAGCCTGTGCTGCTATATATGTTTAATATAAAATTAAACATATATACTGCAAAAGTGCACAATCTATTGTTTTAATGCTGAATATTTACATTTAACTTACCTGAACATAAAAATTTAAGAATAGGATGACTAATGTAAGCATGTACGAAGACTGGAAGATGAGACAGCCGAAGGGGAAGCCACACGGTTTCACGACAGCACTCATGGTATGCGTAATGGTGAGCACAAACTGCACCTGGAAGGGGGTGGAAAGGGCATCGTGGTGAGGGACTCAGGCCGAGCCATGTAAAAACCCCTCTGAAGTTCTATCCATTTAGAAACCAACTACAGTCATGCACTGTATAATAGCATTTCAGTCAAGGACAGACGGCATATGACATGGTGGTCCCATAAGGTTTGCACCATACAGCCTACATGTGGAACAGGCTATTCCATCCAGGTTTACCTAAGTACAATCTATGATGTTCACACAATGATGAATTCACCGAATGACACATTTCTCAGAACGGATCCTCGTTGTTAAGTGACACATGACTGTACTCTTACTCCCTAAATTTTGCAGGAATAAAACAAACGTGAAAATGCTGAAGCAGCCCACTAGCCTGTCCAGAAACTTTATTTGAAATTATATTAGTATGTATATATAATTGCCCATTAATTTTCTCATAGAAAAGTAGCAGTTGAAATTATTTAGATAAAAATGACTTAACGGAGACATTACCTTTAGAGTATATCTACATTTGACAGCATGGAATAAACTAATTGAATTGCATACACAAAGAATGTTTTAACACAAGGTTTCACTCTTAAAAGGCCGTTTTTAGAGAAAAATAGGCAGCCTCATCACACTTAGAAAAGCCCCTGACTTCTAAGAAGACAAGTTCCTGTTTCCTTTCCCTCACCCATGAGAATGTTTGGGCGCTTCACATGGAGATGAGCTGAAAGAAGGGAGGACATACCAGCTGAGCCTGCGTGAGATATTTCTTCCACCAAAGGTACTTGTGCATAGACGGAAACACAGACAGCCCATAGTAGGAGTACATGAGAATGTGGATAAAACTGTTCAGTGTGGGTCCAAAGAAACCTGTAGAATGAGAGGATAACAATTCTCTTCTAGAAAGTAGCATTGTTCATTCTTCGTCAAGTGAGATTCTTCCTGTGCATAATTGAAGATGAATAACCAATATGGTGCTAACAAAATTCACACTAAAACTTTGCCCAGATTATCGTGCCTTTACTCCAGGATGCAGCAAAAGCCACCTAGACAGAAGGACCAACTAGGGAGAGCTTTTCAGTCAGAGCGCCAACCACACAGGGAATTCCTGATTTGCAAAGGCTTTACTGTCACTTTAACTGTCATTACTATCAGCTAATCAGGGAGAAAAAGAAACGTTAGCTTAAAGCCGTGGCAGAATTTGAGAGAGAAGTGTCTTTGCTTTAGCTAAACCTTTGATGAGCCCTTTTGATTGTGGAAAGAGAGGCTTCAGTACATGGCTGAAAAGGGTGCTAAAGAGTCTAGGAAAATTCGTTGCTCTTTAATTAATAAAATCCACTCAAAAGGGACCTAGGAAACCAGAGATCTGGGGAAGGTGAGAGAATACAGAGGAGAGAGAAGGTCCAGCAGGATGAGCAAAGGCTGAGACTGAGGAGAGACTAGCCAGTGAGCCCTTCCCAGTGGCTGGACCATCTCATGGACTTTTAGGACGAGGAACAGCTGAAATACAGTTTTAGGATATTTGCTGTGCTAAGCTGTGCTGCAGCATTCCCCCATCCTCTGACATCATCTTCACAAAATCTTCTCTATGACTGCCACCAACACGGGCAGATGGTGTTTCAGGAAACCAAGGAGAAAGGGCTAAGATCTGTGTTGGGTCAACTAAGGGTGAAAAAGACTTAGCTGCAAGAGGGGAGATGTCAGAGATGGATCATTTGTTGGAAACAGGGAACTGGCTGTTGTGAGGATTAAATCAATCAATATATGTAAAGTGCCTAGAACAGGGCCCGGCACAAAGTGAACACTATGTGTTAGCTTGGGATCCAGATGGCTGGTCTGTGAGCTGTCAGTCCTGCGCTAGAAGAGACTGTGGAGCTAGAGGACCCCTTATTCGCTATGTCCCCTTGGATGTCACTTTGACTATAAATTTTGATTTCCTCATCTGGAAATGGGTATAATAATAATTACCTCTTAAGGTTGTGCAGGGATTAGCTGAGGTGATGTAATACTATATAAACTAAGAGGCACTGCACATATGCTGGTTAATGAATCCATTTCAATTCCCTAGCCTGGTTTCTCAATCCCGGATTAGAGGTCCATTAGATAAATGCAGATCAATGAATAAGAACAAAAGGAACAATACCACCCATCTAGTAAGTTCTTAACAAACACTGGCTGGGATAACTTGTTAAGGAACTTGAATTTACATGAAAATCCAAATGTAGTTTCAGAGTACCAGGTAGCACAATATTAGTGATATTTCTTTACCCACCTGAGTTTTCATTTCCATCACTTAATGAAAAATGAGTAGTTGCAGCATATAATTTTTATAATCTATGTTGAGTAGAAATTGTCACACACTGTATTTTACTCTCAGGAATTCTATGTCTTTATATAGAGATTATTTGAGACTGACTTTTAGGTGCTTAGTGATTTGTAATGAATCGCTTGACAATCACAAAAAATACTTAAACTTGATAACTGTCCTTTGGTGTTGACTATGGTGTTGATTATAGTCTGTATACTGATTACAGTATAAGGCTATTATAGTCTTAATAACTAAACTCAAGAAACTAGATTCTGTCCAAGAGACGTGTGAAAAGCATCTCTTCCGGCCCCCTGCATCCCTAGCAATTTCCTTTTCCACACTGTAGCTTAAATTTGCATCTTCACAGTCACTGACGTATTCTAAACATCCTTGGAGTTTTTAAAAAATATCATCTCTACAAGATCCTAAATCCTAGGACAAATCATTTTGACTTAAGTTTTACCTGTTCTGATTTTTCATAGAATATTTTTAAATTCTTGGGTACAAGACAATATTGAATAGAAAAATACTGTTTTCTCTAGCTCAGTGTTTCTCAAACTGCAGGTCATAACAGACCCATTAGTGAATTGTGAAATCAATGTAAAGAGAGTTGTCATCAGCTTTTTAAAAAAGTGAAATAGAATTTTTAAAAAAATACTTCACACAGAGCCAGGGTAAATATTGTTTATGAAATTTGTTTCATACAAAATACATAGATATGGATGAGTGCATTGAGCTGTGATATTAAATGTATTTCTTATTGTAGTTCTCAGTAAAAAAAAATTGAAAGCCACCGTTTTGGTGTGTCACAGTGATGTGACTTTAATTTTTGAGAATGGAAAAACAAGCCCTAAAAGTTTAAATGACTCAATCTATACCACAGCCAAGTGGTGATTGTGGAAGATGTTATATTTACTTCTACAGCCTCAGGATTTGGAGTAAACCTGCTCTAGCTGGGGTATGTGCTTCTGGCCAGGGGACATTTGGTGCATGGAAAAGCAAATATTTTAAAAATTTAGGGTAACACTCAGATTTTGCCAGTATCAGCAACTAAATGGCCCCTGGCCACCCCGTGCTTCCCCCTGTGACAAAGCAGGCTACGCCTGGCCCCCCTGCCCGCCCTCCTGAGCAGCACGCAACGCTCAGCACAAGACTTACTCGAGGTCTTACAAGATCCATTACACAGAACGGAAAACTTGGAAAACGTAACAATAACTTACTTTGTCCACAAGGTATCCAGTTCAGAACACACCACCAGATGTTGAACATCGAGGCATGATGGTATACATGAAGAAAAGTAATCTGACTGGTTTTTTTCCGCAAAACAAAGAAAATTGTGTCCAGGAACTCTATTAATTTGGAGAAGTAGTACCACCACAGCACCTTGGCCACCTATAGGAATTTTCCAACGGGAAGGAGGAAAGGTGAGCAAAGCAAGGCTCCCGTGCTGCCCCTCTCAGCACGCTGCGTGTCGCCGTGCTTCACGAGCGGGCATTTCTCCCTCAAACTGTTGAAGAAGCATCTTACCTGGCATCTTTGCCTCATTTCCTCTTATTCCCAGCAATCCACCCCACTCTACCGAACATGAATTAATTTTCCAAAATACATATCTGATCAAGTTACTCCTCTGCACTTACAGAACCAAGTCCATGATTCCTAGGCTGACACAGGATCTTCCCCGGCTTACGCTGGCTGCTCTTTCCACCTCCTCCTCCAAGCACACCCGAAGGCATCCTGCGTGCTATTAAAGTGGGCTGTTGGCTCCCCCTGGAGCCCCGCTGCCCTCTCTGCTCCGTGCCTCTTAATACTCCTCTCCCTGCATCCAACTCCCCTTCGTCCCTAGTGGCTGGCATGTACCTAGTCACCCTTTATTAACACTCCTCGTAAACGCCCCCTTCTCCCTGGGACTCTACCTAGTCCTCTCCTTGCTTTCCTCAGGCTGAATCAACTGTTTCTTCATTTGTATTCCCAAACTACTTCCTGCCTCTATTATCAATAACCATAACAAAGGGTAGTTAGTGTTATGAATCTATCTTTTCCGATAGACGGTAAGTCACTTGCAGGCAGAGACTGTCTTGTTCCCCGTTGCTCAGTGCCTAGCACTCAACAGGAGAGCACTCCTGTTTGTGATAGTAGATCTCACCGTTGTCTATGCCTCTGATGCACAGATGTTTCATCTGGAATATCATACTACCCAGAGCAGTCTACGACTACTTCTCTCATGTCTCTTCCAAGAAAAGACTAAAAATCGAGATGCTCCCCCTCCTCACCGACAGCAGCAGGTCACGATCACCACTTCCTGCACCTCCTAGTCCCTCACACAGTCTCATCGACAGGAAGCGCCGTAGTTAAAGGTGCTAACAGTTAAACACACGAGGAGACAGTATAACAGGAACTTTGAAATTAGACTATCACGCCCTACTGCCTACTTCCCAAGAAGATAACCATAATGTGTGGTAGCATCCATCTTCATGTTTGAGGGAGTAATAACCTTCGAAAATATTAAACCAGAAATAAATACAATGACCTCTAGAGAACTGTATGATATCCCCAAGTGCACTGGTCCATGACAATATATTAGAAATAAAACAGGTGCTTACTGTTTTGTATTATTGCTTTGTAGGTGTTTTAAAATGTTTATCCTAAAGATTTTAATTAAAAGGTTTCTACCATCTCTCTTATTAATAATCTGTTTTTTATTACAGAAATTTTTAAACACAAATGCAGGGAGAATCAGTATGACAAACCCACTGGTATCTACCACTGAACTTCAAAATTTTCAATATGACCCCAATTGCTGAATCAATTCTATTTCCCACCACTTTTTTGGGTGCAAGTGTAGCAGTATAAGCAGATCCAAAATGCCATTTTATCTCTAAAGCCTTCTAAAAGATGGGGAGACTCTGTTTTGTTTTAACATAACCACCATGACATTATCTTATCTGATAAAATTAATGTTTCCTTAATATCTTCTAATAGCCTAGTCCATGTTCAAATCTCCCTTTTTCAAAAATGTCTTTTTAGAATTGATTTGTCTAAATGAGGATGCAAACAAGGGCCAGCTTGCATCTGTTTGACGTGGTTCTTCAGTCTCTTCTCCTCAGTAATAGTTCCCTTTCCTTGTTCCTCCTTTTTCTTTCATGTCTCTTATCTCTTAAAAAAAAAAAACAGATCAAGATCAAGGGGCTGGCCCAAAGGCATAGTAAAGTTCACATGCTCCACTTTGGTGGCCTGGGGTTCATGGGTTCAGATTCCAGGTGTGGACCTGCACACTGCTCATCAAGCCATGCTGTGGCAGCGTCCCACACACAAAATAAAGGAAGATTGGCAACAGATGTTAGCTCAGGGCCAATCTTTCTCAGCAAAAAAAAACCAGATCAATTTTTGCCTAACATCATGGATTTGGATGAGTGTTTCTTCCTAGTGTTATCTAACTTGTTTCTCCATCGCCCACATTTTCTGTAACTAGCAATGGGATATAGAGGCTTGGCTGGATTCAGGTTTAAGGTTTTTGGCAAGAGTACTTCATGGGTTGCTCTGTGTACTTCCTATCGCCTCACATCAAGGGGCACATAATCTCTGGCTGTTCCACTGACATTCAGACAATCAGTGAGTCCAGGTGTTGACAGCCTAATTCAATCCTTATGAAGTTTCCATCACTTTCACCCAATAGTTTCATCATTTACAGATGACTGCTGTCTGAGTCCGTTACTTCACTAGGAGCTGCAAAACACTGATTTTCTAATTCTCTTGTTACATATACATTTTTCTCTTCTATAGAGAAGAACTCTTCCTCTTTATCTTTTTGGAAATTCACATATAAAAGCCAAGATAAATGTTTAATTCCTTCCCTTTAATTTGTTTTCTAGAATGAGCTGGTGTTCTAGCAACCTTCAAAAGGTAACAATGAGGGCTTTTTTTTGGATCATTTTAAACTCATGGTTTTTAATAAATTTAAAATGTTTCAATCCACTCCAGTCAGTTATCTTTTTGATACTCAGACTGTCCCATCCTTAGCAGTAGAAGTCTCTTCAACGTGGCTCCTATCTTTTTGTCATTACCCTGGCAGTCTTGGACAGCTTCCTTACTTTCTGTCACAAGATGTCCTAGATTCTTCTTACGTACATTTCCCACCCCAAACCAGGAACTGGCCAATTCTCTAAGAATCCTAATCCCTTCTGGTGAAAAATTATATTTAGAGAGCACAATTCATTGCTCGTTGTACTGGTTGTCATAAACAAGGGCTTTTCTGTACACAGCTAAAAAACATGTTTTGGTATTATAAAGAATAAAGTTAATTCTGATATTTCCTATTTGAGTCTATGATTACTGGGTTTTAGTTTAACTTTTTTATTGGTATCTCTTTTCTTCTCTGTTTCAAATACTAGTTGTAACGATATTATTATATACTTACTTTATCCTTCAGTGTACCTATAAGTCTCAAAAAAGCAATACAATATTTTTATTAGTAATAGCAAACAAAAAATTACTGAATACTGTTAAGATATATCTCACCAGGGATGTCCAGTCAAAACACTGTATTTTAAAGTCACTTGAAATAATCATTCTTTAGATGGTTATGTCACCAACTTAATATATGGGTAGATTCATTTATATTAGTTTATTTCCATGTTTTTTGGGGGAGGCTGCATTACTTTCTGTTTAAATTTAATTTTGTTTTATAACACTTAATGAGTCAAAAACCAAACATACAAAGCACATCCAGAGAAGTCTGGCTTCCATCCCTATCCCCTCTATCCTGTTTCCTCCCCTAAAAGGAAACAAAACATTTTCTTAGCTTTTGGTTTATTCTGCAGATGTTTCTTTTAAAAACACAAGCAAATACACACACACATATATTCATATCATTTCTTGCACAAAAGCTGCTATACCATGAACGTGGCCTGCAGGCTGCTTTTTTTCACTTAGACATGTCCTGGAGATCATTCTGCCCCAGTGTAGGAGTCGTCCTCACTCCATGTTGCAAAGGGAACCATTACGTGGACATGCCATGGTGTACTCAGCCAGTCCCCATAGTTGGACATTTGGAAAACATCTTTGTGACCAAGCATTTCTATGAGAACAGGAGTCCCTTTCTTCTCTAATCTCAGCCCCCACCCTCATATCTGGAAGGGGAAAGCCTTCTCTCCCCTCAGTGAGAAATGGTTGCAGATAGCTGGTTTACTTCTCAGGACTCACCCGGATATCAGCTTCGCCCGCACTGGCAAGATCCTGACACTGTAAGTTGTAGCCTCCTTCCCAACTGGAGAGAACAAGCTGCCAGAGAAACAGGAAGGGGAAATCAACACAAGAGCCTGGACAAAACGGAATTTGCCATTCATGTTTCCGACTGGCATCTACTCAAGGTTTAAGTAGAAATCTCCCAGAATTGGAGTTTGACTCGATCCTGTCCTCAAACACACATTATCAAAGGATTTAATTCTTGCTGTCAAACTGCTATCAATGGTTATATTCCTTAATTAATATATTTCTATCCTTTATATTGGCTTATATATCAATATTTATCTTATTTTATCATCAATTATATTATGAGGTACATATTTACCATTTTACAGATATGAAAGCCAGGGCTCAGAAAGGTTCTTAAACTGTTTTCTTCATTCTGTTTATGCTACATGGTAATCAATCATTTGTGTGATTATAATTGATTAATGTCTATATTCTCCATTATGCACAAAAAACAAAAAGCTCCATAAAATCTATGCCTCCTCTTTTGCTCATCTTTGTATCTACAGTTCCTTGCCCGATGCCTGACACACAGAAAGCGCTCAATACATATATGATGAGTTAATGACTTGCTCAAGCTTATATGGCTGGAAAGTGGTAGAGCAATAACTGGAGTTCAGACCTTCTACTTCCTTGTCTAGTATTCTTTCCACAACATCATAAGAAAATGAGCTTTTTCATTCTTTGTAGAAAATTCCACAAAAGCAGTTTTCTCCTTTCTTTCCCACTATTACTGAAGAAACTTAAAATTCTAGAATATAAGGCATTTGGATTTGATTTACATAAGGTATTATACTATATGCAAGAGCCTATTTTCTGTTGCTTATCAGAAATGCATAAAGGTATAGAATGGTTAAAATACATGTGCAGAGCAGGGAGGGATGGGATGTTAATGAACTGGACATTAAAGAGATGAACTACTCAAAACATTTAGGATGCTTTAGAACTTCGGTGAGTCTTTTCTCCACCATCCTGACTTACCACCTCTCTGTCCTTCCAACAAAAGCACCTTCCAGTTAACATCAGGATAATTATAGATTGTCATGAAAAGGAATCTAGTGAAAGTAAGACAGACTGAATTCTCCTGATAGGGTCTATTACAAATCAGGTCATCCCCCACCCTCCCAGAGCTTTATGTGCCTGGTTCCCAAGTGGGAACCACTGATAGGCTAGAGGGGATCTAGGAAAACCTAAAAGTATATGAAAATTTGTATGTTGGTACATTTTGCAAAATAAGAAAGCTGTTTAACTTTCTGCAGAAAGATTAACTGAAAAGCTCTATGGTCAGGCTGTAGTTTTGTAGTAAGGGGCTCTAGTCTCTACTTTGTTTACTGACAATAAAGTAGTGGGAGAGGATAGGCCGTATTCTCTATTACCCCATGACATTTCCTTCTTTAGTCAGGTTTATCCAGGCTGTCCCCCACACCTGTGGCACCTGGGCAGAAGCACTTGACAACTTAATAACTAAGTAGTAGAACTAAGCAGCCTATCTTAATACTGGAGGCTCTATCGGCCGCCCCCTGGACCATTCCTAATCCCCTAGCTGCGCTGGTGTACAGGAGCCATCCAACCTATGTACTGAAGAAAAGGAAACCAGGCTGTCAAACAGGATTACCCTTAAGGAGTTGTGGGCTAACTCACTCCAAAATATGTCTAGAATCCACTGGCTTCTCCCCATCTCCACCACCTTAATCCAGGCCCCCAGCATCTGCTGACTCTAGTTCTGCACTCATCTCCTAACTGGACTCTTTACTTCCATTCTTGCCCCCAACTCACTCTCATAGTACACTTTCCATGCGGCAGCCAGAATAATCTATTTTAAAAGGGAAATCATATCACTCCCCTCATTAAAATCCTCCACAATGGCTTTCTGTTATACTTAGAATAAAAGCCAAATCCCTGACAAGGCTCTATGTCATCTGCCACCTCTCCACCTCATCTTGAATCCTTCTCTCCTCTGTCCACTGGGTCCCACCTACATGGCTTCCTTTTATGGTCCTTGAACACCCAAGCTTGTTTCTGCCCCAAGGCCTTTACACTTGCTGCTCCTTCTGCATCAACATGCTCTCCCCAGATCTTTATTTCCTGGCTTATTTTCATCATTCAGTCTCAGCTCAAACATCACCTCCTCAGAGAAGCATTCCTGCCCCACCACCAGCCCATCACTCTTTATCACACTAGGGCAAAGGCTTTGTTGTGGAATCTAGAATAGAATCTGAAACAGTGTAAGAAATCAATACGTATTTGTTGAAAGAACGTTAATAAGTTTAGCAGTAACTTCCTGGCCTAAGCAAACATCTGGCCGGGGCATAACAGGGTAGCAAGGTTAAATCAACCTGTCACTCGACTAGTGTCTATTAAGCATACCCCAAAAGAGTCAGAGAAAAAACCTGATGCCTGCCCTGAAAGCTTACAACCAGGGGAGACTGGGAGGCAATCAACCATAGTGATTTTGAATCAAGAGACATAAAAGTGTGAGAAGAGAAACAGACACAATTCGTTGTAGGGAATGAGCTCGGTGCACATGTTCTCCCTAAAAAACACAGAAACCATTTACTTGGTTGTTCAAATACTAAACTGTTGTTCTTGTTCCTGTTGATGGTGACTGATACTCACTTTAAAACTTACCAAGCCTTTTCACATTTACTAAGTCCTTCTTGTGCTGGTCTGTGAGCTCTTCAAGTACAGAAACCATGTCTTACCCACCTTGGCATCCCCTGGGCTCAGTGCAGTTCACACACCTAGGAGGGACTCACTGGAAGCTGGCGAAACAGACTGATAAACCCTTACAACTCACTCGTGAGTTAAGTAGGACAAATAGTACATCTTCTTGTTACAGATAAGTTGCCTAAGGTTCAGAGAGTCTAAGTAACTCCTCTAAAACTACAGAGAAAGTGACAGAGCTGACACTTGAGTTTGGGTCTTCCGACACTACCCCCCAGCTTCCAGCAGGGATTGGAGCTTCCAACGGAGTCAGACCTTCAGGCTGGCCCTCCTGACGCAGCTGCCACTTCTGAAAACAATTTGGGGAAGAGTACCTTTCCCTTTGTGATAAAGAGACACTAACCCCATGAATTACCATCTTGCAAGCTCATCTAGGGAACTAAAATTCACCTGGTAGAGAACCTAAAATAAAAATTCCCCTTTCATAGGCAGGTAAATTAGTGAGCACCTGTGTGATATGATTTCCAAGTTGTGAGCATTCTTTTCCTGACCCCAGATTCCATCTTCTGTGCTCTGATGCCTAAAATTCCATTATTAGACTTTCATTACAATCGTTTAAGGTAATGGTTATTAACAATTATTAGAATGGTGCATATTAGACTAATGCACAGATTAAATTCTATCAGTGAGAGGACCTATATTTTAGGCAAGGATTTATTTTCTTTTAGAATTCAAGGGCACCAGGAAGGGAACTATCCCTGCCCTGTTATCAGACATTTATAACTTATATGAATGATTTTATCCTAACTTTTCCCTAAAAAAGATTTTGTTATGTTTTTGTTCTCTTTTTCTTTCTGGGGCTGCTCGCTAGAGCAGCTTTATTTAACCCTTTTAGATCTTCCCTTGTATTTTGGTAAACTAACCTTTGGTTGTATGGGCAGGGGAATCATTACTTGTTCTTTTTCTTGTAAAATTTCTTGGGTTTGGCACCTGACACAGGAATGGGGAGTGCACGAGGGCAGCTAGAGCTGAGCTGGGATGTCAACTCAGCCTCCAGAATTAGTGCTGAGAACAGCTATGCCACTGTCAGTGTCCAAAGATGCGGGAGTATTCTTGAAGGGACTATGTATTTGTATTTCAGTCAGACTAACTTCATTCACTATTTAATTTAAAAAAGGACTCTGTTACACAATAGCTGTCTATTCTCAGGCAAATCATATAACTTTTCTAAGCCTCAGTATCATAACCTGAAAAAGGATAAAATTACAACATGTTCTTTGAAGGCCCTTTCAGATCTAAATTATGATTTTAAATTATAATGAAAGACTAAGGACTAAAGAAATAGCCCTCAATTGGAATAAGAAAAATCCAAGTTAGAAACAAAGACTTTTAGGACTTTGGGAAGGAATATCAAATGCTGGAACAAGTTCTTGAGATCTTAAAGAACAGTATCGATAGCAACGTTGGATAGTTCCGGTATGCTAGATTTAACTGCTTCTAGAAATCACTCAGTTACCGGACTCCAGCTTTAGCTACATAAATACTTACCTCTACCAGCATATATAGGGAGAGAAGTGTGATTCCGAGATTATACGAGGTGAGAATACCTCTGAGGGAAAGAGCAGGCCTGTTCTTCATATATTTGTTACCCAGCCATATTGAAAGCAGATATATGACAGTAAGGAAAAAGGTAGGAAGGTAAGAGTCCAACATGAACCATCCTCTGACTCGAGAATCTGAAAAGAAACACAAACAGTGAGAATCCTGAAGAGCAACATTTCTGTTTAGTTATAAGATATTTCACATATGTTTCATCTGTACATACCAAATACATCAGGGAACACCATGACACAGCATTAAGTAAGCTGGATTTGGGTTATGGTTCAGAAGAAGAAACCAGTGGGGCTGGAATAGTAAAGGAAGGTTTCATGGAGCAAACAGGAATTAAGCAGAACACTGTGTGACACAGAAAAGTGATAAAGGTGGGAAGTAACGGTTCTTGAACGTCTACTTTGGAACAGTTTTTATGTGTATTTACCCTAACCCAAAAATATGAAGTAAGTACTCTTAGGCCATTTTATGGATGAAAAAACAGCTCAGAAAGCTTTAGTAACTTACAAAATGCCAGACAACAGTCGGCAGCAGAGTCAGGATTTCAATTCACATCTGACTCCCAGCCCATTAGACCTGCTGCTGCTTCCCGTGGAGGAGATCTGAGTAGGCAGGAGAGAAGGGACATTGACACTGAATTCTAATTGCTGAAACCCACCCTCCCCAGCATTTGCTTGTGATCTTTGTGCATTAAACCAGGAATAGGTTTAGAGTTCAGCAGATCCAAACACCGCAATGGGATTACAGAACGGCAAGCGCGGGAAGTTGAAGATGATGAAGGCAAAGCCTTAGAGCTGATGATTCAGAACTGAGAGCAGAAAATAAAACCAAGGACCCAAATTTGACCATGGACTAGAAGTACAAACAGCCAGGAGGCAAGAACCTGGACACATCAAGTGTGCCTTACACTGGAGAGTGAAAATGTAAAAACCTAAGTAAAACACACATAATAGATCTATAATACAATTAGTAATACCTGAAAATAACTGTAGGCACAAAATAATTTTTGTTCTCTACTCTGCTCTTTTTGTTGTTGTTTAAAGAAAGAAAATGATTTGGCCCAGAATTATAAAAAATTGCATGCTGCTTTTTAATCTCCATAAATAGAGGTGAAAGGAGCTGATTTCTCCAGCAGATAATGCTCTTTTCTTGATCTCTCTGGTTCTCCCACAGTCCAGTCCCTCTTTCTTCTCTACTCTACTCCGTTGATCCCCAGCCTCTCTTTAAACCACCCTGCCCGACAGACAGTTCCACTTCTACGAGCAAAGTGCCTTCTCAAGCTCTAACTGTCCCATCACTTATTCTGTAAACTCTCATTTGTGATAAAGATAAGAAAGGTGCCCTTCTCAGCATTCATGGGACTAACAGATATCAGCTTTCTATAGCTAGCTGGTAATCACGTGCCATACAAGTCCGTGCTCTCTGCCACTTCCAAATGTTCGTCTCCACATCTAAATCCTCCTCCTCCTCTAGGGCCCAGATAAAGTCCTGCCTGCAGAGGGCGGCAGCCACTTCCTCCTGTTCTTTTGTAACTACAGCTCCTCGTCTGCATTACAAAATAATGATTATTATTTTATAATTTACTTGTTACTATGGCTATAACACTATCATTATAACTCACACTTACTGAGCACTTATCTGTGCCAGACACTCTTCTAAAGCCTTTCACGTGTTAACCTATTTAATTCTCAAAGCAATCTTATTATGTAGGTGATATTACTTTTTAACAGCTTTATTGAGGTATATGACTGATATACAAAGAACTGCATATATTTAATGTGTACAATTTGATGAGTTTGGACATATGCAAACACTCGTGACGCCATCACCACAGTCAAGGGGACAGTTTTATTATAGGTAAAAGTACTATCTGCAGTTTATGGTTGAGAAAAATTGAGCCACAGAGGTGAAAAAGTCAACTTGCGTTAAACTGCTACCGTAGGAAGGGGCGGAGCAAAATGGCGGGGTGAGCTGACCAGGGATTCTCTCCCCTCCAAAATACAACAAAAGATTGGAAGAACTGAATTTCAGAGAATAAACATAATGCCAGCTCGTTAGAGACCTACAATACCAAGAAGGCGGAGATCATAACCTTGCTTACACCCTCGGAGGCGCTGGAACGGTAGAGAGAACATCGCTCCCTCAGCTAGAGTCTGCGATCACTGCAGCGCCGGTTGGGAAGGAGCGGGGGAGGGGCCGCACGATTCAGTGGAGACCCGCTGACGGGGGGGGGGGGGAGCTTCCGTCCGCGGGGACCCTATAAATCAAGGGCCTTGGGAGACCAGAGAACAGAACTGATCTGAACCCAGACCGGCGCGTGTGAGTAACAGCCCCTCCCCCTTAACAAAGCCAGTGGGCGCAGCCATCTTGCCCCAAGGCGGAGAGCTAACACGCCGCTCTCGACCCCCATCTAGTGGCGACAGGCTGTAACTGCAACTGAATTCTACCATCATGAGAAAAAACCGCTCCTCTACCATCCAGCAGTTTATAAAAGCCCCAGACCAGAAGGAAAACAATAAAAACACAGAATTAAGTCCTGAGGACTTGGAATTAGGTAAACTAAGTGATAATGAATTCAGAGCAGCTATAATCAAAAAACTCAATGAGGTAGAGAGAAAGAGAAACAAGCCGAGTTCTGGAGTTACTTCACAAAAGAGATTGAAATCATAAAGAAGAATCAAACAGAATTACTTGAGATGAAAAACACAATGGACCAGATAAAACAGAATATGGATTCCCTGAATGCCCGTGTAGACAATATAGAGGAGCAAATCAGCATAATCGAGGACAGACAGGCTGAATGGCGCCAGACAGAGGAAGAAAGAGAACTAAGAATTAAAAAAAATGAGGAAAATCTCCAAGAGATAATGGATTCAATGAGGAGTAAGAACATAAGGATCATAGGAATTCCCGAGAATATGGAAAAGGAAAATGGAGCAGAAAGTGTGCTTAATGAAATTATTGAAGAGAACTTCCCAAATCTAGGGATCAACGGAGAAATGTGTGTAGAGGAGGGTTTTAGATCTCCTAGATTTGTCAATGTAAAAAGACCCACCGCAAGGCACATAATAGTAAAGTTGGCAAATAGGAATGATAAGGAAAGAATACTCAGGGAAGTAAGGAAAAAAAAGAGAATAACCTATAAAGGAGCCCCTATCAGACTGTCAGCGGATTTCTCTACAGAAACCCTACAAGCTAGGAGAGAATGGAGTGATATATTCAAAGCTTTAAAGGATAAAAACCTTCAGCCAAGAATACTCTATCCAGCAAGAATTTCCTTCAGATATGAGGGAGAAATTAAATCTTTTCCAGACAAACAAAAGTTAAGGGAATTTGTAACTAAAAGCCCTCCATTACAAGAAATCCTCAAGAAGGCTCTCATACTTGAAAAAAGAAAAAGGGAGAAAGGGGACACAAGCCACAGACTAGGGAGACCGATGGATAGAACCAGAACAGGATAGCAAATATTCAACTATAGCATTAGGGTAAAAATAAGGAAACTACCAAAACAAGGACGATCTTAGCACTCTAACTACAAATTAATAAGACGAGTTGGAATAAATAATGAAAATAATTATTTAGGAGGGGAAGAGCAAAGGGTCTAAATCAGTATTGGTCGAGTAAGTAAGAGACCACCAGAGAATAGACTATATTATACATGAGATTCTAAATACAAACTTCAAGGTAGACACTAAAATAAAGTACAGAACAGAGTCACAAATCATAGATAAAGAAAAATCTAAGAAACCCAGCATAAGAAATTGCAGTATTAAATGGATAGTCTAAAGCACACAGGAAAAGAAACACAGGAAAACAAGATAATGAGCGACAGATTGACAGCATTAAGTCCACATGCATCAATAATCACTCTCAATGTAAATGGATTGAACTCTCCAATAAAAAGACACAGAGTGGCAAAATGGATTAAAGAACAAGATCCAACAATTTGTTGCCTCCAGGAAACACACCTCAGCCTCAAGGACAAACACAGACTCAGGGTGAAGGGGTGGAGGACAATACTTCAAGCAAATAGCAAGGAAAAAAAGGCAGGTGTGGCAATTCTCATATCAGACCAAGTGGCTTTCAAAATAAGACAGGTGAAGAGAGACACAGAGGGACAATATATAATGATCAAAGGGACACTTCATCAAGAAGAAATAATGCTTATAAATATCTATGCACCCAACACAGGAGCACCAAGATTCATAAAACAACTATTAACAGACCTAAAGGAAGATGTTAAAAACAACACAATAATAGTAGGGGACCTCAACACCCCACTCACATCAATGGACAGATCATCCAGACAGAAAATCAACAAGGAAATAGTGGAGCTGAATGTAAAACTAAAACAATTGGACTTAATAGACATATATAGATCACTCCACCCTGAAGGAGCTGAATACACATTCTTCTCAAGTGCACATGGAACATTCTCTAGGATAGACCATATGTTGGGAAACAAGGCAAGCCTCTACAAATTTAAAAAAATTGAAATAATAACAATCATCTTCTCAGATCATAGTGCTATAAGGCTAGAAATTAATTACAAGAAAAAAGTTGAGAAAGGCACAAAGATGTGGAGACTAAACAACACACTACTGAACAAGCAATGGATCATTGAAGAAATTAAAGAAGAAATAAAAAAATACCTGGAAACAAATGAGAATGATAGCATGCCATACCAACTCATATGGGATACAGCAAAAGCTGTATTAAGAGGAAAATTCATCGCAATACAGGCACATCTCAACAAACAAGAAAAATCCCAAATAAGCAACCTTAAAGCACACCTAACTGAACTAGAGAAAAAAGAACAAATGAAGCCCAAAGTCAGCAGAAGGAGAGAAATAATAAAAATCAGAGCAGAAATAAATACTATTGAAATGAAAAAGGCAGTAGAAAGGATCAATGAGAGAAAGAGCTGGTTTTTTGAGAAGATAAATAAAATTGACAAACCACTAGCCAGACTTACAAAGAAAAAAAGGGAGAAAGCTCAAATAAACAAAATCAGAAATGAGCGAGGAGAAATAACAACAGACTCTGCAGAAATACAACAGATTATAAGAGAATACTACAAAAAACTATATGCCAACAGAATGGATAACCTAGAGGAAATGGATAAATTCTTGGACTCCTACAGTCTCCCAAAGCTCACTCAAGAAGAGGCAGACAATTTGAACAGACCAATCACAAGGAAAGAGATTGAAACAGCAATCAAAAACATCCCAAAGAATAAAACCCCAGGACCAGATGGCTTTCCTGGGGAATTCTACCAAACTTTCAGAGAGGATTTAATACCCATCCTTTTCAAGCTATTCCAAAAAATTAGGGAAGATGGAACACTTCCTAACACATTCTATGAGGCCAACATCACGCTGATACCAAAACCTGACAAGGACACCACGAAAAAAGAGAACTACAGGCCAATATCACTGATGAACATAGATGCAAAAATTCTAAACAAAACTTTGGCAACCAGAATTCAATTCATCAAAAGAATCATACATCAGGATCAGGTGGGATTCATACCAGGGACACAGGGATGGTTCAACATCCGCAAATCAATCAACGTGATACACCACATCAACAAACTGAGGAATAAAAACCACATGATCATCTCAATAGATGCAGAGAAGGCATTTGACAAGATCCAACAGCCATTTATGATAAAAACTCTGAACAAAATGGGCATAGAAGGAAACTACCTCAACATAATAAAGGCCATATACGACAAACCCATAGCCAACATCATACTCAATGGGCAAAAACTGAACCCCATCCCCCTGAAAACAGGAACGAGACAAGGATGCCCTCTATCACCACTCTTATTTAACATAGTACTGGAGGTCCTGGCCAGAGCAATCAGGCAAGAAAAAGGAATAAAAGGAATCCAAATAGGGAGGGAAGAAGTGAAACTCTCGCTGTTTGCAGACAACATGATCTTATATATAGAAAACCCCAAAGAATCCATTGGAAAACTGTTAGAAGTAATCAACAACTACAGCAAAGTTGCAGGGTATAAAATCAATTTGCATAAATCAGTAGCATTTCTATATTCCAGTAATGAACCAACAGAAAAAGAACTCAAGAATACAATACCATTCACAATTGCAACAAAAAGAATAAAATACCTTGGGGTAAATTTAACTACGGAAGTGAAGGACCTATATAATGAAAATTACAAGGCCTTTCTGAGAGAATTGGATGACGACATAAGGAGATGGAAAGACATTCCATGTACATGGATTGGAAGAATAAACATAGTTAAAATGTCCATTCTACCTAAAGCAATCTACAGATTCAACGCCATCCCAATCAGAATCCCAATGACATTCTTTACAGAATTAGAACAAAGAATCCTAAAATTCATATGGGGCAACAAAAGACCCCGAATTGCTAAAGCAATCCTGAGAAAAAAGAACAAAACGGGAGGCATCACAATCCCTGACTTCAAAACATACTACAAAGCTACAGTAATCAAAACAGCATGGTACTGGTACAAAAACAGGTGCACAGATCAATGGAACAGAATTGAAAGCCCAGAAGTAAAACCACACATCTGTGGACAGCTTATCTTTGACAAAGGAGCTGAGGGCATACAATGGAGAAAAGAAAGTCTTTTCAACAAATGGTGCTGGGAAAACTGGAAAGCCACATGTAAAAGAATGAAAATTGACCATTCTTTTTCACCATTCACCAAAATAAACTCAAAATGGATCAAAGACCTAAAGGTGAGACCTGAAACCATAAGGCTTCTGGAAGAAAACGTAGGCAGTACACTCTTTGACTTCAGTATTAAAAGGATCTTTTGGGACACCATGCCTTCTCAGAGAAGGGAAACAATAGAAAGAATAAACAAATGGGACCTCATCAGATTAAAGAGCTTCTTCAAGGCAAATGAAAACAGGATTGAAACAAAAAAACAACCCACTAACTGGGAAAAAATATTTGCAAGTCATATATCTGACAAAGGCTTAATATCCTTAATATATAAAGAACTCTCGCAACTCAACCACAAAACATCAAACAACCCAATGAAAAAATGGGCTCGAGACATGAACAGACATTTCTCCAAAGAAGATATACTGATGGCCAATAGGCACATGAAAAGATGCTCATCATCGCTGATCATCAGGGAAATGCAAATCAAAACTACACTAAGATATCACCTTACACCCGTTAGAATGACAAAAATATCTAAAACTAATAGCAACAAATGTTGGAGAGGTTGCGGAGAAAAAGGAACCCTCATACACTGCTGGTGGGAATGCAAACTGGTGCAGCCACTATGAAAAACAGTATGGAGATTCCTCAAAAAACTAAAAATAGAACTACCATACGATCCAGCCATTCCACTACTGGGTATTTATCCAAAGAGCCTGAAGTCAGCAATCCCAAAAGTCCTATGCACCCCAATGTTTATTGCAGCACTGTTTACAATAGCCAAGACGTGGAAGCAACCTAAGTGCCCATCAACAGACGAATGGATAAAGAAGATGTGGTACATATATACAATGGAATACTACTCAGCTGCAAAACAGAACAAAATCATTCCATTTGCAATAACATGGATGCACCTTGAGAGAATTATGTTAAGTGAAATAAGCCAGTGAGAGAAAGATAATCTGTGTATGACTCCACTCATATGAGGAATTTAAAACTATGGACCAAGAACAGTTTAGTGGATACCAGGGGAAAGGTGGGGTGGGGGGTGGGCACAAAGGGTGAAGTGGTGCACCTACAACGTGACTGACAAACATTAATGTACAATTGAAATTTCACAAGATTGTAACCTATCAATAACTCAATAAAAAAATAATAATAAAGAAAAAAAAACTGCTACCGTAGCTCCTGTTATGGTGTTAGGGTTGAACTGTGTCCCCCAAAAGATGTGTTCAGTTCTAACTCCCGGTATCTGTGATTGTGACCTTATTTGGAAATAGGGTCTTTGCAAGTATAACCAAGTTAAGATGAGGTCATATGGGATTTGGTGGGCCCTAACCAGGGACTGGTGTCCTCAGAGGAAGGGGAGATTTGGATACAGGGACACAAGGAGGACAACACTCTGTGAAGATGGAGGCAGAGACCGGAGTGATGCATCTACAAGCCAAAGAATGTCAAAGATTACTGGCAACGCCCAGAAGCTAGGAGAGAGGCATGAAACAGATTCTTCCCCAGAACCTCAGAGGGAACACAGCCCCATCAACACCTTGATTTCAGACTTCTTGCCTCCAAAACTGTGAAGGACTCAATTTCTGTCGTCTTAAGCCACTCAGTTTGTGGTACTTGTTCCGACAGCCGTAGGAAATGAATGTGCGTGGTTTACTTCATTGCTTTCCAATTGTTTCAGAGTGTTAGCTTTACCTCTCCAAGCACAGTACATGCTCCATGAGCCAAGGATCCAGGTCTTACCTATCTACTCTGTCTCACTTATACTTTATATCCACTTATTGCTGAGGTGAGAGGAAAGAGTCATTAAATACATATCGATTGGCACATTGAGTCAAGCACATATTGCAAAACTAATATGGCACCTGAAGTTTTTCGTTTTCTTTTCTCACAGCCCTGTAAATGTTTGCTGCAGTTGTTAAAGAGAATCATAATTTTCCCAACTAAAAGATAAGAACAAATACTTGCAATGGCATTTATTATCTTTGGGACTTAGCTCTGCATCTGTGTCAGGTATTTGCCCAGAACAATATCTCTTGATGGTACTAATATGATGAAGGTAAAATCAGAAAAGACTAGGGGACACCTAGAAGTGTACTTGACGGCCTGCCAGTCAACTTAAGTTTGTGACACTTTTGGGAGGGGGCAAGGGATTCTTGATGGCCTGCATGCTAGGCTCCCCGTCATTGTGCAGGTCACCTGATCTGGCTGTCAACTGTCAATCCTACACTCTCCCTCCCCCAAAGGAAACTTCCACAGAAATGACCCATGCTGAGTAAACAACTGCAATTCTATCTTTAATTGATCCCATTGCTGCATAATTCTAGACCCCGGTGACCTCACTGATGGCAAAGTTCAGTGAGAATGGCTTGGAGACAACATTGTTTAACCCTCTAGCGGAAGGATCAAATGGAAAGCCACAGTCACCAAGAAGTCCTGCACGCCTAAGTTAGAGGGCCCTGCCCTCCACATTACCCACTAGAACTGTGAGGCAGAGAACGCATCAGATACCGTGGGTCACGAGATGCAGATAGCCCACCTGCCTGCCCCACAAGATCATCACAAGGATAAAATGGAAAAAAAACAAAATCAAAGACTATGTGAAAGTATTTTTTTAAAAGCTCTATACAATCATAGAGTACCATTATTTTAAAACTATATAAACAGTCACTCCTGGAGAAGTTTACGGAGCCCGTAAAGAAACTGGAGAGTGGCCAAAATAATCCCTAAGTGATTCTGTTTAAAGATTTTGAGAAACAGGTAAGCCTCCTTATTTCCCTCCTCCCCCTACCCAAAAACTTGTACATTTTCCACAGCTTTGTCAACCAGCAAGGCTCAAGTAAAACGAAACATGTTGCTTAGAATTTATTTATTTGCAACTATATAGCACCTAATATGTTCCTAGAACTGTAATAAGCCTTGGAGGTAACAGTCATGGTTCCTGGCCTCACGGGAGAAAGGGTTTTTAATAACAATAAAGTAGCTGAAGGAAAGAAACAGAGGTTGAACTCGAGAATAATGAGGGGCGTACTTCCGAGGGAAAACTTCCCTACCATCCTTGCCGGGAAGCAGTGAAGCATGAGAAGGGCTGACTACACTGGAGGTGGGTAGGAGACAGGGTGAAGGGATTCCAGGCCCAAGGCGGCATCCAAAGGCATTTCACTTCTTTGAGGAAGTAAAGCATGTCTAGCATGGCTCTGCCAAAGTGGGCGAGGGAGCATGGCACTAGTTGTTGGAGAGGTAGCTGGGGGTGGACACACAGGGGTGTGTAGCCATGATTAGAAGTTTGGTTTCTATCCCAAGGGCACTGGGATTGATGGCATTGGTGAGTTTTAAGCTAGAGTACCACAAATATGATTTAGGCTTTTGAAATATTATGCCAGCTGACACTTTCTGGATGACTGGAAGTGGGCAAGTGTGGAGGAAGGAGCCTAGCTAGGAGGCCACTGCAGTGCTTAAGTGGCTGTGACAGAGGGCTGATGAGGGGCTCAGAAGGACCCAGACCTTAGAAGTTCAACTGAATGGCCCTGGGCAGAGAAAGCTCACAAATCTTTAAACAGAATTGAGACACATGAGGGCATATGCACACAGGCACATGACTGTGCTTGTGAGGAAGGTGGAAGGCGAATGGGTGGCGGAGAGGGGAAGAGAAAGCAGCAGCCTAGTTTAGAAGGAAAGCTACAACCTGCTCTGGGAACCAGAGACCCCAGAGGAAAGCATGGCACTGGGTCCTGCTCCTGCTTCCTGCTCCCAGAGCTTTAATCTCAGGAGAGGCTGAGCAGGAGAAACGGGATCTTCTGGATGTCTGGGACAGGGTATCAGAGGGGAGGAAGTCTCTAAATGTTAGTTATCATACTATTTTAAGACACCAAAAGAGACAGACTCCTCTTCTATAACTAAATTGTGTTTTTTCCACGTTAAGTTCTCAAGAAGCTTACTCACCTCGAGGTCCAAACATATTGTCCAAAAAAGCATTAATTTCATCATCAAAGGCTTTTAGATGCTCCTGAAAAGATTAAAAAAAAAATGATTTAAGTAGGGTTTTTTGGGGAACTCTCAAAACACCCTGCTACTGACAAGGTGTAGTTGACAGAATCTCCAGGGGTCCTAGCTTCAGGGACTTTTGACCACAAAGACTTAAGTGGACCAGTAAGTGCAGCCTCACCTTTCACAAGCTGGTAAGGATCTTGAAGGAAACAATTCCTCTTGCATTTGCTTAGGCAAGAGGAGGCCTGGAAAACAGTCTTGGTAGACTTACACACTGAAGAGTTATTACCCTAACTCCACTTCCCTCTACAATGCTTAGAGGCATATGCTGTTCCATAAGCAACTTCCATTGTTACAACTAAGAGGAGTTGTGTGCAAGCAACAGGGAGTCTATACTCACAGGATATAATGTAGTTATTAAATGAAATTTCAGCTGAATTTATTTCACAGAGCTGAATTTAAAGCTTTAAAGAGGACTTGTTTTTCAAGTAAGGAAATTAAGCACTACAGGTATTTTTTCTATTACTTTATGTTCTATTTGCTTTCAAAATGTTTTTAATGTACAGTAACATGTACTTACTATTACAGTAAATCGTGTCACTTGGGTACACACATTGGTTACCGCCACTTTAACTGGATTCAGGTTGGGACTGGAGAATTTCTGCTAAGAATCTTACAGTGAATAAATTGGCTGCTCCCTCGACTTAGCTCCTATTCATGCTGGTCTACTCTTACACTGCTCAAAATACCTGTAACGGTGTGCCCTACCCATGCCACAAAGGTCTGGCACCTCCTCAAGCAAAGGGAGGAAAAGACAGAGCACGACCCAATTGTCCTAGGAAAGGTATCTTTGATGAGGATTTTGCACCACTGGGTTGGTCCCTGACTATTTGTGAGTTGAGTATGACGGCCTTCAGGAAGGAAGTTCACAGAGAATGTTCTCTATAGTCAATAGCTGGAGTGCAGTCAAGACACCAAAAGTATCTCATTCTCAAAGAAAGTGTAAGTGCCAAAGAGGAGAATTAATTTACCGGCATCTGAAAAGATCTACACGTTTGGTGATTGGTACATCCCATTTGGACCTATTACTTATCCGTGATTCTGATCCTGAGAAAATTTCAAGGAAACTTAGGTCTTTCAGAACTTCGGGAGCTTGGGAAGGGGGACGGGAATTAGAGACTAACATTTATGTGCACCTGCTACTGCTGGCCAGTGTGTTAGGAACTTTACTATTTCATAATATTTCTAGAAAAAGTATCTGGGTTAAACCAAGCTTGGAAGTTTTTAAACAGGGTTTTTTATCTTTGGTTTCCTTGAAGGACATTTTGGGAGACCTCCAGATTTGAGAAAGGTCAGTTACCGAACAGCACAGTGTGACCAAATATGATTTGTGTTGCCATTTGAACAGGGCATATCTGTCCAGAGGCCTCTCATTCTGGAGCAAAGCAAGTTAACCTCACTGATGCATCAGCCTCACAGCAAATACCAGTGAAATCTTTCCTTCATTGCCACATCCACTGCAAATGTTTAAACCATTTCAGTTTGTTTGCTAAGGTTCAAAATCCATTTTCCAACATCTATAGAGCTAAGAAAACTCTAACTAAAGGTCATAAAGCTTGTAGTATTTCTATCATCTTGCAGAAATTTAGTCACAATGGAAGAAAAGTAGAAACAGAAGAAAAGAGAGGGAGAGATACGACAAGAGAGCAGAGAATGAAAGAGATGAATAACAAGGGACGTTCTGTTATTTCAGTCATTAATTTACTGATTCATTAACCAATTATCTGAGCATTATGATGTGCCAGCACCACATCAGGTGCTGAAACACAAAGCCCAATGAGACATGGTCCTCATCCTCACACAGGACAACAGACAATTCAGTCACTAATGACAGTACCAGCGCCTTAAATATGATGAGGGAAGTTTACAGGGATGTGCTGTAAGAACACAGAGAAAGGACATTCAGTTTGCATGTCTTAAAAAAAGAAGGCTTCCAGGAAGAGATGCTGCTGTCACTGACTTTTGAAAGACCAGGACATCATCTAGATGGAGAAGGAAAGAGCAAGGATTTCAGGAACGGTCAGCATATACAAATACATCGAGGCACAACTCATTTGGGAAACGTCTAAGGCCAGGGTTTCTAGTGACTTATATGACAGACAGAAATAAAGCCAATGCTAGGGAAAATCAGAAGCCTGGAAAAAATTCTCTCTTTATTTTTGGGTTATTTAATATAGTTACTAAGGATATAGTCTAAAAAGACAACGATGAGATGAGATCAGAAGAACAAACTAAGATTTAGCCTGGATTAGTAAAACGTTAAGTGTAGTGTTAGTCAACTAAGAATGAACGCTTAGGAAAGGATGACAGACCAGAGCCTGGGCAAGGACTTAACAGCTGTGTACTAGGTTCTATATGTGTAACTGTAAAAGTATGCTGGACAATTTCTCATGACTAACACCAGAGCCTAAGAGTTAAGAAAAACCAGCAACCAACTACCCTTCATTCATTCAACCAGCATTTTTGAACAGCTATTACATATATAATTCTTTGTCAGACATAAGAAAAAAAAGGGATAGAGTGGTTGACAAAAAAGCTTGTAGACAAATTGAGAAAATAAGAAATACAGACAAAGGCAAATAGCAAACAATTGAGAGGAAGGAGATCACAGAACGGGCACAATGATGGAAGATATCGTAGGATTGAGAACTGAAGATGAGTTTTTAAAGATGTTTAGAATTCGGACAGGTTAGGAAAGAGGGGCATAGTATTGCCCTTGAACCTGGGCAAGAGGGGTGCTGTCCGGAACTCCACACTTCAGAGGCCCCACTCTGGTCATTCTTTGGCTATAGCCCTCCACGTGGGCAAAGATTTTTTTTTTTCCTCTAGAAAAAAATCTTCTGAGCCAGGGGAAGTGCCTAGCCATGGCCACAGCTTCCCTTCTCCAGACTAAGCTCCAAACTCTCCGGGCCACAGAACTCTCTGCCAAACAACTCTGAGCCCACTTCCAGAACAACTTCAGTGATTTCTCCTTGCCCACAACAGAAAGTCCATGTTCTGCAACTTTGAGTTCAATTTGTGACTGTGTTTAGCAATAGCTGAAGGATGGAAAGATTGGAAGTAGGGCCTTATTTAATTGTGTATCCCTGATCACTTACCACAGCTGGTGAGAATGTAAATGGTATAAACACATCGGGAAGCAGCTGGCTGTTTGGTAAAAACATAAACATTCTCCCCCCATATGATCCTGAATGCCACTTCTAGGTACTTACCCAAGAGAAAATAAAGCATATATCCATGCAATGACTCGTACACAAATATTCATGGCAGCTTTATTTGTAGGAGTTAAAAAGTGGAAATGTCCCAAATGTCCATCAACAGGTGAATGGACAAATCGTAGTGTAGTCCTACAATGAAACCCTACTCAGCAACATAAAGGAGTGAACAACTGACACACACACAACACGGATGGATCTCAAAATTATTATGCTGTGTTAAAGATACTAGACCAAAAAAAAGAGCACACACTCTATGTTTCCACTTATATGAAATTCTAGAAAATATGAATTTATCTACGTGACAGCAAATCAGTGGTTGCTTGGGGGCTGCAGGGGAGGAGATATCCTCTAAATAGCCTTCAAAATATGCAGAACATCTGTCAAAAATGAGGGTTGAAATAAGGACATTTTCATGTATGCATAAGTGAGAGAATTTGTAGCCAGCAGAACTGCACTACAAGGTACACTCAAAATGTTCTTCATGCCAAAGGGAAGCGATTCCATACGGAAAATAGCATTTACAGAAGGAATCGAGTGCACCACATACAGATCTATCTAATCAAAGAACCATAACTCAGAGCACCCCAGAGCAAGCTAGCCTCCACCACCTCATCACGTCCACTGGAACTGCCATCCTCACCTCTTCCTTGTTCTACTGCCAGCAGGATGACCACTCGCAGGTGAGGGTGACCCATCTGAGGCAGACTCACTGGATTGACTTGTTCTAGAAAGATGAGTGGCCATGTGACATACAATTCCCAGTGCTGGTGGATGGGATCACCATGCACTCCCGCCTCAGCTACCATTTTCTGAGAGTACTTGGGAAACAGGAGACCCACGAAGGGCACACCTAGGGTTTTGCCACCATGATGCTGATTGGGACTCCCACCCAGCCCTAACTGCATCAGTTGGAGCTCCACATAAACCATAAACATCTCAAATGGGAAGCCATTTCCTGGTCTGTTCCTGAAAGTATGACCTCTGTGATCGCTGTGGGGATGGCCTCATCCTGAACACCTGGATAGCTCACATTTTCTAAAGCAAAGGCAGTCTTGCGATCAGAATCGCTATCACCATGACTAAGGGCCATTCTATAGAGGCCAAGACAGGAAGTGAGGCAGAAATAAACCCCACCACAAAAACTCTGCCCATGCCTTCTCTGATCGCTAAATGATAGGATTCTAGATTCCATTTTTCTTCTTCCTTTTCTTCTTCCCTTCTTCTCCTTTCTCTGGTCCAGTACTTATCTTGTTCCCTTTCTTGCCTTTCATTCCTGTCTTTCCTTCCTTCCTCCCTTTACTTCCCTCATTCCACCTTTTCTTCCTCCTTGCTTTCTTCCCCTGCTTCTTCTCTTTCCTCCTTTTTTCACTCATTCCTTCTTCTTTACATTCTTTCCTTCATTTTTTAGACATTTTGTGGTTTTTAGTATTTACCATGGGCATTACGTTATATAAAAATCCAGTGACTCAAGATCTTGGTATTTGTCCTATTTTGTTGATACAGTTTTATAGAGCGCTTTAAAGACACTTATTCAATCAGAATAGTTATTGCCTACCACCAACTCCCTTCCTCATTGCTTTTTAAACTGAGCAAAAGCAGTTAAGGTCACGCAGCTGACTGTTAAGTTTGGAAGAAGACACAGTATCCAAATCCTTACTTTCCTTTTTTTTTTTTGCATATTTCAGAGAAAACTAAATCTGAAGTGTCCAACAGCAGCAGATCAGGAAATGGCATCTGACCAGCTCAGGAATATGCCATAGTGCAGACTAACCAGACACAACTCTGAAAGATCCCCAGGAAGCTCAGGGTCCAGGCTGAGTTGTACAGAATGAGAGACAAGGAGATCGTACCCTGCCTCAGGGGCAGGGTACATAGGCTGGGCACCGTCACACAGTAAGTCCTCTATGTTGTTCCCAGGGTTCAGGATGGCTGTCAAATGCTGAAAACTCTTTTGGCAGACCCCTCAGGGATTGTTACCACCCAGTCTCTCACGTATTTGAAGAGTCTAAACATGTTCACATGTGTGAACGCAACTAGAAGGTTTAGAGGATGGCAAAAAGTGGACATGTAAAATTATCTGGTTTTCATGCAGCTGACTTCACACAATGTGTACTCACGCATATTTTACACTGATTCCCCTAAACTGCCTTTGAGAGGCCTACCCACTCAACATCTCCATCTCGCACTGAGTACTCTGGAGGGAGCAACAAAGAGAAGCTGAGGGTAGGGAATAGGTAGGGAATTCTTGTTCATTTATGGGAACTCTAAATTGTTATTATGTATCTTCTGGAGTAATTTTCACAAGAATGAAACTAAGCCAGGTATTGAAGAATCCGTAGGAACATTTATATTTGGCTACTACATCTTATGATAGATATGGATCAAAGGAGAGCAGAATATGCCACCCCAATATGCCACTCTGGCATACTGATTATTTTGAATTAAAGTTACTTAAGAAACAGCTGGTGCAGGAAGGACACTCTGACTGTCTTTCTGAAAGCAGGAAATACATCTTCAATGTGAAAGCTACCTTCCCTGAAGCAGGAGAGCAGCAGGCATCCTTATCACCAGAGATGGAAAATTTAGGGCCAAGAAGGCTGGATAAACAAACCTTGTTCCTTCTTCACTCATTTACCATTCCAAGCCCCAACCCTCTATCTTGTCAATTCTTCGGAAATTTGTTGTTTCCTTGTCCAAAAGGTATAAAATCAGCCTGCTTTGGTCACTTCTTTGAGTCTCATATTTTTATGAGGCTCCCATACATACAAAATTAAAATCATTTTTCTCCTGTTAATCTCTTATGTCAATGTGATTATTATGCCAGCCAAGGAACCTAGAAAGGAAGAAGGGAAACATTTTCTGCCCCTACAAAATGAACTAACTATAATGGTGAATAATAATAGTTCCCATTTATCAAACAATTAATATATGCCAGGCATTTGATGTATATTATCTATGATTTTTACAATAGCTTTGCAAGCTGGGTATTTTCCCCAACTTACAGATGTGGAAATTGAGACTTAGAGCTCAAGAGCGGCACTGTTGTGTGAAACTTGAACTAAGTTCAGTAACAATTAACCACTGTTTTTTATACCTTCAGACTGAAAGGTTTCAGAGCTGGGACAGCAGAGGACGGACTCCGCAGAGCTCATGCTCTTATTTCTTGTGCTGCAGGACGTCTCAGCACACTAAGTGAACAAACAAAATATGGGCTGATTTTATTTGCATCCTGGGTTACCCTGAACTGTAGGACAGTTTCACTCAATTAAGGAGATGAAAGATCTTTTTTAGAACAGAAAATATTACTGCACTGTTGTTTGTTATGTTCCACTTCCCCTACATGGCTCTCTATCTCACTTTATTCAGTGTCTGGTCAGATGACAACTCCTTACATGTTTCCCTGATCCATCTCTCATGGGCGTAATTACAAAAGAGGAGGAAAGCAGCTGTCTTGTGGCTTTCTGGTTTGTGGTGCAGAATCACTCTCCATCCTCCTACCTGCTCTATTTTTTCTTTAAAGCACTTACCATTATACAAACTCACTGGCTAGTTAATCTGATTGTTGTCTGGGTCTTGCACTAAAACATAAACTCCAATGGGCCATTTTATCCCCAATTCCAAAAATAACACCTGGTATATAACAGACACTTAATATTTATTGTATGGATCAATGAGACTCTTGTTATTTTAAACCTTCACAGTACTCATTTGATACTTATTTCATATTGTTTTGCATTCCTATCTATATTTTCATATATGTGATCTGGTTTCCCATATATTTTGAAAGATCCCTAACACTAAACACTCAGTATATCATCAGGGTCTACTGGACCCAATTTTATTTTTTGAGTTTCTTTTTAGAAGTTTCATTCTTCCAAAGAACAAAGAAAAAACTGTTTATATATTTTTAAAGTAGAAAACTCATCCTGTCTTCCAATTAACATGAGTCCAGTGGATCCTTTATAAATCTAAGATACACTATAGAATCTTAGTGATGCTATTTTTTGATATCTTAAAACATTTTGCTATTTAATCAACCTAGTAATTACCTCACTAATATTCATCAATCACTTCAATTTATGCTAAAAAAGAAAAATATATGAAAATATAAGAATGATGGAATTGCCTAGAAGGACAATGCAATAGTCAAATAAGCCATCACTATTGCATCATCCTTCATTTTTCTTACTACTTTACCCAAAGTATTGCATCACACTTTAAGAAGATATAAAAGAAGTTTGGGGACATCATCTTTATAGCTTTTTAAAGCTTTCATTGAACACACTTAAAAGTTTAGAAGTTTTCATGTTCTTAAACTTAATCATACAAATCACTTGAGGATCTAGTTAAAGTGCAAGTGTTCATTCCATTGTTCTAGGATGGGGCCTGAGAGTCTGAATTTCTACCAAGTTCTCAGGTGATGTCAAGGCTACTTGGTCCACAAACCTCACTTTGAGTAGCAATAATTTAGATCAGGGTCTCCTGAAATCTGTTTGGATTATAATCAGGGTGTTAATTTTTTGATGTGCTTTTATTATTAAAAAATACCACAGTCTTGCTTACTTCCTACAAATATACCAAGCATTTTATTACATATTCTTCTCCATGAAATTCAAACTTGCTATATACTAATTACATCACCATTCATTTCACAGGCATTTTAATAATTAACTGTCTACACAAGCCCACTTAAACAGTATCCACATTGCTCTAAACAGAAATGTAATCACTGGTTAGCTTGTATTTTCCCTTATATCTGCTGTACCTGAATACAGTATTCTGAAAGTGGCCTACTCAGGGAAGAGCGCAGAACGACTGGTGGCCTCTCTTGATCAGGGTATTATATTTCTATTAAAGTATCATACGATTGCATTTGCATATTGTATCAGTTAGTCCTTGTCAAAAACATCACTAGATACTTTTCATGTTCACAGCTGTCAAATTCAAGCCTTACCCATCCTATACTTACACAACTGATTTTTTTTCTATTTAAATGGAATTTTAAACTTTTATCCCTTTTGAATTTATCTTCTTCATTTCAGCCCCACCTTTGCACTCTGATAAGATTATCCAAATTCCTAACTATACATTTGTTTTCCCTTTAGGTTCAGTATGTTTTAAAATTTTAGCATATTTAATCAAATTACTAACAAAAAGAAGCTGCACAGGTTGGGTGTTATGGAAGGAATGTTTGTGTCCCCCAAAATTCAGCTTTCGATGCCCTAACCCCCAATGTGATGGTATTTAGAGATGGGGCTTTGAGGAGATAATCAGGGTTAGATGAGGTCATGAGGGAGAGGGTAGGGAGTAGTGGGGGAATGTCTTATGTTTTAGTTTTCAATAATAAACCACTGTCAATATGTTGTATAATTAAAATATTACAACTAAAAATTAAAGGAAATACTGTTAATGGAATGACTAATCGAGGAAAGTTGTGCAATTTGCTTCATAAGTCTTAAACAAATCACAATTCTCAATAGGTTGGTTTCTTCTCATTTATCTAAAATAAAAGGTGAGATGAACTAGATGACATCATATAAAATGACTAAAAGCATGACCCTATTTGAGAAATACTTGACTAAGTATGTGACAAGTACTTACATTTTTATCAAATTTTTAAAATTATTTTCTGTTGATACACACAGATTAGTGATTATAACAATCAGCCCAAAGCTCATTTTTTGAAAAGATAAACAAAATTGGCAATCCTTTAGCTAGACTAACTCAGAAAAAAGTTAGGAATACTTAGGAATAAATTTAATGAAAGAGGTAAAAGATCTGTACACTGAAAACCACAAGACACTGATAAAAGAAATTGAAGACACAAACAAATAGATATCTCATGCTCAAGGATGAGAAGAAGTAATATTGTTAAAATGTCCATACTACCAAAAATCATCTATGGATTCAATGTAATCCCTTTCAAAATTCCAATGGCATTTTTCAAAGAAAAAGAAAAAAACAACCCTAAAACTTACATGGAACCACAAAATCCTAAATAGCCAAGCACTCCTGAGAAAGAAGCACCAAGTTGGAGGCATCGCACTTCCTGATTTCAATCTACACTACAAAGTTATAGTAATCAAAACAGTACAGTACTGGCATAATAATAGACACATAAGTCAATGGAACAGAATCAAGAGCTCAGAAATAAACTCTGGCATAAAAAGTCAACTAATATTTAACAAGGAAGCCAAGAATACTTAATTGGGAAAGGACAGTCTCTTCAATAAATGGTAGTGGGAAACTGGACAGCCACATGCAGAGGCATGAAATTGGACCCTTCAAACTGAATTAAAGGCTTAGACATAAGGCCTGAAACCACAAAAGTCCTAGAAGAAAACACAGGGTAAAAGCTTCTTGACATTGGTCTTGCTGATGATTTTATGGATTTGTTACCAAAAGCAAAGGCAACAAGAGCACAAGTGGGACTACATCAAACTAAAAAGCTTCTGCACAGCAAAGGAAACCATCAACAGAACAAAAAGGCAACCTACAGAATAGGAGAAAATACCTGCAAATCACATATCTGATAAGGGGTTAATCTACAAAATAAAGAACTTATACAATTCAATAGCAAAAAAAACAAACAATCCAACTAAAAAATGGGCAGAAGATCTGAATAGACATTTTTGCAAAGAAGAGATACAGATGGCCAATAGGTACATGAAAAGGTGCTCAACATCACTAATCATCAGGGAAATGCAAATCAAAACCATAATGAGATATCACCTCACACCTGTTAGAATGGCTATTATCAAAAATACAAGAGATAACAAGTGTTGGTGAGGATGTAGAGAAACGGGAACCCTTGTGCACTATTGGTGGGATTGTAAATTGGTACGGCCACTATGGAAAACAGTGTGGAGTTTCCTCAAAAAATTAAAAACAGAACTACCAAATGATCCAGAAATTTCATTCTGGGTATTTTTCCAAAGGAAACAAAAACACTAACTTGAAAAGGTCTATGCACCTTCATGTTCATTGTAGCATTATTTACAATAGCCAAGACTGGAAGCAAACTAAGTGTCCGTCCATGCATGAATGGATAAAGAAAATGTATGATAGATATACATAGAGGTATACATATATATATACAGAGAGAGAGAGATAGATATAAATAATGAAATATTATTCAGCTAAAAAAGAAAGAAATCTTGCCATTTGCAACAACATGGATAGACCTTGAGGGCATTGTGAAATAAGTCAGAGAAAGACTTGGTCTTACCGATATGTGGAATCTAAAAAACAAAACAAAAAATGAACACATAGACACAGAGAATAGATTGGTGTTTGCCAGAGGTTGGAGTGGTGGGTGGGCAAAATGGGTGAAGGGGGTCAAAAAAGGTACAAACTTCCAGTTATAAATTAAGTCAGTCCTGGGGATGTCATATACAGCATGACAACTATAGTTAATAATACTGTACTGTATATTTGAAAGTTGCTAAGAGAATAAATCTTAAAAGTCCTTATCACAAGAAAAAAATTTTTTAACTATGTGTGGTTATAGATGTGAACTAGACATTGTGGTTATCATTTCGCAATATATACAAATATCAAATCATTACGTTGTACACCTGAAATAATATAATGTTATACCTCATTTTAAAAAACTCAGAGCAAATTCTGAATAGAAGGAAACTTTAACTTGGCAAAGATTACATACTAAAAATTGACGACAAACATTTTATTTAATGGAGAAACTTCAGGTGCATTCTCTATAAAATTGGAAATAAGACAAAGATGCAGACTTTCACTACTATGTCTAATATATACTGAAGATACTGGCCAGTGCTAGGAAGAATGAAAAACAAAAGACACAGGTATTGGAAGGAAAGAGATAATCTATCACTATTTGCAAATGATAGAATCATCTACTTACAACAGCCAAGAGAATCAACAAATAAACTATTAAACCTAGTAAGAATTCAGCAAGGTTGCCAGACATAGGACTAAAAACCAACAGACTCTCTCTACTTTAGCAATAACCAAGTAAAAACCAATAGTAACAAAACTATAAACATCTAGGAACTAACCAACAACTCATAAGCCCTTTACACAGAAAACTTTAGAACTCTAGAAAGGACAGAGACAATGAAATAAATCATATAAATCTTGTGTAGGATGATTTAATATTTTAAAGATGTCAATGCTCTTCAAGTTAATCTATTTAATACAATCCCTATCAACATTTCAGTGAACTTCTTAAGTAATTTGATAAACTTACTTTAAAATGTGTATGAAATGATCCAGCAATTCCATTTCTGGGTATATATTTCGAAGGAAATGAAATCACCATCTTGAAGAGCTATCTGCACCTCCATGTTCACTGGAGCATCATTCACAACAGCCAAGACATGGATACACCCTAAGTGTCCATCAACATATGAAAGGATAAAGAAAGTGTAGTGTGTGTATACATTTAATGGAATATTATTCTGTCATAAAAAAAGAAGGAAACGCTGCTGTTTACAACAACTTGGATGAACCTTGAGGGCCTTATGCTAAGTGAAACAAGTCAGAGAGAGAAAGACAAATATGTGGAATCTAAAAAAGTCGAAGTCATGGAAACAGAAGAGTAGAGTGGTGGTGACCAGGGGTTAGGGAAAATGAGGAGATACTGGTCGAAGAGTACAAACTTCCAGTTAGAAGATTAACAAGTTCTGGGGACCTAATACGCAGAATTGTGTATACAGTTCACAACACTGTATCATATATACTTGAAAGTTGCTAAGAGAGTAGATAAACATTCTCACCACAAAAAAAGGAATGGTAATTACGTGATGGGATGGAGATATTAGCTAGTGCTATGGTGGTAATCATTTTACAATATATAAGTCTATCAAATCAACATGTTGTACACCTTAAACTTACACAATGTTATATGTTAATTATATCTCAATAAATCTGAAAAAAATGGTAATGAGCCCAACCCTCAACAGTAATTAGCAGGAAGTCTTTGGTTAAATCTTGAATCTCGTGTTACATACTCTAAGCTATCAAAATCCAACTATCTTCAAAAGATCAGGAACACCAGCAGCTGTCTACTCTAGTTCTCCATAGGTCTTTCAGAGATGCTCACAGAAGGGTACAAGAAGGGTCAACTCTTCAGTTACTCCACTCTGCTTTATCCACTAGCACACACCCCCGGAATAAGGTGTCCGCAGGAAGAATGACCCATTCCCACACTAAGGATTTTTCTTTAATCAAAACAAATAAACCCACACAGGGCTTCCCTCAGTGGGTTTGCAGTCTTTCTTCAGAATACTGGGCAGATTACAATTTCATTAAAAGTAAAAACAGTATTTTTCCCCTAGTCTGTTAAAATTATATAAAAGTCAAACCCCAAAGCAAGCTTTGTCTAGCGACAATTCCATTATTTTTATAATTACAAGGGTTGTTACTGTTATCATCATCAATATTTTAATACAATGCAAATAATACAGTACAGAGCTCAGGGGAAGGAAAGTCCACCTTACCAGTGGACCGCACACACTAAGGTAGTCCAGACATGTGTACTACGCATTTTAACCTTCATTCCTTGGCGTCCAACAGGATATTGTAGGAAGAATTTGCATTCTGTTTAGCATAAAATCTGAGGAATTTTTAAAAAATAAAATAATTGTTACTAAGTGCATTGGCTGACCAGGCGAAAATTCAATGAGGTCTACTCACTTGCCTACGCCTCCTCTTCTTGCAGATGCCTATGTGCACTCTGCTGAGGGCACATCCAACTCCCTGTGGCTCCCCCAGTGCATCAACGCTCTCTCCCATGCCTCTGCATGTGTTCCCCCTTATGCCTGGATGACTCCTCATTGTCTTCTGGTTTTCCCCGACCACTCTCCTTCTCCCACACTAGTTAAGATCCTTTGGGCCTGGCACACACACAAGGCACTCAAGAAGCATTTGTGGAATGCATTTAGTAATAAATGAATGAGTTTGCCAAACTCATACCAGGACTGTGGCTAGCAAGCTTCAAGGGTCCACTTTTGACCTCTTTCTCCTTTGACAACACTCCTCCTTGACATGTTCAGAGAGTTACCAGGATTACGCATGTATGAGCATATACACAGCAAGTGCAGCGTGCTGGGGAGGAGGAGGAGAGAATGAGCTACTGAAAGAGCTTGGTAAAGTGTCACTGTATTTTAAAGCAGAGGGACATTGAGACAGCAGTAACTCCAAAATTGTAAAAAGACCCATGACTCAGTGGAAACCAACTAGTAAAACGCTTAAAATATCTTTTTTTGTTTTAGATTTTTAAGAGATAAATTACCAATGTTTTAAAATTACTTATTTCAATAATGTATTTTAAATAGTTTTCTAGCATGCTATAGGGTATGTATGCATTCGGCCACCTGCTAGATCTATACATTCGGGATGGTGCTTCTGGCTTAGCTCTTGGCTTCAGAATCCTCTGCAAACTGGTGGGCCAGTCCACTTTGCACAAGAGCCCGCGCTACATCCTGAGAGGGAACCCACCCTAAGGAGGTGCATTGATGCAGTGGTCAGACTCTGACACAACTATCTCAGTAACAAAGCTTTGGATGTGAGAGGAGTAAAGCAATGTTAAGTAAAGAGTCTGTTCCTTAGGATTCTTCATGGCTCAGTCCCCTGCGGGTCCCAGGGAGAAGGCAGTGATGAAAGCAGAACGGCATGTACTTGAATTTACACAAGAATATTGGGGTTGCAAGAGAGGAGAGCTTTGCAAGCTCTCCCACACAGAACAGCAAAGGAGAGACAGGAATACTCCTCAGCTTTCCCACAGAACACTGCACAGAGTCTGGCAGCTGCAGGGTTCCTCCGCATCAGCACCAGTGCCCATCAGAGCACGGGACACTTTGTGTGAGTGAGAGGGACCTCTGCCAAGCAGCAGTGTTCGGCAGGCAATCAGCTCTCCGCAGACGCAGGGGTGGACGCTCAGTAGACGTGGCAGCACCAGCCTTACCCGGCAGAAGGGAGTCTGAGCAAGAGGCCTATCCCCACAGATGTCATGAAATAACTGACCAGAACTATTCACGAACATTCCCTGTGAGAACACCTGAGAAAAGTGGGTACGGGTGTACGCTGAGGGTGGAGGCCAGTGCAGGCGATTTGTGAGGAGCTGGGGAAGGAACTGGTGAGACATAAATTATAGATAAAGTGTCGTGAGCTATTGCTTAGGTGTGTATCTCTGGAGCAGAGATCTGTCTTTGGTAAACAGATAGAAGATAAGTATAATCTTATTTATTAAGACTCAAAAATAGATTTTTAAACACTTTTAAAACATATTCACAAGGCTAAAATGATTTGTGAATTAACTCAGTGGTTACACAGAAATTTACCAAGTGTAAGGAAACTGAAATTTTACTAAACAAATACATATTCTTCACAATGAATATAATAATAAGAGTTTCTTTCTAGTCATTTTGCAAATTATGGCATTCTCTCCAAGAGTATGGAAATAAAATCCAAATAAATATTTCTTTCATAACATTCTGGCCTCATTAAAAGATATTAAATAACTTGCCTTAATTTCAAGTGAATAAAATGAAATCTGCTATACAGAAAAAGAAAGAGCTTCAATTTCACAACTAGAAAATAAAGTCATTCGGGATTCAATATTGAATATACGAGGCACGAAAAAAGCTAATGCTGCTGCTAAGGTTGCGATTCAAGATATTTGTCATGATTATTACAACCTCCACTTCCACAGGAAGTAGTGAGTGAATACAAAACTCCTTGGAGATTTACTCCAAGGCCAGATAGCTGCATTCAGGACACCTTGGAACTGCACCAGTTTCTGAATCTGGGGACATGGGGAAGAATAAAGCTCATTCACATTTAACAACAGCGATGAAAGGAGATTCTGTTTGGATGTGCTCTGCTTATCAAGTGCTGACCAGAGGGGAAGCAGGTCGGCTATTCTGCATGTACAAGTGGTATCCTTTGAACAGAAAAACAAAAGAAAGCTTTTAATGAGTTATCGGGAAAAACATGGAACAGATTTTATTTATAATTTTTAAAGCAATAATCATACCTATATTATTTCTATAAATTCTAAAAATATCTACAGTATTTCAGTATATTTACGGTAAAGTCAAAAGATGTGTTCTTTTACCGCTAATACCGAGCAAGAGACAATCTGTGAGTCACCAGGAGAGACTGTTTCATATTTTCCTTCTTTCGAGCTATAAAATCAACCAATATGGGGATTTACTGAGCAATCCAGATCCTTTGCCTACTGAATGAAACCCCTGTCACATACTTGTTTGTTTGGCAGTGTATTACCACTACAGTGACACCTGAGCCACACTTCTTTGCGTAAAGTCTTTTCTAAGAGGCAGAGGAAAATCATACTCTTCCCTTAGCACTTTAATCCTGATAATGTCAAATCAAACTGAGCATCATTAGCAGGTTCTAATAGGAAAATAAGTCATTAGAAGCCAAAATGCAGAGGTGTGTGTAAAATAAATGGAAGGACACCCTATTGACCTTTATGATGGTTAGAGTCTTATGAATGAATTTTAGATATTTGAATCTCATGTTATTTTGAGCACCTTCTGGGATATCATCTTCATTCATTCATTCATCCACATTCAATCATTGTGGTCTCCCAAAACATTGGGCTGATGGACAAAGGCAGACCTCTCTGTGGAGGGAGAGGAGAAAGAGGTGACAAGTATTACCTACTTTACAGGTGATAAGAGGCAGAAGACAAAGTGATTTACTACAATTATATACCATGTGTGGCTAAACCCATTGCCTTTGCCAACACAGTGTGTCGAAATAAAGAAAATTATGTAAATGCAAGTCTCTAACTCCCATTTTTTTATTAGCATTGTGTCACACAATCTTCTCTCTGGGTTCTTCTTGAGCTGTTGTTTTGAGTCCTGTTAAATGAGCACTTTTATGGAATATTACTATTCTTTTTCTTATCGATAAAGCATTTCTATGCAATGGATAGTAGAAAGTATTTTCTAGTGCGTTTTCTCAACTGTCTGTAAAGTGCCTAACAACAGAAGCTGCAAGCGCTTCCCTCTAGTCCCCACCCTCCATCCCTGCTTCCAACCAGACGGCCATCCTGTGCTTTGCCTACGTAAAAGTTTTGAAGCTATTATTGGAAATAAGATAAAACATAATAAAGGAAATAACTAAATTAAAATATTTTTAGCTTCATATACAGTGCCAGTATCTGCAGTATGTAGGAAATGAACTGGGCAGACAGAACTGAAATCTGCAGCCCTTTAAATTAACACTGAGCAATTTCTGTTTGGTAAATTGGTTACTCCAGTCATTTCATTCATTCAACGATTTTTCAGTTTAACTGCATGCAAGCAAGGTCTTTTTTTTTTTTTTAAAGATTGGCGCCTGAGCTAACATCTGTTACCAATCCCTTTTTATTTTTACCTTCTTCTCCCCAAAGCCCCCCAGTACATAGTTATATATTCTAGCTGTAGGTCCTTCTGGTTGTGCTATGTGGGATGCCACCTCAGCATGGCTTGATGAGTGGTGCCATGCCCGCACCCAGGATCTGAACCTGCGAAACCCTGGGCCACTGAATCAGAGCATGCAAACTTAACCACTCAGCCAAGGGGCCAGCCCCACAAGGTCTTCTTCTGAATGCTTATCTTCAGTGTAACTTGTAATAAGGTAGACGAAATGCTTTAAAGTGAATAAATTCCCATTTGAAACAATTATAAATGTATCAAAAGTTAAAATGGAGTTAGATAAGCACAACCATATCAAGTCATATAAATAATTTAACTGAATATTACTAAATTTTCCTTAAAAAGTACGAGCATCAATCTATCCCTTTGTCTATTAGAAACTAGCTGACTTCTATAAAATAAAGAAAAATGAGCAAAGTTATTTTCTAATTGTTATTTTCATGATCTTATCATTTTAAAAGTATTCTCTTGGCTAAAGTCTTCACCTAGTTTTAGCCTTTCAGCACTCAAACATTATTTGATTTTTCTTTTTAAATATAGTTTAGAATTGTATCATTATAGAGAATGTTAATTAATATATAGCTAATGCAGTTATAAAAGATTTATAGTGTCTTCCCTCCCAAACTCTACAAGAGAAAGGATGAATTCAATAACACTAATGTCATGGTTGGGTGGTGTTCACTAATGAGTAGTGACTCTCAGCAGGGGAATGAGTGGTTGAGAAAGATTCCCAAGTTTTCTTTAAGAAGATATTTGATGCAGACATGTTTTCAGAAAGATACAGTGGAAGTAGCAATTGCAACAGTTATGAGAGTATGGCTTCCACTTCACTAGTGATCTCAATTGATTAGTGGTTCTAGCTGTTTCTCAAATTGTGACCAAAATTAGTCTTGAGAAAAATAAAGACTTAAAGAAAGTTTCCTGTTCTGATTGTATGAAAATGTGTGTTGGATATAGATACACACTCATGCACCACACAGCAATGTTTCGGTCAATGACGGACCACATATACAACAGTGGTCCTATAAGATCAGTGGTACTATATGGCCTAGGTGTGTAGTAGACTATACCATCTAGGTTTGTGTAAGTACTATAGGGGAGGAAGAAATTTTCCTCTAGTCTTAGGTTCTTCTGGCTGGTCCAAAAATTAAATTGACATGAGACAGATTAACAGGAGAAAAACAAACAAAAGTTTAATAACATGTACACAGGGGAGAAACCCAAGAAAACCAAGTAACTCATCAAAATGACTGAAGCCCTCACCTTAAATACCACCCTCAGCTAAAGACAAAAGAAGATGTTGGGGCTGGGGAGAGTCAGGAACTTCAAAGAGAAGGCAGGCACTTCACAGGAGGTGAAAAGGAGCAAACATTTTGGAAAACAAGTGTTTGGCCACACAGAAACAGAAGAACACAGAGGGAAGCCCAACAAACAGGCTTTTCTAGCTTCCTCGCTGCCTACCACTAATTCACGTGATGCTACGGTGATAGCTTGCTTCCTGAGACATGTTTTTAAATCTGAATTCTTGTAGCAGTTAAGGGGGAGGTGACAGGAAAAATTTTCTGAGTCCCTTGTTTCTTAAAAATAATCAGCCTAAAATAAACCTCATGTTAAAGAGACATACTTGGGTGGTAAATTGTGTTCCCCTTCAGTACTCTCTGTGATGTTTGCGCAAGGATGGAACTGCCTAATGACGCATTTAGAACGTATCCCCATCATTAAGTGACACATGACTGTATTAGAAAAGTGAAAGAAGGAGATGTTAGACTATGAGTTTGTTTGTTTTTTAAAGGAGAAATTCTGGCCAACTCATTTGTGTAGCTTTAAAACAGCCCAAGGGTTGAAAATGTAAATGACTCCTGTAGCCAGTAGGAAGGTGGGCAGAAGGGTCAAGATAATGCAGTGCTGGGCTGCAAAGACAGAGTTGGGCAGCATGTGGTAGGAAATCCTTTGTGATCCTTCTTGGCTGTAACAGGGGGACAAGCCAACTCTTATACATTAATCCTGGACTTGGAGATGAAGTGTTCTACTACAGATCTCTGGAACAGCCACCAAGAAACTGAGTCTTAAATAGAAAGCCACTTTTGTTTCACTAGACAAACTAGGAATTGTGGGAAAATGAAAGCTGTCTATTAGTATTTTCTTCATGTCCATTGTCTCATTAGTATAGGGTTCTTAAATCCACCAAAAGACTTATTATGAAGGTGGCAGCTGAAAGCAATCAGAAGAGAAAATCTTACAATGGTAAATACACACACTCTCATTTGCCACTTTCTCTAACTCTTCCCTTTGAAGGACTGGAGTGAGGAGTTGTCTGACTTTCAACTAATTGTTCATTCTAGCTTGCTATTCATTCAGTCTCTAGAATTCTCTAACATAGGAGTCACTTAAGTATATTCACAGAGACAGTTATTTAACATCATGACAGCAATGATTATTTTAGCTTAGGATAAAATCTTTTAGAATAAAACACATTCATGTCAAACCCACAAGGGCAGCTTGTATGCACTTAGCAGGATGTCAGAATGCAGGATGAACTCAACGTTATTTACATTAATCAAAAATCCTATTTAACCAAAATGGGCTTTCCGAATTCCATAGGGATCTCTTAAAGGGAATGCTCATACATCCAGCCACTGAGTAGATTATTGCTTCACTGTAAAGTCAGTAATCATCATAATGAGGCAGAAAGCACTGGAAAATGAATTAAGAGACCCAGGTTCTGTCTTGACTCTGGCACCAACAAGTTTTGTAGCCTTGAACCTCATTTACATAATATAGAAAAAAACCCCACCTTCCTTATGATGACTGAATTAGCTACCACTGAGTGTCATTTACCTGGAAACAAAGATTTAATGACAAGTGTTCATGGAACATATGCCTCAAGATGTCCAACTATATTTTAGAATCAGTAAAACAAGAATACCCTTCGTGTTGTTTTTCATGTGCAATTCCAATATGATCACTAGATTAATGGTACGAAATTTTATCTTTGGCCACACTTTCAACTCATACAAAAGAGTCTCTAACTTTATATGTATCCAGCATATGAAAAATTGAAGAATTAACAGGATTTATTGTCAGTTGATAAACTGTAGCCCGATTTCTTCATATGAACTTTAACACAGCTATATAGAATGTTAATATTATTATATCTAACAAAGTATGCTTTTAAGAGTAACTATCTTACTCTAAAAGGAACTATCTTTCCTTACATGGAGATTTAATATCTTTAGGTAAAATAACATTTGAAAAGTTTTGATGTGACTACTTCTCCATTTCTCAAACTCACCCTTCTGTGTTTTAAAAACAATAACTTTTAAAATGTATTATGTAAAAATTAACATGTTTATTTATAAGGATTCCTTTCCCATCACACAGCACTATAAAGGCATGAGAATTAGCTCTGCATGATCCAGACTGTTTGTTGTGAATAGAACCATAGGAGAAACACTGAGTGATTTTTTTAAACCTCAGATGAAACAAGGAGCAGCTTATTGGCTCTCATAACTATCAGAGAATCATGGGCATCTAATTCAACCTTCCACCCAAAGCTGGAAATAATTACTTTCTACAATAATTCTGATAGAAATTCATCCTCCTTACTGGAAAAACTCCAGAGAAAGACTTTTCACTACTTTTCAGGGTAGCACATTCTGTGTTTTGAAGGTTTCTTGGTTTTGGAAAGCCCTTTCTTATTTTGTGGTAAAAATCTTTCTCCATTCAATTGTTACCCATCAATCTTAGTTCTCTCCTTTGAAATCACACAAAACTAATATTTTTTCCCCCACATGAGACTTCAGATATTTGATCATAGGCATCATTTCACACCGAGCCTTCACCTTTCCTAGCACACAGCCTCAGTAAATTCAACTTCTCCCCTTCTTTCACTCCCTCCCCCTCTTCCCTACTTTGTTCTCTGACCTTGCCTCCTTACCTTCCTTCCTCCTTCTACAAGCATTAATTGAATATTCTAGGTATCAGATACATGTACGTATATGACATAAGCTCTAGACCCTTACCTACTTCAGCATTCTCTTCTGGATTTATTCCAGTTTGTTGACATCTTTTTTTATACAGCCTTTAGAAGTAAACAAGTTCAGAATCTGGTAGAATTATTACCTCTCTTACTCTGAGAGCCATATTTCTATTGCTATAACCAATTCCTCTTGCCTGTGCCTAGCTAAACTTTCTCCCTAATATCATTCCTCCAACGCAGTCTAATTTGGACTTTGGGGTCAGGGGGAGCAGTCTACAGACATGGACTTCTCTTCTCTTCCATCAACCAAATGACAACTCTAGAGTTTCTCTATAACTATGTATAAGTTGCTTTGGTTACAGGATGTCTTTTCCTATTTGGGGATTTGGTTTTGCTTTAGATTGGCACGTAGCATTTTAACTCCATAGAAGGTTAAAATGAGTCCTTGTTCCAGAACATTGTACACCTCCCTTACTACAGCTGCCCAGTAAGCTACTGCTTGATTTAACCTTCTATTTATCTTGGTCGCTTTATACAGAGATTTTACTGTTGGCTAGAAGCAGGTGTGGACAAACAGGCTGATCTATGATTGATGGCTTCAGTCCAGAGTAACCAGCTCCAGCAGAGGAGTAAATTGCCTGCCTCCAAGTTGTAACAATGGTTATAGGCTTTCTTTTCCTTTCTTTTTTACTTGTTGATGGGTTTATAAAGAAAAAGATTAAATTCTCCCTCACTACCTACCTACAGCTGCCATGTAGCTTGCTTTTATTTAGTGGCATTTTTTTTCATTTTAAAACAGTATGTCAAGGAGTTTCTAATTTCAGAATTACCCCCAACATCACTGATTTCTTCATTATAGAAACCACAGATGATAGTAATAATAAACGAAAATAGAATGTGTTTACTAGGTACCATTGTATTTATTGGGCATATTACATACTATTATCTCAGTTAATTCTCCCAATTATTCTAACAAGATAGGTGTTTTTATCTCTCTTGACAGATCAGGAAGTGAGGCTTAGAGACGCAAAGAAGTTGCCTAATTTCACAGAGCTGGTAAATGACGAACCACCATTGTTTAAAGGAATGCTGGGCCTCTTGCCACGATGCAGGCGGTGATGATTTTTAGCCAGTCTTGTGTCTGGCATGTGTGGGAGGTCACTGAACGCTCCGGCAGAAAGAGGCACATCACTCAGTGTGGTCACTGCAAAGAAGGGGAGTTTCACACGGGTTCCAGTCTTGGTTCTGACACTAAGTAGCTGCATAACCTTGGGCAAAATGTTATCTCTGAGCAGCGTCTTCGCCATCTATAAAATGAAAAAGAAATCCTAACTTCACAGTGTTGTGAAGATTAACGGATTTCATATTGTAAAACTATCTATGACAGGCCTGCAGACTGACTAGAAGCTTGACAATCATTCATTTGGTGTCCTGCATTTTCAAATCCCAACTCAGCAGCATACTGTCACATCCTTCTATCTCCCACTGCCATCATACTTGGAAAATCTAAAGGCAGTGAAGTCATAGCAGAGAAGTGTCCCTGCTTTAATTAGTGCTTGTCTCAACAGTGATATCTTTTTTAAAAAAATTACAAGAGGGAATGCAGTGGTGTAAAAAGGAGAGTAACAAAATTCCAGTCTGAATTTTAACACTGGAAAGGGACCCAAGCGATATTCAACAGAACTATTCTCAAAGATGCCGGGTGATTAGATATTAGAGAGGAGGGCAAGTGAGAGGACGCCAGGGGCAGAGGGCTCAAAAGCCCCTGATGACTGACTTTCCATTAGGAAACACAAATATTTATGGTGTATAATTTGAGTAAAAATGCTCTCCTTATTCCTTTATGCTCCTTTCCCCAGCCTGCCTCTGTTTCCCTGTCTGCAAAAAGGAAATGGCAGTACCAACTGCCAGGTTGCTGAGGACGCGTGAATACAGGAAAGCTTCTGATAACAGCACCTGGCACATAGTAAGAACTCAGTCAATGAGACTAGTTGCTGCTGTTGTCAGTATTTGCTAGTCTCTCTCTTCTCGCACATGGGAAGATAGCCTTATTCCTTTAATTGGTGTTGGCTATGAGAAACGTGCCCTTCTACACGTCCTTTAGTTCTCTAGAACTGCACAGATGCCGAGTGGGACCATGTAAGGCCTTTCACATGTTGGTTCAGCCAGCCAAGAAGAAAGGATTAGGGTTTAGGGAAACAATAGAAGGCCCTCCTGCCACGTGGCTCTCTGTCCTACATGTGCAATACTTACAGGTCTCTGACCTGAGACTCTAAGACAGATGCCAACTCCGAACCTATTTTTAACATGGGAAAAAATGTAAAGGCAAAACATGTAGAGAATAATCAAATAAATATATCACATATGTTAAAATTGTATCATATTTGTTTCAAATCTTTTAAAATGAATTCAATAATTATTGAGTACCCACTATGCTCTGCGAACTGAGACATATAACTGATGAAGCTGTCATCCCGTGTACAGCTCCCAATCCTGTGTCCCTAGCTCCTTCCCCAGATATAACTACTGTGATAAATTTGATGTCAAGGCTTCCTGTCTATGTTTTTATATATTTATACACAGATACCAACAAAAATAGCACTGTTTTGTACATTTTAAGGATTTATATAAATGATATTTATCTTTCTGCAGCTTGATCTATTCATGTTGACACACGGAGATCTAGTTCCTTCTCTGTAACTGCTATACAGTATTCCATCATATGACTATTCCAAATTGTTATTTAGCCATTTCCTTACTGAGGGATATTGAAGGTTGTTTCCATTTTTCTGCTATTACAAACAATGCTGCTTTTTACAAATCTCCTTATGTTCAGAAGGGAGAATTTCTCTGGGAATAAACTAGTTGTGGAATTGCTGTTGTTTGGGGAATACATTTCTAGTTTTAGTAAAAACTACCATATTACTCTAAAAATTTTATGGGACTTGCTACTGTCAGCGTATTAAATTTTTGCCAAGTGCACGGATAGGATGGTTTTAATTTGCATTTCCTATTACTACTGCAGTTGTGCTTGTCTTTAAATGTCTATTGGCTGAGCGGGGCTCCTCTGCAGTGAGCTCCTGTTAATAAACCTTATCTATGTTTCTAATAGGTTGCTTGTCTTGTTTATTGATTCATAGAAGTCAAATATAGAATCTATATAACAATATAGAAAATATCTTCTAGTCTGTTGCTTGTTGGTTTTCCTCAGTGTGATTTGATGAGCAGTGCCATGTCCGCGCCCAGGATCTGAACCAACGAAACACTGGGCTGCCTGCAGCGGAGCGCGCGAACTCAACCACTTGGCCATGGGGCCAGCCCCTGTTGGGTTTTTTTAAATCCCTGCCTATGGTGTCTTCTGCCACCCCAAAATTTTAAATTTTGATATGGTCAAATCTGTCACTTTTTATGGTTTGTGTTTTTTCAGTCTCACTGAAAATACCATTGGTATCAGGAAAGGCAGTCAGTATAATGAAACAAGCAACGCAGTAGAAGACAAGAGACATAGGTATAAAGCGGGTTTGAGTCCCCAGTCCACCATTTACTACTTGTATGACTCAATAAAACAACCTCTCTTAGTCTCAGTTTCCTCAAACACTGGAAAGCTACTTTACACATCTGTTCATTCATCCAACAAGTATTCTCTGAGAGTTTCTTCTGTGCTGGCACCATTCTAATGTTGAAATTACAGTGGTAAACAAGACATACAAAATTCTTGCCCTAACAGAGCTTATTTGAAAAGGGGGAAATAGATTATAAACATCAACAAAGATAAGATTGCCATCATTAGGGATGTTGTGGAAAGTTCCTCTAAAGTTGCTCACAAATTAAAGGTGTAATGATGCTATTTTATTTGAAAATGAATTTATAGGGAATCAAGCCATACAAGACAAAATAAGTCTACCGAGCAGGAAAGAATTTTACACTGAAGGGCAATATGGACTTCAACCAGAAACCCAGAGACTCCATTCCGTTTGGTTCAAAGCACTCCTCCAGCCTTTCTCGGGCCAGTCTTTGCAGCAACTTCATGCCAGCCAGGCTGGTCTACTGATGCCCTCAACATGTCCACTGTGTCTTCCACTTTTCCCATCTAACGTTAGCCTCTTCTAACAATCTCCCCTCCTGGATCACACACAGTCAATCCTGTATTGTCAACTCATTTCAGTTTTACCCATATACTTAAATTTCTCATCAATTTTCACTACTTGCAAGCTGACAAGAAAAAAGTAGGAAAAGAAGCTATGTACATATATATTCTCTTTCCTATTGGGAATCTATATTATTCCCAATATACAAAGCCAATAATCTGCTATATTTATGATTCTAGTAACTGAAATAATGACGATCCAGTGGGAAAGGCAGAGAATGGAAGAAATATTTTCTCATATGACAAATTTTTAGGGCTTAAAACATTAGATTCAGCACTAGTAAGAAGCTCAAGACACAGGCAATTTGATGTAGGCGGTGGAGCAAACAGCTGAGATTTACTCTGATTGCTCCTGGGATTTCCTGAAGCTGTGATTCAAATCCATGGCACAATTTCCAAAATACATTCCGTTCTACAATACGAGTGCTTCTACAGGTGAGAACTATTCACTAAGAAAAATTGTTTTGGAACAAGCACATAATTTAGTTTTTCATTTTTCCCTAATTAACAGAATTCATGCAGCCTAAAGAAAAAGAACCAAAAATCAGAGAATGAAATCTTTATCACATTTTCATTTTCTCCAGAAGAAGTCCTGAATGTCAAAACCAAAATCCATTATTACAGGAATACAAGGATTTTTTTTAATGTAAATACATGTAGATCAATAAGTTAGTTTTTAAAAATATCCCTATTCCAGGCAGAGAAAAAAGTTAGGGTTATAAAGACGAATATGATAAAATGTCTGTGGGTAATAGCCACCAGTTTTCAGTATCTACTATCACCTAGCTTGTATATTATGAGGGACTTCATATATATTATCTTATTCTTCACTAAGTATTATTATATTTATTTTGTAGATGACATAAATGGAGTAGAGAATTGAACCCAGGAGAGTGTGGTTAGAGACAAGTTTTCAAAAGCTGACAACATGAAAATAAGCGAGAAGAACTGACATATTAGTTCAGCCCCCTTATAACCCTATCCAGGCTCTCCCAACTCTAGATATTATGGAAACCAGATTAATCTTCCTAAATGTTGCTTTCATTTGACTCTCCATTTCAAAAGCCTGTGTTCCACTACCTGTAAAAATTTAGGAGAAACTTCTTAGCCTCAGATTCAAGAAACTTCTTAGCTTCAGATTCAGACAACTTCAAAATCTGACTCGATCCATCCCATAATGCTGTTGGTCTACAGCCCTCACAAATTCAACACTGAGCACCTAATCTGAGCCAGGCTCTGCAAAGACATGGTTGCTCACAGTATAGTCTTTCTCAAACATATCTGTTATTGCTTTCCAGGTCCTTGCTCAGTTATTTCCCCTAAATGGAATGCTCTGCTTGATTCTACACGCCTTTCTTTTCCTACATATCCAACCTATTCAAGATCCAGCATTGATCCCAACTCCTTCATGAAGCACACACTAAACATTTTTGCTGGAAGGTAGTCCCTCATTCCTTGGAGCCTCTAGAGCACTGGATTCCAAATCCGTGTGTATCTGATTCCAGGCATGCAGACTCCAAAGCCCCTCCCTCAGAGATTCTGATTCCCCAGGTCTGGCTTCACCCAGGCTGGGAATGTGCATTTAAACAAGTCTGTCCGATTCCTAAGTTCATCTCCTACCCATGCTCCATCTCAGACAACTGGTTTGGTTTTTTCCCAATTCATCCTTTCTGGGTGTTAAATGGGATGTGAAGAGAAAAGAGCACTGCACTGGGAGGTGGCACTTGACTTCACCAGCAAGTGTTTGCCGTACATCAGGCAGTAGCCTAGATGCCTGAGATGCATTACTGAGCAACGCAGACAAAAACGTCTGTCCTCATGAAGCTGCATTCAGGGAGGAAGGGACAAAGAAAAATCACATAACATAACAAACAAGTAAATTACTAGAAGGTTCCAAGTGCTATTTATAAGTGAACTGCTAGGTTATACGTGCTATGAAAAAAGAGAGCAGTGTACAGGGATCAGGCATGTGTGAATACGGCAGGGCAGCTCCCAGTTTTAAACAGAGAGGTCAGGGTAGGTCTAATGAAGGAGGTATTAAGAAGACAGCCATACACGGGGCTGGCCCCGTGGCCAAGTTTGCGTGCTCTGCTGCAGGCGGCCCAGTGTTTCGTTGGTTCGAATCCTGAGCGTGGACATGGCACCACTCATCAAACCACGCTGAGGCAGCGTCCCACGTGCCACAACTAGAAGGACCCACAATGAAGAATATACAACTATGTACTGGGGGGCTTTGGGGAGAAAAAGGAAAAAAATAAAATCTTTAAAAAAAAAGAGGACAGCCATACAGCTCTCTGGGGGAGAGCCAGTCAGCCAGCCAGAAGGAACAGCCAGCATAAAGGCCCTAAGGGATTCTGACAAAACAACCTTGTGAAAAAGGTAATACCCATTTTGCAGGTGAGTAAACAGTGTCTCAGAGTGACTTGATCAAGGGAATAAAGCTGGTCAACAGTAAAGCCAGGACCAGGAACCAGATTTCTTGACTCCTAGTCCAGTGCCTTTCTTCTATTCTGTGCCTTTGTTCACCAGGCACAGAGGAAAGCGCTCTGTCTCCTGCAAGCACTGAGTACATGTGCGGTGTCATCACTGCTGTGGTGGTGGTGGTTATTATTATTATTAATCAGGTCCACTGATATTTCTTGAAAGGTAGATAAAGCTCAAAGAATAACTTCATTTTCCCTTCCCACGGTTTATTTTTCTCTTTCCTTTATCTGTGTTTCTTTTCTTGAGCAGATCATTTTAATATCAGATTGTCAATTAAAGTAATTATATTTCTTTGGATATTTAGGAAAGGTGTTAAGCATAGGAATAAGCTATAAAATAGAAACCATCTATGACAACATGAAAAAGAGCTGATGAAAGAGTGGAGAGAATGTGGAGCCCAGTGCTTCCCAGGTAGAGAACTCTGCTTCTCAAGAGAGGTAGGAAGGGAGGGCGGGAAGGGAGGGCGGGAGGGAGGGGAAGGGGGCGGGGAAGGAGCAGAAGGGGGGCCTTTGGAACAGGCCAGGACCAGAGCCTCCCAACATCAAGCTACTAAATGCAAACGATGATCGTGGCCTTGAAGAAATAGTGAACTTCAAGTAAAAAAGTAAAGAACAAAGAGACTGCAAAAGAGATAACCTGTAGAAAAGTCATGGAAATGGGGCTGGAGAGAAGAGATTTAAAGATATTTTCAAGCAAAAATATGAGAATATTATACAATCAACAATATAAAAGAAAAAAGAGTAAGAATCAGATTTCAGACACAGTAGACTTGAGAGCTGGTGGAATTACTAACAGCAAAAGGGAGCAGAGAGGAGTCTGAAAGGTGAGCTTCCTCTCGGTAACGCTGGGTTTAAGGTGGCAGCCAGGTTCTCACGAGTGGAAAGGGGCTAGGAGATAAGAGGCAAACTTGGAGGACATGTATCATCTAGGGTTGTTCTGTCCAACACAGCAGCCTCTAACCACGCAGGGCTCTTGAGCACTTGAAATTGTGGCTAGCCTAAACCAAATGTGCTGGAAGTATAAACGCACACCAGATTTCAAAGATTTCCTATGAAAAAAAAGAATGTAATCTCACTGGTATCTTTTTACATTGATTACATGTTGAAATAACATTTGCATGGATTAAAAATATTATTAAAATTTCATCTCTCTCTTTTTACTTTTTAATGTTACTAGAAAATTAAAAATTACATATGTGGCTTGCATTATGCTCCTACTAGACACTTGATATAGAGCAATGCTAGATACGCATGAGGGTCACATAAGGGCAAGGGAACTCAGGTGAATCACAGACATCATTCTAGATATCTCAACCAGAAACAGCCGGGTGTGGGAGAAAGAAGAGCACACACCATTATAACAGTTAATATTTACCGAACACTCTAAGCACCATGCTAGACACGTTACGTGCATCATCTTATTTGTTCCTCCCAAGAACGTTATGAAATAATACGACAGTCTTCTTTTACAAAAGAAAAAACTGAAGCCTAAAGAAGGTAGTCTGCCCAAGGTCACACAGTTAAATGCTGGTGTTGGGATTCAAACCCATGACTGACTCCAGATCGCAAGTTCTAAATTGTCACATCATCAATTCCAGAACAATCCATCCTCTGTAATTATTAAATTGTTAGATTTCAAATGGTTATTTTTAAACTAACAATTTATTCAAATAGTTCATTGTCAGAGTCAGTGATATACCAAGGACGTCCTAATTTGATTAAGGAAAAATACAAATGTGTAAGTTTGTAACTTTGAATTACGATAAGTTACTGATGTTGGCATATTTTCACTATGCTGGACCTGAGAGTTTCTAGTGCAAATTCTTGCCCTTTATCAATGTCTATTCCTAAAAACCCAAACCATCAAATTAGATGGTACACATCCGATTGTCCAACAGAGATGATCATGGGCACAACTCTGAACAGCAAGGCCCTGTTTTCTGAATACAATCAGCTATACAGTATGGATCCGCTTCAATTTTAAACACTCGCTTTCAAACTATGAAAGTACCTGAACCTCCCAAACTATGATTCAAATATTGGAAGGGAGCTGGATTAAATTGCAACCTTTTGTCAAAGAACCAAAATTTAAGCTTACCCAAGAGGATTAAAAATGGGTTTTGTACTTCTTGAAAATTCAACACTTTCAAGCAACAGAAAGAAAAAATGGCTTGATACTTTGACTGGAATCATAACATAGCAAAATCTCCTACAAACACAAATTGGGATCAAAAGAATGAGGTGTCTTTCATTTATGTTTGGTTGGCTGGTTTTAATTTCAAATAGAAACTTCTTTCTTTCCTTTTTACCTTAAATTTCTACCACCTATGTGGACAAGACAGTAATCACAGAACCGCTGAACTTACACAATGAGGGCTATAATTACAACATTTTCAGAAACTTGCCCATGTAAATTTTATCAAGCCATTTGGTTGAAATCATAAAAACACGTCCCAGGTTTAAAACAAAGGATTGCCATCAATTTACACTACAGAAATAGAAAAACAAAAGAGAATCCGAAGCCAAACTATTTGTTTTGGAATAAGACTAATTAGCAGAGACATCACAAGAGACGGTTCATGTTGGACGTAGATCCAAAAGGTGTCTCTAATTGATCCACTGATTTACTTATGAATTTAACCCCCTACCCTTCCCACTTCCTGACTCATTTTTTTCTTAAGTGAGATGACTTTGATTTGGATATATTTATAAAAAATATCTCCTCTGAAGACCCAAAGTTTCTGAAAAACGCTTGTCTATAGAGGTAGTATCATAATTGTACAGGGTAGAGCTTATAAGAGCTTGCCCTTTATTTTGGTTCTTTCAGGTTAATTCCCACAGCTCTTCCATCCAATTAAGGAGATATCCTTGGACTTGTTCCCTTATTCATTACAATTCATAATTTGGAACAAAGAATCAGACCGTGAAGGAGAAAGCTAGTTAGCTCTAAAAATGCCTAGTCCACCCAGGTGCCAAGGTGTCTAGAGCATGAAGTGACTGACCGAGGCATAGGAGATGGCCACCTCTACTCTTATCATTGAGGGCCACCAAATCAAGTCCTTCCTGTTCAAGAGTAGAAACTTCACTTGGAATCCTCATCATTACAACTGTCAGTTGGATAGATAATCCCTGTAATTGCATTGCTGCTTCCCATTTGTACATCAGCATAAAGTGTGCTGCTTTATTGGGTCAATTTTTTTAAAACTTTACTGAGTACCTACTATGCTAGGCACTACTGTAGGTACTGGAAATAGCAGTAAACAAAACGACAAAAATCTCAGCCCTACTGAAACTTACACTCTGGTGGGAACCACATTCAACGAACAAGGTAAATAAATAAAATAGTACGTTAAATATTAGATGCTGAAGAGAAAGCAAAAAAAAAAAGCAGTCAGGGGGAACATGACCTGCGGTGGGTAGGGTGGGAAAGACTGGAATTTTGGATAAAGCGGCTAGAAGAGGCTTCACATATAATCAGGTAGACAGAGTGTGCCCGAAAGGATAGAGGGCAAAATCTAGGACTGATTAGTGCTAGCTGGAGGGGGGAAAAGAAAGGAGATTAGCATATTTTAACAAGCCCTGAAGTGGAGAGGAAACCATATGGGAGGGAGGAGAGAAGCAGAGGTAAAATAATGGACCACTGAACGCAAACGCGGGCTTCCCATTCTGCCCAGGACTGACTGGTCCTTTGAGCCTGGCACGACACACTTTTTCTTTTTGTAGTCACAGAACCAGGCTCTGCTGCCAAAACTCTCAGGCAGTTCATCAGACGGGGACAGACGGACAGGGACACAGATACACACCCCTCTCTCTCTCCAGAATCCGAGTTTAACGCGAGCACAAAGCGCTATGAATTCAGAGTCGGGGACTGGCCTGGGAAACTGGAGAGAAGTGGTTGGAAGGAACACATCAAAGGCCCCTCCATCCCGGGGTACAGATGGAAACCTACCCCCGACTCCGCTCTGCACACCCAGCGAGGCGCGGGCAAGCACACGGACACACCCCCGGGCTGGCGGGCACGGTGCAGGGCGGAGAGGAGGCATGAAGTCAACCGTTAGAGCCCCAAACCCCGCACTTCCCGAGGCGGGTCGGTCCCGCGCCGGGGCAACGCCACCCCCCAGCCGGGAGCCGGCGGGCGGTGGGCCGGAGCGTGGGCGCGGGAAGAATGGCCGCCGCGGGCGGAGGGGGCCGTTTCGTCGGGCAGGGCCAGCGCCCGGCCGGCCGCGTGCATGCAACAGGGGTCTGGCCGCGAGCGGGGGCGCCGAGGGCCGGGGCGGGACCGCGGGCCGGACAAAGCGGCTCCGGACGGGGGCCCCGGCCCGGCCCGCGCGCCCCCCGCCCAAACGTTCACCGCCCGGCCTCGGGCCTGCGCGGCCGGGCCCGCCGAGAGCCGCGGGTTCCAGAGCTCGAACCCGCAGCTCCCACGCCGCCGCCCGCTCGGCCCGTTCCCGCCCAGCGCGACGGTCGGGAGAGAAAGGAAGGGCGGCGGCGGCGCGCGGCCCCACTCACCATGATCCACGGCCGCGACCCGGGCGGGCGGGCGGCGATGCGCTGTCCAGGGTAGCCAGCGTCCCTCTGCCCCGCGCTCCCGAGGGCCCGCTCCGTTACTACTCCCAAGCCCACGCCCGGCGCGCGCACGCCCGCGCTCCCCGCCCCCTCGGGCTCGCGCCGCTCCGAGCTCGTGGCCGTTTCGGGCGCCCGCCCCCTCCCCTCGCCGGGGCCTCGCCCGCAGTGTCGCGAGGCGGCCGGCGGGGGAGGGGCGGGGCAGGCGAGGAGGCAGCCCGTGCGGCCTCGCGCGCCCCCTCCTGGGAGCACGGCTTGTCCCGCGCGGCCGCGGCGCCCCCTGCCGGGAGGGCGGCGATTTGCAGGCCCAGCGGGCTCCCGCCGCGCGCGGCGGGTCCAGGTTGGCCGAGTTGGGAGGGGAACCCGTGTGGACCCACCTTCTGCCGGCTTCAGTCGGCCGCCCTTGGATGCTGCGACGGCTGCGGGAGCTGTGGGGAGGAGGGGGCTACAGAGGCCCAGGGCAGTGGTCCTGCTCTTAGTTGGGCTCCGCGGCTTTCAAGCACGGGTTAAAGGGAGGATGGCCCTCGCTCATGCAGGTTTGCGGGATGTGGGTATTGGTCGCGTTCCTTTAGGGATGAGGTCGGGGAGCGGATCAGTCAGAGAAGGAGACTCCTTGTCTCACACAACACTGGATTCTATTCCAGGGGTTTCTCAGTTAATGCCACCAAGTGTTAGTTTAACACTTAGTTGTGAACAGAAAGTATGGCATCTTAGATCCTGGGCTTTTAATTTTATATCGCCCAAGCGAAAGATGTTGGGAAAGGTAGACTTGTGTTACATGACCTTTCCTCTTTTCTAGCATTAAGGATGTGTGCTTGCTTGTTTATGTGGCCGACGTGGTACACTAAAATGCAAGCAAAGGTAAGCATGTTTATTGGAGTCAGGAACACCACATCTGGATGTGCGTGGGGGTACCTGCAACGTACACGTAGCACTCCACACCTGCAGTAATGCAGACGTATTTGCAGTTTTGTAAAGTAACAGGATGAATAACCATAGGTGCCGGGGCTAACTCTTAATTGTCCTATAATTACCTAATATTTAGAGTTTCCTGTAGTTGGAGTGTTAAACATCAGGCACATATTTGTTTAGAAGAGGTGGAGAACTTAAGACCATGAACAGGTAGGTATTTGTTAACCAAGTCTCATAAAATCTCACTAGCAGTGGGCTCAGGAGTCAACCCTGCCTCATACTGGCTGTGTGATACCTGGGTACTTAGCTAACCTCTCTGTGCTCCAGTTTCCTGATCTATAAATTGGGGATAAAAATGGCACTTACACTACATATTGTTATTAGGAGTACATCAATACGAGTGAAACAGTAGAAAAATGGCGCAAAAGTACTAGTTATTGATGTTATTGATCTGATGCCTGTGGGAATCAGAAAGTGGTATTCTGTTGAATGCCAGCATATTTTTATTTAAAGTGTCTGGAGGGCCAAAACCAAATATATAATTTGATGCCAGGTCCAGTCATTCATTCACTTTGTTCATTCAACAAACGTTTGAGTGCCTCATATGCCAGGCAATGTAGTAGGAGCTGGGGGTACACTGATGAACAAACCCTGCTATTAGGAGTTTTCAGAATCTGTGATGATCCAAATTATGACATTCAGAGAGTGGAAGGGAAATTCACCCAATTATTCACCAAATATTGTGTTTTTCCCCTGAATAACAGTATTGTGGGATGATTTTTTTTCTTTTTCTATTTTCTCTTCATTTTTCAGATTTTTTTAACCTGTTTTACTTTATATTTTTAAAGCCAGAAAAATAGCTTCCACATTCTTTGGATATTGAACTATAAAAATACTGGATCGGAATTTCACTGTATCATTAATCTGATGCAGTAGAATGTGAATCATTAATCTAGACAGTGATTCTCGGATATTATTATGTATCAATTGCACCTGAGGGTTTAATCACCTACAGAGACTTGGGACCTGTCCTGGTGGTCTCAGGCGCAGAACAGGACTACAAACTTTAACAAGCATCACAAGGGAGGCTGATGCAGGCAGATGGCCCTTCGACCACATTTGGAGAACATACGTCCATCATCTACTCAGGAAAAGCTTTAGTCTATTTTTCTAACAACAACAAGGAAAAAAAGTGTGGCGACCACTCTCTAAGCACTCTGCTGTTTGCTGGCAGAAATGGTACCATTGATGTCGTCTACACCTTGCAAAGCACACCAGGTTAACTCTTAACCTGAATTATCTCTATTCTTCCCACTACCATTTAGCCTAATAATCATCATTTTACATTTATTATGTAAAAACAGATATCAACCCCTAAGGGCAGGAGGCCTAAAAAGTCTCCTATATCTTATCTAGTCCTCAAAGTACTGTTTTACGGCTTCCTTTGTCACTACAATAAAGGCATTTTAATACACCATTGACATGCCTTTATGAGATCTGCTTCCTTTTATGATTTGTTCTGCTGTACGGATTACACCAAGGCTTGTGTTTCTTAGCTGTAGGGCAAGCCCGCCTTGAGCGTGTGTATCAGCTAAAGGGCCACGATAACAGAACTGTAGCCTAATCACGTGTTAGGTACTCACCTGGGTGTGTACTAGAGGTAATTAGCATAATCTGAGAATCTTAAACCTAGAGACAGAGATCAGACTCTCTCTCTTTCATGCATATATATATATTTTATATTTTACAGGTGAAGAAAGTCTATCTCGGAAAAGTTAGAGAAAACCGACAACTAGTAGGTCGTAGCTGTAAAGCCTGACCTCTTGACCCTTGGGTCTGTGTTCTCAATGCCACTCCTGCCTCTCCAGTTCCAGCCTTCCAGCCCTCATCAAAATTATGAGGTCGAAGGGGCTGGCCACTGGCGCAGTGGTGAAGTTCACACGTTCCTCCTCGGAGGCCTGGAGCTCACTGGCCTGGATCCCAGGTACAGACCTACACACTGCTTGGCAAGCCACGCTGTGGTGGGCGTCCCACATAAAATAGAGGAAGGTGGGCACAGATCTTAGCTCAGGGCCAGTCTTCCTCAGTAGAAAGAGGCGGATAGGCAGCAGATGTTCGCTCAGGTCTAATCTTCCTCAGAAAAAAAAAAAATTAGGAAGTTGGCAAACTTTGTCTTCTGTGAGTCTAGTCTTTTTCTGTGGTTTTCTTCTTCTTCATCATCCCTTCTTTTGACACTTAGCATCTTTGTATTTTATCCTGAGAAAAATACTCACTTCTAATTTATTGTGATTTAAAATCAATCTACTGCTTTTCTCCAGAGTATTTGTATTTTTAGGCTAATTATGGAAACAGACTCTGGAAATCATGTCTTTTCCTTGGCCATGTACTCTGCCTTTGTGTAAAGAAAGCTCTATACTTATGAATTTACAAATGAAAAATAATAAGATGAGTAAACCTGGACAAAGTCACATTGGCACAACTGGGTTACCTCCAACAAATTCTGTGCATCTTTTACTCAGTATTATCAAGGCAAAGGATTTATGACAGAGCACTATATGTATATATTATTCATTTGGTTGGGCTAGAGTAACAAGTGGACAGTCATTACCTTGTATCAATCCAGGTAAAAAGAGATTCATGTTCATTTGCTTAAAACTCTTTACTGAGGACAATGTTCTACAGCAGGGGTTGGCGAACCATAGCCACGGGCCAAATCTGGCCAGCTGCCTGTTGTTGTAAATAAAGTTTTATTAGATTACAACCATGCCCATGCATTTACATATTGTCTATGGTGGCTTTAGAGCTACAGTGGCAGAGTTGAGTAGTTGTGACAGAAACTGTATTGCCTGCAAATCCTCAAGTATCTATTGTTTGGCCCTTTACAAAAAAAGTGAGCTGATCCCTGTAGAATCTAGATGTTGTGAATAAGACCTTGAACTGTATAGATAGATCCTTTGCTTTTATGAAGCTTATATTTTGGTGGGAAGGAAGAAGACAGTAAACAAAATAATTTTAGATACAGAAGTGTCATAAAAAAATTATGATAGAGAGTAACTTGGTGGGAAGAGGCACTTTAGATAGGATGGTCAGGGAAATCATCTCTCAGCAGATGATATCTCTTAGGTATCTCTTAGATGAGTTGAGATCTCAGTGGCCAAACGAGCCAGCTAGGAAGCCATGAGAAAATCTAGGGGAGATCTTTCTGGGTAGAGAAAACAGCAAATGAAAATGCCCTAAGACAGAAAAATTGGGAAAAGTTGAGGAACAGGAAAGTGGCCAGTACGTCTGGAAGTGTGAGTCAGGGGTTGTAGTTGGTTGCAAGTCCATCATCCCTCTTGCCCACTCTTGTAGATAGAGACCCATGTGTTTGTTCACACCATGGCCATTAGCCCCTGCCCTGAGGTCCTACCTTTGAGAACCTCAGCCCTAGGGAACCTGGTCCCGGCAGGACATTTTCGTATGATGTCTGCTGGTCACCTGCAGCCATCCCAGTTCAAGAAACCCTAGTGGGGCCGTTACTTTGTACTCTTACAGCCATTGGACTTTATCTTTTGTCTTTGTGTTATGTTCATTTTGAAGCATTCATTCACTTTACCATTTTGTCTTTTATATATGCTATTTTTTAATTTATTAATTGCAGTAATATGGGATTATAACATTACATAGCTTTCAGATGTACATCGTAATATATTTCGAATTCTGTGTGGATTACATCATGTTCCCCACCCAAAAACTAATTGTAGTCCATCCCCTCACATGTGAGCCTAATCACCCCTTTTGCCCTCCCCTCTTCCCCTATGGTAACCACCAATCCAATCTCCGTTGATATGTGTTTGTTTGTTGTTGTTTTTATATATGCTATTTTAGTTAAATGGCATTTATTGATTTCATTTTAATAGTCTTTTAAAAAAATTCTTTTATAAATGTCAAGTAGCACAGGCATGAAGTGGGATAGCCTATTTCACAAGGAAGGCGAGATGTCACAATCCCTCTGGATGACCTGTGGTAGCCTTTCCAACCCACACCCTAGGGGGCTGTTCCTTTCTCAGGTGTACCCTCTGAGACTAACCCTAGGCGGTAGCCCCCAGCCTATTTTTGTTGCAAACCTACTCCACACCTAACTTGAAGCCTAGAAATCAGCTGAGGAAAGAGAGAAAGTGCTGATTCAGACCCAACCATTCAGGTCTCAAGGAGGGACACATTGCATGGACTCCCCTGATCCTTTGGAAGTGTGTAAGTGTGAGTGTGTCTGTCAAGGGGAGGGAGTGTGTAGCCACACATCCTTCCCTGCCAGAAATGCTCACGTCTGGAATGAGAGAGGTAGGACTAGAGACTAGGGCCTCATAATTAATCATTTTGAAGTTTATGATTTTTCTGGCCTATAGTAAAACTTGGTCAGAAATAGCTGATCTATAACAAATCATTTTTACAACATTATCGTAAATTATTGAGATGTGAACAATGTGAGGGTAGGCAATAGCAAAATCTGCGTGAACACATAAAGTGCGACAGACTCCTCCCTGACTTTTTGCAGCAGACTGATTTGTCCTGCATGTTCTTTCTATCCTCATCCTCATCCAGAAAAAAAGGCATTCAACACTAAAAACATATGTGCCAACAAAAAATTTCACTCAAAAATTTTGTTGATTCCACCTAAATGAAAGTGAGGAATTTGAATGTTTTAAGATGACAGAGTAGTAAAAAAAATAGCCAGAAGAGTATAGTTTTATTAAAAATTAGCTAGTACATTATTATCTTTGTTCTAATTGATACTCAGTGAGGATAGAGAACAGCAGGCCCCAAATAGTTAACATTTTATTTCACCAGTATATTGGTGAATGAGCCTTCTAGAGGAAGTAGAGACGAGGAACCCAAATGAGGTTCAGGAGTTTATTTCACACAGGTTTCAACCATGTGCATTGTTGCAACCCAAACAACTTCTTCAACATCTGGGAAACAGACCAAAGGGATTCTAAAATTAATCTAGAAGTCATAGCAGGCAGCCTCAGCTTATAACCTCATCATTCTTTTAGCTCAAATGTGGTATTTGCAGGTAACTATCGGATATCTGACATAAACCATGCTAAATGATTTACGACAGTAGCTCATTTAACCCTCACAACAGTTCTGGGACCATTGTATGGATGAGGAACCTGAGGCCCAAAGACATTAGGTGATGTACACAGGGTCACGTGGTCAGGCATGTTGGAAAGTGGGGAAAGCAAGATTCCATCTGAGGCCCATTGGACTCTTCCTACGACACTATGCTGTTCTGAATAATCCTAACCTTAAGAACCCTCATAAACTTCGCAGAGACACTTTCTGCAGGTCAGAAGAGCTGATGAAGTATGAGCCTTCTGGCAATTTAATTTTTTTTTAAATTATGGAAAATTTCAAACATCTACAAAAGTAGACAGATACATAATAATGAACTCCAATGCATCCATCTTGCAACTTAAAAAATTATCTACTCATGCCCAATCTTGTTTTATCTGTATCCCTACCTGCTTCTCCCATTCTCATATTTTGAAGCAAATCCCAGATGTAAATAGTTTATCTGTAAAATTTCAGTACATATCACTAAAGACAAGAATTCTTTAAAAAAACACACATAGGGCGGGGCTGGCCCCGTGGCCGAGTGGTTAAGTTCGCGCGCTCCGCTGCAGGCGGCCCAGTGTTTCGTCGGTTCGAATCCTGGGCGCGGACATGGCACTGCTCGTCAGACCACGCTGAGGCAGCGTCCCACATGCCACAACTAGAGGAACCCACAACGAAGAATACACAACTATGTACCGGGGGGCTTTGGGGAGAAAAAGGAAAAAATAAAATCTTTAAAAAAAACAAAACAAAACAAAAAAAACACACACATAGGGCCAGCCCTGGTGACCTAGTGGTTAAGTTTGTCACACTCCACTTCGGTGGCCCGGGTTTGGTTCTGGGTGCAGACCTACACCACTCATGTGTCAGTGACCACATATGAAAAGAGGAAGATTAGCAACAGAAGTTAGCTCAGGGCGATCTTCCTCAGTAAAAAAGAAGAAAAAACAAAACAAACAAACCACACATGTAATCACAATATCATTACAACGCCTTAAAAGTTAATCATAATTTCTTGATGTCATTAATTATAGACATTGAGTGTACAGATTTCCACAATTGGTCCTTTTTAACATTGCAGTTGGTACATACATCTTTTGTCTCTTTTAATCTCTACTTCCCCTCTCCATCTCTTTTTCTTTTTTTTTCTATTGTCTTGCAATTTGTGTGTACGGTAGAATTTCCCACAGTCTCGATTTTCTGGATGGCATCCCCAGGGTGCAGTTTAACATGCTTCTGACCTCTGTGTCTTTGTAAATTGATAACTGTAACTCGCTCTAGAGACTTGATTGGATTCAGGCTAGAATTTTTTTACAGGAATACTTCATAAGTGGTAGTATGGGTTTCCGTCAGGAGGTGCATAATATCTGATTGTCACTCTTTTAGTGATGTTTAGGCGTCGGCTGATGCTCACTGCCTACATCCGGTGATTCATTAGGGGCTGCAAAATCGCAACATTCTAGCTCTATCATTGCTTCTTCATTTGTTAGCTAGAATACTTCCAGAAACTTCCCCTTATACGCTGTTTGGTTACCTGGTAAATTTCATATAGGAAAGACAGGATAAATGACAGTTTTAAAATGAAGAATTGGTTCATTAGCAACGTAAAAATTGAGAGAGACAGTTCAAAATTTAGATATGGAGATAAGAATAAATAGCAACTGCCAATATCAACAATGCCACGTTAACTGTTGTTGTCAAACTTTGGTTTTTTTACATCTACCGTATTTTATCTGAAAGTAGAGTGACTTTCAAAGGTTTTTTTTAATTTATATAAGCTCTGAAAAGGAAGAAAAATTAACAGAAGGCTTTAACGTAATTGGTTCTTTTCAAGGGAATAGGTCAGAACTCAGAGGAGAATGAACCATGAAGAATCTTTTGAGTAAAATATTATTTGGTTCTCTCATTAAACTAGTTGGACAGAAAAGTACATGTAACAATAATCTTGATATAACCTGTCACCACTCTACAACTAGTTCTGTTAAAGGTAATCTGTAATTAATTTCGTTCTGCAAATACTTCAGCTTAATTTTGACTTAAATTGTTAATTCTGGCTGTCTTTATAGTTTCTGTCACAGAGTAGACATTCAATTAATATTTAAGACAGACTCTTGCCACCTCAAATTTCTGTGACATTCTAGTGAGAATCTCATTAGATTCAAAGGTCTTTGAAAAGTATATTATTAGCTAATGGGAATGTAGTCCCTAACAAATGCTAATTTAATGATATCATTTATATAAAGAGTATCATCAAAAAATGTGGTCGTTAACTCTTTCAGGGCCTACACCATGCCAGCACTGAGGTGTTTACAAAAACATGGGGAGACTTGGTTCCAGCTTTCATCTGTTCAGTGTGATGGTTGCATTAGGAGTTTGTGTCATAGGTTCTAGCATTATCTCCACATTTCTGATAGGGGAGTTAAACATGGTACTAGCAGTAGAGACCCCATCTGACTAGAGCCCATGGGGCCTGTTGAATTCTAATAATACTGCAATTCGGTGAACTAGAAATTCATTTCTAGGAAACTTACAGATGTTAAGGCATGAGATCAGGTTAGCTAGCAAGTGTGCGGCCACGTATCTTATTTCTTTTTTTTTTTTAAAGATTTTATTTTATCCTTTTTCTCCCCAAAGTCCCCCGGTACATAGTTGTATATTCTTCGTTGTGGGTCCTTCTAGTTGTGGTATGTGGGACGCTGCCTCAGCGTGGTTTAATGAGCAGTGCCATGTCTGCACCCGGGATTCGAACCGACGAAACACTGGGCCGCCTGCAGCAGAGCGCACGAACTTAGCCATTCGGCCACGGGGCCAGCCCCCACGTATCTTATTTCTTATGACCAATAAAAGAAGTAAAATTTATCTCCTTTCCATTTTCCTCTATTTTTTGTCCTTGAAGGACACATCCTTCAATTCCTATGTCCCTATCCTAATCACCCTCCCTGAGGTGAAATTGAATGAAGCGTGGCGATGCTTCCTCTTGAATTTGTGCTCACCTGCTCTTTTACATGAGGTCTATAGCTTTAGAAGGCAATAGCTGGAATTCTTGGTGCAACAATTTTAGTCCATCATTTCCAGTTAGCCAAAGTCACTAAATTCTGGAACTCTGATACATAGTAGTCATTAAGGACCCTATATTTGGAGGATGGCCCTTTCTACCATGCAGCTTTGGACTCACCCTGCTCCTCCAGCCCTCACTCCACCTCCAGACTCTGCTACCAAGTACTGCGTAGCTTTGGACCTCTCTAAATGAACTGCTGCTGCAGACTCTGCATAATTTTACCATCCAGACTAAGCTATATTCCATTGCTAGTCTATCTCTTAGAACTTCAGGCTGCTTTCTCATAATAGCACTCAGAGCATACAAATAAATACAATGGCCTCACCACCTTTTGAATTCCTTAAACAAACAGTTTTAAACAAACTGATGTCCTTTGGAACTGGCTGAGGAACAGGTCGATAGCCTTTACTCCACTTTAGGAAAAAGAAAAACAAATAGAGAAAAATCAAACATGTTTCAATGAAACTAATTAAGATCCTTTATTCTGCCAGAAGATGGGTTGCAAATCAAAATTAAAAATATGAAATAATAGAGACCAAGGGAGAAGTACATAATCTCAGAGGCCTCTAAAGGTCATCTAATAAAGTCCTCATGAAAAGAAGGGAATAGCAACTTTTAATTCTTAGCTACTTTGTGCCAATGAGGAGAGCTGAGAAAGTAAACTGTTAGCAGGGAAACAAAGTAGAAACTTCTGCTATAGCCAAGTTGTGGTGGTGGGTGGTCTTCTCAGACACATGTCCCTGTTGGGGTCATTAATGGATGTCCGTTTGTAGTCTGTTTAGTACTATTATTTTGAACTCACTGATACTGAGTATCTATCAAAAGCCTAATTGAGAGAGGAAGCTTTTTATGGGAACTTGGCATTTTTGTAGTCTTGTCTGAATAGTCTAAATTTATCCCGGCATTAAGCCAGATCTTTAGAAAGCCAAGGACATGGACCAAATCAAATTGGCCCCACTAAATTATTTGGCTCAAATGAACTTTGCATGATACCATCATTTTTATTAAGAAATACCATAAGTATTTCCCCTTGTGAAATACTTTATTGTGTTTATCTTAACATAACCAACTTTCTTCTTGTTATTCACTCTACTAGAAGGGACCTGAGATAGAGATATTTACAGCTTATTTTTATCTGGCTTTAATATCTATGTTTGCACTGGAGTAATTTTCACTTGTTATGGTTACCAGAACAATCATGAAAATGAATTCTAAAGAGTTAGTCAAGTAGCAAATACCTTCAGAAATGCCAAACCTCATTCATTCACCCATTCAACAGGTTTTTCTGAGCACTTTTCATGTGTGCATTTGCCACCAGCATCCCTTCTTCAGTAAAGAGTCTCTAAATCTCTTGCCCATTTTTCAATGGGTTGTTTGTTTTCTTATTCCTGAGTTTTGAGAGTTCTTCATACATTCTGGACATAAGTCCTTTATCAGATATGCATGGTGCAAACGTTTTTTTCCAGTCTATGGCTTGTTCTTTATTTTTCTTAACAATGTCTTTCGAAGACAAGTTCTTAATTTTCATGAAGTCCAAGTTATCATTTTTTCATCAATTTTGCTTTTGGTGTTGTATGTAAGAAATATTTGCCTTCCCAAGGTCACAAAGATTCCTCCCTATGTTTTCTTGTAGAATTTTTGTTGTGTTTTACAGTTAGCTCTATGTGATTCGCTTTCAGCTAGTTTTTATACTTGGTGCAAAGAATGAGTCAAAGATTTTTGTTTTTTGCAATTGTTTTCCAATTTTTCCCACACTATTTATTGAAAAGACTGCTTTTTCTTTTGAGTTGTGTTGGCACCTTTGTCAAAAATCAATTGACCGTATAAGTGTGGATCTATTTCTGGACTTTCTACCCATGTGTTATTTAGTCATTGTTCATTTCCTAAGATTTGGGTATTTTCCAGATATCTCTTTGTTATGGATTTATAGTTTAATTCTGTTATGGTTAGAAAACATACTTTGTATAGTTTCAATTCTTTCAAATTTTTGGAACCGTTTCAGAATATGAATCTATTCATTTAGCTCAGAATGTGGCCTATCTTGGTGAATGTTCCATGTGTACTTGAAAAGAATGTGTATTCTGCTGTTGTTGGGTGGAATGTGGTTTCAGCCAATGTCAGCTAAGTCAAGTTGGCTCCTGGTATTAGGTCTTCTGTATACTTAGGTTGCCCTAATTTTTAATTAATTACAGTCTACTGTCAAATAATATTATGCTGCTTCTCATACGGTATAAGAACCTTATGACCATATATTTCCAATTCCCTGCTTCTATCTTTTGTGCTGTTGTTGGCATACATTTTTATTTTATACATACCATAATTCTACAATTTTACAATTCATTGCTACTATTTTTGCTTTAATCAATTATCTTTCAGAGCAATTAAAGACAAAATGTCTTTTACATTTTACTTTCAGTTTAACCATTTCTAGAAATCTTTGTTTCTTTCCAGATATTATAAATTTTGATCTGTGTAGATCCAACTTTCTGTCTAGCATCGTATTCCTCTGCCTGTAGAATTTCCTTGATCTTTTCTTGTGGTATGAGTCTTCTGGTAGTGAGTTCCAAGTTTTTGTTTGTCTCATATTTATGTGAAATTTTAAATATTTTGCCTGAGGTATATAAGTATCTAAAAATGAATGCCATCAATTTCTTTTTTCCCTGTAAGCACGTTAATAAGTGAAATCTATTTTTCCTCCCCATAAACCTGGGCTGGTCCTGTGACTTGCTGTGACCAATGAAAATGGCAGAAGTAATCATTTGCCGGTTGTGAGTCTAGCCTATAAGGGGACTGGCAGCTTCTGCATTTGCTTGAGGAAACCAGCCTCCTGGATGTAAAGAAGCTCAAGCATACTACTGAAGTATGAGACACCATATAAAGAGAAAAGAGCCACATGGAGGAACACCAGGCACCAGACATATAAGTGAAGCCCTCCTGGACCCTCCATCCCTGCCCGGCTATCTGCTAAATTCACTTGAGTGACCCGAGCTGATTCCAGATGGAACAGAAGAGTGTGTTTCTGGACTTACTCTAGTCTGGAGAGCCTTGCTGCCTTGCTCAAAGTTACACTCCTCTTCTGTCCAGGTTATGCCCATATCCCATGACTGGTCATGTGAGGATGGAAAGGCCCAGTTCCTTGACCTAATTCAGGATGACTCTGAAGCCCATCCCACCCCCAGGACACCCCATAGGATTGAATGAATCCTTCTCCCACTGCCTCATCTTGCTTCCTTCGTTCCCGCACAGATGCTGATCACATGAGCACTCCCAGGAAATTTTGCCCGTCTCCCCTGCTTCCCAGGGCAAAACTGACTCATGACAGCTATATTCAGGTAGCTGAATATTTATAGAAAACTCCAAAATTTCAAATGAATGGCACTGGCACGTAGCCATCACCCAGCTTCAACAACTGTCAACTGACAGCCAATTTTGTTTCATCTAAACCCTCACTCACTTCCCCTAATCCCACCCTAGCTTATTTTGAAGGAAAACCCAGATATTATAAAATTTAATCTGTGAATATATCAAGATGTGTCTCTAAAAGATAAAGACTCTTCTTTTTAAAAACTATAACTGCAATACCATTATTACATCTTTAAAAATTAACAATTCCTTAATACTAACAAAACTAGTGTTCAGTTGGTTTCAGTCAGGATCTATGTAAGTTCCCTTACATTGCAACTGGTTGATATATCTTTTAACGCTTTTTTGGTCTATAGGTTCTCTTTCTCTCTCTCATCTGTTTTTAAACAATATACTTTTCTTTTTTTTTCTTTTTGTTTTTTAAGGATTGACACCTGGGCTAACAACTGTTGCCAATCTTTTTTTTTTCTGCTTTATCTCCCCAAACCCCCCCCCCGTACATAGTTGTATATCTTAGTTGCAGGTCCTTCTAGTTGTGGGATGTGGGACGCCGCCTCAACGTTGCCTGACGAGCAGTGCCATGTCCGCGCCCAGGATCTGAACCCTGGGCTGCCACAGCCGAGCACGCAAACTTAACCACTCGGCCACGGAGCCGGCCCTAAACAATATACTTTTCAACTTTTATGATTACTATGCTTGAAGTCACAAGAGCTTGTGATAATGCATATGATGCTAACAATAACAGGCACTGTGGCGAGTGCTTTGCATATATTATCTCATTTAATCGTTACATCCAGCCAGTGAGTTAGGTATTAGGAGCCCCATTTTATAGACAGACAGCTGAGGGTTAGAGAGAGGAAGTAATTTGCCTGAAAACACATAGTTAATAAGAAACAGAGCTGAGATTCAAAACCACGTCATTCTGATTCCAAAGTCCATGTTCTTAACCTCTAGTCTGTACTGCCCGGGGAAAACACATAAGGAGAAATTAACGCCACCCTGAGTGTGCGCTTTCTTATTCTTGGTTCTTTTATGGATGTTAGAAATACTTCTTAGGTTAATAAAGGAAGTTGAATGTCATCATAAAATGTCTATGTAGTCAATCTAATTCAACAGACATGTATTGAGCAACTTCTGTATACACAGAACTGGGTAGGAGCTGGGCAGAATCAGCAGATAAACAATATTTGACCACTTCCTTCCAAAAGCTCACAATCTGGAGGTCGGGGTCGGGGGAGACAGATAGATACACAAGCCGATGCAATGAGAAGTGGACTGCAGTGAGTGCTACCACAGAGCTGCTGATAAAATGATGCAGAACAGAGGGAGAAAAAGAATTCTATTTTGGGAGGATTAGAAAAAGCTTTTGGGTAACATGGGAGCTGCAAGGCCCTTGAATGATGAGCAGGATATTAGCAAATGAAGTTTAGGTGGAGGGGGAGTGAAGATGATGTGATCGAAGTATGATACCACATTCTGAAGAAGTTCATTGGGGGCTTCTGTTTCCCCTGTTGATTTTGTGGAAATGCACACAGCTTTCCTTGCAGCTTTCTCCACAGCTCAGCAACTTGCACCATAGGCAGATGGGAGCTGGCTCCTCACCTGCCTGCACCGCCTCTCCAGGCAGGATCCAGGTTGGGGTGGCGATAGTAAGGGTGTATTGACCATCCATGTTGACTGCCAGTTATCTTTTTGCTCATCCCTTTAAAAAAGCTCAGGATTGTGTTTGAATTAGTAGTGGCCATGGTCCCTGTGACCCCTGCTGCTATTTATCTTACCAGACTGCTTCTGACCTAAAGCATCCTTTGGCTTTGTTGAGGTCAGGCAACTTGCCAGCTCCACCTTGGCAGGAGAGCCTTGCTTCCCGAGATAACTAGTTTTGTGGCTCTCTGATTACAACCTGATTACAACCCGGGATTATTCCTGGTGAGCAGTGCTGGCTACCACTGCAGGAGGCGGTCGAACTCTGTGCTTAGTGGCAGATCCATCTGAGCTTCCTTTTAGGTCTGTTCCATTAAGAAACAAAGCTCTTCTTTCCAGTACTTTGAAAGACTACTTCATTTTACATCTTTCTTGGAGAAGCCTATTTCTCTGGCTTTATGAAGTTAAGCAAAAAGGGAAAACTTTTTTTGCTGCAAAAAATTTGAGCAGCAAATTTTTCATTCCTGTTTTGTCACCTATCAGCCGCAAAGGTTAGCCTCTGGCTGCCTGACCCTTTTTCCCCAGCCTCGTTGTCCCCCTTCCCATCTCACACACGTACAGCAGGTATTGTATTCTCACATAAGAAAATAGGTTTTAACATTAATTGAAGCAAAACCGAAGTCGAGAAGTAAATCTACTATCCACTCCTACCCTCCAAATCATATGTGACAATGAATTTAAAGGCCAAAAGCAAAATATTTCATTACCCATGCCAGCAGTTCTCACAAATAAGAAAGAATGTCAAGTTGACAATATAGCCTGCCAGCCCTTTACTTGGAAGATATAATGATTACTTCAGAATCAGTGTTGCTATATTATTTCCAGTGACTTTTATTATTATTACATTTGTAGCATGTGGTAGTTACTAGGGCTATCCATCAAATATTTCTGATTTTCTTCCCAGATGCACCATAGTAGTGTATTTCCAGAATTCGACAAGTTACGTGTGGCCGTGTGATTTGCTTTAGTTGAGAAAATGTGAGCAAAGATATTGGATGCCACCTCCAGACAGGCTGTGAGAGCTGACGCATGACAGGCCGTGCTTCCCTGTCCCTCTGCCATGGTGTCTGGTGACCTTCAAGGTGGTGGCTGCTCTGTCAACCTGATGCCCCTCATGATGGCAACATGAGCAGAGCCCCCAGACAATTATGTGATGGACATAAAGTGCGAGCTAGGCATAAACCTTTGCTGGTGAAGTTACTGAAACTGACATTGTCACCACAGCACCGCCAGCCTTGCTTGGCTGATACATAGGGTTTCTTAAAAGCATCTGAAGATTCAACAAATGAGCCTCCAGCTAAGCATTTAGATAACCTCAGCAAAGTTTTTGGCTTGACTAGTGTGATGAAACACTCACCCTCTACAAATTGGAGGGCCTAATGATAATTTTGCCAAGCTTTCTGAAAATGTTCCTTTCCCAATCTTCTGGTAACTTATGTAATATATAATATATAATATGGCACCCTACAAAAAGTTTTTTTTTTTCAAGAACATTCAAAGTTTTACAAAGTGACAAGGCAACATGGAGGAAATTACCCTTGTATCTGATTGACTATTAAAAATTTCACTTTTTTTTTTTTTAAAGATTTTATTTTTTCCTTTTTCTCCCCAAAGCCCCCCGGTACATAGTTGTGTATTCTTCGTTGTGGGTTCTTCTAGTTGTGGCATGTGGGACGCTGCCTCAGCGTGGTCTGACGAGCAGTGCCATGTCCGCGCCCAGGATTCGAACCGACGAAACACTGGGCCGCCTGCAGCGGAGCGCGCGAACTTAACCACTCGGCCACGGGGCCAGCCCCAAAAATTTCACATTTTTAAAACTTTTGTTCTTAAGACCCCTTATGCCCATATTCTGCAAGACTAGCCAATTTTTAGATATGTTTGCTAGAAGAACCTGACAATCAAGACAGAAGAGGTAAATCTATTCCTCAGCTGAACAAACTTTTGCTAGGCTTCACTGTGCCAAATTTATATTTTAGCACCCTCTGCTGGAGAAATTGTGTTCACCTCTGACAAATGTAGGGGATTCCTGCCAATGTGAGCTTTTTGACTTGTGGTTTTCCAATTCAGGCTCTGGAGAATGTATTATTATATTCTCTACTAAAAGAACTTTCTCCTTTACAAAAATGCCCTTCTAACACACCCTCCACCTACCAATGGTATTTGTGTTCTGCAGATTCTGTAGAAACAGAAATATGGACACACAGGCAATTATTTGTGTGTGTATAATTTACGCATTCACGATGTAAAAATATACTAGTGAAAATTGGAAGTCTGTCCTACCATGCCTCTCTCCCCACAACACCCCTCCCCCACACTCACACACGCGTGTTTATCAGCCTCCATCTTTCTACAATGTCTTCTGAGTTATGTGCCAAATCTCAGTACAAATTATGTCACTCCCAATCATTTATTCAGCAAACTATGTGACATGCACAGAGCCAAGGGCAGGAATTCCATTTTGAGCTAAACGGATGTTAAATCTGCCCTCAGGGAGTTTACAATCTTACTGGGGAGCCAGCTTTCAGTAAATGAAGAGATCGATGTGCTTAATTATGAACTGTGGCATGTGCTCTGAAAAGACACAATTCTCTGTGAATATGTAACAGGGAGACCTAACTTAGGTCGGCTAAGTCAGAAGGCAGCGACTGACCTGAGAAGAACTGAAGTTGAGGGATAGGAGCTAACCAGCTAAAGAGCAGGTGGGCGGGAAGAGCATTCCAGACCCAGAAAGCCACAAGTGTGGCACTCTGCATTGAGGGGGAGCCTGGATGGTTCCTGGAGTGAAAGACAAACAAGGTTCCATAAAGAGACCAGGATGGGAGAGGGGAGAGAGGGAGGCAGGGCCAGATGAGGGGCCTTGTGGGTCGTGGGAGGGAGTTGTGCTCTTGGACTTAAGAACGAAGGGAGCTGGGGAAAAGGGGGTGTGGGAGGTAGAGTAGATGCTACAGGCTGGACGCCATCAGCTCTGTGTTTCAAAACAAAATTACTCCTGCTGGGTTTTGGAGAAGGAATAACTGGATATAACAAGTGGCTTCCCTTTGACTCTAAGATTAAACCAAGTGGCTGAGCCTGACATTGTTGTTGTTAGTGCCATCTAGTTGACCCCTAGTGACACTGTGTACAGTAGAATGGAATCCTGCCCGGTCTTCTTTTGCCATCCTCTCACCTCTGGCTCTATATCAGACAATGCTCTGCTGCTATTCATAGGGTTTTCATGGCCAGTTTTTTCAGCAGTGGGTGACCACACCTTTCTTTCTAGTCTGTCTAGTCTGGAAGCTCTGTTGAAACCTGTCTACCATAGGTGACCCTGCTGGTATTTGAAATACCAGTGGCGTACCTTTCAGCATCACAGCAACATGCAGCTACCACAGTATGACAACCGAGACGAGTGGTGTGGTTTCCTGACCAGGAAACAAACCTGGGCCTTGGTGGTGAGAGTACCAAATCTTAACTACTAGACCACCAGGGCTGGTGAGCATGACATTAGAGTTCTCCGTAACTAGGCACTGTCCATTTCTTCAATATCACTCTTCCATAGCTTCTATCTGTGATTGCTTATTGTTCCCTAGGAACATCCACCAGGCTCACTTGAAATGCCCTTTCTTCTCCTCCCCTCTCCTTTCTCCACCTGTAGAATACCATTCATTCTTAAAAGGCCAAACCATCTCCTTCCTTGGGGAACCTTTCTCTGAGTCCCTCAAAATGAATTCTGCTTCTGCTTCCTCTACCCTTCCATAACAAAGGATCTGCATTTCTACACAACACGTTTCACGCTTCTCTCTCCCATGAGATTGTTAAAAATATGAGAGAGACAGTATCCTCCTTATCTTTATACCTCCTCTCCATATTTCCTAGATCATTTTTTTAAACTAAACAAAGGCATTTTAAAGTGAAATTTCATTATACCCCCTAAAAAATTTCATGAAATCTAGCATAGATACAAACTAATAAGGATACATCCCCACACGCAAATACATTTAGATGTGCACTCCTAAGGGTAGAATGGGCAAAGGGCTCATGTTTTGCTTGGGTTGAGAGAGAACATGGTAGAAAGTAGAAAGAGAAAGGGAGGGGAGGTGGGAATGAGTAGGGAGGTGAGTTAGAGCAGGTAGGCAAGCAGGTAAGAGTGTGAGTGGCAAGTGAGGTGACCAGAGAATGAGGACGTCAATAACCAGGCTTATCTATAAAGGTAGTCTTGCTTCAGACAACTTGTGTCTTTCTCATACATTTACATTAAGAGTTGGAAAAACAGGGGTTGGCCTGGTGGCGTAGTGGTTAAGTTCATACACTGTTTCAGCAGCCCGGGGTTCACAGGTTCGGATCCCAGGCACAGACCTACATACTGCTCATTAGGCCATGCTGTGGTGCATCCCACATACGAAAGAGAGGAAGATTGGCAACAGATGTTAGCTCAGGGACAATCTTCCTCACCAAAAAAAGAAAAAAAAACAGTTGGAAAAAATTATTATATAATAATTACAGTATATATATATAAACTATATATGTATGACATACATAATATATTATATTACACATATATATGACAAGATGTACCTTGTACTTACTATTCTCCCTTGCCATTTTCTAGTTTAGGGAAAAGTTGCATAAAATCTAAGTTGGTGAATGTTGTTGCCCCAGCTAATACCTAAAAGTCCTGGCTCGTAGGGAGGCTAAGGATGAGCTCAGTGCATGAGTATCAGCTGGGGATCTTGCAGATTTCCACTCAGTAGACGGGGCTGGAGCCCGAGGTTCTGCTTCCAGTGATGCTGATTCTGCCTGTCTGTGGACCACACTTTAGACAGCAAGGGGCTGGATGATTTCTAGTAGTCCTTTCCAGTTCTTTTGCAATTGTTTTGTTGGGAAAACTCTTTGCTTTTTGGAAGTATTCACCTACAAATCACGTATAGCTTAACAGATACCGTTTTAGGTGAAAACAAAATAGGACATTGCAAGGCAAGGAATCCAAAAGTGAAGTAACAGTCTTAAATATACTCCAGAGTTGTTTTTAGGGCAATGAAAATTGTCAAAGCTAGTCCTAAGTGCTAGGCCTGAATTCATAAGGGTGCACTTCAAATCAGGACAGCCGTTGCTGAGTGAAGGTCTGGTCTTAGTCTCACAGGAAGGGCATGCAGACTAGATCAATAAATATCAAAGTTTTTGTTTGCAACTAATAGTAAGAAATACATTTTAGTTTGTGATCCTGTACATAAATAAAAGTTTCGTAAATAAGACAATACCTTTACTCTATGAAAGGAAATCTGATATTTTTTATTCTATAGTAATCCATTAGAAAAATGCTTTTCACAACTCACAAATGCATGTTGGCCTGAAGTTTGAAAAATCTGAACTAGAGGACCCTTTTGGCTTTCTCTCTTTTTATTTTTGATCACCATTCATCAACAAAATGTCTTAAGACTGTGTTGCATTTAGGTTCCTAAATCATGCATTTGTCTTTCTCACTGTGTGAGATGGACTGTTGGAAGGTGGGATTCTGGGGTAAGCTGGGTGGCAGAAAAGCTGTGCCATGTCTTCCAGGAGCAATTTATATGATAGTCGCCAATTATTTGATTTTTCACCCAATCGGCAACATAACTACATGTTTGGTACTCGGAATTTTATGGGAGTAAGCTGGAGTACTTTTTTTTCCCCTGTAACCACTTACCTCTCACTTAAGGAGGCAGAATAGCAGAGTGGTTAAGAGCATGGACTCGGGGCTAACGATCTGGGTCTGCATCTTGACTCTCCCATTTATTAATTATGTAACTGGTTTAGTCATTTATCCTCTCATGCCTCAGCTTCCTCATCTACAAAATGGTAATAATAATAGTTCCTACCTAATAGAATTGAGGTGAAGATTAAACGAATTAACATAATAGACAAGTACAACATGTTTTCACCGAGGAAAACATGACACGATTTAGGAAGTTGTTTCTTTTTGTTTACCGCCCTTTATTTCCGTCTTTGTTGTTACCTGATTTTTTGGTAGGTGGAAGTGGTTATGGTACTGTAGAAATAAGATAGATTGACCTACTAATGAAAGAAATATTTTATGGACTAAATGTTTGTGTCCCCCCAAAATTCATATGTTGAAATATTAACCCTCGATATGATGGTATTAGGAGGTGGGGCCTTTGGAAGGTAACTAAGTCATAAGGGTGAAGCCATCGTCAATGGGATTGTGCACTTATAAAAGGGGCCCCAGGGAGCTCTCTTTCTTCTTCTGCCGTGTGAGGACACAGCAAGAAGATGGCCTTTTATAAACCGGGAAGCAGTCCCTCATCAGACACTGAACCTACTGGCACCTTGATCTTGGATCTCTCAGCCTCCAGAACTGTCAGAAATAAATGTTTGTTGTTTAAGCCTCTCAGTCTATGGTACTTTTGTTACAGCAGCCCGAATGGATGAAGACAACATCCATTATAAATGTTCAATCTATTAAATTGTGAAAATAATAGTACAGATATCTTTTCAAGTTCTAAATTGTTTAGCCTTTTCTTTTAAAAAAAACTAACAAATTAACCTCAACAACTGCAATATACACTTTTATACATATGGTCTAAAACTGAGTATTCTTCCTGTCGTGGGAATACTTAGACCAAGAAAGGCAGCGAGTATCAACCATGTGTGCTTTCTTGCTGGTGACAAGTTGTTGCTGTCTGTGTAGATAAAAATCTATTACTCTAGTTAGGTGTTTAAGTTGCCATAGGGAAACTGGTGTGTGTTCAGAGCCTAACTACAACCTAACCAACCCAGTTCTCAGACTCGAACCATAAAGGCTTCAGATATACGTGAATTTCCATGAGGTCAGAATGAGAGTAGGAGACAGCGTATTTGAAATGAAGATATTTTTCCGAAGAAGCTCTAAAAGGAAAATGTGAACTCTTTCCTTTCCTGGCTCCTCACTCCTGTTAGTCACAAAGCTTGCCCTCCTTAATGAGCTCTCTTGAACCCATCCTCCCCTTTCTACCGGTCTGCCCTCCCCATGCCCTTGCCTAGGACTTCAGTCGCCCACCTCTGCATCCCTGCGGCGTCTTTTACATCACCTCCAGACTTGTAGGTGGGGTAAAATTTCACCTCTACCCTCTTATGTCTCCGGCAGGGCCTAAGAATTAAACTGACATAAGACAGATTAACAAGAGAAAAGCATACACACTTTATTTAGTAATTTTTTCATGTACGTGGGAGCCTTCACATGAAAAGTGAAGACCCAAAGAAGCAGTTAGAGTCTAAGATTATATACAAGGTTGGACAAAGATAGTAAATTATGAACATGTGACAAAACACATGGGTTTGGGCTGGGGCAGTTAATCATGGAGACGTCACTAGGAAGATAATGGCTAGTTTAACAAGGTTTGTTCATCCGGATTTCTCTCGGCCTTGACTCCCCATCTCTGGTGATGAGAATGTCTTCTTTCCTCCTGGCACAGGGAGGGCACCTTTCACATGGGAGCTTTATCTCCTGCTTTCAGGAAGAAAAAGGAGGCTCAGAGTGTCTGTCTTGCATCTGCTGTTTCTCAAGTGCTTTTAACTCAAAATATTAATATGCCAAAGTGGCATATTTTGGACAGACATGCTCAGAACCCCTACAAGATCTAAGATCTTGCCAACATACCTCCACACCACTGATAGGCCTAATCTACTTTTTTTTTTTTGGACTTAATCTTTTAAAAACATTGCTTTGATCTTGTCATCTTCTCTGTTTTTTACTTTCCTCACTCCCTTAGCTTTCACTTTCTCAAATTTGCAGATGGCTGCTTGAGTTCTGACTGCTCTCGTACACTCCCTCCAGACACACATTGAGCCCTTCCAGCTGAACATCTTTATCCACAGGTCCAATCCTCATGCTCCAAATCCAGCACAGCAAATGTTACATTATCTCTAAGTCAAAGACTTCTGTTCAGAAGCACCAACTTTCCTTGAGTCACTCGGGCTATCAATCTGGAATTTATTGCTGGCTCTTCCTGTGTGCTCAGCAGCACAGACAACTCACGGGTCCTGTCTCCACGGTGTTGTTCCTGTCTGCCCTTCCTTTGCCACACCCGACATTCAGTTTTTGTGACTGATGAGTGCAGTGTGCAGTATAACACATTGAGGATGTAAAAATAAAATGTGATAAAGTACGTATTTTTGTTTTAGAAGGTAAGAGAGGAGTAAGCTTTCCTAATATTTACTATAAGGATTGACACTGGGCCCTCACTTGGTCCTCATGTCACGTGGTCAGGCGTCAAATAGAACACTGGGAAATGTCCTCCGGGCATAGGAGGAGTTCCACTTCCAGTGTATCCCCAGGCATTGCTGTCTCCTTGCTACGAGTTGTTTTCAATGGGTTTAATTTTGTACAAGCAAGACTTTAAAATAATGGATCATCACTAGAATGGCCTTTTGTACCACACAGGAGTTTTCTGGTTTTCTCTTGGCAAAGTATGCAAAGGCAAGTTATGCTTTTTTTTCCCCCCTTTTAAATGAAAGTTTCTCAGTTTGGGTTCCTGGAAAGGAAATTCTGAGACACAGCCTGCAGGAGGATTATGCGGGCACACCCCTGGTTCCCACTTGAGTAGAAGGAAGGGGAAGAAGGGAGCAGGACCGAGCAGAGGGAGAAGTCAGGCTGCACTGCAGGCCAGTGACTCCTTGGCTGAGCCCGTGGGAGCTCTGGAGCTAGAATAACATTCTGAGTTGTCCTGAGTTGGGCTGTGTCGACGAAAATAATCCATAACCAATCTATAAATGAAAATTTGGGTGAGTTTATTCTGAGCTGAAATCTGAGGACCATGGCCTGGGGCCTTTCTTCCCGAAGGAAGAAAGGGCACCAAAGAAGTGAGGTATGCAGAGTGGTTATATACCCCCAAACAGGACGTTTCACATATGATTGAAATGTCCCTCCCACAATAGTCACAAAATTGCCCTGCTGGCACAGGACTTGATGGACACAGCAGGTAGTGGGTAGTGGGTCTGCTCTCTCGGAGGGCGTAGCAGGAGGCAAATCTATTGTCTTGAGCTGGGCGGTCACAGGTGAGCGCAGCAATCAGTTTCTAGCCTAAGGAAAGATGCTTAATCCTTAAGGAAATGCCAACGTTGGGAGGGGGAGGGAAGTTGCACCTTTATCTCAAGGGCCTTTGCTGTTGCCATAGGGAATATTTAAAGCAGATATACAATGCATGCTCAATGGCCCCGGTCAGGCCCTTTTGGAAAGACAAGGTCAGGCCGAGTTAGGTTTACACAAAATGGCTTCCTCATATACTCCAATATATCCTATTACTTGCCATTTTTATTTGTCAGCTGAGATGGCCAGATCTTTATATTCCTGCATGGATCAGTCCCTGGTGGTGGGCTGCGCCAGGAACGGGTGTGCCAGGCAACCCCTCAAGTGCCATCAGCACTTCCTGTAGCTGAACCCACAGTCTGACATCGAGGGGGACGCACATGGGTGGTGGAGGGTCACAGTCTCCATCCTACAAGACAAGTAACACAGTTTGCTGGCCTTTTCTGCAATGCAATGATAGAGTGGCTCTGTAGGGGAGGAGGACATTTCCTCTCCCCAAATGGGGGTTCGTCTGGCTGGAGAACGAATTAAATTCACATGAGACAGAATAGCAAGAGAAAATTACACAAAGCTTTATGAGGAACCATGGCCCGGGGCCTTTCTTCCAGAAGGAAGAAAGGGCACCGAAGAAGTGGGGTGCACAGAGTGGTTATATAGCCCCCAAACGGGGTGTTTCACATGTGATTGAAATGTCCCTCCCACAATAGTCACAAGATTGCCCTGTTGGCACAGTGCTTGATGGACACAGCAGGTAATGGTCTGCTATCTCGGTGTGTGTAGCAGGAGGCAAGTCTATGTCTGGAGCTGGGCGGTCACAGGTGAGTGCAGCAGCAATCGGTTCCTAGCCTAAGGAAAGATGCTTAATCCTTAAGGAATGCCAAAGTTGGGAGGGGGAGGGAAGTCAGTTACAGGAGGTTACCAGACTAGCACAATAAAATGCAGATTTAAGTCCTTGCCTTTGATATTGATTAAGAGTTTTTAGAGAGAAGGTCATCTCCTTTCTTCTTCCTGGTACAGAGAGGGAGGCACCTTTTACAGATAGAGATTTACCTTACAAATGTAAACGTGTCCTAACAAAGGGCAAGTTCCATTCCTCAGAGCCTCCTTCCCTGTCCCAGTTTATCAAAAGCAATCAGCCTCAAATAATCCTGATGCCAAAGAGACATATCTTGGGGTGGCCAATTCTAGGTCCCCACAGCTCTCTATAGCATACTATGTAGCAGATGGTTTTGGAAAAATAAGCACATTTAATGTCTTTCCGCAAGATAAAGAGGATGTCTTAACAATAAATGAGAACGTAGTTGTTTTGAAAAAAATGCAACGTATGGAGAGAATATTTTGAAAACACGTCCACTGTTGTTGACTTAATTGTCAAAAACTACACAACTGTGTCACCCATCTGCACACAAATTTGGAACTTTCTCACATGTTTAAAAATTTTCCACACAAAGAGTTCTCATGGATTTTTAACCTATTTATCAAAGCAATAAAAATGAAACATCTTCAAATTAGTGCTCAAGAACAACTAACTAACATTGGAAAGATGGAAATTTACTAGCTGAATATCAACAAAAACCTTTGTATGGTAAGTGGAGGGGATTGAAAAAATATGTATCACAACTCAGAAAGTTAGTCAGAGATACCCTCTTTTATTTGGATCTCCAGATCTTTTTGAGCTATCTTTAGAATTATGACAAACATTAAAATTCAGTACTAAGATAAACCGAACATAGATCCTTGAGCTGCTGAATCTCAAAGTATTAATCATTTTCAAAAGATTTTTCAAAGTAGTGAAGACTATTTATTTGGTGATTGTCATGGGTTGAATTGTGTCCCATTGATGAGGATTATTCTAGGCTGGTTACTTTTGAAACTGCAGATGAGATGGGGCTGTTTACTTTTAATAAAAGCAACTCTGAGGAGCTTGCCCTCAGAGCTTGCTTGCCCTTTGTTGGGAAACATTTACATTTGTAAGGGAAATCTCCATCTGTAAAGATGCCACCCTCTCTGCACCAGGAGGAAGGTGGAATGGCCTTATCCCTGGAAACTCTTAATGGGGAAGGCAAGGACTTAAGTTGGTTACTGTCTGGCAACCTCGTGTAACTGACCTCCCCCCCCCCCCCCATCCTCCTTTGTCTTTAGCTGAAGACAGTATTTAGGGTGGTGGCTTCTGGCATTTACTTAATTCAATTTGATTCTTATCTAAAAGTTATAGGACCACCCAGTAGCCAGACCCCACCTGCACTGATGTCATTTTAACAACTTTTTTACATATTCTTTCCTTTGTCTTGTAAAGAGATAACTCAAATCACCTATGCCTTAAATTTAGCCTTACTCTCCACCCATGTTTGCAGCAGCAGCAGCAGCATCCCAAGCCAGCAGCATCTCTGACTCCCCATGTGTCCTGTCCCCACGCAGCAGCTCTGCCTGCCCATGGTTCCTGTCCCCATGCCAGCAGCAGCATGCCGGCACCAGCTCTGCCTGCCCATGGGTCCCGTCCCCATGCTATTCCACGCTATTCTCTAAATAAAAGAGCACTACTGCCAGACCTTGAGAGTCCAAGAAATCTTTCTTTCGACTCCTTGGCTCACTGACCCTGCATCACCATGAAGAGATAAGTTGACATCCTCACCTCCAGGACCTCAAAATGAGTTTATTTGGAAATAGGGTAATTGCAGATATGATTAGTTAAATTAGTGACTGACGTCCTTATAAGAAGAGAAAGCAGAGGCACAGAAGGAAGATGGCCATGTGAAGAGGAGGCAGAGATTGGATTTATGTTGCCACAAACCCAGGAATGCCTGGGGCTGCCCAGAGAAGAGGCTTCAGAGGGAGCACGGCTCTGCAAACACCCCTATTTTGTGCTTCCAGCCTCCAGAATTGTAAGAGAACACCTCTCTGTCTTTTTAAGCCACCCACTGGTGGCATTTTGTTACGGTAGCCCTAGCAAACTAAACAGTGATATTAAAAATGCTTTCTGCCATTAAAAATAAAATTTTAAAAATTTAAATATTTTATTTCATCTCTATCTCATCTTTGTAAGCAAATAAACGCGTGAAAGGTGTGTGCTGATTTTTCTTAAAACTAAGAATGGCAAGCAATAAAAAAAGGTTTGAGTATGTGCTGGAAACTCTTTGAGGTTATATGCAGAAATAATTTGAGGCCTAGGATCTTGAGCTGCTTTGTTTCTGCCAGGTCTTGGGGCTGAGCCATAGTAATCCAGGATTCCCTTAATCCAATTTCAGGATTTGGAATTTTCTGGGTCAGCCAGATCAGTCAAAGCAGACCCAGGCTGCAGGTTTATTTTGGGTTCTCCTTTCCTCCTGCGCTGCGGCCCTTTGGTGTCCTCAGCCCTAGTGCCTGGTGGTCTCCCAGCGCCCCGAGCCCAGGACTCCAGCTTCACCCCAGTCCCCTAGAGTTGTGAGAAACCCTGCTCAGTGTCCTCTTCAGGACCTTCCAATGCTCCCCTGGGTAAAAGAGCTCCCAAAGGCCCCGCTCATGTTTCTAGATTTCCATTTCCGTCTGTTCTCCAATCTTGGCCCAGTTATTTCTCATTATTTTATTAGTTCTTTGACACTAAGATTTTTTAAAATTCAGATTTCTAAGTTGTATTCAGCCAGAGAGTTGGACCCATTTATCTTGTCTACCATTACCAAAAGCACGATAAAAAATATTTAGAGACCATTATCCCAGATGATGCCAGTGATCTCTCAACGTCTCCAATCTTTCCTCACTCCCAAATCTCCTCCACTCTGCTGTCAGACCAATAATTTTAAAACATTTCCATCAAGTCACTTCCTTCCTCAAAAAATCCTCAATGACTCTCACTGTGTAGTGACTCTGTACTATGTCAACTGAGATAGGCTGGAATTTCCCAGAATTTCCTCTCCTATATGGTTCTGGATCAGTGTTGGCCAAGAGAGACATTTTGGATGCTACTTGGGAGACAGAAATGAAGCAGCTGCTAATTACTTTTTTAATGTTTTAATGGCTGGTGGAAGGTGCCAGCCACGTCATCTCTGATCTGCAGCTAGCCCACCTATTGTCATGGGGAAGCACCCAAACTGGAGTTCGTCCATGTACAGGGGTACAGGGTTGAATGGAATTGCCCCCTCCCTTCCCCATCCGCCCTGGAAATTCACATCCACCTGGAATCTCAGAACGTTACCTCATTTGGAAATAGGGTCTTTGTAAATATAGTTACGTTAAGATGAGGTCCTACTAGATCAGGACAGGCCCTAAATTTAATGGTGGTGTCTTATAAAGACTGGTGTCCTTATAAGAAGGCCATATGAAGACACAAAGATACACACAGGGGAGAAGCCATGTAAAAATGGAGGCAGAGAGTGAAGTGATGCAGCTGCAGGCCAAGGAAGGCCAAGAATTGCCAGCCACCACCAGAAGCTAGAAAGGATTCTCCCCTAGAGCCTTCGGAGGGAGCACAGCACTGCTAGCACCTTGATTTCGGACTTGTAGCTTGCAGAACCATGAGAGAACAAATTTCTATTGTTTTAAGCCAACCGGTTTGTGGTGCTTTGTCATGGCAGCCCCAGGAAATAAATACACTCCAGCTCCTGGCTGATCTCCTCCTCCAGTTTCTTCAACTCCTGGACTCAGTGCGTGGGCAGCTCCATAGAGAAGGGTGCCTGCTGTTCCTACACATCACCTATGGCATCGACGGTGGAGGTGGGCAGAGGCACATGTGGGTTCCAGTTAGTCTTTGTGGGTAACAGTTGTCTTTGTTGGTCTTGGTTTGCCCTTGCGCTGGTCCATATCCAAATTTCCTTCCCACCTGCCGGTGTAGCACCTGGAGACTCGACACTGGACACCAGAGGCAACTGCTAGGGTAGGCTACCCCACTAGTCACACAGTTGCCTTTGTAGGGGAGGAGGACATTTCCTCTCCCCAAATGGGGGTTCGTCTGGCTGGAGAACGAATACTATTCACATGAGACTGTAGGGGAGGAGGACATTTCCTCTCCCCAAATGGGGGTTCGTCTAGCTGGAGAACGAATTAAATTCACATGAGACAGAATAGCAAGAGAAAATTAAACAAAGCTTTATGAGGAACCATGGCCCGGGGCCTTTCTTCCAGAAGGAAGAAAGGGCACCGAAGAAGTGGGGTGCACAGAGTGGTTATATAGCCCCAAACAGGGTGTTTCACATGTGATTGAAATGTCCCTCCCACAATAGTCACAAGATTGCCCTGTTGGCACAGTGCTTGATGGACACAGCAGGTAATGGTCTGCTATCTCGGTGTGTGTAGCAGGAGGCAAGTCTATGTCTGGAGCTGGGCGGTCACAGGTGAGTGCAGCAGCAATCGGTTCCTAGCCTAAGGAAAGATGCTTAATCCTTAAGGAATGCCAAAGTTGGGAGGGGGAGGGAAGTCAGTTACAGGAGGTTACCAGACTAGCACAATAAAATGCAGATTTTAAGTCATTGCCTTTGGTATTGATTAAGAGTTTTTAGAGAGAAGGTCATCTCCTTTCTTCTTCCTGGTACAGAGAGGGAGGCAGCTTTTACAGATAGAGATTTACCTTACAAATGTAAACGTGTCCTAAGGAAGGGCAAGTTCCATTCCTCAGAGCCTCCTTCCCTGTCCCAGTTTATCAAAAGCAATCAGCCTCAAATAATCCTGATGCCAAAGAGACATATCTTGGGGTGGCCAATTCCAGGTCCCCACAAGACAGAATAGCAAGAGAAAATTAAACAAAGCTTTATGAGGAACCATGGCCCGGGGCCTTTCTTCCCTAAGGAAGAAAGGGCACCAAAGAAGTGGGGTGCACATAGTGGTTATATACCCCCAAACGGGGTGTTTCACATGTGACTGAATAGTCCCTTTTACAATAGTCACGAGGCCGCTCTGTCAGCACAGCACTTGATGGAAACGACAGATAGGTCTGCTGTCTCAGTGAACGCTGCGGCACGGCAGGTGTGTTGCCTCGGGCTGGGGGGGGGGGTCACAGATGAGCCCCGCAATCGGTTCCTAGCCTAAAGAAAGATGCTTAATCTTTAAAGAAATGCCAACGTTGGGAGGGGGAGGGAAGTCAGTTACAGGAGGTTACCAGACTAGCACAATAAAATGCAGATTTAAGTCCTTGCCTTTGGTATTGATTAAGAGTTTTTAGAGAGAAGGTCATCTCCTTTCTTCTTCCTGGTACAGAGAGGGAGGCAACTTTCACAGATAGAGATTTACCTTACAAATGTAAATGTGTCCTAACAAAGGGCAAGTTCCATTCTCAGAGCCTCCTTCCCTGTCCCAGTTTATCAAAAGCAATCAGCCTCAAATAATCCTGATGCCAAAGAGACATATCTTGGCGTGGCCAATTCCAGGTCCCCACACCTTTAATTCTTATAATAATTTCTTTATTCCATACCTCATATGGCAGTTCTGCTTCTCTGATCAAACTCTAACAGATTGTTTTCCAAATTAGGCAAAAATGAATTGAACAAAATCAATCCTATTACCCAGTTGCTCTCATTATATGATATTAGAATACATTAGGTTACTAAGATTAATAGTTTCTCATTAAATTCTCAAAACAACGCTATGAAGAAAGTACTATTACTATGCCTATTTTGAAAATGTTTACAAATGTTACCATGTTTACAAATGTGACAGTGGCTTAATCTCTTAGAGAGATGAAGTAATTCTACCAAGTCAGAATTCATACCCAGAGTCTAATTACAGAAAAGGAATTCTCAGCCACAATAGTACACCTCTACTCTGAATTTATTGGATCTGAAAGGAATTGTGTCTTTTCCACAGAATCTTAAGGATGCTAACCCCCTACATACACACGCAAAACACATTTTCATGACTTCAAGACTTTGCTCCTGCCTTTTCCGTTAACATTCCCCTTTTCTCAAGAACTTTCTCAATGTCATCCCCAGTCTTGTAGTATAACGGAAACAAAATTTTCTTTTAAGTCAGACTGACCTGGGTTTGAATGTCAGCTCTATCCATTACCTACTATCAATTTTTTCAGGTTCCCTAAGCCTTGATCTCATCTGTAAAAGTTCTATGTTATACATCTAAAAATAATATAGTCACTTATATACATGTCTATCTCTCCCTGCTAACTAGGGATCTTCAACTTTTTAAAAACTGTAACCCACAGGAAGAATATATATTGCATTGCAATTCAATTCACACCCCCCCCCACACATACACATCCATATACATAGATAACTGAAAGAAGTTTCATGAGTAGTGCTTGCCCTCGTTCCTTGTAGCACACGTTGATCTATTCTATTCTATTCTATTCTGTTCTATTCTGTTCTATTCTCTTCCATTCCATTCCTTAAGGTGCTGGTCATGACTCACTAAATTGATTTCATGAAGCACAGATGGGTCAATGTTGAAAACACTGAGCCAGTTTGGGTTCTTTCACATAACTGAGCATATTTTATTTGTTTTTGTATTGCTCTGTTTTTGTACTGCTACTGGCAAGCACAATGCCTGGCACAAAGTAGGTATTTGGTAAATACTTGTTGTAGGACTGGGTTTTCCTTGAGGGCAGGAATCTTGTCTCAGTTACCTTGTATCTATCCCACACTTAGCATAATTCTTACTACAATATTTAGAGACGAAATTGCTAAAATTCAGGCCTATTGCCAAGCTTTAGAGAATAAACATTTGGATCAATCAGTATCTCACAAGCGCCTACTACGTGGCAATACATAAATACTGAATTCATGGCTCCTTGCCTTAATTATCTTAAAAGCAGTATGAGATTGCTGAGGGGGAATGATGAATAATGTTGCCCAACTGAGAAATTAAAAAAAGGAGTAAGACACATGGAGGCCAAAGCATCACCTTTATTAATAATAACAACTAAGTCTGAGAACATATAATAACGTGAGAGCCAGTCAGACCTGTTAATTAAAGCCTAAATTGACGCAGTGCTGAACTAGGAGGGCCCTTCCTATGCTGAAAGCCTACACAGAGGAGGCATAAGGCAGCTCACACCCAAGAGGAATGTGGGAGGAGCCGAGCTCAGCAAACTAGGTTTGTTTTTCCTAAATGCACCCATTCAAGGTCACCCCTCCCCCGACCAGGGACAGAGCGAATAAAAGAGCGTAGAGAGACCAGATAAATTATTATCAATTGAGCTTCCTCCATTAGGAAGGCAAACAGCAGAGGAGAGGTAAGTGTTCCTTCCTGAGAAGTAGATTTGGGGAACAAGATATACAGAACATATGACATACTAAATAATACTATAAAACAATTCAAGGAATATCACGAGGTAGGTACATAATTAATTGCTAAACGTAGTTTGCACTAGTGTTTATCAAGTCTGACTGTTCATCAAGATCCCGGAGGACGTTAATTAGAGACTATCTATATTTCCCCCCTCCCCCCTTCAATGTGCCTGGTGTGAAACCCGGGACTCTGTTTTTAAAGCTTCCTGGATAATTCCAATGTAGAGGTAAGGCTGAGAACCACTGGCTTAGAGGAGCTAGACAGACCACTGAACAGGAATCAGGGAGGACTTACTGAGGAGGAAATTGGACAGACATTGCTGGGTAAGTAGGATTGAGGGGGTCAGAAAGGAGCGAGCAGAGAACTTATACAGGGATGAGAATGGTAAGTAGAAGGACTCCAGAAATAACTGTAGCTCAAGAGTAACCTCAAGACCTTATTCTTAAAATCCCTTACAGCTTTATCCTCATGAGAATGATCTGTGCTAATAAAGCAAATTATAAGACACATGGGTGCAAGGTTTAGTGGAAAAGATCTCGGGCTTTTGAGAGTTGGGAGACCTTGGTTCCTGGCTGTGTGACATTGCCCCTGTCACAACTTCCTTCAACAGGAGGTTTAAGGGTCATCTGTAGAGATAGGAGTTCCTAAAGCATTCTGGGGAGATGGTTGTGCAGCCTTACTTCAGGAAACGGCACTGCCATTCACTTGGAAGCTCAGACTAATAACCTGGGCATTATTTTTGATTTCTTTTTCTCACCTGTCCCCGCATCTAAGCCACCAACTAATCCTGATGATTCTTCTTCCCGAACAGATCCCAAATCTGTTCACCTTTCACTGACTCCGTTGATTACTACCTTAATCGAAGCCACCACCTCTCCCCTGGATTACTCCAGAGTTTAGGATTCAATAGGTCTGGGGCAGGGCCTGAGAACTTGCATTTCTAACAAGTTCCCAGCTGATGCTGACGCTGCTGGTCCTGAGACCATTCTTTGAGAACCACCGCTTGAAAGCAATGGTTCTCAACCACGGGTGCACATTAGAATCACTGGGAGGTTTAAAAAACTACTGCGTTTGGGCCGGACCTCCACAGATTATGATTCATTTGGTATGGGTACGAGGTTTGGCCATTTCTAGTTTTTAAATCTCCCTTGGTCATTCAAAATGTGCATCCAGGGTTGAGAAACACTACAAACGCTTAAAGGATTGGCTAAATTTGTTTGCTCTTTGTGGCCTTTTCTCTAGCTGCTCCTAGCACCTGGTACACTCTTCCTGGTAGGTTTTTCCATGGCTGGATCCATCTTGTCATTCAGGTCTCAGATTAAATGTCGCTTTCTCAGGTAGGCCTTCCCTGATCTCCTAATCTAAAATAACATTCCTATCCTTATCACACTATCCTGCTTTTTTTTCATTATAGGAATTAGCAGTTCATGCGATTTCTCTATGTATGCTTATTGTCTGTATCTTCCAACTATAATAAGCATCTCGAACATAAACACCTTTGCTGATTCACTGCTGTATCCCCAGCACTTAGAACAGTTGTTGGCATCTATCAGGTATTCAATATATGTGAATGAAAGAGAAGATAAAAAGCTCTAAAATAAATTCTTTCAGTTCTTCTGTGTGGTTTTCAATTATTCAATTGGATTGTAATAAAATGTCTTTTATTTATGAAAGAGAATTGAACCATCTATGAAAAAAGCATCAATTGATTTTTCTGTAAATATATCTTAATTGAGCTGGGTTCACTCTCTCTTCAAAGGAACCCTGTATTAAATCTGCAAAGTCATTATCCCTTAATGTATTTTCATATACAGTATTTGTTCACAATATTGCAGCTTAGAGAATACAGCTCAGAGTAGGGCAGCTGGCTATGGCCAGGAGATAGCTATTAAACAAACGAATTGCTGCTTAGATTTTATTTGCTTGTTTTTGGAGACAGGACGCAGTGAATTTCAGAAAAACGGAAAGGTAGTGCAGGGAGCCACAGGGTCACAGGAAAACATGAGGGCTATATCTCGTTCTTTCTGAAAGTGGGCTACACATTTACCTTCTCCTCTCGCGGGGGCACCTCTTTAATGAATGAATGTAATCTAGTCAAATTGAGAAGTTTTAATTTCAGGTAGAGAGTGTCTTGTTTCCCAGAGGTTTGCTCAAGCCAGTGCAGCAAAATCTTCAGCTGTGGGTTATCTGTCACGTGGTCTCAAAGAAGGGGCTGAATTAATTTTACAATTCAGGTGACTTAAGGGCAAAGCAGATGTCCTTAATTCCTCCGCGGACCATTTCGAAACGTTACCCATGAAAACACAGAACAACATCTGTTACAGGGGAAAAAGGGAGTTTTCCCGCCTCTAGCCCGTCTCTTTGGCAGGGACGCGGGTATTCCTCAAAAGTCCCATTTATCCAGCCTTTGCCTGCAGCAACGGGGCTGGGTTTACATGCAACCAGTTTTTCAGTCAGCTGCCTGCCCTTTCTTCCCTCTTCATGCTTCGTCGATCACGACTTTAAACGAAACGCCTTTCCGTGTGGAGTAAGGTGGAAATCACTCTGGCGCTTCGGTACAGCCCCGAGAAGTAGACAACCGCGCGGGTTCCGAGAACATCAACCCGCAGTCGGTAGACAGAGCTTGTGGGTTGAGGAAAATCAAAGGCGGAGGGGGAGCGGGGAAGAGAGAAGCAAAGCGACTGAATTGTCATTGCATTCTGGGAGTTGTAGTCCCTGCAGGGCGGCTTCCTCAAGTCTCCACCTGCCTCTGCACTCCATCTCCCAGCCGCCCCGCGCCGCGGAGGAGGCGAGTGGTGGGGACGCTCGGTGATGAGCTGCCGCAGGGGGAGAGGGCTTGGGGCCGAGAGGCAGCCGCGGCGCAGCCGGGAGACGTTAACCTCTGCGGTCCTTGGAGGCTGAGGGACCCTCGGGCGAGTGGCGACGAGGGCCGGGTGGCCGCCACGCGGTCCTGTGCTCGCCGTCTCTCCTATCCACGAACGCGCGGCGTCCGCCATGGGAGCGCATCCAGCCGCCGCCGGGGTCTCCGGGCGTCGCGTCCGCGGCTCCCCGGAGCGATGAGGGCGTAGGGACACCCGCGCCAGCCCGCGCCCCGCCGGCCGGGGAGACAAGGAGGGTCGGTCGGGCCGGCAGCCGCGCCCGCCCCCGCGCCGCCCCGCCCCGCCCCGCCCCGCCCCCTGGGGGCGCTGCCGAGGGGCGCCCGCCGCCCATGCCGGCCCGGGGGCCAGCCGCGCCCGGCGCTCGCCGCTGAAGCCCAGGACGCGCCGCCCGCCCGGCCGCGGCCGCCTGCCCGCCGCCCCCCAAGATGTGGCACAACGTCGGGCTGACCCTGCTGGTGTTCGTGGCCACGCTGCTCATCGTCCTGCTGCTGATGGTGTGCGGTGAGTGGGGCATCGCCGTAGGGCAGTTCCACACCGCGGTACACACGGTGCTGACTTGCTTGTTTGGGCTGGTAAAAAAAAAAGGCGTGGATGGATTGGTGTCTTAAAGTCATCTGTTGTCCACCTTCAGGAGTGGGCTCCGAGGAGATGGACCCCTGACTGATACAGGCCCGCTGGCATGCTGGAGAGGGAAGGAACAGGATCCAGGGCTGGGCATCCTGACTCGGGGTTGAACCAGATACTGCTTCCCCGGCAGCGTCCGCCCTTGATTGCCGTTCTTATCACAGTCTGCCCAGATTTTAACCTTGGCCTGTATTCGAGGGTGAAGTGATTATTGCTTACTCCTTTTTCTTTTTTGCGGGTTCTGACCCTAATGATAATGAGAGGTTTCGCTTTCTTCATTTAATCCGGGATACGGACAGAGTTGGGTTTGAAGCGCACGTGAAATTGTTTGTTTACTTCGAGTTCAGGCTTAAACTAAATTCCAAACAGAAATATGACACTAGGCAGAACTTAAAAACAGCGGCGATGTTAAACTTCCAGGGTCGGGTAGCCTAAGTCTTAGTTCTGTAATAATGGTGCTCTTTTGTTTGCTGTTGGTTTTTTCCCTCGTGGAATGAGAGGACATAAAACTCTTCTCTCTCAAAGTAATACTAGAGCAATTTTAGATCTTTTCGATTTCCTTAGACACAGTAACTGACAACCACAGGTCTCTTAGCAGAGTGACTGAGCAATTGTGAAAATTTGGGAAGTGTTTAGAACCAGATTCAGTGAATTTTTTATAATTATGATATTGAAGTGTGGGTTCAGGTTGATGCAGGGATTGGCCAGAATTCAATATAAATACTGTAGGGCTTATTCATTACATGATTAATGTGCTAAATGCTGAGTATCAGCTGAGTTTGGAGAAGGTATGTGTGCACTTGTGCATATGCGTGCATTTGTGTTTATATATTTATATTTTTAATTTTCTTGATTTACTAAGGCGTCAGAGTTAAAGCTTCTCACTTACACAGCCTTTCTTTTCTGATGATAAAACGATTGAAAAGCCTTTCTCAATTTCCTGCTTGTGATATCAGGATTTAGGGCTAATTGTAGATGTTTAAGATTCTTGAAGTAAGGAAAACCAGATCTTTGTGATTTGTTTGGATGTGAGGAAGGAGAGAAAAAGGAGAAGCATATGCTTTTTTTTTTTTTTTTTCCTGATTTGGAGATTCAGGCTGCCTGGAGATGGGGATGTGGCACACAGACCATACAACACCTTGGATAGAATATTTGCCAAACTTGCCTTTGGGGCATCAAAATTCCTGATTGCTACATACATCAGACTTGCTCTCTCAGCTCCCAATAGCGATTTGACTTTAATTTTACTTATTTTTCTAAAAGCGCCCTGCCTTTCATTTCAGAAAACATTGTGGAATGAGAGGTGAGGTGTGGTAAGTAAAAGGCCTTATTTTGATTGGAATGGTCAGGAAGTAATAGCTCTAATGAAGAGGTCATCCAAGCCCTTTTTTATTGGGAGAGCTAATGATGGGCTAGCTTCATGTTTGACTAGGGATTTGGGGAGAAGAGAGAAGGATCCTACCAGATTTGAGAGAGAAACAAGGGTATTGTGTTAGTTTGCTAGGGCTGCCATTAATAAACGACATTACCACAGACATTAAGCAACAGAAATTCATTTTCTCACAGGTCTGGAGGCTAGAAGTTTGAGGTCAAGGTGTCAGCAGGGTTGATTTCTTGGGAGGCGTCTGTCTTTGGCTTATAGATGGCTGTCTTCTCCCTGTGTCTTCACGTGGTCTTTCCTCTGTGTCTGTGTCTTAATCTTTTCTAAGAAGGATACCAGTCATATTGGATTAGGGCCCCACCCTTATGAGTTCATTTAATCTTAACTCTTTAATGGCCCTCTCTCCAAATACGGTCACATTGCAGTTAGAAATCTGTGACAGGGTCTGCCCCAAGAACCTCATAGCCCAGTTTAGTTTAGAACTCTGACTGGCTCTTTCACGTAGTGAATTCTGATTTTCAAATTTCAGGTTCCTCGGGAGGTTTTCCTTCTGCTGTCTGTGTTGGTCACGTCTGCTTTCTCACCTCTCAGTCATTCGATAATGTTTTCCGCTCCTACTGTTCACCGAAGCTGCCCTTGTCAAGGTCAATAACAGATGGCCTCCATATTGCCAAGTCCATGGCCACTTATTGGTCCTAATTGTACTTAACTTATCATACTTATTCTGTACAGGTGAGCATTTCTTCCATGAAGCATTTCTCCTGGCTTTTGTACACTATATTTTATGCTGTTCTTCCTACCATAGTGGCTAATTTTTATCTTTTCCTGACTTCTCATCCCCTAGAATTTCTTGACTTTTTTGATCATAATTCACAATAGGAAATCACTTTACATTATTCCCAGTACATTCGTAAGTTTATAAATTACATATATCCATCGGTTTATATATACACCTATCTACCTATCATCTCTCTATCTCTGAAATAAAAATTTTATGGACTAGTACTTGTCCTTACGCCATGAGATGCATGCTATTTTCTATGAAATTTCTGAAGTATGTTATAGTACAGATCTACATTTTTATTTCCTCCTTTCTTTTGTTCTCTCTCAATGGATTTTTATCTGGTTCTAAAGATGTGAATATTAACTGTAACTAATGACTAAGTTGATATCTCCAGCTCTCACTTCTGTCCTACACCCCAGGCTCATGCAGCAAATTTTTTTTCTTGATCCCCACTTGGAGATGTAAGACGCATCTCAGACTTAACACAGCTGAAACAGAACTCTTGATTTCTACCACCTGTCCGCCTGCCCTGCCCCATTCCAGTCCCATCTCAGATCAGCCATGTGGCTGTCCTGTCTGTCCTTCTGACCTCACCCCACCCCACGTCGTCCCATCGTCCCCCCTCCCCCCCACGCCCCGTCCCATCTCAGATGTTACCAGCAGCCAAGGACGTAGGTGTCGTCCTTGGTTTCTTTTGTTTTGCCCTTCCTCTTACTCCCCATCCCCCTCCCCTTACAAATAACAACTCTATCTGAAGTCTCCTAAGTTTTATCTCTTTTAAAAAATCTGAAGTATGTCGTCTTCTCCATGTCCACAGCCACCACCGCTGTCATCTTTGGCTTGCCTTAGTTTCCCGACTAGTGTTTTTCCACTCCCCCCCCTTCTTTATAATGCACTTTTCATATACTAGCCGGACTCTTTTATTAAGACAATATTTTCTTGAAAGTTTTTAACAAAAGAAATAAAGTTTCAAAAGTCACTAGTACTAAAAGACGTGAAAAGGTAGTTCCTTTCAACCCTCAGTTTCACTGTTTCCCCTAGTTATTTACTTCCATATTCCTAAATAATATTCATGGCTGTTTCTTGGTTTTGCAATTTCAGACGTTATTTATTAACCATGGTAGAATCCTCATTTCTTTCTCTGCATGCCATTAATGATCATTTTTTGGCTGACTTGGTAGTCAAGGTTTATATTTTGACTATGTAAATAGTCCTTGCTGGTCAAATAGTGTAATATGACCATATGTCCTTCCTTATATGGTTCTCCATTTTTCTTAAAGTTAATAATTGCCTTTTTTTAAATCTAGTATTACTTCTTTCTATGTACACATTGTTAATTGGTCCCCTGCCAATGTTCCATAATCTCTTACACATACTCATCAGTAATATTTATTATGTGTTGAAAGGAGGTATTGCTCGCCTCCCCTGGCCCCTTCCTCCAACTCCCTCACCTAGTCCTGGAGCCTTGCTTCCTTCTCAGCAGCTTTCGTTCTTTGCTTACCCTTTATTTTCTCAGTTCTAAATCCTGTTTTCAAGATCTTGTGTCATCATCTTTCTCACTTGACACTCTTGTTTTGCTGGAGCATATTTTCTAGTAGCTTTCTAAGAAAGAATGCATGAAAAAAATTCTTTGAGCTAATACCTGCCTGGAAATGTCTTATTTTATTTTATACCTTTATACTTGATTGATAATGTGAATAGATTTCAGGTTGTAAATAATTTTCTTCCAGAATTTAAAAATTATTACTCCATTGATTTCTAGCTTCCTAGACTTGATTTTGAGAAATCTGATGCCTTCCATTTCCTTGTCTGTATAATTGACTTGTTTCTCTTTCTAGATGCCTTCTGGATAGTTTTTTTTATCTTGTTCTGAAACATCATAATGATGTGCCTTGGTATGTTTCTCTTTCTTTCATTTTTCTGGGCCCTTTTGGTTCAGATTTGTTCTTTATTTCTGGGGAAATTTTCTATTAGATCTTTGACAATTTTCTCTGCTCCATTTTCTTTATTCTTTCTGAAATGTCTCTTAGTTAGATGTTGGACCTTATGGGCCAATTCTTTAATTTTTTCCTTTTATCTCCTATTTTCTATCTTACTTTTCCCTCTCCCTTTCTTCTGGTGTTTTGGGTTTATCTTCAATCTCTTATGTTTTTATTTCAGCTATCAATTTTTAAGTTTAGAGCTTTCTTGTTCAGTGATGACTTCTCTTGTGTAATACTTGTTCACTTTTTTGGGGGGGTGGGGCGGTGAAGAAGATTGTTCCTGAGCTAACATCTGTGCCAATCTTCCTCTATTTTTTGTATGTGAGTTGTTGCCTCAGCATGGCTTGATGAGTGGTGTGTAGGTCCACGCCTGGGATCTGAACCCATGAACACTGGGCTGCTGAAGTGAAGCATGTAAACTTAACCACTACACCACCACACCAGCCCCAATATAGTACCTGTTCTTGCTTCATGTGTGTAATATCTTATCCCCATAAGCATATTAGTTATAGTTGTTTTTATTGGGTTTTTTTGGGGTTTTTTTTGAGGAAGTTTAGCTCTGAGCTAACCGCTGCCAATCCTCCTCATTTTGCTGAGGAAGACTGGCCCTGAGCTAACATCCATGCCCATCTTCCTCTACTTTATACGTGGGGTGCCTACCACAGCATGGCTTTTGCCAAGTGGTGGCATGTTCACACCCGGGATCCGAACTGGTGAACCGCGGGCCACCGAGAAGCAGAACATGCGCACTGAACCGCTGTGCCACCGGCCGGCCCCTATTGTTTTTTTTAATAAAGTGTTTTTCTTCTTTCTACATTGCCTTTGTTTCTTCCATGTATTTTCTTTTTGCTTGTTTGCTTTGGACTCTTTTTGTGATTGGAGGTTTTCTGTAAATGTCTAGTGATCTGTTCTCTGTTCGTGTTTAAAGGTGGAGTAGTAAAAGATGGTGGTGAATCTCAGTGTCAGCTCTGGGCTCAAGGCAGGGTGACTGGGCAGTAGGCTGGCTTCATCCCCAGGGGAGTCCCCAGTTGTTAGTGTCTGGAGGTGTGTTCTCTGTAGGTATCCATCTCTCCAGAGATGAATCCTCTCATTTTCTGCGTCAGAGTTACAGACTTAGCTGCCTGCATGACAGTTCTGTAAATAGACTTTCAGCTAATCCTTTTTCCTTCCCCACCTTCTTCCTATCCCAAGTCCTGATCTTTTCCACACTTCTTGATTGAATTTTGGCTCCAATTGGTATCCCCCTCTCCTGCCATCCAGATTTTTGCTTCCTTTGGTCTGCTAGATCAGTTACCACTCTTTTAAAAATGTCACTACTTGCTTAAAACCTGTCCTCCAATGGCTTCCCACTTTCCTTGAAATATAACCTAGATTTCTCACTGTGGGCTCCAAGTGCCTGTGTGCTGTAGTCCCCTCCCACTCGTCTCTCCCTTTTCCTCCCCACTATTCTCGACATTCTGCCACAGGCCAACCCAGTACTCTCCTCTAGGCCTTTGCCCTCAGTTTTCCTTTAGTTCTTCAAATGGCTGGTTCCCTTTCATTCATATTTCACATCAGCCGTCATCTCAGAGAGACCTGCCCTGACCGCATCTGTCTCATTGACCCTTCATTTTCAGACTTCTCACCCTTTCGGAAATGAGCTGTCTTATGTGTTTGTTTCCCCCAGTTAGAGTGTAAGCTTCCTGAAGGCAGGGCCCTCGTTTGCTTTGTTCTTTATCCCTAGATCCCAGACTACTGCCTGGCATGTAGTAGGCCCTCCTCTATTTGAAGAAGGAATGAAGAAGGATTCCTCAATATAAATTAAGTTAAATTTCCACTACAAATAAGTCTTAAGTGTTGTACAAAACAAGGTTCTCTCAAGATGGATAACGCATATATTACCGAATAAAATACGCCTAATGAACTCATATGTTCAGGTGCTGTGGTGGTGGCTGTGGGTGTCCCAACATTAATAAAGCGTAATGTCTGCACTTGAGGGTCTTATACTCCAGTAGGAAAGACCAGGCTTCTGAGCTCCAGTTCCACGTACACGAGTCTAACTCCTTTTTCTGGTTGTTTCATAGGGCTCAGAATCTTTCCCTGAAACAACTCCTTGTTTTCAGTGTAGGTCCAAAACTTTAGGCATTATTTTACCTTCCTCATTTTTTCTCACTCATTGGGCCATCTGTCATACACTCATTCATCCCCTGGATATTTGAGCATCTCTTGTAAGCATGGGTCTGTGATAGAAAGATAACTGCAACCTGGGCCTACCACCAAGTCACAAGTTCTGGAAGGGGATACAGCTTAGTCATTACTTTCAACAACAGATTGCAGAAGTCTAAGAAAAGGTTTACTAGTGTAGGTATGCTGTACTTTTATATGAAATTCATCAACTCGCATGTGTATATTCATTCCCTATCATCTTCTTTTCAAACAGAAACAAGCTTTTTCTTTGCCCAAGGCTCCAAGAGCAATCAGCAAGCACTCAGTTCATCTCAGTAGGACAATAAAAAATACGTTCAGTCTTTGTCCCTGGTCTCTGTCACAGAGCTCCCTAAATCCTTGGAATTTCCTGAGTTACAGGAGCGTCTTGTGTTATTCATAGCAAGCCCCTTTTGATCATGCCTTAGTCTGTGCTAGTGAGGGTCCTTTAGATAGTTTCAGGGTAGAGGCTGGTCACCGAAAAGACAGAACATGATTAGAGAGTGGGAAGTTTCAGCTCCACTCCCTGACCTCCTGGGAGGGAGGGGACCTGGAGAGAGGGTTATAAAATCTGTTAAACAATGAATATAATGAGCATTCCAAACTTAGCATATCTAAAACCACATTCTTGATCTTGCAGCCTTCTCCATCTCTGTAAATGGCAATTTTGTCATTCCAGTTGTCAGTGAGGCTTGCCTAGCCTCTCTGTAAGACACTAGCCTCATACACACGTACCCCCGTCTGCTTCCTCTGCTTCATTTTTACCTCTGGTTCTTCATTATCATTGGACAAGTATGTTGCAGTAACGATGGTATTTGGCACGTAGTAGGTGCTCAACGAATATTTGAATGAATGGATAAATAGAATAGCTGTATGGGCCTACAGGAGAGAGTAGTTATTTGTCTGGTGTGCAGACCCTCCCTTCTCCAGAGGTTGGGTTGGTTGTGCCCCCTGGTTCAACAGACACTTGAAGAATTAACTAGGATGAGGTTATAGATGGGGACAGGAGGCATCCAAATGGTGGCATTAAATTTATAGCATCACCCGCAGAGTGTATGCTTTCTGATGGGCTGTGGGGAGCTGTCTAAGAGTTTTTAGCAGGAACTTAGAATTTTATAGGCTGCTTTAGCTACAGTGTGTGGAGAGTGGGAGGCTAGAAGCAAGGAAACCAGTTAGGAGGTTAGCTTTAACGGTTGATGAAAGTTTGAGCTAAGGCAGCAACAGTAGGGCCTGGGAGTGGTGGTGGCCTTCTCATTGTAGTGTGGCCCAGCAACAGTGACGCCACTTCTGTCTGCCTGCCCCTGTGTCAAAAGCGTATGTGACATTTGAAGTCTTTAGGTCGTAGGAGAATAGCAGTGTGGGCCTACCAGAGGAGAGAGAAGTAGTTATTTGTCTGGTGTGCAGACCCTCCCTTCTCCAGAGGTTGGCTTGGTTGTGCCCTCTATTTCAACAGACCCTGGCAGATTGGAATTTGTAGACCTTGTCTAGTACCCAGTCCCAGGTTCCTGCTGTGCTTAAAGGTCAGGGAGTTAGTGGACAGAGTCAGACCCTGGCTGATCTCGCTTTAAAGACTACTAGTACTGCCACTTAATTAGCTCTCTGGCTTGAGCAGTGCACTGAGCCTCGCTCATTTTAGCCAGTAGGTGACTTTGCAAGTAGTGGAATCTGGGAACACTGAGGGTCGACTGTATTTCTGCTTATCTATCTTACATTGAGGTACAGGTGAATAAATATGAAGTAATTGGTGTTTGAAAAATAGATTTTCAAAGATTAAATCTGGTTTTAGAAATTTAAACTATCCTTAGTTTAATATCCTTTGACTTAGGATAATATACATTTCAAAGATGATAGAATAAGGTAAAATCTGTTGATCACAGAAAAGTGTGAACAGAAATTACAGAATTTGATGAGTTTTAGCAAATGTATGCAGTAGTGTGACTACCACCAGAATCAGGATACAGAACATTTTCATCACTCCAGAAAGTTCCCTCGTGTCCTTTTGTAGTCAGTCCTCAAACCCCTGGTGACAACAGCATGGCTTTCCAGAACCATAATTTTGCCTTTTCTAGAATTTAATGTAAATGAACTCATACAACATGCTTTGTGTTTGACTTCTTTCATTTAGCATGATGCTTTTGAAATCCATCTGTGTTGTGTATGTCAGTGATTCGTTGTTTTTATCGATGGATAATATTCGATTGTCTGGATGTATCACAATTTGTTTATCCATTTACTTATTGGTGGATGTTAGAGTTGTTTCCAGCTTTTGGCTGTTACAAACATTATTATTGTTATTAACATGCAGTTACAAGTCTTGGTGGGAATGTATATTTTCATTTCTCTTGGGTAACTTTATAAGAAATTGCCAAACATTTTGCATTCTCAACAGTCATGTGGTAAAGTGTCTCTTCAAATTTTTTGCCATTTAAAAAAATTGCGTTGTCTTTTATTACCAAGTTGTAACAATTCTCTATGTATTTTGGGTTCAGTCTTTTATCAATAAGATGTATTTTTTGTAAATATTTTCTTCTAATATATATCTTGCTTTTTCATTTTTAAGTATCGTTAGAAGAGCAAGTGTTTTGTATTTTGATTGTCTCATTTATTAATTTTTTCTTTCATATCTCATGCTTTTTGAGTCCTAAGAAATCATTTCTTACCCTAGGGTCACAAAGATTTTCTCCTATGTTTTCTTCCAGGAGTTTTATGTTTAGGTTTTACTCTCATAGGTCTGTGATCTCCTTTGAGGTAATTTTTGTGTATGGTTTGAGTTAAGGATTGGGGTTCTTTTTTCTTTTTATGTAAGGATGTCCAACTGATTTAGCATCATTTGTTGAAAAGGCAATTGTTGAAAATCAATTGACACTATATGTATAGGTTTATTTCTGGACTTTTCTGTTCCATTGACCTATATGTCTATCCTTATGTCAATTGTGTAGGTTATGCACTGTTATTCTTTTCAAAATGTTTTGGCTATTTTAGAGTCTTTGCATTTCATTTTAAGCTTCAGAATCAGCTTGTCAAAATAGATCTATTAAATCCATAGGTCAAGGTGGAGAGAATTGACATCTTAATGTTGAGATCCATGACCATATTGTATCTCTCCGTTTTTTCTTAGGACTTTAATTTCTCTCAGCAACATTTTATATATTTCCATGTATCATATAGTTCTTGAGCTAATTTTGTCAAATTTAACTGTAAAGATTTCATATTTTGATGCTATTGTAAATGGTATTCTTTTATGTTTGCTGCTAATATATAGAAATACAAATGATTTTTGTATATTGACAGTGTATTTGGCAAAACTTTTAAACTTGCTTATTAACTTTATTTTTTGTGAATTCCATAAGCTTTCCTACCCAGAGGCTCGTGTTAACTGCACATGAAGTTTGTTTTACCTGTTCTTTCCAGTGTGTATGCCTTTTAGTTTTTGCCTCATTGTCCCACCAGGACAGTGTTGGAAGAGAGCGGTGAGAGCAGACTTTCCTCCTGATCTTTTGAAAAGGGACATTTAATCTTTTACCATGGAATATAATGTCAGCTGTGGGGTTTTTGTAGATATTCTTTATCAGGTTGATGAAGAAAAGTTTCCTTCTTTTCCAACTTTGTTGAGATTTTTTTAAAAAATTAGAAATAGATGGATTTTTTCCCAAATGCTTTTTCTGTATCTTTTGAGATGATCATGTGGTTTTTCTTTGTTAATATGGTGAATTACATTGATTCAGTTTTGAATGTTAAACCAACTCTACATTCCTCAAATAAACCCCTCTTGTTTTAATGTATTATCTTTTTCTTTTTTTTTTGAGGAAGATTAGCCCTGACCTAATTACTGCCAGTCCTCTTCTTTTTTTGCTGAGGAAGGCTGACCCTGAGCTAGCATCCTTGCCCATCTTCCTCTACTTTATATGTGGGACGCCTACCACAGCATGGTGTGCCAAGCAGTGCCATGTCCACACCCGGGATCCGAACCAGTGAACTCCGGGCCGCCGAACCAGAATGTGCGAACTTAACTGCTGCGCCACCAGGCCAGCTCCTGTATTATCTTTTTTATATATTGCACGATTTGATTTACCAAATATTTAAGGTTTTCCTATTTACATTCATAGGAGTATTTGTAGTTTTCTTAAATGCCTTTGTCTGGTTTGCCCTAAGAGTCATGCAGAGCTCATCAAATGAGTTGGGAAACATTCTTTCTCTTTTGTTTTTTGGAAGAGTTTGTATAGAATTGCTATATTAGTTTGCTATTGCTGTGTGACAAATTACCGCAAACTTAGCATCTTCACATGTGATTATTAGCTCACAGTTTCTATGAGTCAGAAGTCGGTATGGCTTAGCTGCGTCCTTTGCTCCTCATCTCACAAGTCTGTAGTTGTGGTATTGGCCTGGCTCATGTGGTTGTTACAGAATTCACTTTCTCGTGACTGTAGGACTTATGGTGGCTTCTTCAAGCATGAGAATCTCTGATACCGGAGAAGGTCTCAGTCTCTCTTCTAAAGATTTTCACTTAAAATTGAGTTAGGTCCGCCTAGGATAATTTCCCTTTTGAGTAACTCAAAGTCAACTGATTGAGACCTTAATTACATCCGCAAAATCCCTTTACCTTTACCATATAACATAACCTTATAATGGGAGTGGCTGTCCCATCACCTTTGCCATATTCTCTTGGTTGGAAGTAGGTCACAGGTTCTGCCCACACTCAAGGGAACAGGTCACACAAAGGTAAACAAAGTCTTGACTCATTGAGATTATGAAAATGTGTCTGCTACAATTCATATTCTCTTTCTTAAAGGTTGGGTAGAGTTAATCTGGGCCAGGACTTTTCTTTTGGGGAGGGTTTTTAACTACAAATTCTTTAATTGATACTGGGCTATTCTAGATAACTGTTGCTTATTGAATGAACTTTGATAGTTTGTGTCTTTTAAGCACTATGTCTATTTAATCTGAATTGTATAATTTACAGGGATAAAGTTTATATCATGCTTTTAATATCTGTAGGATCTGTGGTGATGTCTTCTCTTTCAGTGCTGATATTGGTTATTTGTCTTCTTTCTCTTTTTTTCATTATCAGTCTGGCTAGAGGTTTATAAATTTTAATCGTCTTTTTAAGGAATCAGCTTTGGTTTCATTGATTATTTTTTTCCCTCTATTATTTGTCCATATTCTATTTCATTGCTTTATGCTTATATCTTTATTTTATTCTACTTATTTTGAGCTTAATTTGCACTTTTTCTAGTTTCTTATGGTAGAAGCTTAGATTATTGATTTTAGACCTTTCTTATTCTTAAAAAAATAGATATTTATTGATAGAAATTTCTTTCCAGGTATTGCTTTGAATTTTTAAAAAAATGTTACTCAGTTCAAAATACTTTCTGGTTTCTTATGATTTCTCCTTTGAACCATGGATTATGTAGAAGTGCGTTGTTTAAATTTTGAATATTTGATTATTTCCCATATATCATTTTCTTAATCAATTTCTAGTTTAATTTTGTTATGGTCAGAAAATGTATTTTGTGTAATAAAATTTAAGAGAGTTTACCCTTAAATTTAATGGGACTAATTAATGATCTGTCTTGGTGAAAGTTCTGTATACACTTGAAAAGAATGTTGTGCTTTCTGCTGTTATTGAGTGGAATGTTCTGTACACGTCAGGTCAACTTGGTTGATAAGGTTGTTCACTATCTTTGTGAAAGGTCACCCAGCAGTTACATTTATCAGCTACTATATTATATACTGGGCATCACCAGAGCTCTGAAATGGGTTAATTAGTGAAAATCATTAAACCTTTAAATTCATGGGTAGTTTGTGTGTGGGTGGGTGGGGAGAGGATGGAGGTTGGTTGATTTGTTTTGAGTATCTACTCTGCCAGATGCTGTTCTAAGGAAGAGAGAGCACAGTGGACAACATTAATAAACCATACATTTCTCTTCCTTAAGAAACTTCTTTCTTGAGGGGATGACAGACAATTAGTTATTCATACAATGAAGGGGGCCAGCCTAGTTTTGTAGTGGTTAAGTTTGTGTTCTCCACTTCGGTGGCCCTGGGTTCGCCAGTTCGGATCCTGGGCGTGAACCTACACACCGCTCATCAAGTCATGCTGTGGCCGTCTCCCACATAAAAGAACTAGAAGGACTTACAACTAGGATATACAACTATGTACTGGGGCTTTGGGGCGGGGGGGAAGAGGAAGATTGGCAACAGATGTTAGCTCAGGGCCAGTCTTCCTCACCAAAAAACAAACAAACAAAAATACAGTGAGGGATAGAAGTGAGCATGAAGTGCTAGATAAATCATCCAAGAGAGCACTATACTGAAGAGATAAATGTACTAGAAAGATGGAAAATCCTGTATTAATGATGCTTAAAAATTCTCAGTAATAGTGGTAGTAACTTTGTGTCTGTGGAGTTTGCCCTAGAAAGGAAGAGACCAGAGCCTAGGAGATAATAACAGTGGCTAATGTCTCATGAGTGTTTATTATGGGCCAGACATTCTTTTTAGCATGTTACATGTATTCTTTTTATTACCATGTTGACTCTTTGAGCGTGGGTACTGTTATCTCCATTTTATAGAAGAGGAAACTGAGACACATAGAAGTTAACTTGCCCAAGTTGCATCTAAGTTGTTGAGTTAGGATTCAACCAAGCAGTGTGGCTCCAACATGTCTCTGAGATAGGAGATTATAGTGATAATCCAGTTGACAGATAATAAGTATTTGATCTTGGATAAAGAGTGGCACTGGGAATGTAGAGAAGGAAACACATGGGAGAGGGTTATTAAGGTAGAATCTATAGCACTGAGGTAAAGTAGGGGAGAGGCAATGTGCCGAAAAGGAACCTTTTCCACCAGAGAGATGGGGAGATGACACAATACCCATCACAAACATGACAATCAGAAGGAGCTCTTTATGTATATACTTTTATTTATTTATTTTTTACTAAGGAAGATTTGCCCTGAGCTAACATCTGTTGCTAATCTTCCTCTTTTCCTGCTTGAGCAAGATTGTCCCTGAGCTAACATCTGTGCCATTCTTCCTCTGTTCTGTATGTGGGACACCACCACAGCATGGCTGATGAGTGGTGCATGTCCGTACCAGGGATCCTAACCTGCAAACCCGGGCCACCGAAGGCAGAGCGCACCAAACTTAACCACTGCACCACGGGGCCAGCCCCTGTATGTACTTTTTTAAGGTGTTTCAAGCCAACCAGGTAGAGATTCCTTTCTGGAGTTCAAGAAAGGTAGAAGGTATGGATGAAAAATTTGGCCATCATTTGTAATAGAGGTAATATTTGGATCCATGAGAGTGTTGTGATCACCAAAGGGAGAAGAAAATAGAAAGAGGAGAGGTTTTAAAAGGCAGCTTTAAAAATGTCTTACATTTATTGGATAAAAGAGTTTTGGGTGTGTGGAGGTATTATGGTTCCATCCTGTGTCGATCAGTAAGGGTCTCTCCAGGGGCTTGGCTTCCGGTGTTGCCTGGTATGTGGTTCTGAAAGGGCTAGGCAGTGGAGGGAGCATTGTGGAAGCAGTTGGAAGAGCGTGGCTCTGTTTCTGCTGAGCCTGTGTCTGTGGCCTTGGACATGTGATCTTAGAAGGGAGCCTTAGCTGCTTTCAGAGGAAAATGAAAATAAGGTAAGAGGATTGAAGACAGAAAAGCGCTTTCTACAAACTGAGATTACTGCTGAGCTGGTTAGTTAACCACTTAGATACCTTGTGAAGGTGAGATGATGTAACTCTGCTGGAATGATTTCACAAAGATTTGATAGGAATTTGTGGTTATACTGCACCTGGGCTTTTGACCTAAAAAGATCTTGCTCAGTGAAATCAAATTTTGGTTCCCTAATTACTGTTTTGTGTTTTAGCCATACTTTCACCATGAAAATCTGAGAAACTTGATACACTTTTAAATTCATTGTTCTGTTTTGCCTAACCGCCCTCTTCCATGGTTGTAAGTCACTTTGAACCTTTATTTTCTTATCTAGAAAATGGGGATAATATTCCTACTCTAATAAATTCAGAGGGCTATTGGGAGGATTGAATGAGATGTTGAATGTAAAAGCGCTCTGTGAATGGAGAGCTCTATAATTACAGCTCTCCCCTGGGTCTGTGGTGTGTTGATGGTGATGCTTCATCTCTCAAGTTCATCTGGCATCACTGCCCTTCTGCTGCCAGTACATTTATCTTGCATAGAAAAACAGTGTACAGAGTGTTTCATGAAATTCATCCTTTCAACTAACGCTTGGTTATTGGCACACACAAACAAGTGCTCTTTTGCTTATCCCAGAATACATACCCTCTGTTGCCAGCCAGTTTTCTGACATAGAGTGCTCACCAGCGTGAGGCTGCAGCAAGGCACAGACTTGCCTTTTAAACTATGAAAAACTGCAGTACTTGCTTTAACAGACAAATTTCTGATTATAAGTGCATGGAATTGTGGACAGTCTTTTCCCCCACCTCTCCTTTCTTCTCTCCTTCCTCCTTCCCATGTCTCTCTTGTTAAATCCCTGGACAGGGTACAAGACACACGCCCTATAGAGTAAGGGTAGGCAGAGAGTTTCTGGTGTGTGTCCCGCAGGTCTGGGTGAGAGGACTGTCGAGCCACACTTGTGTTTAGAGGTCCTGTTTGCTGTAGGCATGCAGGGTCCAAGGGTAAGGCCCTTTTGGTAAGAGGTAGCCTGGGGTTTGGTGGCTATTCGTCCTCCTCTCCTGCTTTCCCCCAAAGATACATACACACATGTGGGAGAAGTTGGTCACTAGGGCCCAGAGTCTAAATTAAGCTGATCTAATGTTAAGTCAAGAATTGTAAATCTGAACTGGTGATTCTATCCTTTGTTTCTGTGGTGCCTCTGCCCCTCCCAACACGCACTCCACTCCCCTATTTGACGTTCTCTTACAACCAGTAACAAGTAGGTAGTGTGACGCTGTATTTTGTATTACATAACTTTCCACTTGTTTTCTCTTACGTTCACTGGATACAAGGGAACGAACTCTGAATACATAAGTGTTATATTAAATCATTTTGATAACCAGACACAATACAATTCTACTTGGAGCAAAGATATAATCATTCTTTATGTCCAACTTCTGACCATCCATTTCCTCATTCATCACACATCTCTTGTCCTCCTGCAGCATCGCCCCAGGTCAGTGATGTCAGAGCAGTTTCTTTATAGCTCCCTCTTACATACTCACTTTGTCCAATTAGTAAATACTAATAAGGCTTTTGTTGCTTTTTCTCAAGTGGGATCTTCTCAAATAGGTGATCTGATCAACTGTCTTTTCCCACTGGTGCTCCATTGCTAATCTCTTTTTCCTTTTCCCTGGCCAATCTCCATAATTGATCTGCGACAACACTCCTGTTTCTTCTTCACTCAATTTCTCTTTTCCAAACTTGTGTGTGCATCAGAATCATCTAGGGAGCTTTAAAAAAATGAATAAGCACAATCCTTGGAGATTGATTTGGGATATCTGGGATGAGTCATTGGGAGTCTGTAGTTTCTACATGTTCCCTAGCAGAGTATGGTGAGTAACCGGTTTGAGTGCTGCTGCTTCTGAATGCCTGCAGTGTCGTAATCACATATCTTAACTAGGGCCATTCCATTGGATAATAAATGCTTTTGAACTTACCTTATATTTACATATCTTCTTTTTCCTAAAAGGGAGAATATGACTCCCAGCCTCATCTGATTCCTCCTTACCCCTACCCCAAGTAGTTCCTCTGCTTAAGTGGTTGAGGACCTCTTGCAGTGTGGATGTTGGTCAGAGGTCACATTGTGTTGAGGTGTTGAAGGAATCGAGGCAGCTCCCAAGAAGATTGAAGGTTTTGGTTAGACTTTATCCAACAAAAGAATTGCCTGCCCAGCTCAGGGATGGTTTGTTTGGATGACTTCTTTACAGGAGACCATCCTTCAGGAGGCTATTGATTAATAAAAGTAGAGGAGACATCTTTACTGGAGTTCTTTCTCCAGGCTATCCCATCCCCTCCCCTCCAATCTCTAAAGTCACCCTTGACCTCTTGGAGGTGGCCCGACAGCCATGTTCACAATGCCTGACCCAGGTAACAAGCACTGGTCCTGGGGCTTGACACTTGACCCAAGTTGGGACAAAGATTCTAGGCTGCTTTGTTTTGAGGCTATGAACCAAGAAGTCATATAAAGCTGTGAAGAAGCAGCAGCTATGTGTAAGAGAAGCCTAGAAGAAAGTGAAGCAAGTATGTATGCTGAGAAAATGACCAGTTTCCAAGAGTCTTCTTCTAGTTCTAGTCCCTGTAAGGGTGCTTCCTCCCATGCCCTCGATGAGACATTCCTGTAAGCTAATAACAAATTCCCCCTTTTTGATTAAGCTAAGTCAGGGTTTTTGTTACTTGAACTAAAAGCTGCTTTATTAGGATAAGAGGAGATGAACTATGTATATGACTTTCTACTTTGTATTTATTGTAAGATCAGTACAAGCAAAATGCTATGGATGGGGGCTGGCCCCGTGGTGTTGTGGTTGAGTTCGGCACACTCCGCTTCGGTGGCCGGGGTTCACGGGTTCAGAGCCCTGGCACACACCTGCACCACTTGTCAGCCATGCTGTGGCAGCAACCCATGTATATAAGTGGAGGAAGATTGGCACAGGTATTGGCTCAGGCTGATCTTCCTCAAGCAACAAAAAGAGGAAGATTGGCAACAGATGTTAGCTCAGGGTGAGTCTTCCTCAGCAAAACAGACAAACGAAAAACTGGTTGAATAGGACAGGGCCCTATTAATCAGCTACAGGGAGTGTGACATACCAGAAGTATGTGAGTAGACACTTCAGTTAAATTGAATAACAATTTAGACAATAAATGATATGGGCAAAGCATTTCCTCACAGTACCTGTCCCAAAGTTAAACAAAAAAAGGTTAGCTATTATATATTTCCGTATCTAATTAACATAGCCAGATATTGGCAGTTTTATCTGGCACTATAGTACCTCTCTTAGTTTCTTCTTTGCTAAGTCATGTTTTTCCTGATATACACCCATTGGGGTTTTAATAATGGTTCTTTTTCCAAAATAAATATGTTGTGTATAGTTGTTTTTCTCATCAAACTGCCTGGAATTTTTAGTGTCATCCTTTGTTTGGACTATTAACCTTCTTTGATAAACGATCCGTTGTAGAAGCGTGAGATTTTACCAATCCTAGGTATCACGATCTGGAAATCCCCCCTCCGCCTCCTCCTGCCGTCTCTCTCCCCAGAATTACAGCTGTGTAAGAACTTAGTCATTTTCCTTGGAGAGCAGCTTGTTGAACTTCCCTCAATTTCGTGAATACCCCTGCAGTTCTTATCAACACTACGATTTATCTCTTAACTTTGCATTCCCACCCTGTCATTACAGTCGTCATTGTAAAAAACCAAGCACAGTGGATATTTGTTCTTTTTGGCTGCCCAGCAGATGAACTCCGTATCTCTGTTAGGGGAATTCTCTACCTCTTGACTTTTGGTGGGAAGCAGTGTCACTAACCACAACTCCCCCTCTACCGCCAACCCTCGCATCCCTTACGCCCAGGCAGAGTAGGGAAAAATTAGCATACTTTTCAAGTTTGCTTATCTCTAGATTTAGGGGTAAAAACTAAAGAGATGTGAAGTCTGTTGGGCTAGCTGGTGTGGGTCCAGAGGGGAATGGTGAGTGTGGAGGTAGTGGCTGTATCTTGCTGCTCCAAACTCTGGAGTTCCTCTCATTGGCCACCACATTCTGAATTTTCACTTGACATTGAATCCTTTACATTGTTTGGTTGCTGGCAGTGATTTAAAAATTTTTTTTTCTTTATTAAAATTGGGAAAGAGTTTGTGATCTAGCTGAATGCTCTTATGACTGCTACAGCTATCCTCAGTTCCATATTTTGTAGATTTCTGTGCTGGGAGACTTTGCTTTTCTTAACCATCCCAAAGGCACTATAGTATTTGATGGTGGGAACCCCAGTGGTGACAGCCCTTCAGCATAGTCTCCTTTCAGTCAAAAGACTTCCAGTAACCATCGTTACTTTTCTGTATGGTTATTTTATCCCTTGTAGCTACTTTTGGAATCTTTGGCTTTTGTGAAGTCAAGACTAGATCTTTGAGCTTGATTATAATTTCCCTGGTGGTAAATTCACCTCTATAATCTCTATTTAGCACAGTACCTTGGGCAAATGAGTTCTTTTAACTTTTAGGTTGTATTCTCAAAACTATCCTAAGAGTTAGTGATCTTCCTTAGTATCTGTTGAAATCAACTGGCCTTATTAGTTTGGGCTAATAATAGCATTGGAGTATTTAAAACATAGAAATCTAGAGTGTATTCATGATTTACTTATCAGTTTCTGACTTGTTTTTCTCCTGATTTTCATGATTATCAAAATCATATGTGTCCATCATGGAAAAATTTGGTAAGTACGAAGAACTATTTAAAAAACAGTATAGATCCCCGCATCAGATTCTGTTCAATCCCCATCAAAATTCTGCCTTTTTTGGCAGAAATTGATAAGATAATTCTAAAATTCACATGGAAATGCAAGAGACTCAGAATAGCCAAAACAATCTGGAAAAAAAAAAACAAATTTGCTGGACTTATACTCTCTATTTTGAAACTTAATACAAAGCTACTATAATCAAGATGGTGTGGTACTGGCATAAGGATAGACATACAGATCAATGGGATAAAATTGCAAGTCCAGAAATAAACTGTGACATTTATGGTCATTTGACTTTTGACAAAGGTGCCAAGGCTAATGAAGGGAAGAACAGTCTTTTCAACAAATAATTTTGGAACAACTTGATATCCACATGCAAAAGAATGAATTCTCACCCCTTTCTCACATTAAAATTAAGTAAAAATGGATCAAAGACCTAAGTGTAAGAACTAAAATTAAAACTCTTCAAAGAATACATAGGTATAAATCTTGATGACCTTGGGTCAGTCAGTAGTTTCCTAGCTATGACACCAAAAGTGCAAGAAATCAAAGAAAAATAGATAAATTGGATTTCACAAAGAAAAAATGATAAATTAGGCTTCATCATAATAAAGAACTTTTGTACTTCAAGGAACATTATCAGTACAGTAAAAAGACAACTCACAGACTAGCCGAAAATATTTGCAAATTATATATCTGAAAAGGGTCTAGTGTCAGGAATATGTAAAGAACTTTTACAACTCAATAATAAGACATACAAACTGATTAAAAAATGAGCAAAGGAATTGAATAGACATTTCTCCAGAGAAGATATACAAATGATCAATAAACACATGCAAAGACTTTCAACATCTTTAGTCATTAGGGAGATGCAAATAAAAGCCACAATGATATGCCACTTCACACCTGCTAGGATGACTGTAACAAAAATGGTGAGCAGTGAAGTCTTGGTGAGGATGTAGAGAAATTGGAATCTCATACATTGCTGGTGGGAGTATAAAATGGTGCAGCTGCTTTGGAAAACAATTTAGCAATTTCACAAATGGCAAAGTGTAAAGTTACCATCTGATTCAGCAATTAAACTCCTAGATGTATACCCAAGAGAAATGAAAACATGCCCATGCAAAAACTTGTACCCAAATGGTTATTGCAACCAAAAAACGGAAACCTTGTTTTTGATAATAGCCAAAAAGTAGAAACTACTCACATGTCCTTTAATTGGTGAATGGTTAAAGAAAACGTGATGTATCCATACAATGGAGTATTACTATTCAACACTAAAAAGGGATGAAGTAATACATGCAACAACATGGCTGATGAACCTTGAAAATATATGCCAAGTGGAAGAAGCCACACCCAGACTACATATTGTGATTCCATTTATATGAAATGTTCAGAATAGACAAATCCATAGAGACAGAAAAGTAGCTTAGCGGTTGCCAGGGGCGGGGGGAAGGAGGAAATGGCAAGTGACTGCTAATGAGTCTGGTTTCTTTGGGGGTGGATGAAAATGTTCTGGAGTCCGATAATGGTGATGGTTGCACAAGCTTGTGAATAAGCTAAAAACCACTGAATCGTACACTTTACAAGGGTGAATTTTATGGTAGGTAAATTGTAACTCAATAAAAAAAGATGATTAAACAGCAAAATAGAGGTCACCTCAGATTCCACTGCACAGGGACAACCACAGCTCGTGTCAGTTGAGCGTTTTACAGAATCTGAACTCAGTGCCAGGCTCCTGAGCCCTTTAGCTCCCTTCTCATTTTTTCCTCAGAATAGCTTTCTGAATCGTCCATCAGAACTGGGGCCCCTGACTTCTTCTCCCGCGTTCTTTCTACTAATTTGCTGTGCCTGTTTTTACAAAGAAATTTGGGTGAAAAGAGAGCTTGCTAATTTGGAACATCATTAAAGTACTATTTCACAGAGTTAAGTGCTTCACTCAAACACACAGTTAACCAAAATATATTTGTGACGTGGTTCATTGAGCACTCAGTGCTCAAGCTTAAAGGAAAGCAAAAACCTGAGAAATGGATTAAATCTCTGAAGTTAGTCTTTTAGTACAAAGGGGTTTATGTTAATCTTTTTTTTTTCAGAGATTGTAAGAAAGAAACACATAAAATTAGGAACTTCCGTCAAGTGGCCATTCATCTTGGAATGGTGTGATGCTGGGGTTAGAAAAGCTGGTTGGATTTTGTTTTCATAAATGCTGGTCATCAGAATATGCTGTGGTCCATTGCTTTTCTATGAGACTAGAGAGTTTAAAGTAGAAGGCATCAAGAAAACATGCCAGCGTGAGAACCTTTGTTACAGTGGTTGATTTTGTTTATTTTGTGCTCTTAGCGTTTCAGAGCAGTCGGTCATGGGCCCAGAGGTTTGTCCTGTACACTCCTTGATTGTTCGTTCCTTATTTGTGGGCATTGACAACTTAGTACGTGTAAAACTTCTTGTAAAAATAATGGAAACTTGATTAGTAAATTTTTTTTTTAAGGAGAGTTATTCAAACTTTTTAATCACTTTAACATGAGAATATTGTTTTTTTTTTTTTTTTTGAGGGAGATTAGCCCTGAGCTAACATCTGCTGCCACAATCCTCTTTTTGCTGAGGAAAGTTGGCCCTGAGCTAACATCTGTGCCCATCTTCCTCCACTTTATACGTGGGACGCCTGCCACAGCATGGCTTGGAGTGGTGTCTAGGTCCCCACCTGGGATCCGAACCAGTGAAGCCTGGGCTGCTGAAGCCGAACATGTGGACTTAACTGCTACGCCATCGGGCCAGCCCCCAAGAATATTCTATTTTTTTAAATCTTGAACTGAAGATACTGGTGCTCTGGCTTTATTCTTTCATCATGTAATTGAAGAAAATTTATTACTTTTCTGTGAAAATTTGTTATTTCTGGAAACTTTTGAATAGCTTGATCCTGACTGAGAAGTTTTCAGGGTGGTGCAGTTGATTCTTGCCATTTAGTGTCTTTAGCATTCTAATTGAAGAAACGTTGCTTTGAGTAAATATTAGCATAGTATATTCTTTCTTCCCCAGAAAAATGCTCTGAAAAATTTGATTTTAATATAATAAACACTTCTACTTAGGTATCATAATCTCATTAGAATTTTAATGTAGATGGACCAGGCTTGGATTGCAAATTTTGTAAAGGCAGAAACTGTTTTTGCCATTCCTGTATAATCCCAGAGTTTATCCTTATGCCTTATCCATAGTAAATGCTTAATAAGTGTTTATAATGTAAATATATATTTGTGGTCAAATATGTATTTATTTATATTACGTATATTATTTGTAGTATACCTCCCCCCACTAACTGGAATGTTGTCAGTTGATAACATTGTGTGTGATGATTTTTCTTCAATGTTTTTGTCTCTCTTTAGGTTGGTATTTTGTATGGCACCTCTTTTTGTCGAAATTCAAGTTTCTGCGGGAACTGGTGGGAGACACAGGATCCCAGGAGGGAGATCATGAGCCTTCAGGATCTGAAACAGAAGAAGACCCTTCGTCGTCTCCGCACAGGATCAGGTCCACTCGCCAAAGGAGGGCAGCTGCTGAAGAAGGCCGCTGACGCAGCCGCAGTCCCGCCCTAGTGGAGGATGGAAGGCAGGTGGGAGCATCTGTCTTTAAGGACGTGGCTTTGCAGTTTGCTTAAAAGATTGAGGAACGTTTGCACTTGGATTTTAAATCCAATTCAAACAATGATTTACATGTAAAGCCATATGAAAATAAAGGGAATTAAAACCAAATTGGACCATTTGCAAATTTCATCTTAAAGATAATCTTTTGCTTCACCAGCTTTTACTTATATGCTTGTTCTTTGGCTCCTGGGCTTATTTTCTTGCACTGCTGTGAATCCGGTAAATATTATAGGCTTGAAAAACCGTATTTTATTAGTTCCATAATGTATGTTTTTTGTTTCTGTGGTTTTTGTTTTCACATTTTACCTTGTCGGAAATTGGAATGCATCTCGAGATTGCTGCCAACCGGGCAGTAGTCATGGTGTGATTATCCAGCCTGCCTGTGTGAACTCTCAGATTGTCATAGCGTCATCACTGTATTGTGGGTATCCGATGTGTCAGTTTTAATTGGCATTTAAAATGTCTTCAAAAAGATTACACTATGATTCAGCATTGAAACGGAAAGTTATTGTGTATGCAGAAATGCATGGGAACAGAGCAGCAGGGCGCACGTTTGATATCAGTGAAGCAAATGTCCGTCGCTGGAAGAATGACCGAAATTCCATATTTTCTTGTAAAGCAACAACAAAGTGCTTTACGGGACCTAAGAAAGGAAGATACCCACAGGTAGACGAAGCTGTGCTACATTTTGTCAGTGAGACGCGTGCAAAAGGATTGCCTATCACACGCCAGGCGATGCAGTTGAAGGCGGGAGAAATTGCCAAAATGCTTGGAATAGATGAAACAAAATTCAAAGCAACACGAGGCTGGTGCGATCGATTCATGCGTCGAGCAGGACTGTCGTTAAGGCGGCCAACATCGTTTTGTCCAAAGCTTCCTGCTGACGTTAAACGGAAGACAGCGGTGGAGCACTCTTTCCAGAAATGCTGTGTCACCAGCACTCTTGCCGACACCAAGGGTGCTGTCGTGTGGAAGAGTGCACACCTCGGCCACTGTGGTCTGGGAAGTGGTCCCGAAGAGTCGGTCTCAGAGTTTGAAGTTATAGTTATAACTTAACCAGTTTATTTCATAGACTCTCTTTACTTTTGCACAAGATGGATATGGTAAAAAATCTGTTTGACTCTAAAAGCTGTTTCAATAAATATAAACCTTCTACATGATACAAAAGCATTGCATTGTAGTTTAATTGCCTGTGTTTTTTCTTAGTGATACGTGTGGTGCATCCTACAATTGATGGTATCTTAGATTAGATAAAAAGTAGTTTGTAAATTTATTTTTTCTTGGATAGCACTTATTTATTGGGAACTTAATTCTGCCTCTTGTTAAGATAGTTATCCTCTGTGATTTCTTTTTGGCAACTTATTCCGGATCTTAGAGTAGTAACTTAGGAACCTGAGCGCTGGCTTCTACTTTAGGAAGAGTAGGATTAGTTACTCCTTTGTATGGGAGGACTTCATGCTCAAGGCGTGTGTGGTGGAGAAACTACTTCTTCACGAACAATAATTCTGTGACAAGACCTCAGAGATGCAGGGTATTGAGGAAGAGAGAGTGGCTGAAAATGCCTGCTTCACTGTAAAATGAGTCTTGCCAGGTTCCCGTGTTTGTCTTCACTGGACTTTGGACTGTGTGTTTACTGGGGAAGAGAGATGGATCAAAGAACCTTCCTGCTTAGTGTTACCTGCTTTGTACAAGAGTGAACTGCAAAGCCAACTTATTAATCTAAGTTCTTTTTATGTTTTTAACCTGTTTTCTCAAGAACTAGTCATCACAGCGTATCACCTCTATTTTATGATGGTGTGTAATTTTGTGTTTGATACCTCATACTTGATGCCGATAGATAGTTTTGTTTGTTAACAGCTTGCTTGTTCTGCCCCAAGTTTCATTCCTGATGAACACCTCTGCTGTCACTGTAGCCCTTTGGATATACTAAAAGGGAATTTACAGAACGTAACTTTAATTTTAAGCATTTGCTGGGGAAAACCCCAGCAGCTGAGAGTGGGGCGCAATCTTTCTGTCTTCATTTCCTTGTTGGATGCAGTTTTTTATTTTTATGTGACTGTAGGCATTAATGAAACAGTGACACAAGTTTCAAGCATTAATTTTAGTGCTTCATACTAGCTAAATATATTAAAATGATCATCAGAAAAAAAATTAATGATTAAAAGGCTTCTTGGTACTGGGAGGATATTTAAAGTAGATCTTTCATAGTCTAACATTTTGAGCTGTGGGTTCTACTTTATAGTGAATATCTTAGGTTTAGATAATAATAGTTGCTGACAAACTTTAAGTAGCTGATGAGCTTCCATATTGTGTCAGTATTAAAGAGTGATGGCTGATGTAACCTACCCACCTCTCCAAGGGTCTCTACAAATTAATCCATGTAAAGTCTACATGTTGGTATTATTTATTAATATTTATGCCTCAAGGATGTCTTTCTTAATAGAATTTTGAGAAATTTTTGGTTAGCTTACTTGGGAAGTATACCTGAAAGCATATTCATAGTTCACATCCTGCCATGTTTTAAATCCTAAGAGTCAAAAGAAATCACTGATGCCAATATGAAAATTCTACAAACTAATTCCTTTGTTTAAAATCTTTTTTTTCCCCCCTGCACCCCTCTTCCCCCACATAGTACATATTTCTGAGGCCACTAAAAAGACAAGAAATAGTTGTTAACACAGAATTATCTGTGTGGTATAGTGTTTCTGTTCTTTTCCTGTTTTAGTGCTTTTGTAGCTGAAATTACCAGAACTTCATTGTAAGTGCATTTTCAGTTTCTCAGTAGGAGACAGACTAGCTTGTGGTTAATTTGGTTTAGAAGGTCCTGAGCATGAAAAACACATACAAGTATTAGTCTTGTCTGAATGCTCACAAACAATAATGGTGATCAGGTATGCCACCTTTGAGGATTAATTCTAAAATTGAGGATTCTGGTAGGTTGTTTCGTTTCCTTCCCAACCAACCATTTCCAGATCTTTCTCTTTTGCCTCTGAAACTTCTGTGAAAATTGCCTGTGTCAGTTGTATTGGTAGCATTGCTCTGATTTTAAATGCCAAAAACACTAAATGTTTGTGTGGCACTGTTAAATGAGGTTTTTAATATTTTCATCAAACTAAAAGATTCATCCGATGGATTTAGTAGTACTGTTTTCATCATGGAAACATAAATACTTTGTTATTTGGTGGATAGCCAATTTACACATGTGCTGACCCATTTCTTTAGATGTTATTAGGTATAAAAACACCTTCACACCGTTATTTTGCTGAAAGTTGAGAGTACTTTAAATAATGGTTTCACGAACTACGGCATTTTAAACCAAAATGTGTTGAAAGATTTGAAAGTAGTTCATTTTTACTTTCAAGAGCAACAATTTTTGAAATTATTTTAAGTCAACAATGTGGTATTTTTTTAAGTCACTTTTTCTTAAAAGGTCTGTTTTAATGTAACATGCAACCAATGTAACTAGCTTTTGATGGTAAACTTCAAGTGCTTTTATGTTTCAAGTTGACTTTAAAAAGCCAATGAGCAGCACTCAAAGGTGATAGACCCTCAAGCAACTGATGGAATAGTATTTTGTTACGGAGTCTAGAATTAAAGCACCTTATACTGTCTGCTTTTAAAGTATCCTATAGTTTTTAACTTAAAACCTAAAGAGTAATAACATTTTATCTTATATTGGTAAAAGTTACATTTTCTGTTTATTAATGTGTGGGTGCTGCTGTCTTATAACCAATGTTTATCGTTAGCCCCCAAGTCAGTTCTATGCATAACCATTCACAAATACTGCTGCTGTGGTTTCTTACAGGAAACATCCTGTGCTGTGCTATATGATGCATTAAAATTTTGCTGCTTGGCAAATAGGCTTATAAGGAGTTAGAATTGTGTGTGTTACTAGTACCTTTGTCTAACAAGATGTAAAATTAGAGATGAGGAATGTGTGTAAATGATCATTCACTGTTTTTGTTTTAAAACTGGTCAGTACTGTAAAGCTGTGGTTTGTATGATGTTTTAACTTTCACTTTAAACTGCACAGAATAAATTAAAATGAAAACAAACATTGTGTATGTGTCGTTGATGAAGTGTAATAAGTATGAAGGGTATCTTGGACCTGAGGGATTTGAAAGCCATTTTTACCAATAGTCCTTCCTTCACCTTATTTTTCAAACTCTAAAAATCTATAAGAATTTACACAGGATAGCAGTAGTATTCCTAATGCTGTGAAAGTAATTGACTTAGAACCTGAGGACGTATAGCATTAGAGCTAAATTACATTTACCATGGTTAGCCTTTTGTTTTCTTCTCATACTGTATCCAGTGCCCTCAAGAATGTTTTGATAATCTGTTTACCATAGATCATGTCTCACATTTTTGTTAGTATTAACCACCAGGAGGACTGAGTGAGGAAACTGACCAAAGCCGTGTAGAAAGATGGAGGAATGCCCTTGAAAACCCATTTGAGATAGGAAACCATTAATTGCAGTGGCTGGGGGCCAAGTTTTGATTTTTCTTCGGCAGTGCTCAGCTGCCAGCAATGTAAAGTAGGAAAAAGGGGATTGTGCCAAGGTCAGGCTTTGTGAGGTGGGAGTGTCTAAGGGGCAACGTCGTTCAAGATTGCTGGAGATTGGCCTTGGGATTTGAGCTGGGTTGTAAGAGAAGTCAGATCAGGTAAGGCACTAATAAATTGGATGAATGAGAAGGGGTAGAGATTGAAGATAAAATGGATATGACGTGTATAATGGATAGAATGTGAAGTTTGGGGTAGACTAGGATTTCAGAGGTGAAGCAGGTCTGAGCAGTGACACTGATTACAACCATAGAAAGGAGGAGTCTGAGAACTTTGATTCAATCTAGGGTGTCGTGAACTATCAGGGTGGCCACTATTGCTTTTGCATGGTGGCTGAAGTTGGGCTGGAGATGACCGTGATCTGGGGACCGAGTCAGGCACTTGGAAGACTGATCTTAAGGTCTGGAATGTCAAGTGGTCCTTAAAAGGAAGGAGTTTCCTGAAAATGAAAGAGAAATGTTCTTGGGGAGCTGTGAGAATGCTTTCTCTTCATTGTGGACCCCCTGGCATCTCTACAGGCCAATATATGATTGTTATGCACCAGTAAGTACTTCCGTTATAAAAGTGATGCAGTTTATGGAGAACTTTGTTGGGGGGTTGAGGGAGGAGAGGAGGGAAGGACAGCAAAAGCTTCTCTAGGAATCTTAAAGCGAAGAGTAGGAGTTTTCCAGGTAGAGGACGAGAAGAGGATTCCAGATGAAGAAAGCATGTGCAAAATGAGAGTTGTGGGAAGATGCCTTGCTTGGAGAACTAGATAGTTGGTTATTCCTGGAATAGAGAGTGATGGGGGACACTGGATTGAAGCTGGAGAAGGACAGATCTAGGTCACAAAACCTTGTTATGCAATGGCAAAGGCTTTGAAGTGCATGCATGTGTGATGGAGAGCATTGATTCACTTGTTTAACGTGTTGAGTGGCTACTCTCGCAGGCATCTGGACTAAGTACTTGGAAAACTTATGCTGGGGCTGGCCCGGTGGCCCGGTTAAGTTCGCACGTTTCGCTTCTCGGCGGCCCCAGGTTCGCCGGTTCGGATCCCGGGTGCGGACACGGCACCACTTGGCAAAAGCCACGCTGTGGTAGGCGTCCCATGTATAAAGTAGAGGAAGATGGGCACGGATGTTAGCTCAGGGCCAGTCTTCCTCAGCTAAAAGAGGAGGATTGGCAGTAGTTAGCTCAGGGCTGATCTTCCTCAAAAAAAAAGAAAGCTGATGCTAACTGCAGCAAGGAGCAGTGATTTGGATACACAATGGAGACAGGGTGTCTCTCACTGTAGTCCAAGTAAGAAAATAGAAAGGTAGTGGCTTCTGGAAAGAAGTGACGACTGTGGGAAGTTTGAGGACATGAAGAATCAACAGGACTTGAGACAGGATTTGTGAAGGCAGGTGAAGAAGTGTAAGTGATTTCAACATTGTTTGATATTGCTAATGTTGAGGGGTGCGTATGGAAGGAGTAGCTTTGAGGTTGGCTAGAGGGAGGTGGAAACTGAGAGTCCAGTTTCGGGCATGCATATTTGAATTTAGGTGCTTAAAGGCCATTTGGTGGACAGAAATACTAACCAGTTGTAAAAATAGAATGAGGGCCATGGTTGAAAACACAGACTCAGTTGATCAGTATGTGAATGCATTTGAAGCTGTAGGCAAAAATAGGGTCCAGGGCAGAGGCTAGAATAAGTGACCCGAGGAGTGGCCCCTAAAGAGTATCAATATTTAAGAGGCTGTTAAAAGAAAAAGAGGCCTCTAAGGACATTGAGAAAGACTTAAGATAACCGAGAATGTACCTGGAAGCAAGTAATGTGCTGGAAGCAAAACGAAGAAAGAATTTGAAGGAAGAGCAAGTGTTTAAGTGATGTATTTGTAGGATGATGTTGCTCAGATCTTACTATGAAGAAATGGCAACAGGAAACTATTGCAGTAGTCCATGCAAAAGATACGTGAATCTGTGCAAGGCTGTGGCAGTGGGGCCGAATTAAATAGATATTGATGGGAGTTGATTTGTCAGGGTTTGGTGACTGGTTAGATATGGGAGGTGTAGGACAAAGGTGAGTTGTTGATAGATGGCTGATGGATGTTGCTGGAACGTGTTTGAGGGGACAATTTGGAGATAAGTCCAGGGCTGTGCAAGACCAGTGGAAATGGCCCATCTGGATCTTAGGATGAAGGTCAGGAGAACTGAGTTCCTACGCAAATGCTAGAACTTGATAGTTGGCAATTGATTCAACCTCTGTTTCCTGGTCTGCTCCCTGCGAATGATAATGTCTGGGATTGTTGTAAGAAGACAATTTTTAAAAACTCCTGTTTAGCATACCCTTTAATACATAGTAGGCAACCTGTAACTTAACCTCCCGTTATTCTTTCCTTACTCCTCATTCACCTTTGCAACTGTAGGAGTCTTCTTAATGACAGCTGGGTCCAGGAGTTGGCCAGTTCATTGAAAAAGTGGAAATGGAGAGTCACAAAAACATATACATTCATCCTACACTATCTTGAAGTAAGACCAAGACTTTTTTCACCGAATATAGATCCCCTAGATTTCAATCTCATTTTCTTTGAAGAGTCAGACTTAATCATTCTGTGATTTCCAGTTTTGGTCTCTTAAAATTGGAACAAGAACAGAACCTTGCAAGACAAAGATTTTTACTGTATTTTTTCATCTTTTACACTTGCCTCACTTGTCCCTAGATGGACAGGATTTTTATATCTTGCCTTTATCAAATTTTCCCAAAACATTCAACTGTTTTCATAGAAACAGCACCGCCTATTTTACACTATTTCATTGTAGTATTTATGTAATTATAATATCATAGACAACTGACATAAGCAGGTTTGGGACCGTTTTGGTTGAACAGAAGTGATTTGGTGAGGACAGAAATGTGTGGATGTGCAGGATACGGCTCGCCTGTCCTTGATGGTGTGCCCGAGCCAGGCAGGTGCTGTGCGTCTTGCAGAGCACACATTGAAGCCTCGTGTGGAATCTCCGTACCCTTCCACGGAACTCTCATACCTGTCTCTGTCTATTCCCTCCCGGTGCTTTATAGACCCTTCTGCCTGTCTCAAACCAATACCTCCTCCTGTGCTTTGCATCCTGTTTGCCTCCTACCTTTTCAGCAAATTGTCACTGTCAGTTATTTCTTTTATATATTCAGTCATTGTCAACTGGATCATTCTTGTCAACATTTAAACATATTCTATCTTGAAAGAAGGAAGGAAAGCCCTCCTACTCTTTTCCCTCAGCCGCCAGCCACCCTTCCCTTTCCGCTATAGACTCCTGCAACTTGTTCTCTCTCTGACCCCTGACGTGAAATCTGAAGGACATTTTGCAGTCCTCAGCTTTGACCTCCCAACGGTGTTTGTCCTGCTTGCTCCTCCCCTCCTTGAAACATTCTTTTCCTTTGGCTTTAATGATGCTGAATTCTCCTGGCTTTGCGGCATAATTACTAAAATTCTCCTGGGTTTAATCCTGTCTGTCTGGCCAACCCCTAAGCCTGCAATTAAATGTCAGAGTTCCCAGGGCCAGGTCCTAGCCCCTTTTCCCTCACCCTGTGCTGTGTCCTATCTGTGACTTCGGCTGCCATCTCTTCACCAGTCGGGCCACATTCCTGTCTCTTGGGCCAGCTGCCTTCTCAGGATCTCTTCTTGGTTGTCTTAAACGCTGGTCAAACTCAACACCTGCAAGGTCATATTTATAACCCCCCCGAACCTGGTGTTCTTCCAGTGTGCCTATACAGCTGCCAAAGTTGACAACCTGGGTGTCATCTTTGACCCCTCTTTTGGGCCCCATAGTCGACACATCATCTTGATGATTTTACTTCTGAAATTGCTCATGAAGCCATTTATTTTTCCCCATTTTCTTATTACCCTCTGTAGGCAGTGTAGTATATTGCTCTCGAGGGTGGCCTCTGGAATTGGACCTCTGCGTGCCTCATTTTTCATCTGTAAAATGGGTATTATAATAATAGTGCCTATCTCATAGGGTTTTTGTAAGGATTAAATGAGTGAATACACACAGAGCATTTAGAATAGTGCTCGGTATATATTGAGTGTTCCCCACCGTTATAATGCTCACATGGATTCCTGCAATGGTGGTTGTCTCAAATCCATTACAGCCCCTCTCCAGTTCCTCCTCCTCGTTGTCACCAGAATGATCTTTTTGAAATTCAAATATGACCTTGTTGTCTCCTTGCTTATAACATATGAATGGTTTACCATTGCTCCTAGAACAAGGGTTAAAGAGACCTGAAGATGCCCAGTGACATGCCTGCCGAAAGATTGTGTTTACCGAAACACTGCAGCTCAGGAGTCACTTTCTCAGAGAGGTGTCTCTGAACACCACCCCCACCGCTTTCCAGGCAGTTCCTTTGTCATTAGAATGGTCTTCTCCTTCAGTGGCGACCACAGACAAGAATTAAACATTTGTTGATGCATTTATTTGATTAAACACCATCGTCCCCACCATGTTGAATTAATTAGTTAATGTTCTAATATAAGGTAGGACTTATATCAATATATTCTAACCTGTAAGCTGCATATATTCAATCTTTTAGTCAGAATGTGAATCTAAGATCAGAGAGGCCTACTTCCTGTCTTGTCAGCCTCTCCTGAAAATGGTTGCTCTTTTCTTCGATCAGCAAACACAAAAGTGTGTATGAATGAGATGCTTATTTTGCGAGCACCTAATTCTTTTTGTGTTTTCTGTGTCTGCTACTCCTCCATCCCTTCTGAAAAGGTCCAAAGATCCTGTCAGAACATCAGCTTTTGACCACAAGATGGCGACAGATTTCAAGAATTAGCGGGTGAGTGTGGCTTCCATTCCTGTCACGGGTGTGTTCCTTTAAGAGTGGTGATGGGTTTGCTAATTATCTGGCATCCTGTTTTGCAGCGTAGGTATTTTACTTAATGCTCTTTCCCTACAGCAGTAGAGTGAGCATGTAAATCAGCGATTGACCTGGAACAGTTGAGAGTGAAGGGAGGGTGGATTATTCGTCATTGGGCCCGGATGACAGATATAAACCAGGGCTGTTCTGGCCACACAGGGACATCTTTTCACTCGATCTAAAGCTGAGGTGAGCCAGATGACAGCATTTATAGTCCCTCTGATTCCTGCTGATGAACGCTTAAAGTCAGAGAAAAAGGAGCAGTCACAAATAGCATTTGAACTTCAACTCCAAGTGTCAACTCCAGAAATCAATTTCAGAAAATGAGTGCTGAAAGATCCAAAGGCCCACATGTTTGCTTAGGGAAGTCAGAAGACCCTCCCTTTGGTGCGATGTTACTGGAAATAGCATGGCTTGGTGTTGAATAGTGCCTTTGATTTGTGAGATCTTTTTCTCATGTATGGCCTTCGTCACACCCCACAGCTTTGTGAGGTGTGAGGAAGGCAAGGAAAATGTTATCCTTACTTTACAGGTAAAGAAATTGAGGTTCAAAGAGGTAAAGGATCTTGGCCATGGCCACGGTAAGTGCCAGGACCCTGGGCTTCTGCCTTGTTGCTGAGAGAAGGGAAACAGTTTCTTTTTTTTACTGAAGACATACAAATCACCTCAGCACAAAGGAAAATAAGTACATGTCTAAACGCAAACACAAGATGAAGCCCTAATTTATATGAGCGCACACGGCAGGTTAAGTTGACAAAGTCAGGGTGTTTGTTTTCTTTTGTTTTCTTTTGTTTCCTCCCTACTCCCCGGATAGAGAACCAGCCTTGCTGTCCTGTAGCACTGGCTTTCCCTCATTTCAAGAGGGACTCAATGGGTTTGGGTTTGCTGGGGCTCTAAATCTGGATTGCCCAAGAGGGAGAAGGACTTGCAAAGGGTTGAGAGGGAAGGGACGTTTCGGGAAAGTCTATGGTGAATGCAGTTGGATTCCCAAGGACTGAAAGCAGAAACTTGCACCCTGTTCTTGCACCCAGGGACACGGCAGGCCTGCGGTGGGCCTGGCTTGCAGATAGTTGGCATCTGAATGCTAAGCTCCAGCCTTGGAAACTGCAGCCAGCTTTTCTGTGGCCGCGTTGGGCCCCGGGGGGGGGGGGGGGGGTGATGCTGTGATTGGATCTCACAGGGGCTGAATGTGAGCATCTCAAAGGCAGCCTTGAGGGACTGAAAGGCCAAGACTTGTGTTAAGTTTTCTGGATTGTGTAGGACCATTCGGGCTCTTAGGGAGGGAGATGTGTTTGCCAATAATGACTCATGTTGAATATCTCACCAACCCTGGTGAATAGACTCAGATCACAGTTAATTTGATTTAGGCACCAAACAATTCAAAACAAAATACATTACAAGTCTTGCACTGAGTGTTGTCAAGTTAATTCATGCTCAATGATGATTACATGTGAAAACAAGTTCTTAGCCCTCCTCCCCAGAGCAAAAACAAACAGAAAGGAACCCAGGGCCCTGGCCTCTCTCACCGCCTTCCTCCCTGTCCCGCACCATCGGTCCTTTAGTGTTGCTGAGCACCGTGCCTTACTGAGGCAGCACCTTGCCTGGTGACCTTCTCTCACCTTCAGTTCCCCCCTCAAGAGCCACCTCTTCCAGCAGCCCTCCCTGTGCCCCCGTGCTACTGTGGCCTTGTGTTTGTATCTCGTAGAGCACTTCCCGTTTGTCTTTCCTGCTAAACCAGTGTTCTCAACACACGCAATCAGCTGGATGCTTGCTGGTGCGGATTCTTGGCTCTTTATTGAAGTCCACTGAATCAGAATCTCCGGGAGGTCGGAAATAAGAATCTGCATTTTTAGCATGTTTTCCCCCAGGGGATTACTATCCTTTTTTAACCCCCTGTGCTGGGTTGAATAGTGTCCCTCAAAATTCCTGTTCACCTGGAACGTATGAATGCCTGAGGCCTTTTTTATAAATAGGATCTTCGCGGATGTAATCACGTTAAGATGAGGTCATAGTGGATTAAGTTGGACCCTAATCCAATGACTGGCGTCCTTGTAAGTAGAGGGAAGTTCAGACACACAGAGTCACACAGGCAACACCATATGAAGGTGGAGGCAGAGACTGGAGCAATGCATCTATAAGCTGAAGGATGCTGAGGATTGCCAGGAGCCACCCGAAGCTAAGAGAGAGGCAGGGAACAGATTCTCCCTCAGAGGCTCCAAAAAAGGAAAGAATCAAGGCTGCCGACACTGTGCTTTCGGACTTGCAGCCTCCAGACTGGGAGAGAATACATTTCTGTTGTTTTAAGCCCCTCAGTTTTGTGGTGCTCTGTCCCTCCGGCCCTGGGAAACTAATAACAACTCTCCCCTCCCTTTTCCTACCTTCTATTGTCTTGGTTGAGTCGTCTTTATTTCCTCTTTCCCTCTTCAGGAAGTTATACTTCCTATTCAAATTGTTTTAGTGCTCTGGTGCACATATGTAATTTTCTTTTTTAGTGGTCCAGTGGATGATCTCTTTGGGGATGCTCCGGGCTGCGTGTGTCTTTGGGAGACTGAGCCTGCCTCTCTGTAAAAGTAAAAAAACACCCCACCTGTCATGCAGCTTTCCTGTGACACGCTGTCACCCAGGGTGGGAGCTCGAGGCCCCAAGGAGTGTGCCCCAGGGAGTGCTTGCTGTGGGTCAGCAGCGTTTGCTGCCGTGGTTTGATTCCCCAGGCAGCTCTGGCAGGGTGATGGGGCAGTGTGTCTGATGCTGTGATGGGGGTGGCGCAGGCTTCATGGGCAGCATGTCTGCACGGAGCCAGCTCTGCAGACTGACTGGGGGCATTCGCCCTGCCCACGCAGCCCTCAAGCTTGGGGCTAGCCCTTCCTGAGATCCTGTGAGCTACTTGATGTTCTTTAATAAATCTCCTTCCTGCTTTATCAGCCCCAGTTGGTTTCTGTTGCCCAGAGACTAAAAAGCCTGAGTGTCATGGGTGGGCATTCATATTCTTTCTGATTTTATTTTTTTTAACACAAGGATGCTTATTCAACAAAGTCTAAAGGTAGACAATAATGTTCCCTCCTCAAGAACAAGACCTTTTGAGGTAGTTAGTGTTCCATCCTATTCATCTTTCATGTTATTGGGGTTGAGTATTTTTGTTCCACCTTAATTTTAGGTAATTATTATTAGTCATCATCATTATTATTTTAGTTCCAGGAGTTAAGCTTCTTTAGTTATACCAACACTGGATTTCTTTGCTCTCCATTGTTTCTTGCAATCCACTTCTTCCTTCCTTCCTTCTGGCTTCAATTTCCTTTTCATGAAGTACATCCTTTAGTAATTTGTTTGGCAAAGGTCTTCACATGGTACACTTTCATCTTTGTCCCAACATGTCTTTCTCTTGCCCTCCCTTGTGAGATGAGCTGGATAAGGGTTTTAGAAGTTGTTATTCCATTGTCTTCTGTTCTGTATTGTTGCTGATGAGAAAATAGGAGTGCTATAAACAGTCATTTCTTTGTCAACTATTTGTCCCCACCTCCCCCAACAGACACAGTGGTTACTTTGCTGTCCTACAGTTTTGTCACTGTGTTTCTAGGGGCAGATTTGTTTTATTAATGCTGCTTGGGAGTTGAGGTGCTTCTTAGGTCTTTCTTATTTCTGAAAAATTCTGTCATTTTCTTGAAATTATTTCTCTTCCATTCTCTCTAGTCTTTCCTGGGCCTCTGAGTAGACTAATGTTGGATCCTTCATATTTTTCAACTGTTTATCTACCTATGCTAATTTTTACTGGATTTCTTCATGTTTATCTTTCAGTTTATTAATTCTCTCTTCACCTACATCCAGTTGGTTTCACCCTTCAATTGAATTCCATTTAATTTTTCATTTCATTATGTTTATATGCATACACACAATTATATTTTTATATAAATACATAAATATGACCTTGTCAAATGTACTTGTGTGTGTGTGTAATCTTTTTTTCTCTTCCTTTTATCTTGACTCTTTCTTCCAGTTCTCTGCTCACTTCATCCTCTCCCTACCCTACATAACTCATGTTAACAATGCAGTGTATATTCTCTCATGTTTTTGCCTTGGTCATGTAAGACTAAAGCTTTATGTAAAAATATATATGACATATGGTTTTACCTCTTGTTTGACAAAAATAGAATCATAGACATGCTTCTTGATATATCACTCAAAAATACTTCATGAAAATCCTTCCAAATCAAGTGGTAAAATGTTAATTCATTGCTTTTAAGACTTGCTTGCTAATTCCATGGTGTGGACATATTATAATTTATTCAAACACATTCTAACACTGGACTTTCATTTTGTTGTCCAATATAAGCAATGTTCCAATCACCATTCTTGTACAAATAGCCTTGTGCTTTTATTTCCTTGGGATGGATCAGGGGCCAGCAAACTTTCCCTAAAAGGGCCAGATAGTGAACATGCTGGGCCTGGTGGGTCACACGGTCTTCACATGCCTCTGCCCTTGCCCCCAAGCAGCCATGGACATCATGTAAACAAATGAGTGGCTATGTTCCAATAAAACCCGATTTACAAAATCAGGCAGTGGGTTGGATTTGGCCCACAGACCATAGTTAGCCGGCCCCAGGGATAGGTTGTTAGAAGTGAGTTTTAATATATATATTCTAAAAAATTATAATAGTAATTGCCAGATTGCTTTCCAAAAATGTTATAATAATTCACATGTCCCCCAGCAATGTCTGAAATTACCCTTTTCCCTGAACCCCAACAACAAATGGGCATTGTGAATACTTAGAATTTTTACCAGTCTGATGGATGTGGGAGTAAATAGCTCACTGTAAATTTCATTTAGATTTCCTTTAGTATTAGTGTTGTCTGCAGCCGCAAAGGGCAAGGAATGACAGGTACTGCCAAGGCTACTTGGTTGTTTAAGCAATCAAAGTTTATTGATAAAGGGAAACACAATGAGGAGCAGGGATAAAGGGGAACAACAAATCGGTACTTACAACATCCACAACACAATCAGCCAGGAAGTCCCAATAGTTTGTATGGCGGGCGGGAGTGCCAACTGTGCGGGTCTGAGGCAAAGCATCCTCTCCTCAGTGAGACTCCCAATTGTTTTATGCTTGTGACACCCTTTTATTCTAATATTTTGTGGGTTCTGACTCAGGGTTTCAGACATTTAGATACTTTGAGTTATTTCTTTTTGTTCCCATGGATGGGATGTTTTTATCTTTTGTTCGCATGGATGGGATGTTTCTACCATCCAGTCTGGTGCCCGTCGGGGTGGCCAGCCCAGACAGGGAACATGACGCAGGACATTTTCTTATTAGCTTGTGCCTTGGGGTCAGGGTCGGAGTGGCCATCTCCGGCTCCGAGCCCAGACACATTCTTTTACGTAGGGCCCAGGCCGAGTGTCCTTGGAAGGAGGGGAGGTCAATGAACTCTGTACAATTAGTAGGTTGGCCCATCTTTTCATATGTTTGTTGGCCATTTGAACTTTTATCATCTATGAGTTATCTCCATGTCATTTGTCCTTTTTCTACTTTTTGTTCCCTTCTTGTCAATTAATAAGGAACATTTGTATACTGCAGATACTGACCTTTTCTCTACTATCTGCATTGGCACTATTGTTTTGAATCTATTTTTGCCTATTAATTTTGTTTATGGTACCATTTGCCATAAAGCATTTAAAAAGACTCTTTATAGAGTCAAATATAGCAATTTTTATTAAATAGCTCCTGGGTTTCCAGTCTTTGTGAAGTTCTCTGCCGCCCTTACTCTGAATGCATAGTTGCCTAGATTTTCTCACAAGATTTTTATTTTTTAAATTCAAGTCTTCAATTCATTTTGAATTTATTTTTATTTGGCGTAAGATAGTGATCTAGGTTTATATTCGTTCATTCCCACATATGACAGATGACTGAGGTTTTGATTTCTTAGGGGTAATTTTTTCCCCCAACCCAAGATGCATAGATGACCAAGTTTCTTGTCTCTTTCCTGGGCTAGTGTGCAGGAATTTCTAGCTCCCTTTCATAAACGAGGCTCAGTGATTCACAGCAGGGCTTGGTTCCACCTCCTCTGACCTCTGCAGTTTGAGGCCAAGTCTCTCGTCCATGTGAGACCTTCACACGCAAGGCCCTAGGGCCTTGGTCAGGGCCCCGTCCTTGGTGGGCCACCATAGTTCAGCACTACCTCAGCTCCCTCTTTCTGCTCCAGTTTTGATTTCTATCTTTGTTCCTAGCCCCTGGTCATCTCTCATTCTTTCTTTTTTCAGCTGGATTATGAAACACTACAATTGAAAACAACTACTATTACATCCAACTCTTCTTTGTATTTGCAGTGGAAGGGAAGGCCTAACTGCATCAACTTAGTCCAGTGTGTTGCCAGAAGAAATCCCTAATAGTGGGTATATATTTTGAACATTGGAAACTAAATATATAGCACCTCTGGGCCCTGCATGAAATGTGTCCACCTCTCCATCACTCCCAAGGTTCTCCACGGTTGCTGCCTTCAGACTGCTTCAGCACTGCCAAATCCCCATTCAATGTCAGATCCTGTTCCAAATATATTAGCCGGCCTCCTGCCCAAGGGACTCATAATCTTCTGGGTAGCTGCTTTGTAAACTGTACAAAAGTAGTTGGTTCAAATTCGTAAGTACAGTTGTTAAACCTGTGAGTCATGCTTTTGAGTGACCTTAATGTGCATGAAAGAAGTTAGACTGAGAAACTTGGGCATAGAGTCCCACAAAACTATATGGTCCAGTCAAGAGATCTCACATCGTGTTGTCTTTGGGGGGATGATAAAGGAGCACCAAGCATTTTCTTCTCTAAGTCAGAAAGCTAGAAGTGCCTTATGCTTTTTTTGTTGGTGTTTCTTTTTTTGCTTGCGTATGTGAGGAGAGTGACTTCCCCGGAACAATTTGCTTAGGCAACAGATGAGAATCAAGGAATGACATAGCATTTTCTGAGGAGAAAATAACATCTGCTCTGCCATGAGGTAAGCCCAGGGGAGCCTAGATGAGATGTCAATTGGGGAAAACGAGAGGTGTGACTATAAAGTTATGCTACTTTGGGGGGCATGTTATGGAAATAAATTCTATTATTTTTACTACTTTTTAGTCATGAAAAGTTTATGCTGTTATCTGTTTATGAAGAAGTACCCGTTTCTAAATAGTAATTCAGACACATCTGGAAATCTCTCACACATTGAAAAATATGGTTTAAAAGAGTCTACTCTCTTACTTTTTTCTCTTTATTGCTTTTTAAATTTATTTTAATTTGGTGTCGTGAAATAGGAGGGCTGCTTTTGGTAACAGAGGACGAGGTGATTCAGACCGACCCTCTTGCTAAAGATACAGCTAAAGCAAAGCTGGATAAAATTTAAAATTTAGTTTAAAAATCATCAAGAAGTTAACAAGGTAGTGAGAAATTACTGGCCAAGATCTGGGAGAAGACAGAAATCAAGAGAGTGAGCCTACTGTTGGGGGCTCCTTTTGTCCAGGAGGACATTTGCAGATCTTGAAAGGGGCACTGAAATATTTGGCTGCACTTTTAAAAACCCCTTGAGGCTGGGGAGAAAAAGCTGTGGGTCCAGAGCTTGCCGAGGTTGGGGGCCCTGGGACACACCCCACACTTTAAGATTGGAATCCTGAAGAGCTGCCCCCTAAAAGTTAGGGTGTACTAGAACGAAATGAGCCCGCAAACGGACCTCAGCCTCTCTTAAGTGCTATGAAAGGTCTAGAAACCTAAAACCTAAAATTAGAAAAGGATTAGTCTGGATCGTTAATGGTGCCCCCACGATTGTCGCATAAGCAACAGAGATCCTCTCTGGAGCAAGCTGTATCATCCTGGGCCTCAAATTATTTCTACAAATAATTTTTCCAATACAAATGTCTGGCATACAATGAAAAAACAGCATGGAAATACATTTTTAACCTAATAAAATGTGTGTGTACACGTGTGTGTGTGTATATCAGTCCAAAAGCCAGCTTCTTATTGGATTATAAATGTCAAACACTTTATGGAGTCACTCCCCTCAAGTCAGGAAGAAGACTTGGATGCCTTCTACCTCGACATTATTTAACGTTGCCTTGGAATGTTAATCACTGAAATTAAACAAGAGAAGACAATTAGACTCATAAGAATTGGAAAGGAAGAGGCAAACCCTTTCCAGATAATATAGTTGCATATCTGGAAAAAAACAAAAGAATCAATGGAAAAGTACTACAAACCATAAGATCACAAAGTGGCAGGATGTAAAATTAGCATACTGATATCATTAGCCTTCGTATATATAAACTCTAAGCAGTTTGAGGATATAATGGAAGAGCAGATCCTGTGTACAGTAACAAAAATTTAAATACTTAGACATAAACCTAATAAGAAATATGCAAAAATAGTAAGAAAACTGTAAAACATTCTTAAAAGATATGATAATAACTTTGAACAATTGAAAAAAACACAATATTCTTGAATAGGAAAACTTAACCTCGTAAAGATGTTATTTCTCCCTAAATTAGTTATAAATTTAATGCAACCTCAATAAAAATTTCCTCAGATTTTTTTCCCCCCAGAACTAGACAAGTTAATTGTAAAGTTTATATAGAAGAATAAACAACTGAGAATAGCTGGGAAATATTTGGCAAGAATATCTAATGTATGGTTAATCCTATTAGAATAGTAAAATATTTAAAATCCTCTAAATTAAAGCTGTACGGTATTAGCTCAGGAAGAGACTTATAAAATAATGGATTGGAATAGGATGCCCAGAAACATAATTAAGAAAAACTTAGTGTATGACAAAAGAGGCATTGAATCAGAGGGAAAAATTAACTGTAAACAGCACTGGGGCAAATGGATAGCTGCAAAGAAAAAGAAAAAAATTAGATCTATTTCTTACAATGTATTCCAGAATAAATTTCAAATGTATCAGAGATCTAAATGAAAACAAAACAGAAACAGAAAAACAAATACTAGAAGAAAACATGGGTGAATCTTATTTTTATAACCTGAGTCGAAGTTTTGAACTGACCAAGAAAATCTAGATTCAATAAAAGAAGAATTTTGACAGCATTTCAAAAAAACTAAGTAATGTCACAAGATAATTACAAAGTGGGAAAAAGTTCTCAAGTTATATAAAAATTACTGATATGCTTAATGTAATAAGGAGTTCCTAAAAATTGAGGAAAAAAGATCCACAACCTGATTGAAAAAATAAGCAAAGATGTGAATAGAGAGTTCCCAGAGAAGGTGCACTAATAGCCCTCGTTCACAGTAAGGGAAATCACGTCAGAACTACTGAGATACTGTCTCTCGTCTCTCTGACTGAAAACTCATCTCCAAAGTTTGACAATGCAAATTTTGCCAAGGTATGTGAAAACAGGCACTTTTGTACACTGCTGGTGGGGACACAAAATGGTACAGTTTCTACGAAGTGAAATTGGCAATATCTAGCAAAATTGCATCTTCATTCACTCTTCGATCCAGCAATCATACTTTGAGGATTCTGTCTCAAATATTCAAATGCAAATATATGAAGACAGTTTCAGAAGGCAGATCACTGTGGCTTTATTTGTTAGGACGAGAAGCTGGAACAACTCAAATGTTTTTCAGTAGAGAACTGGTTAAATAAACTATAGCATGTCTACCAAGTGATGGTACTATTCAGTTGTCAAAAGAAACTAAGAGAGCACCCCCATTTCCAGTTATGATGGAGCAGTTAGTACAAAACTGCTGCTCCCACTGAGAACAAGTGGAAAAGATGGATACAATTAAAATTGATCTGTTTGAAGTTGTCAGAGCGCCACTGAGACAGCCTTGAGTTGAAGGGTCGAAATACCAGAGAGAAGGGAATCTCACTGAAGTGAGTCCAATGTTCCGAAAGCTGCTTTCCTCCTCTTGGCAGTGGGTAGATCTTGGCGTCGAGAAAGGGGCTGGGAGACTTGGTAGAGGGTGGCCCCGAAGAGGCGGAGAAGCAGCAGGGCTCTCAGCAGTGTTAGAGGTCTGAGGAGAAAAAGCCTGGAGCGTGGGGTTTCCAAATCAGCCGGGATTCAAGAAGCCAAGGTTCCAGAAAAAAAGGGAGGTGCAGAGAAGCAAGCCTGACATTTGATGGTTTTCTCTTAGAAGTGCTTGGTGAATCTTAGTCACATAAAGTGAAAGGCTCGGAAGCCAGGAAAAGCAGCTGGAAAGCAGAGTGGAATTTTTAGCAGTCTGATGTTGTTGTGGAGATAAAAATTGGCAATCGGGAACTGACTAGGAGACAGCACTTAGTAAATGCTCTATGCTTTTAGTCGGGACCCTGCATTAGGGTAGATCAAGCCTTAAGACAACTCAGCCTGGATCATCTTAGTCCCTGATGGGGTTGAGATAAACTGTCCCCACACTGGCTGCCTCCAGACCACACAGTGAATCCTTTCTGGAGGAAAATCACTTCATCCACAGCCTCTGCATTCTTTCAGACACAGTGATAGCATTCAATTCAGAATTACCAGGATCCAAGAAGGGTGGCCAAGGGAAAACACATAATAGAAATATACTCATAGGTGTTCCAAATTATGGCCGCTATCAGACACAGATTTAAAAATTATTGTTAACTAATGTGATTAAGAAAATAAATTTTAAAAATTTAGAATTTTACTGGAGAACCAGAATCTACATTTAAAAAATGCAAATAGAAATTCTAGAACTGAAAAATAATAGTAATCAAAATTAGAACTCAGTAAGTGGGGTTTAATAGCAGGTTGGACACAACTCGAGAGGTCTGGTGAGCTGGAAATAGGACAGTAGAAAAAGTCTTGACTGAAGTACAAGAAGAAAAAAGGATAGAAAATATGGAAGCATGTAAGAGACACGGTGTACCATATGGAGCATTCTAACATGTGTAATTGGAGTTCAAGAAGGGAGGAAAGAGACTGTGGCAGTAGCAGTATTTGAAAAGATAATAACGAAGAATTTTCCAAAAGTGATAAAAAATTTTGAGTCATGGAATCAAAAATTACTAGGTACCCTAAGCAGGATCAAGGCAAAAAACACCACGTGTTGGTATGTTATAACCAAATTGCTAAAAATCAAAGACAAACAGAAATTATAAAAGCAAGTAGAGAAAAAGACGCATTACTTTCAAAGAAGCAACAGTAAGGCTGACAGCTAACATCTCAACAGAAATTATGGAAACCCAGTGATGGAATGGCGCCTTTGAAAGGGTGAAAGGAAATAACGACCAGTCTAGAATTCTATACCTTGTGAAAAGTGGAGGCAAAATAGAGATATTTCCAGAAAAACAGAAACTGAGGGTATATATCACCTATGTCACCAGTAAACTTATGTTAGAAGAAATATTAAACGGAATTTTCATGTTCTGCACCACAATTTTGTTGATGCTCACACAAATTTATACATGCATTAAGATTCATAGAAATGTACACCAAAAAGTCAATATTTTTTTTAAGGAGTGCATTAGGCACAAGGAAAATAGTCCCAGATGGAAATTTAGAAATACAGGAAGGAATGAAGAGCTATAGAAAAGGTAAATATATGAGTAAATGTAAGTGGATATTGACTGTACAACAATAATAATGTCTCTTGTAGTTTACAATTCATATTGAATTAAAATATATAACTTAACACATAAGACAGGATAGGGTAAATGGAGAAAAGTGTTCTAAGGAATGAACATTTTTTGGGCTGTGTAAATAATAATTTATATCTGACTATAATAATAATTTATATCTGACTATAATAAGTCATGGATTCGTGTTGCAATCTCTAAGATAAATACTTAGTATAAGAATAATATAAAAAACACATAATATAAGAATGGTATAAGAAACATTTAGTATAAGAACAGTAAAAGAATGTATAACTGAAGAGCTAGTGGAGGGGAAAATAGTAAACAATATTTAATTTAAAAGAAGACAAGAAAGGAAAGAAAAAAACAAAACAAGTGAGCTAAATAAATAAGTAATAGTCAAAATGAACCAAAATATATCTGTAATTACAGTAAATATGAATGTACTAAACACCCCAATTAAAAGATAAAAATTGTCAGACTAGGTTTAAAAACAAAACGCAAGCTGTTTTGTTTGGGTTTATTTCAAGAATAAACCTTGGTTAGGGCTGGCCTGGTAGCATAGTAATTAAGTTTATGCACTCTGCTTTGGCAGCCTGGGCTTCACTGGTTCAGATCTTGGGCACAGACCTACACACAGCTCATCAAGCCATGCTGTGGTGGCGTCCCACATACAAAATAGAGAAAGACTGGCACAGATGTTAGCTCAGGGCCAATCTTCCTCAAGCAAAAAGAGAAGGATTGGCAACAGATCTTAGCTCAGGGCCAATCTTCCTCATGAAAAAAAAAACACCCTTGGTTGATATTTTTTAAAAATCAGTTTCATTCACCACACGAATGGAATGCACAAAGAGAAAACTCTCCTAAACTCTTTTTATGAAGCCAGCATAATTTGACAAGAAAATTACAAGAAAGGAAAATTACAAACCAATCTTATGGATGTGGATGCAAAAATTCTAAACAAAATTTCAATAAATTGAACTCAGTGGTATAGAAAAATGTTAATATAATACAACTCAATCTATTGGGTTTAGATAAGAATGTGAGGTTGGTTTAATATTTGAAAATCAATCAGTGTAATTCATCTCATTAAAAAAAGGAAAGAAAGTCATTTGGTCATCTTAGATAAAAAGAATATATTTGCTAAAATATATTTTACACCTATTTTTGATTTTTAGAAAACTTTCAGCAAACCAGGAATAAAAGAGATTTTTCAAAATCTGATAAAGAGTATCTACAAAAAAGTAATTCAGAAAACACTATACATAATGGTGAAATATTGAAAGTTTCACCTTGAAAATGGAAACAACCAAGGGATGTCAACTATTGTCATTTTTATATCATATGGGGGTAATTTTCGAAGAGGAAAAAAATTGAAGGTAAACAAAAACTAACACAAAAAGTTACTTATAGGAGAGTGAGGGAATGGGTAGAGGGACGTGGATGAAAGTGAATCTTCTTAAAAATACTTTCTTAGATAGTTTTGACTTTGGAAACTTATAAATGTTTTATGTAATTAAAATACAAAAATTAAATTAAAAAGGAGTGAAAGCAAGAAATAAAGATGACAAATGATTGGAAACAAACCTAAATATATATTGAATTGGTACTATAATCACAAAGAGAGAAGAATTATTCCAAGTGACTTTAAAATACAGTAATTTGACTATACATCTCTCAGGGGATATATTCTAATGATAATAACAACTACAAAAAAAAAAAAACCCCAAAACCTCAAATGTCGTTCAATATCTAATTGTTAGTAGTAATATTGTTATTATTACTTTGAAACTGCAGGATAAAGCAAATAAATAATTATATTACTCTTAAAAGGAATCAGGATTTTCAGTGGAAGAGAAATAAGATAAAAGTATAAAATCAGTGGATTTAAGTAAAACTTTGTAATTTTATGTTTAAAGATATAAGTATGAATTTGTGACTTTTCCCTTTTATATTAAAGAAACACTTCATTTCTTAGCTCTGTCAAGTGTAAGGACTAGATGAAATGGTGACTCATAGCAATGGTTACTCCTAATGCCCAGACTGTGGTCTTTAAATACCATTTAGAAACTCAAAAGGGAAAGTTTTTGGAAAACTTGATTCCAGGTCCAGAGCAGGAAAATACTAGTCAGATCTGGGATATCTTATTATATCAGAAAGTGAGGAAGCAATCAAAGACTAATGAGATCATATTAAAAGATCATCGCAATTAAGTAGAATAGGGTCCCACTGGCCAAAGTGGGAAAATTTGAGCTCGGAAAGAGAATAATGGCTACAATTGATAGAAACACGTCAAACATAGAAAAATCTGTAAGCTTCAGAACAAGACAAGCATGTCTGCTCTTGCCACTTCAACAGCTTACTAGAGGTTCTAGCCAGGGCACCTGGGGAAACAAGAAAGAAAGAGAGAGAGAGAGAAGGAGGAAGGGTGAGAAGAAAAGAACTAGCATCCAAATGGAAAGAAAGAAGTAAAACTATCTCTATTCACTACTAAAAACTGTTAGAACTAATAAACAAGTTCAGGATCAACACAAAAAAAATCAATTGTATTTCTATACAGTAGCAATAAACAATCTGAAAATGAAATTAAAAAAATAATTCCTTTTATATTAGCATCAAAAAGAATAAGATACTTAGGAATAAATTTAACAAAAGAAGTGCAAGAATTGCACACTGAAAACTACAAAACAATGTTGAAAGAAATTAAAGATTTACATAAATGGGAAGACATCCTATGTTAACAGATTGGATGTTAGCAGCATTATTCACAAGAGCTAAAAAGTGAATACAATCCAGTGTCCATCAATGGATGAATGGATAAACAAAACATAATATATTCATACAATAGAATATTATTCAGCAATACAAAGACTGAAGTGCTGATACATGCTACAACACGGGGGAACCTAAAAATCATGATGCCAAGTGGAAGAAGGCAGTCACAAAGGATCACTTGTTGTATGATATCATTATATTAAATACACCAAATAGGAAAATTTACAGAGAAAGAAAGTATGTTAGTGGTTGCCTAGGGCTTGGGTGAGGGGAACCCAGCAGAATGTGAGTGATTACTAATAGGTACAAGGTTTCTTTTGGTGATGATGAAAATGTTCTAAAATTAGATTATAGTGATGGTTACACAAGACTGTAAATATACTAAACACCCTTGAATGTTTTCCTTTAAATTGTAAACATTATGGTATATAAATTATGTCTCAATCAAGCTGTTTTAAAATTCCATGAGTGCATATAATCCTATAAATTTAAAAATCATGTTGATTACCATTGGCGATTGCTAGGCCTCAACTATTACTCTGGAAAGAATCAAGCATTTTTCCTATTTTTCCTTTCAAACTGAATTTCAGGGTAACAGAATAGATGATGAGGGAAAAGTATTTATTATGGAAGAATTACGATAATAAAAGCAGAAAGATAGAATTAGAAAATCACCATATTGCAATCCTCATGAATACTTTCAACAAGGAACTGAAAAAAATACCTGTATTTCAGATTCACAAAAAAAAACTAACGTGAAATTATAGAACTGAAAAATAAAGTAACTAAAATTAGGAACTTAATATAGCAGTTTAGATACAGCTGAAGAGAGAATTAGAAAACTGAACAATAGGTCAGAAGAATGAAGCAGAGAGAGACAAAAAGATGAGAAGTACTCACCAGAGGTGCTTCCAGGTTAAGTGAAAAGGTCTAACATACATATAATTCGTGCCCCAGAAGGAGGGAGAGAGAGAATGCGGTATAGCAATATTTTAAAAGATAGTGACTGGAAGGTCATATAGACTTCAGGGCTGCAGCTGCCATTTTGGGTAAGCGTGGTGGGCCATATATAAGAGGATGAGTTAGTAGATTTTTCTGAGGAGAAAGAATGAATCAAATTTGGGATCATGCTGCTTCCAGAGAGACAGAGGCAGAGACTTAAAGACAGTAGCTAGCTGCCTTGTATCCCGTAGGTCTTCCAGATCCTGCTTCTAGTCCCTTGTGATGTCCACTTGTATTTCCCATTCTTTGGTTTCTCGAATCTTGATAATAAATTCCCCTTCACTTAAGCTTTTTTGTCAAGTGATATTTTTTTAAAACCCACACCAATTTCTTTTTATTGCTGTGTTAAACTGGTTAGACAAGTCATCCTTCTCTTGTCTTAGACCTTTGTGAAAATGACACTATTGTTTCACTAACATGTGTGCTGTTTGCTTTGCTTTCAGATTATAGAAGCATCTTTCTATTCCAGTATACAAAGAGTTTTTGTATATTAAAAGTGGATGTGGAATTTTATTTAATATCTTTTTGGTATTTATAGAGATGGTCACATGGATTTTTTTACTTCAACTTATTTTTGTGCTAATTTACACTAACAGATTCATTACTTTTATACTAGCCTTACCTACCTGAATTAAACCTTAGTCAATTATGGCACATTATTCTTTTAGGGCACTGAGATATATTATTGTTTTAATTTACTAATATCCTGTTTAGAATCTTTGCATCTGTTTCATTCGTTTAGACTATATTTCGTTTTTCTTTTTTTCCCTCTTGTTTTGGTATCAAGATTATGCAATCCTTGCAAGATGAGTTAGAAACTCTTCATCTTTTTCTATATTCTGAAATAGTTTAACTCACATGAGGATTATTTATATCTTCCTCAGGGCTTTGATAGGACTCTCTTTAAAATCCGTCTGAATCTAGTGTCTTATTTTGGGGCTAGTTTTTGGAACTTTTTCAATTTTTTCCACTAGAGATTATTTCCATGCAGGTTTCTGTCTCTTTCTGACTTACTCTGATTTAAAAGTTCTAGGAACTGCCCTATTTCATCCAGATTTTCAAACACATTAACATGGAGTTGTACATAGCAATCTATCCTCTATCCTATGATCCTATCTCTTTTCATTTCTGATATTACAGATTCATGGATTTTTTTCTTCTTTTTTTCTATGCATGTGGTTGCCAGGAGTTTCTTTTGTTGGACTTTTAAAAGCAAAACTTTGATTTTACTTATCAATTCTACTTTCTGTTTGTTTTCTAATTCATTACTTTTCACTTTTATCTCTACCAATCCTTTTATATACTTCATTTTGGTTTATTTTGTTTTATTTTTGAGTGAAAATTAGTTTATTTAGTTTAGTTCCTCAGTTTCCAATTTCTTTTCTGGGATGTTATTCTTTATTTAAATATGAGTATGAAGATAGATGCCTTCTCAAGAGAGCTGAAAACACTATTTCCAAATTCCACCTGTGGCACTGTATTAGTTATGTTCTCTTATTCAAGGAATCAGTATGAGAGAATTCCCATGAAAATATGAAGTTAGGTCTGCAAGAGAGAAAAGAAGATTGTAGTTAGTCTTGTAAACTAAAAAGATGTCTTTCCGTGAAAACATTAAGAAATGTGAATGACCATGTTTCTCTTCTGTTGTTCCTACTTGAGCCTAGGATTGTCCAAATTCCAGTTTCCTAAAATTGATAAATCAAAGAAGGTGCGTCCCCCCAAGGAACATCTTTCCTTTAAAAAACCTCATCCCACTTTACCAAAATATTTGGTTATAATATTATATAATCTATAATATTATTTGACAGCTCTCATTCCTTTTGGATCAACCAGTTCTCCAAGTTCAACCAACTTCGTTCAGAAACATTTTCAATTTTTTATAATGTGGAAAAGTGATGCGTTTTAATTGAGGAGAGCTTGTTCGGAATTTCCAAAATGAAATTTGAGCTTACACAAAGAAAGCCTCAGACAGAAAGCCTAATTTTTCATAAATTACTGAAAATGGGACACAGAATGGATGTCTGTCTGTGACCTTTGTGTTTGTGGTTCCTGCCACAGAACTGAACAGCCATTCTTTATTGTTCTGTGACTCAGCCCTTGTGCATGAACACTTGTATAAAACAGAGGCACACAGCGGGGCAATTCTTCACTAGTTTAAATTGTTTATAGTTTCTTTTGTAGCTATAATTCACAATTTAAACATTCCTCTAAGTGCGTTTGTTTATATGTTACTCAAGCCTAACACTGGGGCTTTTGAGAAGTTCCTATGTACTATTACACTATGAAATGTCTACTTAGCATGGAAAAGAAGGCGGTGAGGGGATGGAGAATATGACCTTATGCCCCAAGAACATGTTCAAGGAACCCAGAATGACTGTGGGAATCTGGGGAAGGAAATGATTCCTCCAAAAAACTGAATGAAGAGTGTGAAACGGGTGCTCCAGTATTGAAGAGGAGGCACAGGAGGAAAGAGACTGGGCTTAGGAATTGGATGGAGGCGTGAGTGATTCCTAAATGGTGAAGAAGAATTAGGCCAGTGAAGAGACATGGTCATTGTGAGCCAGGTGGGAGAATAGCATGAGCAAAGTTTGTAAGGTGTGAAAGGGCTGGTGTGTGGGGAGGGGCTTCTCACATGGCTGAAGCAAATGTGGGTGGGATGGGATGCAGGAGATGAGGCTCTGGTCAAGGAAGGCCTTGCACGCCACACCAAGGAGGGTATTGGGGTGCCCCTGTGGGGTGGCATAATTACACTGGAATTAGAGCAAGGTCACATGAATGCAGGGGGGAGAATGGGTGGGAATGGGCAGGGGGCATGGAGAGGGATCAGTTAGGAGGCCCTTGCAGTAGTCTTACTGGTGGTGATGGTAACTGGCATTGAGGAAATAGCCATGAGAATAATGAAAAATGGACAGATTCTGTCATGATAGAGGCTAAGTGCTATTACTGTTGGTCACTGGTAGGATATGGGGCCTGATGGAATAGAATGCCTTTTGATATTGGGCTTTACCAACTGGGTGAATGGTAATGCCATTCACTGAGATAGACCACATCTACAAAATGTTGCCTGCAAAATTCCAGCAGAGTAGTTATGCATGCTGGAAGGTGTGAGAAAAGTGGAGAAGGCCTGAGACAGCCACGTGGGAACTGAGCGAGAGAGCTGACCAGAGGCCTGTTAAGCAGTGTTTAGGTCCAGCTGAAGGTGGTGACCATGAATGCACAGTCTGCATGCTTGTATGACTTTTTTCCCTGAGCTTGCAAGAGCGGCAGATGCTAACTGACGCCCAGGCTTGGTCAGATGTCCCTTAGACCAGAGCAGGTGCACATAAATGCAGAAGTGTCCCATCGGAAAATAGCCAAGAGGTGGAAATAACCCAACTGTCCACCAATGGATGAAGGGATAAACAAAATGTGGTATATACATACAAGGAAATATTATTGTGCTTTAAAAAGGAAGGACATCCTGTCACATACCACAATGTGGATGAACCTTGAGGACATTATGCTAAGTGAAATAAGCCAGTCACAAAAAGACAAATCCTCTCAGATTCCGCTTATATGAGGTATCTAAAGCAGTCAAATGAATAGAGACAGAAAGTAGAATGGTGGTTGCCAGGGGCTGGGAGGAGGGAGAAATGGGCAGTTGTTGTTAAATGGGTATAGAATTTCAGTATGGCAGATGAAAAAGTTCCGGAGATCGATTGCACAACAATGTGAATATACTTAACACTACTGAACAGAATACTTAAAAATTGGTAAGATGTTAAATTTTATGTTGTATGTTTTTTTTTACCACAGTTAAAAACAAAGAGATACTATAGCAGTAAAGATGTTTAGCTTTATTTACAATTTTAAAAAAAGATATCCCATCTGATGATCTGTTGTAGCTGGGCAGGGTCATCCCACACTTCCCTCTCACGTTGTCCACCTTTGCTGGTCTGGGGCCGGCTGAGCTTGGTGTCTGCTTTCCTGACACCTGGTAACTGACTTTGGCCATGACATGAGGATTCACATTGGCTCTTGCAGTGGATTTGAGTTTTCCTGTGCCTCCCCAGCACTGACTCAGATAGAGATGGCATCAGGTTTTGCTCTCACCAACTTGTCATTGGGAAATCAGTGACATGGGGGACTCATTCCTCTTGTTACCCATAGAACTCTATCTTGCAATGTTTGTCAAATGGCCACTTATATGATTTACTTACACGCCACCACATTTTACTAGGGGTTGAGAAAAGCTTAGCAGAATTTTCAGCCCTTTATAACTAATTTTTAAGATAAGCAAATCAGTGCAAGAGAAAAATAGGGAGAGAAACATAAGAATTCAGGATGTTTCCCTGAAATGCATGTTGTAAGGTCTGGCGCAAGTAGAAGTAAGCCCTGCTCTTGATTCTGACAGTACTGGGGGTCATAGCTGTGAGAAAAACACTCGTGGTTCCAAAGTCTACCGTGTTCATCAGACTCATTCAATAAATACTTGTTTGTATATATCTTATTCTGAGGACTATTTGGCTCTGAGAACACAGCAGTAGACAAGACAGGAAGATCCCTTGGGATCACATTCTAGGTGGAAGTAGGCAGAGAAGAAACAGGCAAGAAGTGTAAGAGCTAATAATAAGGGTTCTGAGAGGATTAAGAGAAGTGAATGTGCTAGAAAGTGGTTGAGAGGTGACATTGGATGGGAGGTTAAAGATGCTAAGCTCTGGGTGACAACAAAGAGCCGATCTTGACCATCTGGGAGGGGAGCCGCAGGGCGGGGAGACAGCTGGTGCAAAGGAATGACCTGCTTATTTGAGAAACGGAAAAGAGGCTCCTGTCATTGGAACATGGGAGGCGAGGGTAGGCATGGTCTGAGCTGAGGTCAGAGGTCAGCATTGATCATGAAGGGCTTTAAAAGGCAAAGTTCGAGTCAAAGGGCAAAGAGGAGGACTGGAGGGCACTGAGCAGGTGGGTACCAGGATGTGGTTTATGCTTTAAGAAGGTTGTCCTGGCTGCCATGTGGTAGTTGCATTGTAAATGGGTGAGGGTGGAAACAGGGAGGCCAGCTGGGGGCCATTTGCTCCTGTCTAGGAGAGAGATGACTGTAGCTCGGATTAGGTTGATGGGACTGGGTAAGACCCCTGAGGGAGAAGAGGAGGGGGCCCAGAACCAAGCCCTGGAGGCCTCCGACAGCCAAAATAGCTGTTCAGGAAAGCTTAGCTTTGCTAGGTCTGAGACCGAAGAGAAACTCTCAGGGGTCTTTATGAAGGGATACTTGTGGACAGCAGAATACTCCTCAAAACCATCACTGCATTCTCCCTTCGCCTCCACTGCCACCTCCATCGGCCCCTCCTGTGCAGCTTGTGTGTTGGGCTCAGACCTGGTGCCTTTTTTGTGATGCAGCAGCTGAGAGGTCCCCAGCACTCACGTGGCTAATGCAAAAGCCGAGGAAGGGTCAAAACTGGGAACAGTGACCAAATTCATGTGAAGGAGGTAGGGCAGGTTGTTCTGGTGAAGATTCTGAGAAATCCAGCACTAGTCAATGAATAAAAACCTAGTGTGCGTGACGCGGCTTGTCACTGAGGCAGATCAAATTCCAGTTTGATGGGCAGATAATCAATGAAACAGATGCACCTGCGCAGTGGAAATGAAGGATGAAGACGCACATGGTGTGCTACTTCATTCACTCAGGACTCAGAGACGAGAAAACGCTCTCCGTTAGAAAAATGCAATTTGATTCCACCACATCCTGACTTGCTCAAGTAGTTGCCTCTGTCATTTCCGCTCTCCCTCTGCTTTGTTGTATAAAAAGTAACCGGCATTTGTAAACAGTGCTATTGTACTATTATTATTTTTTAACTAGATAGTCATTGATATTTTCTATTGACATCAGAAGGAAATGGAGTAGAGAAGAAACTATTTCCATAAAATGACTCATCAGAGGTGTACTCATACAACTTTTATTTTTAACGTCATTAAGTTATTTTGCTCTCACTGTTTGGCAAACAATAGCAACAACAAAATTTTTTGCATACTCTATTTGATTGGAGAACTTCAGCATATTTCATTTATCATTATAAAACCCAGGGCAATTTTAAAATGTTACAATTTTTTGTAAATAGCCGTTACACGTAGGGCAATCTGTTTTTAAGTCGGAATAAATTTCTCTAAAGGAAATAAATCCTAAGTAGTTTTCCTTTCAAGTCAAGTGTCGTGTTATTGAATTGAACTTCTTATTTAAAATAATAATAGAAAAGTCCATCACTGCATCAGCACAACGGGGAGGCTGTTTCTTATGTCCTGTCCATCAGGCAGGGCTATGGTGTCAAGTAAAAGAGTAATAGCCATTCTGTGAGCTATGAGAGGCCAAGACAGTGTGTTCCAGATGCACAGCTTGCTGGTGGACTGGCTTGATCAGGATAAAGTTCTGCAGAGCTGGAGGTATGGCTGAACTGCCTATCTCTGGGGGAACCCCAGGTGAATATTTGTCACCACGTCCATGCTGCGGTCACCTTGACCTACTGCATAGGAGGCACTGCCACCTCCCTGGATGCTATTGCTGGTCATTTTCCTGGAACCTGGGGGACCAGCCAGGTGGCTTCCTGAGGAGCCCCATGGTCCTGGCATGGTTGGAGATGTCACTTCCCCAGGCCCTGCCTACATGAGGGCTTTCCTGGCAAGAGTCTTCAGGAGCTTTGCAAAAAAAGTCTCTCAGTTGCCCCAACTCTGCTCTCTTCCAGGAGAAATTGCAGTAGAGGCTGAAAACAGGAGACTTTTCCCTTTCCTTCATCGGGTTTTCGGTATGTAATAAGACATTCTCCTGTGAAGCTGAAATGAGTCATGGCTGTGTAAACACTGTTTGTAATTTCCTAGTTCCTTTGCATCCTAAAACAAAGCCAGGCCAGCTAGGATATTATCGTATTTCCCCCCTTTATTTCTTGGAAACAATGTAATATTCAAAGATATTGTTCAGAAGAGTAACGAGTACTTATTTTCTCTGTTTATTTTAACTCAATATCTGATTTGTAATATATTTCACTGCTTTTACAAAAGCAAAATTACTCAGGTAGCTTAAGCTTCCCCACATTTCTAACCCTACTCAATGACCCATACTTGTCTGATGGGTCAAACAATTAAGACACAGTTCATGCTAAACCTACGAAAACATTGACATATTAAGTTAGTCGGTCAGTGAACCCAAGAAGGGAATTTTTAGGTTTGGAAAAAGTTGTTTTGTGTGTTTGTTTTGTTTTTAATCTCAGAATTGTAGCAATATATTTATCAAACAGTTGTATGATGCTGACTGTGCGCCAGAACCTGTTCTAAACGCTTTACAAATATTCATTTGTAATTTTAAGCCTTGTAACAAGCCTATAACACAGCTGCTATTATTGTGCCCATTTTATTGATGAGGAAATCAAGGTGTACAGAGAGTAAAATAGCTCAAGATCACACAAGCAAGAGGCAGAGGTGAGATTTAAACCCAGGTTCTATCACTGAGGCCAGGCTCTTATAGGTAAGATTGAAGTGTTGTTGTTTTTAAAACTTTTCATTTGGAAATAATTCCAAATTTATCGAAAAGTTGTAAGAATGAGAATAGCACATTTTACTAAGATTCACTTGTTGTTAACAGGTATAAAATTCCTTTTCTGAAACACACGTGCCTACGTTGTGGCCCTTTACCGTAGAATACTTCAGTGCATGTTTGCTAAGAGTAGGAATATTTTCTTATAGAACCAGAGTATTTATCAACTTTACTAAATATAGTGTTGATTAGCTACTTCTATTTAATTTACTGTCTGTATTTCTTTTTTCTTTTTTAGCTGAGGAAGTTTCACCCTGAGCTAACATCCGCGACCAACCTTTCTCTTTTTGTATGTGAGCTGCCATCGCAGTGTGGCCACTGACAGACGAGTGGTGTGGGTCCACACCTGGGAACTGAACCCTGGTCACTGAAGCAGAGAGCACTGAACTTAACCACTAGGCCACCAGAGCTGGCTGAAATTTACTGTCTGATTTCAATGTTGACAATCAACCGAGTAATAATGACCTTTATTTTTCCCACCAGGATGGGATCCTAGCTAGTGCCAGGTATTCTGTCTCTTTCTCAGTTCTCTCCTGCCTCCTTTAATCTGAAAACATTTCATAGACTTCCTTTGTCTTGTCTACATTGATACTTTTGCAGAATATGTTTCCCCCACCTTTAAAAAATAGAATAAGTGTTCTTCATTCTTTGTTGGTCTGATGTTTTTTCATGAGGAGGCAAGGAAATTCAGTATTACACAGGCGGTGTTGTGACTGTCTCAGGGTCTCCCTTCTGGAGGTACAGGTTATTCATCTGTCCCGCGCTGGTGGTATTGATTTTGATCACCCCACTCCATCATGGAATTGTCCGCTTCCTCCACCATATAATTACTATTTTTCCCTTGCAACTAGTAAGCAGCCTGTGGGGAGACTGAAGGATGTCTCTCTGGCACTTGGAAGCACCAGTCACAGGGAGAAGTGAATGTGTGTGAGGGTGGAAGGAAGGTCTTCCCTTCCATGGGAATGTGAGGAGAGTGGGATATGCACTCCCTCCACCCGCACCTAGAAAGTCTGCACATCTTTTCATTATGAGGCTTACAGATGTCACAGGGCATTCCTTAGGGCTTAGACACTGCTCTCAGGTAGAGCATTTGGGGCTTGGATGTTTCCAGGCACTGGTGAGTCAAGCTTGCATTTTTGAAATTATAAAGCAGCTGAGATGTCTCCTGAAAGACAAAGGATTGGGATCCTAACCCTTAATGCTGTCGTCAAGGATCACACACATATATTGAAACTGTCTGAGACCAGATTTCAGGAAAGGGTATTAGTCCCCCAAGGGGAGACTGACAGTAGCAGAAATGTAAATCTGGACTGGTTTCACACCCAAGCCTGGGAGAAGTTGCACTGAAAGACTGATCTAGAGTGTGAGAAATAACCCATAGAAGAACTTGTCCCACACCAGCACCCTGGCAGTGGGTCTATAGAAGAGAACTGGCTATGAACCCAGTGGGATTGGCCCAGCCCATCTTACCAGGGAGCATCTTGGCTCTGCAGGAGGAGAAGCAGAGCCCACGCTTCTTTACTTACCCATAGTGTATGAAGCATCTGAGCGCTTACACAGTCAAAATATTCACACGGACACATGTAATATTAAAGAAAGTGGGCCAAAAAGAGAGGAAAGGGAGTAATTTAGACAGAAAAGATTAGATGAAGAGAAAAGTTAGGACTCAGATATTCAAGCCACGGGTTATTAAATAGTTACTGACATTGGGTATCAAATTTGTCTCTGATCTTCTTGGTACTATAGGCAAAAAGAAAAACATGATCAATTAGCTACAAAAATCTCATTTTCATAAGAAAAAGCTTGTCAATTACTCAGGAGAGACAAAACATTTTCCCATGATTAAGTATGAATAGTTCTGCCTATAGTTTGTCTGCTGATAGTAAAGCTTTTCTTCCATTTAGTCTTTTGTCAGTTTTCTCTGTAATTGATTTTTGCTTGTAGGCGCCATGGTTGAAAGGTCTGTAAACGCTGTGATGGGCTAAAGATCTGAGTATCAGGATGGGGATATAACAAAAGTGTTGAGTCGTGTCAAGAGAGCACATGGGGTGATGTAACTTCATAGTTATCCAAAACCATGTATTCTAAATTCAGGGACAGAAGGTTTGGTCTGGTTGTACCAACTACACAAGGCAGTGTACTGGAGCTGTGCCCACAGGGAGCTATGAAACGTGAAATCCAACCTCAGGAACTTGCAGGCGGAGAAATCATAGTCATCCAACAACAACAAAAGGCACCAACATAAATGATGGGAAATTACTTATATAAAGAGAAACAATACAGCAGTAACTTATGGATACTCTAAGTCCTGCCCTTTGGAAGGATTTCAGTTTTTATTTGCTATTCTGTAAGGATCCTGAAAAGACCTTTTGTTTCAAATGCAATGTGGGATTGGGATGTGGGGGAGACATTTGGGAAGTGGATTCATTCATTTGGTCAGTTAGCCAGTCAACAAAGATAAATTGAGTTCCTTGTGTGAGTCAGGCCATGAGATGGAAGAGATGAACTCAAGATGCCCAAGATCTGAAATATACAATAGAATAGGGACATGTGTAGGCAAAGGAATGATGGTACTGTTACCTGTTTGTAGAGTACTTAACAATTATTTTAGAAGCTTAAATTCACAACATTGAGCAAGTATCCCCCTCATTTCACAGGCAGGTTCATGGCAGAATCTGGTATAAAACCCAAATTGTCGTCCTAGGCCCTTTGTTTCCCCACCAGACCACAAGGGGGTGCTGTGTGAGGCTACCCTGAGGGCTCCTGGGTGAAGTCTGCTTTAGATCAGCAAAATGCTGGGCCCTAAATGAAAAGCTTCAAAAGCATCCTAAGTGGTGCTCAGATAAAGACTTTGTTACCTGGAGTGAATGGATACTGGCCATTTGCACTGGCAGCAAGATAAAGGAATCTTAGGAGGCCCCTTCCAACAAGGGCAGCCGCCTGGGAAGTGTAAACATAAGTCCACTCCCCTTTGTGAGCAACAGGACATGATAACTTTTCCCTAGAAAGCTCTCCTCCACACAGCAGGCTCCTACATGCCCTCTTCTTAATGTTCCTTCAAAGCTTTTGTTTTCTTACTTGTTGATTTTCCTTTTGCAAATAGGACTGGGGGACCCATTATTCAACTAAAACTTTCTTTTGTCAAATCTTAGGCCCTTTCTAGTGTTGATTGGATGTCTAGACAGAAAGGTGGAAATAATTGCCCAGGGGCAAGGACAACCTTAACTAAGTTGTCCATTTACATTTGTACATCCCGCTAAAAATACGCCCACACCAGTCCTTTGTCTTAGTATTTCAACATTGTGCAAGACTCTGGAATATGGTGCTTCTCTTACCAGTGTTTAAAACGTCCCATTCACAACCATTGTTCTTAGAGACTTCTTTAACACGGATTTAAGTCACAAAGGGCCCAGACAGTTCCCAGAGCAAACCCCCATTATGCTCCCTGGGTCATAAAGGAGACTCATAAACTGCTTTTGGATGGTAACTGCTGGAGGAGGGATAGATGGTGTCCGGTGTCTGATGGTATCCTAACTGTCAGGCAGGCCAGGGAAAATTAGGGGTATGTTTTCACATAGCATCATTCCTTGCTGACTCTTGTCTCCCAGGAAAATTGTCCGTGAGGAGACAAAATAAGGTGCCCTTTCTGTTAACACTGTTTTCTTAATTATAGTTGTTGGAAGATGGCTTAAATCATGTTGTGAGGTATGGATTCTTTCTTCCCCCCAGGCTACTGAGGAATTTGTTTTAGAGGCTGGTAATAGTAAACTCTCAGATAAAAGTCAGTGTGCTAAATTTTTTCAGTTACCCTTTTCAGAGGTTTCTCCCCTGTGTGTTGGCCTCTGCTCATTAAAACCCTTTCAAGTTTGTTTTTCTTTTCTTTCTTTTTTTTCAAACACAAAATAAGCGTGTGCCTTCATGTTCAGGGAGGGAATAAGGTAGGCTTAACATAGACTTCTCCTGATACAGTTTGGGGTTTCTTGGCCAGAGTTGCTTGCTCCCTCTTCTTCCCAGCTCAGAATGGATCCACACCCTTATGGATGCCCAAGCCAGAAGCCCTCAGCCTAGCTCCCTCTGCATCAGGCACCATGTCCAATTCATCACCAACCATGTGGATTTCCCCTCCTACGTACTGGGTCTGTCCGCTTCTCTCTATCTTCACTCCTCCTTTTCAATCCCGGCTACCTTTGCCCATTCTCCTAGAACTGATATAAGAGCTTCCTAACTGAGCTTTCAGGACCCGCAAGGCCCCTCCTCACCACCTTTCACACTGCAGAGAGCTATTTTCAGAACAAAGTATGTGTTTGTCTGTATTATTATTGCCACCTATTCAAGAAACCTTCATATGTATTGAGCACCTCTTCTTAGATTAAATCTCTGTACAGGCCAGACAATTCGTCTCTGACTATACTTCTCTTCCCATTTAAATGTATTTTATCTTTCTTTCACTTTTTTGGTTCCTACCTGAAAAGTACTTTTGTTTTAAAAATTCCTCATATAAGATTGACCTTTCCAAGTGATGTCAGCATCATGGTGGAGTGAGTTGTTCCCTTTGTCTTTCCCTCTAAGTTACAACTAAACAGACATTCATTAACCAATGGAGGACTCCATAGAGAGCACAATAGGATGGCTGAGATATCCACACAGCCATATATCTGAGGGAGGGTGGACTGGATCCCCTGGAAGCAGTGGACCTAGGTGAGCAGACCCCTCCCTTTCCCCAGTGGCAGCAATCCAGTTTGCAGGTCCTCACACAGTGGTGGTGTGACTGTAAGTGGAGGTGGGGGCAGCCTGGTCTGTGCATGAATGCTTTCCGAGTGGTAGCTCGGCCTGCAGGAGTACCCACCATGCTGCAGTGGCCACACCCATGGGAATGCTCCCCTCTGAGTGGTGGAGGCTCAGCCCCTATGAAGGTACCCTGTTCACAAAGTGCAGCAGCTCAGCCAAACTGCCCATGAGTGCAGTGCTGGCTCCTACAAAAGAAAGCTCCCCTCCCACTTAGTGCAGAAATTCAGCCAGTCCTCTGCTGAGCGCATCAGTTGTACACACACAAGAGTGACATGCCTGCTGAGCACAGAGGCTCCACCTTTGCATGTGTGACCCACCGAGTGGCTATGGCCAGCCCATGTGAATGCAGAGCAGCCCTACCAGCACAACTTCCAGCAGACAGGGCAGGATCAGAAAACACAGCTTCTGCCACCCTCCTCCAGTGGTGGCAGGGAGAATCTGCGACCTCATACTACCACAAATGTGCTGGCGAAGGATCAATTCATCAAACACCGTGAAGAACTACAGTGACCCTTCAGAGTGGAAGGAAAATGACAAGTCTCTAGAAACCAATCCTGCAGTCACAGAAATTTACAATCTAAATGACAGAGAATTCAAAATAGTTGTCATGAAGAAACTCAATGAGTTACAAGAAAACTCAGAAAGACAGTTTAATGAGCTCAGGAGTACAATTAATGAGCAGAAGGAATACTTCACCAAAGAGATTGAAGCCTTTAAAAAAAACTGTACAGAAATTCTGCATATAAAGAACACAATTAATGAAATTAAAAATAATCTAGAAACCATAAAAAATAGAGCTGACCTTATGGAGGAGAGAATAAGTGACCTAGAAGATAGAAATCTAGAAATGTGTCAGGTGGAGGAGGAGGGAGAACTCAGATTTTTTTTTTAGGAAATGAAGAAATTCTTTGAGATATATCTGACTCAATTAGGAAAAGCAACATAAAGATTATAGGTATTCAAGAGGGAGAAAGTACCAGAGAGCATGTTCAAAGAAATGATAGCTGAGACTTTCTAAACCTGAGTAAGAAACTGGACTTACAAGTACATGAAGACAATAGAACTCCTAATTACATCAATGCAAAAAGACCTTCTCCATGACATATACTATCAAAACTGGCAAAAGTCAATGACAAAGAAAATATATTAAGGGCAGTAAGGCAGAAGAAAATATCCTACAAAGAAACCCCTATCAGGCTTTCAGTGGACTTCTCAGCAGAAATCTTACAGGCTAGGGGAGAGTGGAATGATATATTTAAAATACTGAAAGCCAAAAACTATCAGCCAAGAATACTCTATCCAGTGAAAGTATCCTTCAGAAATGATGGAAATAAAAGCTTTCCAAGATAAACAAAAGCTGAGGGAGTTCATTGCCAATAGATCTGCTTCACAAGAAATGATGAAGGAAGCCTTCCCACATGAAACAAAAAAGGAAAGGTTTACAAAGCATTGAGCAGGAGATAAAATCAGAAAATTGCAGCTCTCTATCAGAACAGGTTAGCAAGCAATTATAACATAATAGATAAAGGGAAGGAAAGCACAAAAAATAATTATGAACACTTCAATTTAGTCACAAACTCACAACACAAAAAACAATAATTTGTGACAAGAATAACTCAGAATAGGAAGAGGAAAGGAACAGAATCTGCTTAGGGTAATAGAGATAAGAGGCTATTAGAAAATGGACTGTCTCATCTGTGAGATCTTTTATACAAACATCACAGTAACCACTAAACAAAATATCAGAGCAGAGCCACAAATCATAAATAATGAGAAAACCATCACAGAAAAGCACCAAACTGAAGTGGCAGTCAGAAATATAAGGGAACAGAAACAACAGAAATATAGAACAACCAGAAAATAAGAGATAAAATGGCATTATTAAGCCCCCATATATCAATAATCACTCCAAATGTAAATAGATTGAATTCTCCAATCAAAAGTCACAGAATGGCTGGATGGATTAAAAAACAAGGCCAACAACATGCAGGCTCCAGGAAGCACATCTCAGCTCTAAAGACAAACAGAGGCTAAGAGTGAAGGGAAGGCAAGCAAAAGCAAAAGAAGGCAGGTGTTGCCATACTTATATCAGACAAAGCGGTCTTCAAGATAAAAAAGACAATGAGAGAAAAAGAGGGGCAGTGTATAATGATAAAAGGGACATTCCACCAAGAGGAAATAACACTTATGAATATATATGCACCTAACACAGGAGCACCAAAGTATATAAAGCAACTATTAACAGGCCTAAAGGGAGAAATTCACAGCAACACAATAATCGTAGGGGAACTCAACACCCCTCTCGCATCAATGCATAGATCTACCAGACAGAAAATCAACAAGAAAACAGTGACCTGAAATGAAATACTAGACTGGATGGACTTAATAGATATATATAGAACATTCCATACCCAAACAGCAGAATACAACTTCTTCTCAAGAGCACATGGAACATTCTCAAAGATAAACCATATGTTTGGAAACAAGGCAACCCTCAATAAATTTAAGAAGATTGAAATCATATCAAGCATCTTTTCCAAACACAGTGCTATGAAACTAGAAATAAATTACAAGAAAAAGCTGGGAAAGTCATAAATACGTAAAGACCAAACAACATGCTACTGAACAACAATTAGATCAATGAAGAAATCAAAGGAGAAATTAAAAAATACCTGGAGACAATGAAAATGAAAATACAATATACCAACTCCTATGGGTTGCAGCAAAAGTGGTGTTAAGAGGGAAATTTATAGCAATACAGACCTATCTCAACAAACAAGAAAAATCTCAAATAAGTAATCTTAAATTACACCTAACAGAATTAGAAAAAGGAGAACAAACAAAGCCCAAAGTCAGCAGAAGGAGGGAAATAATAAAAATTAGAGCAGAAATAAATGAAATAGAGATTTAAAAAAATAGAAATGATCAGTGAAACTAAGAGCTGTTTCTTTGAGAAGATAAATGAAATTGATAAACCCTTAGCCAGACTCACTAAGAAAAAAAAAGAAGACTCAAATAAATAAAATTAGAAATGAAAGAGGAGAAATTGCAATGGATACCACAGAACTATAAAGGATTTTAAGAGGATGCTATTAAAAATTATATGATAACAAATTAGATAACCTGGAAGAACGGGATAAATTCTTAGACTCATACAACCTCCCAAAACTGAATTGAGAAGAAATAGAGAATCTGAAGTAAAGAGATTGAAACAGTAATCAAAAACATCCCCAAAACCTAAAGTCCAGGACCAGATGGCTTCTCTGCAGAATTCTACCAAACATTCAAAGAAGATTTAATACCTATCCTTCTCAAACTATTCCAAAAAATTGAAGAAGACAGAGTGCTTCCTAAGTCATTCTATGAAGCTAACATCACCCTGCTATCAAAACTAGACAAGGACAATGCAAACAAGGAAAATTGCAGGCCAATATCGCTGATGAACATAGATGCAAAATCCTCAACAAAATATTGGCAAATCGTATACAGCAATACATTAAGAGGGTCGTGTACCATGATCAAGTGAGATTTATTCCAGGGATACAGGGATGGTTCAACATCTGCAAATCAATCAATGTGATACACCACATTAACAAAATGAAGAATAAAAATCACATGATCATCTCAATAGATGCAGAGAACACATTTGACAAGATCCAGCATCCATTTATGATAAAAAAACTCTCAATAAAATGGGTATAGAAGGAAAGTACCTCAAGATAATAAAGGCCATATATGACAAACCCACAGCCAACAGCATTCCCAAAGTTGAAAAACTGAAAGCCATCCCTCTGAGAACAGGAACAAGACAATGGTGCCCACTCTTTGCCACTCCTATTCAACATAGTACTGGAGGTTTTGGCCAGAGAAATTTGGCAAGAAAAATAAATAGAAAGTATTCAAATTGGAAAGGAAGAAAAAACTCTCACTGTTTGTGGATGACATGATTCTATATATAGAAAACCCTAAAGAATCCACCAGAAAACTATTAGATATAATCAACAGTTATGACAAAGTTGCAGTTTACAAAATCAACTTAACAAAAATCAGTTGCATTCTATACACTAATAACAAACTAGTAGAAAGAGAAGTCAAGAATATAATCCCATTTACAATTGCAAAAAAAAAGAATAAAATACCTAGGAATAAATTTAACCAAGGAGGTAAAAGACCTATACACTGAAAACTATAGCACTTTACGGAAAAAAATTGAAGACGACATAAAGAAATGGAAAGATATTCCATGCGCATGGATTGGAAGAATAAACATAGTTAAAATGTCCATATTACCTAAAGCAATCTACAGTTTCAGTGCAATCCCAATCAGAATCCCAATGACATTCTTCATGAAAATAGACCAAAGAATCTTAAAGTTTATACAGAACAACAAAAGACCCTGAATAGCCAAAGGAATCCTGAGAAAAAAGCCAAAGCTGGAGACATCACAATCCCTGACTTCAAAGTATACTCCAAAGCTATAGTAATCAAAACAGTATAGTACTGGCACAAAAATAGACACACAGATCAATGGAGCAGAACTGAAAACCCACAAATAAAACCACACATCTATGCACAGCTAGTTTTAGAGAAAAGAACCAAGAACATACAATGGAGAAAGGAAATTCTCTTTAATAAACAGTGTTGGGAAAACTGAACAGCCACAGGTAAAAGAATGAAAGTAGACCATTGTCTTATACCATACACAAAAATGAACTCAAAATGAATTAAAGACTTGAGTGTAAGACCTGAAACCATAAAACTTCTAGAAGAAAATATAGGCAGTACACTCTTTGACGTTGGTCTTAGCAGCATCTTTTCAAATATCATGTCTACTTAGGCAAGGGAAACAAAAGAAAAAATAAACAAATTGGACCTCATCAAACTAAAAAGCTTCTGCAAGGCAAAGGAAACCATGAATAAAATGAAAATACAACCTACCAACTGGGAGAAAATATTTGCAAATCATATATCCAACAAGGGGTTAATTTCCAAAATTTGTAAAGAACTCACACAACTCAACAGCAAAAAATCAGACAAACTGACCAAAAAGTGGACAGAGGCTATGAACAGACATTTTTCCAAAGGAGATATACAGATGGCCAACAGGCAGATGAAAAGATGTTCAACATCACTAATTATAAGGGAAATGCAAATCAAAACTACAATGAGATATCACCTCACGCCTGTCAGAATGGCTATAATTAGCAAGAGTAGAAATAACAAGTGTTGGAGAGGATGTGGAGAAAAGGGAACCCTCATACACTGCTGGTGGGAATGTAAACTGGTACAGCCACTATGGAAAAGAGTATGGAGATTCCTTAAAAAATTAAGGATAGAATTATCACATGATCCAGCTATTCCACTGCTGGATATTTCTCCAAAGAACAAGAAAACACAAATGTGTAAAGATATATGCACTTGTATGTTATTTGCAGCGTTATTCACAATAGTCAAGATGTGGAAGCAACCCAAGTGCCCATAAACTGATGAATGGATAAAGAAGACGTGATATATATATACAATGGAATACTACTCAACAATAAAAAAAGACAAAATCATCCCATTTGCAACAACTTGAGGGTATTATGTTAAGTGAAATAAGCCAGGCAGAGAAAGACAAACACCATATGATTTCACTCATATGTGCAAGATAAACACATGGATGAAGAGAACAGATTAGTGGTTACCAGAGGGGAAGGGGATGGGGGGTGGGCAAAATGGTATGATGATAAAAACTAGACTACTGGTGGTGAGCACGATGCAGTCTACACAGAAACTGATATATAATAATGTATACCTGAAATTACACAATGTTATAAACCAGTATGACCTCAATAAAATAATAAGAAATACACTTAAAAAAAAAGAAAAGATTGATCTTCCCAAAGCATTTCTACAAAAAAAAATCCTAGTCCAAAGGCGTTGATTATTTGGGGAAGTTCATCCAAGTTCATCGTTGGTTTGCTTTCTCCATTTTTACTTTAGGACATTCCGATGATGAGAAATGCATTGAGGAAACAATAAAGTATGTTTGTGTACTTCTCTGAGTGCCTAGTATAGATTCTGGAGTGTGGTGCTGAAGGCCAAACAGGTGTTGCCTCTTAGCCTGTTGCTTCTGAAGAGCTGATCAAGGTAGAGGTCTTTGATAAACACGGGCGAGACCAATGACGATTCTGTGAGATGAGTTTCATTAGCAGGCCTCATCCTTTTGTTGGGGAAGCAAAACAAAGACAAGCTATCTGAATATCCTAGACCAAGTTTTCGTAAGTGTTAAAAGAGAAAACAGACCTTAGGGTCAAAAAAGTTTTGGGAAACAGTAGACAAGGCAGGTGTCTTTATTGCAAGACTCTGTACAGCATTTAATACACTGAGTATTACATCTCTCCAAGAGAATGGTATTTCCCAAATGTGGTATTTTCCAAGCTGAGAATACAACCCTGTTTGCAAGTAACATCTACCGACAATTTGTTTCTCAAAATCTTGAGAACCTGGGGTATCAAGGAACATAAAATATTGCTTTAGAACCTACATCTCTTGGAGTCGTCATTTGTCACAATGACTCTTTTTTGATTCCTCTGTCGGGTCTTTGTCACCTATTTCTCCCTGTCCTTCTTCTCTTCTCCTCACCCCTCTCTCCTCCCCTCTTGCTGCCCCTTTTCCCCCCTCCTCCCTCCATTTCCTTCCTTTTATCCTTTCATAGTCTTCATTGTCTTTGTTCTTTCTTTCTTTTTTTTCTTTTTGAGGAAGACTAGCCCTGAGCTAACTTCTGCTGCCAATCCTCCTCTTTTTGCTGAGGAAGCCTGGCCCTGAGCTAACATCTGTGCCCATCTTCCTCTACTTTATATATGGGACGCCTGCCACAGCACAGTTTGCCAAGTGGTGCCATGTCTGCACCTGGGATCTGAACTGGCAAACCCCAGGCCACTAAACAGAACGTGGGAATTTAACTGTTGCACCACCAGGCTGGCCCCATCTTTGGTACTTCTTTTGTCTCATCTTTCCCTCCTCCTCCTGCTTTCTCGTTTCTTGTCTGAAAGGATACGGTGTCTTGTCTATTGCTCGGTTTCATTAAGTCAACAATATTTGGTATGCCTGTTCCAAGTTAAGCAGTCCTCTGTAGGTGCCGAGTGCAAAGCCCCGGTCCCTATGTAGTAGAATTCTAGGAAGCCTCTGTCACTCCCCGCTCCACCTCTGCCATGCTCCTTCCTGACTGCCAGCCTTTGCCAGGCTTTCCTCCGCCCCCTGTGCATCCGGTTAGCTCTTCCTTTGCCATCCATCTCTTCAACCGTGCTCTTTGCATGTGCCCATTTCTAATGGTCCCAGATTGCTTCAATTTTCTCACTCTCTGTACTCCTGAAGGCTTTGCCTGAAGCTTTCAGTTGGGCATTTGTCTATAATCCACCTTAAATTGTTTAAAAGGCATGTTTACTTTTGGTCTCAAACCAAGAAAAGCAGAGAGCGGTCTTCCGTTTCTTTTCTGTCCCTTTGGTGCACAGCACGTTGCTGAGCAGGCAGGACGCTGTTGGAGAGGGTGGAGGCTGCCCGGGCTGGCACAGCTGGTGCCTTACGGATGGGTGGGGTGGATCCACCTGCTCTCGCCAGCCGGGCAGGAAATGCTCAATGAATAAATGAATCTTGTCTTTCATGTCCTCTCGTGAATGGCAACATTTCTTTTGTCATTAATTCCTCAAAAACTATTAAGAATGGAGATGTGGTTTATGGGGAAACATCTAAAGCCCAGACAGACTTTTACTGATGAGGGGTGTTGAACACTGTCTTTGTCTCCCTGGTGGCTCATGAACTAGCCCTCGACTGACTCTTTAGAAAGCTGAACTTTCTGACTTGACCTTTCTCTATGGGCCCTCCAGTGTTTCTGCGAGTTGATTGATGATAATATTGATTTGAAAAAAAATGAAACTTTAGAGTTAGTTGGGCAATGCTTTACCTCTTTTTAAAATCAGCTTTATTGAGGTGTGATTTGCATACAATAAAATGTTCCCATTCTAGGTGTATTTTTTGATAATTTTGACAAATATATGCATTCATGTAATTACCCTAAGAATCAAGATATAGATATGGTACTGTCCAATGCGGCAGCCACTAGCCACATATCGCTATTAAATTAAAATGAACTAAAATTAAAAACAGTTCCTCAGTTGTACTAGCCACATTTCAAATGTTCAGTAGCTGCATGTGACTGTTGTCTACTGTATTGGACACTGCAAATTATGAAGCATTCCATCTTATATATATATATTTATATATATATGTACACACTGATATAAACCATATCCATCACACCAAAAAATTCCTTTGTGTCCTTTTCCTGATAATTCCTAACTCCCACCCCTGACTTCAGGAAATCACTAATTTGATTTCTGTTACTACAAATTAGATTTGTGTTTTCTAGAGCTTCATATATATACTGTTTATTCGCCTGCGTTTTTCTCAGCATATGGTTTCTAAGGTTTATGCATTCATTCTATTATGTATATAGTTAATTCACTGCTTTTTATTGCTGAATAGTATTCCATTTTATGACTAGACCACAATTTATTTATCCACTCACCTGTTGATGCTATTTGGGTTGTTTTGATTTTTGGGACTATGATGAATAAAGCAGTTAGTTTTTCATGTGGATACATATTTTTATTTCTCTTGGGTAAATACCTATGATTGGAATTGCTGGGTTGTATGTAAGTGTATGTTTAACTTGATAAGAGATTGCCAAACTGCTTTTCAACATGGTACCATTTTACATTCCTGTCAGCAATGCAGGGGAGTTCCAGTGGCTCCACCCTTACCAATTATTACTGATGTTTTTGTTTACTTGTTCTATTAATTACTGAGAGAGTGTGTCTAAATCTCCACCTATAATTACAGATTTTCCACTTTTCCTTTCAGTGACATCAGTTTTTGCCTCATATATTTTGAAACTTTGTAATTAGCTACACACACGTTTAGGAGTGTTTTATCTTCTTTCTGAGTTGATTCTTTTTTCAGGAAATGCCCCTCTTTCCACCGTTCTGAATTCTATTTTGTCTGCTAATATAGCCACTCGGCTATTTTTTAATTAGAATGTGCATGAATGATACATCTCTTTCTATCCATTTTCTTTTAACTTATCTATGTGTTTTTATTTAAAGTGGATGTCTTTTAAATAGTGTATAGTTTAGTCTTGCTTTTTAAGAAAATCTAGTCTGAGAATCTCTGACTTTTATTTGGAGTCTTAGACCATTTTTGTAAAAAAAATTGTAATTGACAAAGAATCAACTGTATGTATTATAAGTGTACAATCTGATGAGTTTTGACATGCATATACCTGTGAAGCCATCACCACAGTCAAGAAAAGGGGCATTTTTGTCAGTCCCTAAGTTTCTTTGAGCTCCTCTGTAATCTATTCTTCCCACCATTCCTCTTCCCAGACAACCACTGATCTGCTTTCTGTCACTACAGTTAGCATTTTCTAGAATTTTGTATAAATGGAAACATACCAGATGTATTTTTTTTTGTCTGGCTCCCTTTAAGCATCATAATGATTTTTTTTTTTTAAAGATTTTATTTTTTCCTTTTTCGCCCCAAAGCCCCGTGGTACATAGTTGTATATTCTTTGTTGTAGGTCCTTCTAGTTGTGGCATGCGGGACGCTGCCCCAGCGTGGTCCGATGAGCAGTGCCATGTCCGTGCCCAGGATCCGAACCAACGAAACACTGGGCCGCCTGGAGCGGAGCGCGAGAACTTAACCACTCAGCCACGGGGCCAGCCCCCTAAGCATCATAATGATTTTGAAATTCATTCATGTTGTTTTTGTTTCAATTTTTTTGTTCCTTTTTATTTCTGTGTAGTATTCCATCCACATTTGGGTTGTTTTAGCTTTTGGCTATTACAAATAAAGCTGCTATAAATGTCCTTATACCAGTCTTTGTATGGACATATGCTTTTATTTCTTTGGGTAAATACCAAGGAGAGGAATTCCTAGGTCATATGGTAGGCATAGATTTAATTTTTTAAGAAACTGCCAATCTATTTTCCAAGGTGTTTGTGCCATTTTACCTTCTCTCCAGCAGTGTATGAGAGCTCCATTTGCTCCCCTTTCTAATCAACAGTTGGTATGGCTCGTGTTTTTAATTTTAGTAATTTTATTTGGTGTGTTTATATTTCATTTACTATTGTCCATTCATAGGTCTTCATTTGGGAGGTTTCTGTTGAAAATTTTTGCTCAGTTAAAAAAATTTAGTTGTTTGTCTCCTTATTCTGATATATGTCTTTGGCTGATGGATGTGGTGCAAATATTTTCTCCTGGCTTGTGGGTTGCTTTTTTGTTAATGATCTCTTTAGAAGAGTAAAAGTTTTTAATTTTGATCAAGTCCAATTTATCAATTGTTTTATGATTTATGTTTTTTTGTGCTGTCTAAGGAAACTTTGTCTACCTAAGATCACAAAGATTTCCTTCTATGTTTTCTTCGAGAAGTGTTATAGTTTTAAGTTTTACATTTAGGTATATGATGCATTTTCGTGTAGGATGTAAGGTAAGTATTCATTTTTTTCCATGGAGTGATTTAGTTGTTCCAGCAGCAGTTTTTCAAAAGAATTTCCATTCACCATTAAAGTGCCTTGGCACTTTCCTCAAAAATCAATTAATGTTTATAGATGTGGGCAAAAAGATACAAGGTATATTCAAATAGTTTATCCATAAATCTGAGCAAGATACTGAGTGAAAGAGTGGGCCAAGCTTTAAAAATAATTTATGTGGTTATTAATCTGTTATTTTCATCAAATATAGTTTCCTTTTAATTATTTTTTTATGTTTGTTCCAGAATGAATTGTGCAATTCCCTTTGATTCTAAAACCACATGAATGGTAACATCCATATTATGATAGCAGAAATCATCCTACCCATTACTTAAATGTTCAGGCTTTCTGGTGAAGAGAAGCCTTGTTCCAGATATTTGGGTTTGGTAACATTCCAGAATTTTCTTCAAATGCAAAGATTCTCTGAAATGACACAAAATGAAAAGATAACCAACTCTCAATTTTCCTAAAAATTCCAGGTTTATAGTATGGATAAAATAACCATAATTTAACTTTCTATATTAGGAGTGCCAAAATAAGTCAACATTTAATTCTGTGACAAAGAAAGAAATATGGAAAAGAACATCCAGTGCCTACGAAAAGAGAGATCTAAAAATTTAATGGTTTAAAAATAGTCTCTACATATAGGATGGGAAAGAGAATAATACAGATTGGACATTTTGGTTTTGAAAACGTGAAATGTCACCACTTAGAACAAATCTGTCATCTCCTAAGAAATACACATTATACAAAGAAATCTACAAGAACATTTTTCATCTTCTTTGTTGATTTTCAGCAAGCTCCTTCCTCCCCACAATAACAATACAACAATACAATACAATACAACTTTTAATCTTCTTCTGGTAGAGCAGAACTTTGAGACCTACCATAGCGGTTGTCTTGTAAAGCACCTTCTGTAAGTTTCACTCACTTTTTATCACACTTAGATCACATATTCTTTCTTAAATCTTTTCCTGTTTCAATGATTTGGTTGTTTAAAACATGCAAGCTTAATTAAGTCAAGACCTATATTGCAAATAAAAACGTTTTCAAATAGGCTGGACAGAACAATTAAATAAGAACTAGACCGAAAGATCACAAATAACACGCTCCTTGACTTGGTAATATGTGACTACATTTACCCACAGGGTAGGAAGTATTTCATTTGCCCATGATGAATCTAATGGCTTGTGGTGTGTTTGTGCTGTGCCAACAGCAACAGGTGCAAGGGGACAGGCTGTGAAATGGATATTGTGATGAGCTGTGAGACAGTGGTGGGCTGTACACACAGGGTCATTGGCCAGAAAGAACTGTAAGGATTAGATGGGCTCCATACAGTTGCTCTGAGTGTCGGGTCTGCATACGCATGTTTTAAGGAGGGTGCAAGATCAAGCAATGAATTTTCTTAGAGTAGGAGATGGCTCTAACATTTAGGTGACAAAGGAACTGGGTAGTTTCCCTCAGGTGATGGGGGCGGTAGCACCTAAGTGAATGTTGAGAGTCAGAAAGGCCTCTACTTACTACTGGCGGATGGAACCATCCCTTCTTTTGTGGGTGAGCGTAGTCTGATGCGTCTGTATGAATTCCTGCTGCGAATAATATGGTCTTTGCAAATCTAAAAACATCCTTTGGAAAACCTCCTGGCCAAATCACTCCTAAATGCAGATCAGAAAACCCTGGGGAAACACGTGCTCTCCTTTTATTGTGACCTCCTCTCAGTATGGAAAAACCCAGTCCTAACTGGGCGCATGTCCTCCAAATACATGTGTCTTTCCTCCAGCACCGAAAATATTGGGGCTTGGATTAACATAGGCTTCTGAAACTTTCTAAGAGGGCTTTTTCAACCAGAAGTGAGGCAATTTGCCACAATGTGCCCAAGACAGTCAATTTTGGAAGGGGTTGCAAAACAAGAACAAGTCATACCATGCCTCATTACTGGGAGGCGAACACCAGCAAATATACTATGTTTCCCAGACTTGGAAGTGACAGGCTCAGAATAATTGCTGGTACACGTAGAGCAATATTACAACTATCTGGTATGTTTTCTAAAAAAAATGCAGCATCAGGATGTGCTTACTAAGGTGCTTCTTAATTCATGTTTTTTAATGGAATGTATCAGACAAACATCTACAAATGAACACGAATACACAGGCATACACACGCATGTGGACGAGTTTCTGTACAGTTTGTCTTAGATGCTTATGTGTGTACACAAGAACCACACAGAAAAACACAATTCCCCCTCTAGCTCCCTGAATTTCTGACTGTCGTCTAACCCATAAAATGTTAAAATATTTCATTTCATATAAAATATCTATAAAAATAGATAATATTTACAAAAACCAGGCAGTATTTCCAGTTTTCCTTAGCAACCCACTCAGTCCTCCTTTTCTCATTTTCTTTTCAGAACGTTGCCATCTCCAGCAAAGAGCGCTTGAACAGCTGCGCGGTCCTGGACAGGTCTGTGACTTGGTGTACCATTTCTTGCAAGGCCGTAGTGCTGGGGTAATGGAGGGCGGCCATCTTAGTCGCCATAACTATAGTCTTGAGCTGTTCACAGAGCTGGTTGCTGGAGTTCATCACTTTGTTGCGAATGTCCTGGGCAGCAACCTGCCTTGTCAGTGTGTCTCCAATGAACACCAGTTTGTGTGCACTTAGGATGACAAACTTGCTGTGTGCCACGAAGATCCGCGGGGGCTGGGCTGAGCTGACGCAACTGAAGAGAGCATCGATGGCATTGAGAAGGGAAATGAAATGGGTCTCACACTGGTCATAGTAGAAGCAGAGCAACTGCCTATCCTGAGCACCCACGCTGCTGTTTGTGGTCGGGAGGCTCTGAGAAGGCTTCCACTTGGAGATGTCATTCTCCACGGGCTTTGTAATTTCTTGTTCCAACAACTGGAACTGACTTAGCTGCAAGGAAGAAAAAAGCAGATTCATTAAGGGTAAGGCAGTGTGCTGTAATGAAGACTAACCGGGGCTTGGAGTTAAAAAGACAGGGATTGTAGTCCCTAACCAGTGTCAGGTGCTTGTTAGATGTAAGTCCTTGGTCAAGGTGCCTTGCATCCCCCAACTGTAAAATGTAGAGGTTGAGGAAGATGATCTCTAAGGAATCTTCCAGCTCAGGCCTTCTATGATTGGATGATCAGCCTCTGCTGCCCTTGCGCTGGAAGGAAGCATACGGTTGAAACCCAGCTCTGTTACCTACATCTTCATGCAGGTGTAATGAGTTAATATTTACAAAGTGCTTAGAATGGTGTTTGGTATATTGTAGCTCAGTGCTTGTTAAACATTGAGTGGTGGCAAGGGAAAACCAAATGCAGGGATCTCTTTGTCAAGCAAATCTCTGAGAGTTTGCTCCTTCTGGAGGAAAGCCTTGACTCTGGCCCTTCAAGACTCTTTGATAAACAACAATCCATGGCACTTTTCTGTTTCTCCTACTCTTTCTGTCAAGATGTATAAATGTTATCATCCAGCACGACAGGAAAGACTAATGCATATAAATATATGTGCACTATGGAAAAGAACTGCTCTAAGGGAATTTGAATGCTAATTGTACATCGTAACACTTAGCCCCCAGAATTGTGGAAAGAAAAGGACCTTGCACAGAGTCAGACTCAATGAGTGTTAGCTTTCTTCCTCTCTCCTCACTGCCCACAGCTGGTGTGTTGTTTAAATTACAATGATAATATCTCCAGCTATTACACCAAGTCTCAGGAGAGACTCTCTTTTGCAGGTAAGGACTATCTGTGACCTGAGCTTGGGACTCAGTCAGTCTTCTACCCTGAGGTAGGGCTGAGTCAGAGCAGGGATGACCTCACTCAGCTTCTCCCCTGAGAAAGGCACAGTCAGCTTTACTTTTCTGCAGAATCTGTTTTCTTCTTAGGAATTACTGTGGTTTCCACAGGTTTGCTAAAGCTCTGTTATCTTACTTGGCCAGATGCCAAATAAAACATAAACAGATAGAGGATGGTGCTTCAAGATATTTAGCTTATGCTTTTGCAAATATGTTCATAAATATATCATCTCATTAGATGGGGGTGAGGGGTTTTCTCAATTTACAGAGAATTAACTGGAGTTCAAGGAGGTTAAGTGACTTGCCTAAGGTCACAGAGTTGGTTGGTCAGAAAGCAAGGACGATAACGCTGGTTTCCTGAGTGCAGTGTGCCATTTCAGGTCTCTACATGACATTTCATTTCATCTTAAAAGGTTTATAAATCCTCAATCTATTTCTCGTTATTTTTATGCCCCTGTACTAGCAATACCCATATTATCTGCCCCGCTCATGCCCAACTGTTGAATGAACCTGCCGTGTCCCAAGCCCTTAGTAAATGGACTTGATATATTTTAAAAACAGTGGATCCTGCCCTCCTACCCTTAGATTGGATCAAGTTGAGCCAAGCCATAGGCTTGTGTTGTAGGGGAGAGATAGATGATAGATAGATAGACAGATAGTTGATAGATAGATAGATGGATAGTTGATAGTTGATAGATAGATACATAGATACATAGATAGAGATGGCCCAATCAGACTCTCCTTTTTGGGAATTTAATGAATCACAGAAGGAACTGACTATCAGCTGAGGAAGCTGAGATGAAAAGCCATCTTTAGAAGGGGCTTTGAGTGGCCATTTATGGGTTTTGTAAAGTTATAGAGGAGCCAAATGAGTAGATAAGAAGAGGAAACTACCAAAAGATAGAGGAGAAGAAAGCAGATTTAGAGAGAAGTAAAAGAAGTACAAGAAGAGGAGAGAATTTACAGCCCTAGTTCTCATCAGACTTGGCTATATCTTTTATTTTCTGTTCCTGAATCCCCTACCATGGCCTGACTATAAAACCTGTTTTCTTGGGCTGGCTTGAGTGGGTCTTGTTCCTTGAGACCAACAACCTTAACCCAAATAGTCCTAATATGTCAGAAGCACAGGTTTAGCCTGGAAACATTGCCGTTTGGACGTAACCTGTATACCACCAGATTACTGAAGCCATAAACCTTCTCGCTGTTCTTGTACCCTGTTATATGCCTTGGAGCTTATTTATGCCAAAGTGTGCTGGAAGGATCAAAATCAATCGTTTGAAGTTATACCTTCCTTATTAAGTGAGAAATCTTTTCAATACCAAGTAGGTTTTGTTGTGACTGAACTTACCTGATGATGTTCCAGCTGCATCTTGTTCTGTTTGATGATATTTTCTTTTTCCAACAGCTCTTTCTGTTGCCTCTCAAACTCCTCTTTACCCTATTATTTTTCGACATAAAGAAACATTACATCACCACTGTGATTCATTTATGCTAACAATTTCATTGACAAACGCGTAAATACTCTTTCATTTTCCACTGCCTTGGCAATTTCCCGCATGCCCAATTAGGCCTCTGCGAACCCAAGACAGGGATGACGTGCTTCTCGGCCAGACTTCCAGAGTCACCGTGTAGGTTAGGGCTGAAAATCATAATCTGTTTCTGTGTAGGGGGCCACGCTCTCTGCTCCACTTTACCATTTTCCAAGAGTATCCATGATCCCCTTCAAACTCCTTAAGCAGTACCATTTCTCAGGGTTCTTTTCTGATAGATTATATGTGGACCCATAAACCTCCTAATGCAGGTCTAAATGTGGCCCACAGTGCACTTCTAGTTTCTTGGAATCACTTACAACTCTACACCAAATTAGTATTTCCCAATATGCAGAGATGGACAACCAGCCAGGTGAATGTTTAATGTCTCCATCTACTCTCTCCCCACGTCTTTCCTCAGTCCTAGGTGTGGCTTAGTGCTCCCTTTCCCAGTGTCTTGCACTCAAGGGAACTGTAGTTAGTTTAATAGTTCTCAGGATAATCTGTGGCTCTCAGTCAAATGAAAAGAACGGCAGAATAAGAAAGTGAGCCAAATTCTAAATAATGGATCTTAATCCCCCAAAGCAAAAGGGCAAGCTATCAGGATCCCAGGCCAATTTGGGGGAATTTCCACTTGTGGGTGGCAGACTGTGACTGCCCAGTTTCCCATATTCAGGTTAAGTTCTAGGTCAAATGGCAAATGCCTAGTGGTCCTCAAGGTAAGTTTGAGGTGTGGTTGAGTTTTTCTGCAAGTTATTACACACACACACACACACACACACACACACACACACTATAGAGCTGAGGGGACCTTAGAAATTCTGTAGTGCAGAGGTTTTCAATTTTTTTTTCTTAACAGTGAACCCCCCCGTTTTTTCAAATAAAATATCATGCAGAACTAAATCATAAAATGCAAATGGAACTGGTATGATAATCTGAAGGCCAACTATCCTACTTGGGGCATCTCTGCCTGCTTGCCTGAGGCACACCAATGGGATCTAATCCAGCCCTGTGCTTCGCTCATTTTGTAAATGAGGGAATGAAGGTCCAGGGAGGTTGTATAGATTGGTCACACAATTAGTACCAGGGATAGGTCTAGAGCTGAGGGCTCAGGACTTTCAGGCCCATGTTCTTCCTAGTATACAGCATTGCCTCCAGTTTACGAACCACTAATGATGTTTGTGAACCATTAATCATGTTCTCTGCTCTGGTAGCCCAGCCTAACAGCCTGACAGGCATTCGTCCCAGGCTCTCTGAGTGAATATAAGTTATTATGAGCCTGCTTTCTTTACCTGTAGGTGGACATAGTCATAATCATCCATCCAGCTCCTTTCAGAGCCATCACTGCTGCTACAGTCAGGGGGCTGGTCCTTGCCCAGGTTATGGGGTAATGGCTTGTTGAGGCCTTGGGCCTTGTGGTCCCCAGGATGTAGCAGCTGCATCTGGGACCCAGCGTGGGGGTAGTCAGTGGAGTTCATGATGTTCTCAGGCCCATTCTTTACATGTGAGCTACCAGGGCCTGGTCTAAAGAGGGCTTCTGCGTTGCTATTGATCGTTGTGGTGAGCTGCTTGGCATCATCGGGCACCGTCTTTGCTACCATCACAAACCGGTCCAGATCATCACACTTGTTTTGGGGCTTGTTGATGGCCAGAATATTCAGGGACCAGCTGCACTCATTTAAGTCATGGCTGGTTTGGCTCAGAATCTGGTGGGAGTCTTCTACTCTTTGGAGCTCCCGCTTCATTTTGTTGTGGAGGGTGAGTTCTGGGAGGCAGGAAGCATTTGCTGCAGCTCCCTTGGCAAAATGGAGGTAGTCCCTCAGGAACAGCTCCACCTTGTCCACTGCGGTGCGTATCTCGTTGATGTGTCGTTCCATGTATCCGTAACACCGCCAGTCTGTGGTGACCAGCGCCATTAGGCTGGAGACGCCCATCTCCAGGGTCTGCTGGAGCCGATGAAGTCTCTCAATGGCTGTGTCTGGATCCAATAAAAGCCTTTTGTCCTGAGATGGGGAGGCCGACAATGAAGATTCCTTTGAGGTGGTGGAAGATGTGGACATATTACTCCTGGTGCTGCCTGTACTGGAGAAAGATAATCGGTTGATACCATCTACCACGTCCTGAGAGCCTTTGGCATCTGGTGGGTTGTGCAGAGGGACATCGTAAACACCGTCTCTTTCTTCGGGGTTTGCTTTCTCACTGGTTTCTGCTGGCGGCTCAAGAAACTGAACCCCTCGGGGGACATCGTAGGCATCGTTCTGAGTGCCCACTGACTGCCCCAGCTGTGGTGGGGGATGGTTCAGGGAAATGCTTTGGTGTCTTCGCGTCACCAGTTCAGCAGGTCCGGCAGTGTCACAGTTATATTTTATGTGAAGGTCCTTCCCCACCGGCTTGGTGCTGGTTGGGGGGACGTCATAAACGCCCTCAGGTCTGATGTCCGGCCTTCCAGCTTGTCTCATCGGAGGGGGGAAGTCATACTCTTTTTCCCTAAGTGCTGCTTCATCTCGGCAAGCAGAGGGTGGAATGGCATATACCTGCAAAGTAAGTAAAAAATGAAGCTGTCATTTGTTCTGTTGGCTCATGTGAACACGTGGAAACTGAACGGTACATTAAAATCAAGGCCAGAATTCTCAGTCCTGCTTTCTGGCTCTTCTTCTTTCACTCTCCACCCACTAATGGTAGGTATTTTCCAACTCTGCTCTGCTCTGCTCCGTTCCCACTTCCCTCATCCTCTGACAAGTGCATCCTTTCCGTGGCCTCAGTGCTGCCTTGTGTGGACCCCTGCTGGCTGAGTTGCTCTTCCCGGGTCCCAGCTTCAGTTTCTGAGCACCTCCTGGGTATCCTTCCTCAGCTGATCCAGGCTGAGAGGCAGATTATGCATTAACACAACTGACTAGGTGTCAGAAGACCTGCGGTCTCTCCCCGGATCTACCAGCTGTGTGATGCTGAATAAGTCACTTAAAGTTCTGAGACACAGTTCCCTTATCTGTAAAACAAGGCTCGCTGTACTTCCTGTGCAGGCATACACCAGAGGGCAACAGAGTGAGTCAAATGCATTAGTCCATAATGGACTAAGTAAGCTGTAACACCCTATATAAACAGGAGATATATGAGATAGATATATGAGATATATTAATTGCTTGCCAAACTGAATTAATTGTTTTACCTTCTAACTGGCTTTCCTTATTGACTGCCCCATTTCTTTTTTAGTAGGAGCCCCTAAATATGGAATATCTAGAATTATCTTTCATTATTGTTTTTCCTTTCTTCCTTCCTTTTTTCACTCCATCCCTCCTACCTTCCTTCCATTTACTTTCTCACCAAGACCAGTTTTTCTCCTTTGGGTTTGCCCTTGCCACCTTCACTTACCCCTTTAGTAGGAGGGATGTCATAGACCCCTTGAGGTTTTATCTCTCCCACTGGAACTGAAAACACAGGGCCTTTTGCTGACGATGGAGGGATGTCATATACCTGAAAAGAAACACTTGAGTTACCCACAATGGAGGTGTCTTACACTTGTCATGATTTCCATTACTAAGCTTTTAACTATGGATTTGTTGACCAGCTCACCCTTGCTCTGTAGCAGCATTCTATGTTTTAAGGGATTGATGGCATTTTTCTAAGTTTTGTGTTCTTTGACTTAGATTAAATATAAAAATGATCTTAAGCAAAATATCTATGCTGTATTTTACTTTTTAAATTTTTAAATTAATTATTTTATTGAGATATAATTGAAATATAACATTAGTTTCAGATGTATGACACAATGATTCGATGTTTGAATGTACTGTGAAAAGATCACCACCGTAAGTCTAGTTAATGTTTATCACCTTACATAGATATGAAATTTTTTTTTCTTGTGATGAGAACTTTTAAGATCTACTCTCTAACCAACTTTAAAATATGCAATACAGAATCATTAACTAGAGTCCCCATGTTGTACATTACATCCCCAGTCCTGACTTATTCATAACTGGAAGTCTGTACCTTTTGGCCCCCTTCACCCATTTCACCCGCCCTCCCCTGCCCCCACCTCTGGGAACTACCATTATCTATATTTTAAACTGTAGTTTAAATTTTATACTTCCTGAAATAAAATGATAAGCAACAAAAGCTTTGTCAGATAAAAGCCTAAGATTTCCTGATAAAGCAAATCCAGAAAACATAATTTAAATAACGTTGGCTAAAATGGATCCTGAATAGAAACCTAAAGGAAGCTTCCTATGAAATATACACAATTTGTCATTTCCCTTTCCTCTGCAGCCCTGAAGGAACGCTACCCTTAAAGCTCATCTCTCCCGTGACCACGTTCCCAGTACGTACCCCTTGAGTGGCATGGGAAGGGGGGATGTCATAGATGTCCTTTTGGTGTCTGGATGGGTACTCGTACACATAGCCATGGCCCGACCTGACAGGGGTTATCACCTGTGGACAAGAAGACACAGAGGTGTAAAATCCCAAGCCCCCGGCCTGAGCGAATCTCTTCGCCTCCTAAACAGGCACTCCTCCCTCCCCCAGAAAAAGAAAGAAAGAAAAAACCAAAGAGAGAAGGAAGAGAAAAGGAAGGAGACAAGGAGACACCAGGTCAGTAAACTTTTAAAACCCTCTCGAATACCCATAAAGAACAAGCCCCTGAAATATCTCTGTCCCCCCGCCTCCCAGTAATAAAGTCATCTCAAAGTTGGTCAGATTAAGTCTCAATTCCCAAAGTGTACTTTAAGAGAGAATTATTTTTAAACCACGAAAATCCTACATCGTCCCTTTGGAGCATCAAAAGCACAGCATAATGAAAAAAAAAGTTTTTTAAAGGCTCTGAAACTATTTGTAAAGTGAATAATACAGAGTTTGGTCGCTTAAAATTCCTCACATATCTTCCCCCAGGACTCCTCTTCATCTGACATTATTATAACTAAAATTCCATAGGTCACTAGAGTACTTTTATGAAGCTAATGCTCAAACAGCGCTGCCCTTGGAAGCCTCCAGGAGCTTTCAGTCTAAGTTAGGAAACCAGTGCAGGACTGAGTCAGGGAGCAACCAGGAGCAGAGTGCAGGTCTCTCTTCATTTTCCCATTTCCACCAGGGAAGCACACATCCCAGACAGTACCTACGACCCATGCAAGGGATGTCAGAAGTCAAATATGCTCACCACAACTCTGGCATCTGGAACCAATGTCAATGAAATGAATCTCACCCAACAGGCTTGTATTTTCATATCTACATACTTCATTCTGTCCTAAGCATGGGTAGAGAATTATTTGAACTTAAACTCATTTTGAGATATATTTAATCCTCCAAGGGCTTCTAAATTCCCTGGGTCTTGTTTCTGCCTAACCCCTGCCCCCCGAATGACGAACAGCGCCCACCTCCGTATTGCCCATGACATTTTGAGGAAAACAGATATTGCAAATTAGGAGGAGTTGGTTGTTCCCTAAGAAACTGTCATCTTTTATCCTTTCTGTAGTGTGCAAACTCTGGCGTCAAGCTGCCTACAAAACTATGTGAAAAATGCTCATGTCCGACTTATGCTGAATTGGATGGAATTCAGCCAAAGGCACCAATGCCCTTCTCCCTGGGGGGCTTTAAAATGCCCAAATTCAATTTGGCTTTAAATCCCTGGTGCACACAGCTGATTATTTCTTGCAATGAAGGCAAAAGAGATTAGTATGCAGTCACCATCCCATCAAATCTCTCCACTGCCTTGGGTTTAAAAAAGGACTCTATCGCTTTAAGGTTTGTTGGCATGGAGCATACAGAACCATTTTATAGAGTGGCCACTGTACTGTGCACAGCAAATCTTCCTTTTCAAAGCAGGATGCCCTTTGCTCAAGAAAAACACACTGTGTTCCTAATGCCCTTATGTAATTTTTTTTTTCACTATTGTCCAGGAAAGAAATGAAGTTATCTTCTCTTAGTCTACCTCATCAGCTCCTCTATTTATAGCTCTCTATTTGGGCTTTATAATAGAACCTGCTCACAACGCAGCTTTTGTTCAGGCTACAAGTTTCTAAGAGTGGGGTCCGTCACGGGTTGCCAAGTTAGCAATAATGCTAATGGAAAACCAAGGCTGGTTATGCTGAAGCCAGCTGAATGGTTTCATCTTTAGAGTCAAAAAGGGAGCGGGGCTAGGAGACAGACGGGGTGGTGGTGGTATCTGAAATAGCCCCGGATGAAATGAGCATACGGCATGACCTCAGAAAGGCGGGGTCACGGATGAGGCTTTCCTCGCCTTCGTGGATCTTCCCTGGCAGAGAGCATTAATGCTCCCCGATATTTAACATCTCACTTTCTGACAAATGTCACAGAACCCCAACTTGCTCTCTCTTTCTCATTTAGAGGATGCCTGTGGTCATCTGGTTTTTAAAAATTTCACATTCCAAACCAGTCATTTTCCTTGTTTATGCATTAAAAGAAACAGATGGTGAAAACCACAGGGGGGGAAAGCCAACAAAATACAACCTCCCCGATGCCAGCATTCCTGATGTTACCATCTAATTCACGTTGGTCCACAAACGGCATTTAAATGGGGCCAACGTTTTGCATCTGGGCAGACACATCCAGGGCATGCAGCGATCCGCTGTGTGACGCAGGAAAGAACAGGGAGCTGCAAGTCTACTTTTGGACATTCTCCTCCTCAACCCATTGCTTGGGTCACTTACATGCCAATTGTGTGTTCTTTCCTCAGAGGAAAGTGCTGACTGTTCTGTACCTTACAAAGTATCCAGTTTTGTGGTTCATAAGGCCTTTTCTTCCTGCTTGACATAGCACACAAAAACCTTTCTACTATCCCAGAATTACTGAACCTCAGCGTACGAGGAACACCAAGGCCTAGCTAAGGGGACGGAAACTTTGCAAGAATTCTCCTGGGCATTGCACTGCAAGGCACTCATGGAATTGCTACACACAGGGCATTTTACAATTAATTTTCTCAATGAAATCAGGTCAGATTTTTCGCTTCCCTTTTTCCCTCTGTTTGTTTTTCTTTTCTCCATTCTTTTCATTCTGTGTATTTATTTATAGTTACAAGGGTTTAACCTTAGGAATTACCAAACCGACCTATTCGTTCACTAGGGTTGCCACAAAGGGGGCTAAACTGTGGGGTTTCTGGTGCTCTATGACCACTCTTACTGCTTTCCTGTCACCCTGGCAGAGGATTTGCATTTTCCAAATATAGACTTTCTCTTCTGATGAGGAATGCAAGCTTCCTCAGATGTTAGTATACCATTCTTGTCAACTAATGGGAGAATCTTTAAGAGACATGGTGCAGAGAAGGGCAGACTGTAGAAATTTAGAAGAGGAGGAGTCCATTTACTAAATCTCCAACAGTGGGCCCCGGCAGCGTAGGATCGAAACAGTCCAGAGAATGGCGTGACGTTAGCTCTCTTAATTCGTCTGCTCGCATCAAAATAAGCAAACACACATGGCTGGCCCCACCCTGCCCTTTGGTGTGTTTGGTTCACACCATTTCAAGCCTCAGATCCTGGGCAGCCCGAGCTGTTTTTAGAGACGCTTTAAATACTTCCATGTCTCATAATCTTGAGAGCCATGCATGCTGAGATTTTAAAGAAGAGTCTGTATTGGAGGCAGCAGCGAGGCCTAGGGAAAACTGAAAACCAACAGGTGTGAGGGTCAGAGAGCTGGAAGAGAGGCTCCTGGGTCAGGCATTCAGGCCTCTACATTTGGTTGGCTAGGCGCAGACCTGTAGAAGAGATGCCTGCGAGGCTGAGCAGGTAGGTGGGCAAGGGAGAAACAAGCCGGGATTCTGTGCTGGGGAGACAGAACTCAGACCCTACTGAAATCAGGAGGCAGCCATGCCTCAGCTCCAGCCAACTGCCATCCTGAAAAAATACACCCTGTGTTGCCAGATCTTTCAAATTTTCAGGAGAAGCAAGAAATCTGGATTTTTATGTGAATCTGATTTTCAAAATTGGCTCAAACATTTGAAAAGCATCTTGGCCAAACTAAACTTGTCTCTGGCCCCCAGGGTGCCATCTTCGCCTGTATCTGTCTATTTCTGCCCTCCTCCCTCGGTACCTTGAAAGCCTCTGAGGGCAGGGCCCGAGCGCTCTGCACCAACTCCATGCCTTGGCAAGATTGAACTATCTGTTTTTTATGTACGCCCTGCACTCCACACCTCTGTGCCTTCACTCACACTGTGTCTTTGTGCAAGATGCTCTTCTGCCTTTCCTCATATTCAAATTTTATTCAATTTTCAAGGTCAACCTGAGTGCCCCTCTCCCATGGAGACTTTCCCAGACAGATATAATATCTCCCTCCTTGAACTCCCCGAGTATGTTATCCATGCATCCTAACGGTACTGATCTTTTGTGGTTTGACTGTTATGGTGTATCTCATCTCTTCCCTTAGCATTGTGGAGACAGACCACTTCTTTTTCATTTGTATATAAACAGCAGGGCCTAGCACGGTGCCTCGAATATAACAGGTCTTAGATAAATTTATTGATTGAATACATTAAAGAACTAAAGGAGAACTCAAGGCTTTTCTTATGCAAGTTGGTGTGGAACTAGAGAGAGACTAAACAAGGTCTGCCTATGTAGGATAAGGTTGGTTTCCAGGTAAGTCAGCTCTAGGTTGAGTGGGACCCATGGGATAAGGGGCAGAACTGTGTCTTAGCAGCCAAGTTAGGAGCCAAGAAAACGGAGTGAATGTTAGGTAAAGTTGAGAAACCAGAAGCCATGGAAGAATTATCACCTGCACCACCATTCGGTGCAAACCACGATGGGAGGCCAAGAAGGGCCACTACATGGTTTCCTTTTCCCCAGTCTAGAGCCTGCATGTGACATGAACACCTGCATTCTTGTCAGCCACAAGCTGGAAACATATGGGGGAGTTTTGCAAAAAGGAATCAAAACAAACTCTGCTTTTTACTCTAACATCAGAAAGAAAACACAACAGAAAGGAACAGGAGTCATGCTTTCTCTAGTTCTGAAAATATGTGACAGGTCTGTGTCATGAAAAGCTGCGTACCAGAGGCCAAGGCCACAATGGGTCTTTAGCTCATTGAAAGGATTAGGTGATGTGAAGGAAGTGATTGAGAACAGAAGTTGGACTCAGGCAGAGCTGGATCTAAATCCTGGCTCTACCACTTACTAGTGCTAAGAACATGACGACGGTATTTGTCTATTCTAAGCCTCTTTCCTCATTAGTAAGTGGAAATAATAATACTTATAGGCTATTATGAGTATTAAATGAGATCAAGTACATAACATACCCAGTGAAGAGTAAACCCTCAAGCCTTAGGTATTTTTATTATAAGTGTCACCTGGGCTATATAGATTTTACTTTTGGACTTAAATTGTGGACTAGGCAGTTGAGACCAACCATCCTACTGCAGACAGCTTTAACAACTGTCTTGTTTAATAGCTGTTTGCTAACAGCTTTAGCAAACAAATGAAGAAAAGATACTAAAAATATTCTCAATAGCATCAAAGAATTAAAACATAGTAAAGAATTGCCAGGTCAAAATTTGAAAGAGGAGAAGGAATTCATAGACGTAAGTCCAAATTTTGAGACTGGTTTTTCCCTGGGGGCATTTGCTGATCTGAAACAGCTGTCTGAGAGTCTACATTGTGTTTTTTTACAGCTTCTTGGGTGGGGGGGAACACTGATAGCCATCCCCACTTTGGTTGGGACCCCTAAGGGCTGCATGCAAAAGTAAGGATTAACTGGAAGTAAACCCACCACTGCATGGACGGAAACTAGGTTTTAAGTCATAGGGTTGGCAAGAACATTGCAAAGCCTGAAGTTAGATTTATGTGTGTCTATGAGGCAGGCAGAAGGAAATAAAATCCTCTCTGGAAGTAAAGAACATCTTTATAGGTCTTAAATTATTTCTACAAATATATAAAAAGTACAATGTCCAACACACAATCAAAGATAACCAGGAACGTAAAAGACAAGACATCAGAAGCAAGATGATCAACATCCAATTTTCACTTTCTGCCTAATGTGATAAAGATGTTGTCTGTGTCTTAGTGATCACAGAGCTCAAGGCTGTTTACTTTCAAAATGTTTCATGATTAAACCATGGGAGAAAACAAACAGCATTTAATCATTCTTAGATTTAAGTCAGATAGAAATTAATCTTCACAAATGCATAAAGTGTTCCCAGTAAGGTCTACAAGGCAATGGGAATTTCAAAGCAAAGCAGTAAATGACAAGAGACTTTGGCTGTTAATGACCATCAGTAGATTTACTTGGGGTTACTATTTTACTCTGGTCTTATCAGTGTTGTCATTGTCACAATTATCACCATAACAGCCTAAGACACTCCAGTGGAAAACCCCAGGAGAAAACGTGCTTTATAAGGCTTAGAGATAGACACTTATCCAAGAGAAAGATGGTGAGGTCCAAAACCCAGCACATTTTATTGAATTCCTCTCCAGACAAGGCCTTTTCAGTGGAAGGTCACAAGCTGAGTTTGTCAAGAGGATCTCACCAAGAAGTAGGGCACCTACTTATCTGGAATGTCTAGAAGCAAAACGCTTTTGCTCAAGACAACTTCTGCTCACACAGTATCACTTGTACCAAGGTCTCAGCAAGTCTACTTGGAGGCACTACTTTCCTTGGGCACCCACTTCACCTCCTTAAAGTTGAGCTAGTGGGTGCCTGGGATTGGGGCATAGCAGCAGCAGAGGCCCTGTCGTTGGGAGAACTTCAGCTTCTCCGCTGCATGCTGCCAGTTCAGTGGAGCGCTGAGGGAAGTGGGAAGGGAGCAGGCTGTGCCATTCATGAAGGCAGATCCTCCTTGTCACCCCACCCCCGAGAATCCTGCGAAAGCCGATTAATAGGGTCTCAGGTCATCACGTTCTGCGGTGCTTCCTTCTGATGCCAGCCCTACTGCTCTCCTACTTATCACAACTTCTCATCTCTCTCCTCCAACACTCGCCCCTGCTTTGACTCCTTCCCTCCTTCCATGCTACCAGCAACCCTAAGGAAGAACAAAAACAGTAAAAAGGAAGCAGAAAAATCCTACTGTTTGACAGAAAGAATTAGGTAGAGTGCAGGAGAGACCGAGTGGGATGGGGTGGAGCACAGGTAACCTCGGCAGCACTGGTCGTGTTCTAGTGTTTTATTATTACTATGATTCAGAGTTCTATATTTGATGCACGTATGTATCAAAAATTACAAAGTCACAAAAATATAATTTTAACAACATTTTTAAAAATAAGAAATCCCACTTGGAAAGGTAGGGAGGAGGCTTTTGTCACTGTTCTAGTTTCTTAGTTCCATGATTCAATTCTCTGCCTCTAAGTCTCCACAATCTGAATTACACACTCCTCTGCTTTAGCTTTCTAGATAATACCTCGATAACTGGCCAATGGAGTTTATCCATGAATCTAGCAGAGCAGGAATGTGTGTAACCAGCTCCTGGTGTTCTGCCCCAAGGCCTAGTCAAGAACTAGACAACCCAGGTGGTACTCAGGAGACAGAATGAGTAAGTGATGAGAAGTTAACAAGTGCCACTATACCCTAATGATTACAGTACAGATTTATAACCTTGCCGTTAACAGTACCTAAGATAGTCTGAATTCAAAAGTAGGCTTCAGTGATTAGCAGTCATCTATTTGCATTTTTCTTGGCACATGTGGAAAGTAAAATTAGATTGCTTCCTGTCTATCTCTAATCCCCCCTAACCCCCTGTTTTATTTATACCATCTCTGGGCTTCATGCATTAACAAGAGTGTTTAGATTTCTAAAACTGCCTGTTGGAAAGGACTTATTTCACTTAAATGCCCTTAAAAAGCATTAACAAAGCCACCACAGTATTTATTAGATCTTATAACAACCTCTTTGTCTTAAAGCCCGTGAACCATGCGACCTTTCCCTTTAAAGGAAACCCTAGGAAAAGAAACATCACTATCATCCCTGCCTGCCCATTAGAACTTGGATCCAGTTTTCAGAAACTGCAATGTTATAGAGGTTTGTCTGTTTAAAATCCAAGATTATTAGATGCTTTTCTATGACCAGAGGAAAAGCCACATGTTGCCTACACTGGATTCATTAATTCTCTATAAATTCTCTCTGCCCAGCTTGGGTGTAGCGGTGAGCTCATTTATTTACTCACATAGCAACAATAATGAAAACTGAGTCTGGCCTTAAAAATACACCCCCGTGGGCCATGTCCATGGTTAACCCTTCCTAATGCTTCTCGTGCTCCTCGAGATTGCTCCCTCACTATTTTGGGGAGATGATTTTTCCTTCAAAGACATGTTGATGTCTGATTTTATGCTAGAACGAAGGCTTTTGCTAGCCACATCTAAATCACGGCCAGTCTCTTTTTCCAAATGAGAAAAAAGTCACAACTAAAAGCTCAGAAGTGGAACAGGGCTCTTGGGTCACTTTCATTTGACACAGCATTTGGGCGGCGAAGCACTCAATGGAAACAGTGCCCGATTGTAAAGCCTCCACACGTCTCCCCGCTGCTTTCAGGAAGCCCTTTGTGCAGTGAGTGCTAAAGCAATATTTAGTTATGGAGTGACCAAGCGCCAGGGAGCAGCTAGAAGCATTTAACGTGAAAGGACATGATGGGAAGTGACATCTGGGTTCCTCAAGTGGTTGAGGTCTTTCTCTGGACAAAGCCGAATACAGCCTGTGACAGAGCTGGGTACAGCAAAGCCATTTTTTATATCCCATGGACTGAAATGTTCTTTGAATAAAAACTATAAAGGCACAAGCATTTTGGTTCTTTTGATGTTCAAGTAAATTCGACAGGACACTAAGTGCTAAATCTAGATTTTGAAATGGATTTTAGAGAAATGCCCACGGAGTGCCCTAAAGAGGATGTGATTATGGAAAGGAGGTAAGGGATGAGAATTTCTGGACTCAAATGCCTACGGGTATTGTTTCCTCCTAAATAGGAGACCTCTCAAGGCTTAAATCGGAGAAAAGACACGATGGCTGATGGAGCAAACTGCTCACATGGCAGAACTTGGTGCCAGTTCTGAAGAGGGCTGACCCAGTGCTGCGGCAGGGCTGTCGCTTCGAGAGACACGGGACCCACTAAGGGCCTCTGCCAAGCTGAGGGGATTAAACAGAGGAAAATGGGCAGAAAATAACGAGTTCCAGGACAAAGCACTTCCTTAGCTCTTGGTAAAGCAGAGGTGAGAGTTCTCCTTAATGAGGTGCTCGCTATAGCCTTCTCAAGTATGGGACCGGGTCTGCAAACTTGGATTCTCCCTGGCTCAGCATACCCACCCCTCCCTCCTGTGTTCCTGCCTGCTCCTTGCTTTCTATTGACATGGTTCTATCTTCTAAAGGAGGCTGAGGTTTCTAGATAGGAAGGTGAACTGGATCCTAAAGGAAAGGTCAGAAGGAATTGCCAAAACTTAGGGGCAAACTGAAATTTATGTCAACACCTGCATGTCTTTTCTTTTTTTTAAGAATCTTGAGGCGGGGTCATTTTATTAAACTTTTCAAGCGACTGTGGGAAAGAATCAGATAAGGATATCTGGATCATAAAATTTTAGCAAAGACCATTAGAGATAATCCAGCCCTACTCCCCATTTCACAGTTGAGGGAACTAAAGTTCAGAGAGGTTATTCAGCTCATTAAGGACAGAAAAGTGAACGAGAATCCTGGTGAGCTGGGTCCGGCAGCCCAGGAGTGCTTTCCTCAAGGTCCTGGTGCCTACAGTAGCAAGACAGATTAGAAATTTACTACTTTTCTAATTTCACAAGTAAATCCTCCCAAAGAAAATTACTTGCTTCTCTGAGAAGACAAACTTGAAATCTGGGTATCTTATTTTTGGGGGGTGCCCCTTTCACTGGCAAGCCCATTCTGGGAGATTTAACTCTATCTGGTTAAATAGTTATCCATTTGGAGCAATTGGAGGTCATTTGAAAAGGTGGTATTTCCAATGGCAGAGAAAGCCAACATAGCAATGTTGTCAGTGGTACCATGGTCTCTACATCACCTTAAAGACCCGCTCAGGACTTCTGGATCTGCCTGCCGTGAGACCGACCACTGCACAAGGCGCGCATTTCCACGTTCCTTAACTCGGGTTCCCTCAGCATTGAGGCTACTCTCTGGATCTGAGGTGGGAGCTTTCTGAAGTGACTTTAATTCTTCCTGGCCAACAGGATGCTTTTTAGCACCCAGGGTTCTGGTGAGCTGGAATTGCTAATGAGGTGTCTAAATATGCTCTCTTATTTTAAGGCTTGGCAACCTCAACCATTCGCTGGGATGTAAAACTCATTAGTTTCAGAGTCAGACAGACGGGCTCAAATCAATCCTGCCTCTTACTAGAGGTTGTGTCCTTCGGCAAGTTAACTTACTTCTCAGACCTCAGATCCCTCCCCTTGTAAAGTGAAGGCTGTAAGGAGCACCTTGTGAGGCTGTTGAGAGGATTAGATGAGATTATGTGGATAACATCCTTCACATGGAGCCAAAGCTTAAAGGCACTGTGGGGTCACCCCTACTTAGATCGAAAACTGTCTTGAAAACTGAGTAGCTTAAAAACATGCTAAAGGCTACACAGTCAGTTGGTGGCCAATTTGAAAACAAATAACTATTCGAAATGACTGGTTTAAGCACACCATGCTCTAAGAAACCCAAGTATTATAAAAATTATTCAAATAAATCAGATGTGATTATGGCATTGCTAAAGGATTCTTTGCTTCAAAAATCGATCTACTGTGGGGGCGGGCCCCATGGCCGAGTGGTTAAATTCGCGCGTTCTGCTGCGTCCAGTGTTTCGTCAGTTCGAATCCTGGGCGTGGACATGGCACCGCTCATCGAGCCACAGTGAGGTGGCATCCCAGATGCCACAACTAGAAGGACCCACAACTAAGAATATACAACTATGTACCAGGGGGCTTTGGGGAGAAAAAGGAAAAAAATAAAATCTTAAAAAAAAAAAAAATTGATCTACTGTGGGTAATGAGAGGACTCCTTAGTACTCTTCAAATGTTACTGGAGTTACAACTTTTAAGGAAGACACACCGGCCTAAGCGAGTCACACCTGCACCCCTTAAACAGGAGCAGCGCGCCTGTCTAGAAGTGTACATTGACAACTAGGTTCATGGCACAACCATTTAGAACCAAGTGCATTTCTGATGGTATCTAGCTCTGCATTTGGCACAACATACTCAAACAAGTCTGCTTGTGAAGATGTGTTGAACCAGTAGTAAGTCTCGGTTTTATTATCAAATCAAATAAAGAAATGTATTCTTCTCTCTCCCTCACATATAGAGCATTATCCACTTAGCCAGACATCATACTGCAAACAATATGGGACCTGTTCACTCTGATGAGCACAGTCACTGAGCAGGAAATCACTGACAAACGACAGGAGATTACCTCTGTTTGCTTTGGTGCGGGTTTATAAGAAGTTACTAATACACTCTTAGAAACATGCATTATCTATGAGCTTTATAACAAATTGCAACTGCGTTTGAAGGCCTTGGCATTGACGGAACAAAAAGGACTTTGTTCATTTTTAAGGAGGTGTCACAGTTTGCTCATTCCGCAGGCGTGGGTGACGCGACTGGGAAGAGACACTTCTCATTTTCAAAGTGAGCTCATAAAGTCCTGCCCTTGAAGTGCTCAGGGACCTCCACTTATCTGCAAGATTTCAAATGCATCTCGACACTGAGGGTAGAGATTGTAGATGAAAGTTCACTTCTCTGCATAGCCCATAAAGCCATGTATTGAGGAAAAGCAATCATTTAAATCAGGATTATCTTTATATAGAAATGCATAATTCTGGAACATGGGCTTACTCTATTGAGTTGATAAGTGAAGAAACCAGAGGTACTCTCTGCCCTGGCAAACTCTGATTCTCCCTGGTATTTTTTAGAGTGTGTGTGTGTATAGGAAAGGAAAGTGAGGGAGAGGCAGAGTTTATCTTCTCTGGGAGCTTTCATTTCCTCTAAATCTATTTTTACTTGTTGGTAGACAAATCATACTGCTAATATACAGCAGTTAGTTGGCTCATAACTGAGTGTTGCTCTGGGTAACCAGATTTCACAATGCTTCAAATCCCAATAAGGGAAGTCCTCTGCTCCTTAACCAATGGCTTTGGGTGTGTGTGTGTGTGTGTGTGTGTGTATGTGTAATTCATGGTGACTCAGTGTCTAAGAAGGTACAAACATTGTAGCTAATGTATTTCTGGTTCTTATATTACCTTTCAGGAATGGGCCTAGAAGACCTGGCTAAAATCTTTAACTCATTTCCTGCCAACGATTTGGCTGTCCCCTATTTTGCAAGGTAGGAAATGGTCTTTAAAGATGATGTAATGGGGTCTAGATAAATCTTAATACTACTTGAGTTTTCTGAGTGCCACCCTGAAGCAGTACTTGCCCCAACCTAGACCATCATACATGGTAGAAGGGCGGGCCATTACAGTTTTAATGAGCCCATGAGCTCCCTTGAGATTAAGTGAAATGTACCATACCTTGGGACCACTGAGGAGCGAGAAACTGCTGGGGTGCAGAGAGAAAGCTTCACAGAAGAGATGAACATTGAAATGGGTTTTAAAGTTTGAATAGGAGTGCACAGGTAGACTAGAGGAGGAAAGGCATTCTAGGTAAATAATAGCATATGCAAAGGAAGCTCTGCTACTCGGTAGAAAAAGTGTAGTTCTCTTTTTTAGGTGACTATAGAAGAGTTAACTAAACTTGTTGTGTAAATTGGGCAAAATGCATGAAATTGAGGCCCTCAGACAAGTTGCGCTTTACATCAATCATGCTTTGGATGCTCATTCGTTGTGTATAGATAGTTATGATTACAGAAAACAGATGGTGACATTCTCCAAGACCGTTCTGGGGGAAAATGACCGTGTACAATCTGACATATGTCATAACAGACTAATGAGCTGGACGATGGGATTTGAACAGTGTGTCATGGCGGATGGTGATAAGATCAGAACTACTTTTCAGCTTATTTAAAGGTCAACTCAAATTAAATGCTTCATTTCTTTCTCTGCCTTGTTCATTTGCTCATTGGCTGTTCTCTGTGGGCTGATACTTTGCTGCAAGCTTGGCCTACGGCAGCAGAGACAGCCACAGCCCCTGCCTACCTTAATGGAGCTTATAACGTAGCCCCAAACTGATCTTCAGAAGGATTGACAGCAAATCTAATTTCACCAGTTAGAAAAAAAGTGACATGTCCAAGGACTAATGAGAGAAACACATATAATTCCCCACGCAGATCAAGCACGACACGGATGAACTCAGGTGGCAGTTTTACTGGTCTCTGAAGCAAAGAAATGAGGCTATTTTAGATCTTTGTAGACTTTAGGCTTTTGGATGTTGGGAGGCTCCACTCCAAACCGTGCTCCCATATTAAGGAGAATTTTTCCATTTTTAAAAAAAAATCAAGAACATTTAAAAAAATATAATTCAGCTTTTCAAGTTATTGGACTATGAGTAACTCATTTAATTTAGAATTGCCTGTGAGTTCTTGGCAATCACAGGGCATATTTAGAAATCTTTGCAAAGTGAGAAAAATCTAACCTACAAACTGTTTTAAAACGTAATGAAAGAGGTATAAGCCCAAAATATAACCATTAATGAGGTTGACACGATGTTGTTTCCTACACGTGTCTACATGTTTATTAATTTCTATTTTGCTGCTTTTGTGTTTCATATTTTGGAGCCAAATTTTTTTTATTCAGCTCTCAGACATTCTCGTAGGCCCTGGGCATTCTGCCCACAATGCCTAATGGAGAAAACGGCCCTGCACACAAAACCCAGAGTGAAAAAGACCAATGAAATTAAGTAAAGGAGTCAGTGTATATGGTTTCCAGATAATGCTGAGAGTTCTTTTCCACTCTATGCAAAATTCTTATAGAACCAGAGAGAGCGCCATGCACTCAAAGGGAACAGCATATGTGCCAGCAATAAAGTATTTGCATATTTGGGTATGGTAAGAAACACAAACAGGGCCCACAGTTCAAAATCTGAGAAAGGAAAGAAAAACAAGGTGAGAGGCACCCATTTTTGAAGCACCTGCTCTGCTAAGCTCTGTGTCCAGTCATTTCTATATACCGGTTCATTTAATTCTCTCCCTGCGAGCAAGTTATGATTATTCCCATTTTACGGATGAAGGAACCAAAGCCTAAAGAAGTTCAATAACTTGCCAAGGGCTGTGCAGAGGAGGAAACAGAATTGGGAGTCAGCCACATCCCTAAGCCCGCACTCTTTTCACAATGCTCATGCTGTCTTCTTGTTTCCTAAAGGGCTGAGGACTATGTGATTTTCTTTCTTTCTCTAATCACTGATTTAATCAGTGATGAAGGTCACTGAATGTGGATGGGACGCAAGAACGTGGGTAGAGGCTGGAGTTTCCCTGAGAGCAAAGCTGAAGTGATGGAAGGCAGAATTCACTGCTTTTCTCTTTTTTTTTTCCTTAACTGATTCATTAGTAGAAAAAATTGTAGTGGATAAAACTTCTGAAGCCCACGGTCTGTTAGCAACCTCAAGGGAATCTTTAACTACGGAAAGTCCCGAATCACAATCAGATTGGAACATATCCAACCCCTTTCATGGTCCATTCGCAGTGGTTCTCGAAGTGTAGTCCTGGACTACTTCCCCCAGAACTATCAAGGAGCTTACTGAACTGCAGACTCCTGGGCCCTAGGATTCGACTCTCTGGGGAAAGGCCCAGGAATCTGCATTTCCCCTCACCTTCCCTACCTCTCTGGGTGAGTCTTATGTTCTCTAAAATTTTAAAACCACACTTTCATGGTTCAAAACAAGATTCCATTGCTGCCTCTTTGTCTTCTTTAATAGCTTTTAAGGACCATAGCTTAAACTACCAGGAATGTCCAGTTCTGGGTTCACCACCATTTTACAGATGGGAAATTAAGAGAAAAATGGGTACAGAGCTATTTAGCAAGTCAGTAGAACTGATACAATGAGAACTCAAAAAATATAAAAAACCCACCTGATCCCCACTGTACTGGGATTAACTCTTGGGGCCTTGGCTTAAGTTGTTAGTGTAATTCTCACCCACTGAGAAGATCCCTACACTGAAGGAGATGGTGGCAGAAGTTTTTAAAGCAGCTATTACCTAGAAGGTTAAAATCACCTCTTAGCAGCCAGTTCATCACCGCTATGAAGGAAGGAAAGAAGAAAAGAGGGAGGGAGAGAAGGAGGGAAGGAGGGAAGGAAGGAAGGAGGCAGAGAGAGAACGGGAAAGAAAGGGTGAGACCAAGAGCAAGAGCAAAAGCAAGAGTGAGAGAGTGGGGGGGCCGGCCCAGTGTTGTAGTGGTTAAGTTCTCACACTCCGCTTCAGTGGCCCGGAGTTTGCGGGTTCGGATCTCAAGCACACACTTAGCACCACTCATCAAACTCCACTGTGGCAGCATCCCACAAAAAACAGAGGAGGATTGGCACAGATGTTAGCTCAGCGACAATCTTCCTCAAGGAAAAAGAGGAAGATTGGCAACAGATGTTAGCTCAGTGACAACCTTCTTAAAAAAAAAAGAGTGAGAAAGAGAGGGAGGAGCGGGGGTGAGAGGGAGAGAGAAGAGAGGAAGGAAGGAAGAGTGGGAGAGGAAAGAAAGGAAGAGGGCAAACACACTCCCATGGGGGTGGGAGTCAATGGTGTTCAGTGGACAGGATGGAGGCAGGCAACCTAGAGAACCAGAGGCACTAAGGTGGTATTGAAGGTGATGTCAGGATATCCTGCAGAACACTTGGTGTTTGGCGTGAAGAGCCTGGACCATTCCCTCCTGCCCTCCCCCTTCTTGCCATGTTACCACCTCAGACCCTGACTGCTCAAAGCTCAGCATCCAGCATCATCTACTCCTTAGCTCTTGGAAAGTCTCCCCCAGATCTGGCTGCACCCCTGGAAGGGCCGGCAGAGGTCCTTTTCAGAAGGTGGCTTCCTCCCACGGGAATCACCTACCTTTTGCTAAACGTAAAATGTTCCACTGACTTTAGAATTAAACAAACAAACAAAACATTGATTTGAGCACCCCAGGGTAACCCCAGCACCCCAACATCAATTCAAGGGAAGGTGTGGGCTAAGTCTTTCCTCTCCAAAAGGATGGAGAGTCAAGGAGCAAATCTGCCAATAAGATGGGAAGAAGTCTGAAGTTTTAGACTTTTCAGACTTGGAACTAAGAAGGTTGAGTCTAAAAAGGAAAACATGTCACCTTCCTGCCAAAATAAACTGTGATGAAAGTCTAGACCCGACCACCTTTCAGCCAAGCATTTCCTGTTCTGGCCGCCTCCATCTGCCTCACACTAGCTCAGAGGAGAGAGAGCTATTTTTAAGGTGCAAACAACCAGGACTAAGAATGAGAGAAGTTATGTATTTATAGTTACACCTTTTAACTGTTCTCTTCTCCCTCTGGAGATAGAGGCTGGATTTGGCTTTCCCTTTGAATCAGACATAACTGGGGGAAGAAGGACTTTGAAAGGTCATGGTGACGTCTATAGCCTCTAGACAGGGGTCATTGTCCTGACAATACAAGTGGGAAAGCCATTCACCACTTCTTGAAGAATTCCTCCTAACTTAGCTTATGCAACACATGGGCTCTTGAGAAGCGTTTTGTAAAACATACTTGTTGTATAAAAGGTGATTTGAAAATACAGTCATGTGTCGCTTAATGATAGGGTTGGGGATGCATTCTGAGACATGCATCCTTAGGTGATTGCATTGTTGTGTGACCATCATAGAGTGCACTTACACAAGCCTAGATGGGATAGCCTACTACAAACCTAGGCTACATGGTACTAATCTTAGGGGACCACCATCGTTATATGTGGTCCATTGTTGACCTGAACGTCATTATGTGGTACATGAATGAACAGTCATGGTTTTGTTATTTAAGGAATTCAACAGTAAATCACCCCCCAGTTTTGTTTTTCAACAGAGGATTCCATTATCATGCAAATAAATATTCCCTAATTTACATGGGTTTGTAAATTCAGACTTTGGATTCGATTTAGGGCAGGACACATGTATAGGCAGTACTCTAAGAGCCAGCATGGTGGTCTAGTGATTAAGATCTGGCACTCTCACCACCACAACCTGGGGTTCGCTTCCAAGTCAGGGAACCATACCACCATCTGTTGGTTGTCACACTATGGTGGCTGTGTGTTGCTGTGATGCTGAAAGCTATGCCACCGGTATTTCAAATACCAGCAGGGTTACCCACAGTGGTTTCAGCAGAGATTCCAGGCTAAGACAGACTAGGAAGAAGGACCCAGCCACCCAATTCCAAAAAATTGGCCATGAAAACCCTGTGAATAGCAGCGGAGCACTGTCTGACGTGGCGCTGGAAGGTGAGAGGATGGGGCAGAAACACGGGGCAGGGCTCTGCTCTGCTGTCCACAGGGTCCTGGGAGACGGAATCGAATCAATGGTACCAGCAACAAAAAAGCGTCAACAGCTCTTTCTGGTGTCTAACTGCATCTTTCCTCTTGTAAGTCAGGGATCTTTTCTTGTTCCATTAAATTATTCCATTCTTAATACCAAACCATGCAGGACCCATTGTAGACTCTTGGAATTTGCCAGTAAATAAAAGAGAAAAGCCTTTCCTTGTAATGAGTCCAAAAGTATCATCTTGGTGTTGGCTATTACCCCCCATAAGTTTACTGACATTATTGTCTTCCCAGCACTTATCCCCCCACCTGACATTACAGTGTCAGCTTCTGTCTCCCCACTACAATGTCCACATCATGAAGACTTCGCTCACTCTTTAATTCATCACTGTATTACAAGCACCAAAAATATACTAGATGCTTAAAATTTATTCAATTTATGAATTTCTATTTACCTCAAATTGTTACGGAATTTGGAATTATACAGACTGCTGAAGAGGTCCTCTCTTTCTTTAACATGATGCCCTCTTAAATATCCTAACTCCACTATTTTCACCCACTGCCTCAGTCATTATTATAGGAATTACTTGAAGGACAAAAGATTTCTAAATTCAGTAGGATCTGTATGTTTCAAATGAGTCAAACTTTAAGAACTTTACAGAACAAGTTGGTTGGCATGACCCACTCCCAGCTTCCTTTTTCCCTCTACTTCTGGAGGTTTCTTTGTGCAGCCAGGCCAATGGGGTCATGATTCAGCTTTTGGCAAAAGGAGTGTCCTTGCTAGATCATTGTGCTTGTACCAAATTTGGTGGCTTGTACTACTCAAGGAAGAAACATAAAAGACTGGAATCTATTTGGGCTTAGAACCTAGGTCTAAAAACAGATCTATCAGAAAGATGCAGAGAAACAACTTGATCCAGCATGACCCACAATGACAAAGGAACTTATAATGGCTGTGGATCAACAGCACTTGGCACGTGGTAGGAGTTAAAAACAGTTTTGCTGACTGATGAATGGAAAAATGATGCAAAAATAATGCCCAAGCTAGGGAACTAGATATGCTTACTTCTTGGAAGTTTCAAGTTCTTATTTTGGGAACATTTTTATTGCTATGAGTGCAATGGAAAAAAATAAGCAGGAATAAAAATCCAGTGAGTCGCTCACTCACCTTTTTACTTAATTGGGGACCATTCACCCCCCCAATGCCTCTCTGCACTGATGGTGGTACTTGATACACATCTTGTTCCTGGGTACCATGGCCAGTGGGTACCTGGTAAATTCCCTGATTTTGGTAGGAAGGTGGCACTTGGTAGATGGTGTCTCGAGAAGCACCCTGTGGGTTTGGTACTTGATAGAGCTTCTGTTGGCTGAAGGTCTGGTGCATCAGTCCAGGAGTGGGCTGGTCCTGGCTGGACGAGGTCTCCTGCACAGGGCCAATCAGAAGCTTCACCCGGTTGCCTGGGACAATGCCTTGCCGACCATGTAAGGAACAGAGCCACCATCCTTCCAGTCCTCCTGTGTTCTGCTCTATGACAGTCAGGATGTCTCCCTTGCGAAAGGCCAGTTCCTCAGCACACTCTGGGACATTGTCGTATAAGGCTCTTGCCATAAGATTCTAGGAAGGAAAGAACAGAGGGAAATCAGGTTAGAATATTGCCTCAGTCTCTTTAACACCTGAAGCCCAGGCTCTTATGGAGAAGCGCACTTCCTGGAAAGAAGAGAAAAATAAATCTGAACAGCCGCCCATAAGGAGAAAAACAGATGGTGCAGACAAAAGACAGAAACATACATACTGTGTCTGCCACCAATGACATCAGACTGCCTCCTCAGAAAAGCCCAGAACACCACAAGAGTTCTTTCCTCCAGCAGTAGATGCTGTGCCAAGGAATTATGAGTAGCACTGTTAAAGAGTTAGAGAACCGTTCACTATATAAAACATTTTCTTCCTTTCCTTAAAACCAGCTTAAGGAATAAAAAGTTCCAAGATATTCAGCTAGTCTATAATGGATATTTCTCAATGTTTTTATATATTGGAGGTAAAAAGAGTCAAAGAAAATCTCATTTAACAAACAGTACAAATGGCATTTATATTTGGTGTTAAAATGGAAACAAAAGTACACTTATATATGCCTTGGCAGGGCTTAAAAATTCTCATTCTCAGTTGATCAAGAGGTCCTTGGATACAGGGAGAATCTACAAGCAAGCATTTCTACCACGATAATCAAGCACAGGGCACAGAGTGACAGTAATCTACCTCTCCAGATTTGATGGCGGGCAGCTACAAAGAATTTATCACACATAGGTAGAGGCCATCTCTGTCTTTTTCGGTCTTTTATTCATACCTTTCCTGAGGGCCTCCCTCACCCTGCCACTTTATAACCTACTTCTTGAATCTAGCCATTCACATCAGAAAGGCTGTGCCTTCCCCTTTCATGGGCCCAAAACACTTTCTCTCTTTGTATGAAGGCCCGTCTGGCACATTCAGTACTAAGCAGACAGCCAAAGTAGGCATTCAGCAGAGAGCGGGCAGGCAGTACGTGCTGACATTCTTGGAAGCCTTTCAAAGGCTCTGAAGATTTCATTTCTTGGCGTGAGTAACGTTTCGCAGCACGATGGCAGCCATCACCACATGCCTGCTCCTTCCCGGCACACAGAGTGGCCGGGGAATGCTGTAAATTCATCACAAGCACTCAGAAAACTCAACGTGATCCCTGTAGTGCTTCCCTAAAGTGGCTGGATGGACCTGAGTCATTGCGATGGTGATCATTTGTGGGAGAAAGGACTGCTGATCAGATGGAGCATGTTTGTGACTTTACATATTTGTGGAATTTTTGGCAGTTGTTGTTTGGACTTCTGCCCCCTGTTTGTTTCTCTAGAAATGTGGACTTGGTCTTTCAGCTGCGTGCTTTTCATTCCTTAGTAATTGACACACGTTAATCATCTCCCCCTGTACTGTGCCCCACAAGCACAGGTCCTGCGCCGTGTGCTGGTTCTCTACTACGGAGTGGCCGTGCTGTGTAAAGGATCTCCCCTCTGGTTGGTAGTTGGGAAGGGGTCCTACTTTGATCTGTTAACCAATTTCCTCGTGGTGCAACTACTTAACCTAAGGAAAGGAGATAAAGCCATAGAGGTCAGTACCCAGGAAGCCTGGTGATGCTCTTTAAGAATAAGGTTGAAGTCCTTGTTCTCGGCAGTTTTGAGATGCAGGAAGTCTATGACGTAGACGGGTGAGCAGTAAGAGAAGCTAAAGAGAAACTGAGGGGTTTGCGTTCCGGGTGAAGATTTTACTTAGTATTTATATTCTAGGAAACTTTGGGTTCCTTCTGACAATTAAAAGTTCACATACATAAAAATCAGGCAGCATCCTTTCCTGGTTGAAGAACCATTTAAAGATGTGTCATAATCCTAAAATCTCCTCTGTTTCTCTTCTTCCATCTTTTGGGGTTTTGTAATTTAAAAGAAAAGTCCTAGAGTTACAGAAGACAAGATTCTGGTCCTTTGTACCAAAATGACCTGAAGGACATTGCTCCAACAGAGCAGGCAGAGAGCTGACCACTCTGGTCTCTGTCCCTTTCTCTGAGGCCCATTCAACAATTAGCAATGGCTGGTAAGGAAGCCCCAAGATGAAATCAGAAGTCATAGGGTTGGGGCCAGTTCTATGGCATCTGAGAGTGGACAACTGTGCAATTATATTGGCTACAAAGAAGGGAGAGAAGAGAAACAGAAAAAGGTAGAAAGGCAAAGAACTAGAGACCCACTCAGCATAAATGAGCTGGAGGCGTTCGGAGTTGGGCCACTGCCATGGAACTCCATGAGGCACTGAAGCAGAGCCCCGACCGTGCTTGATTAGACGCAGATAGAAAGCCCTGTGTGAGGGGTGTTCTGGATGTTCTTTGTCTCCTGTCCGAGTGACCCCCCCCCCCACCCCCCGCCCGCCACCTGGTAAACAGCATGCTAATGTTCCTAGATGTGCCTCAAGAGCTGCCTCTCTGGGAAAACACTCAGAGCCTATTGTCCTTGCTAACTGAGGAGGCGCCATGGGTGAGTTCCCTGACGAGCTGTCCATGACTTCCCAGCAGTCCTCCCAATGCCCACAGAGATCAGGACTGTGAAAGAGAGCTGGGCATGGCTGTTAGTGGCAGGCACCCCAGGGCTAGCCTGCTACCTCACACACTGACAGATATTCTCAGCCTTGGCTGAAAAGGAGTGAGTTATTTAATATCTGTGCATGCCACAGAGAGTCAATGTCTATACCCAGCCACTCTCCCAAACAGAAGGTTACAGCCACAGAGACCTTTAGAGAACACCTGCTCCCAACCTCTCTGTCTTACAGACGAGGAAATACGTCTGGGGAAGCCTTCCTTTGCCTAAGGATACTCTGTTGGTGTCAGACATGAGAAGAGAACCGTGTTCTCTTGGTTCGATTCTCTTTCCAGAACTCTAAGCCACCTTAGCTCTCTCTACACATGTCTTCCTGACTGGGCTCAATTCCATTATACAGAATAGTTCTGAAGATGACAGTTCTACTTATCATGTCTTAGAATAAACAGATTCTTGGGAGCTGGGATCCTAGCTGTGTGACTTGGGCAGATTACCTCTCCCCTTTGTGCCTTAACTTCTGATCTGTAAAATGAGAATGCAGATAACAGCGCATACCTTATGAGTTTGCTGTGAGGATGAGCTAATTCAAGTCAAGTACTCGCACACTACTGGACACTTACACAGCTACCGTGGCTATTTACTGAATTTGCTGGATGGCTCTTTGGCCTTAGGCCTCAGTTCACCTCCTCTCAGTTCTCAGGCAAGAGTTGGTCCCATTCAAATGATGCTATTATATGTATTTTTATACATATCTGATATTTCTCTTGCTCACAATTACATTTCAGGAGAACTGTATCTCGTGGCAATATTTCTCTGAATTAATAATGAGTTCTGGGGCCGGCTCCGTGGCCGAGTGGTTAAGTTCGCGCACTCCGCTGGGGCAGCCCAGGGTTCAGATCCTGGGTGCGAACATGGCACCGCTTGTCAGGCCACATTAAGGCGGCGTCCCACATCCCACAACTAGAAGGATGTGCAACTAAGATATACAACTGTGTACAGGGTGGGTTGGGGAGATAAAGGAGAAAAAAAAAAAAGATTGGTAACAGTTGTTAGCCCAGGTGCCAATCTTAAAAAAAATAATAATAATAATAATAATGAGTTCTGGTGATTGCAACCTCATGTCAAGTATTTACCTACAAATGGTAATAATGAAACTATTGGTTGCGTTCAAGAAAACTTTTGAGACAAAATAATAATAATAATATTACTGGACAAATTATGGATAAATATCATTAGATTCCAGCAGAGTACAATCCATCAGAAAGTGAGAAAAAACATGGGTAACGAGCGTGGCTTTTGAAAACACTTAGTGTGTCGGAGCAAGAGTTTAACAAAATTAATTACAGCCAGAACACAAACCGTCTCATTCAAAAGTGGACATGCAACTCATAAATAGGCAAATCAAGAGTTAACTCCCCCAGCTAGGAGGTTGGTGGGGGGGCCCCTCTCTTTCAGTGCAGAGGTGTGATTCCTTAAGGCCACAAAGTCAGAAGGTGATTATCTGAATATCTTAGAAAAACCCAGGCGAGGCAGTTTGTCTATTCAAGATCTACTCTTTCTCCTATCCTGTCTGGGATATTTATCTTCAGGGCAGGGAAGGTCAACATAGAAACAAACCAAGGAGAGATAAGAGAGCTATGTAATTCTATATCCACTTGGACGGTTAGCCGGAGAGATTGGCAGTTGGAAATGCAGCTAGAGCTTGGCAAAGCACCCACACAGTCGGGGCCCAGAACTTGAAAGCCAAGGGAACTTTAAACAATTATAGTCCAACTCTCGCACTTTACAAATGAGAAAAATGAGACTCAAGAAGTTAATGATTGGCCAAGTCACCTGGCAAGAAGGTCAAAGAGCTGGGACAAGAATTCAGGCCTCCTGTCTCCAGCTCCAGAATTAGGACAGTATTTAATAAAGTCAAATACGTGTGCTACAAAAGCTGTGCTTATAATCAGGAGTGGAAATTGGCATTTAGAGTCATAAATCTTATTTGAGGGTCCCCTAACATTAGCAGCCTCTAGTACTAATCCTGATCCCAATCTTTCCTTTTTTTCCCTTTTTTTTTAATTGAGGTAACACTGGTTTATAACACTATAAAAATTTCAAGCGTATATCATTATATTTCCATTTCTGTGTAAGTTACGTCATGTTCACCACCCAAAGACTAATTACCATCCATCACCACACACATGAGCTCAGTCATCCCTTTCGCCCTCCACCCTCCCCCTTTCTCCGCTGGTAACCACCAATCTAATCTCTGTGTTTGTTTGTTGTTGTTGTTATCTTCTATTTATGAGTGAGATCATACGGTATTTGACTTTCTCCCTCTGACTTTATTTCACTTAGCATAATACCCTCAAGGTCCACCCATGTTGTCACGAATGGCAAAAGTTCACCTTTTTATGGCTGTGTAGTATTCCATTGTGTATATATACCACATCTTCTTAATCCATTCATCCTTTGATGGGCACTTAGGTTGCTCCCAATTCTTGGCTATTGTGAATACCCAATCTTTCTTGAAACTCTCTTTTGGCTTCCATGACTCCACTTCCTAGTTCTCTCTCTCCTCTTGTTCTTGTGACCACTCATCTTTCTTCTCCTGAACAGTTGAAAGGGTTTTTTTTTTTGCCCATCCCTTAAGTAATTGTGTTCCAAAGGGATCTCTCCTTTGCACTTTTGTCTTCTCTATATGCTTGCTCTCTGCAGGAAATCTCATCCATGCTGACGGCATCTAAACACACACATACACTCAGATCCATAGCTCCAGCCTAGATATCGCTTCTGCACTCCAGTCCCATATGTCCAATTGTCTAATGGGTATCTTCACCTCTCACTCAACCAGTGCAAAACCCCCTTTTTCCTGCTTTCTCTCTCTTAGTTAACAGCATGCACACAGTTGCCCAAGATAGCAGCCTCAGAGGTCTGCTGAGTCTCTTCCCAACCTGAAACTCAGTCAACTTGGACCCTGCTCCCCTCCTCACCACCACTCTTGGTTCCCTGCTCCCGTCTTCACCACCACTCCTAGTTCCATGCTCTCCTCCTCACCACCACTCCTAGCTCAGTGCCTCAGGAACTTTTTTTGGGAATATGGTAATTGCTTCCCAACTGGTTTTCCTGCATTCAGCCTCTTCCCACCTCAAACCCATCTTCCACATAACCAGAATAGTTATCTTTCCAAAACCTATCAGACTGTTTCCCTTTCCAGTTCTCTGTAAATCTATCTTACAGTATGACTTGTAGTAACCCATTCAAGACTGTGAACTCCTTAAGTTCAGGGAGGCTGTCTTATTCTGATGGCATTTCTAGAACTTTAGCCCAGTGTCTGAAACAAAATACACACTCATTAAATGTTTGCTAACTTGAAATGGATTCTGAACTCTGATTTCCTGGTTCTCTACAGAGAAGGTGAAAATGTTTTCTAGAGAAGTCCATGAGACACCTGGTTAAAATTTTCAGATGGACATGGGAAGATGAACGAGATAATGGAACCAAAAAGATCAATGGTGTGTCCGAGTCACGTAAGCCACACAGCCAGAGAACGTGTGAGACAGCAAGCAGGAAAGCTCCCGCCCCTCCCTATTAAAACAGGATAATGACGTAGATGGGGAGGCTGAATCTAGTGTCCATGCCACTGAGCAAACAGGAAGGCCAAGAGGAGCTGACCGTACCAGCCAGATCAAACGCAACGGTCTCTGTAAGAACCTTTTCTCCCTTCAGTGTAGCAACCTACAGCTGGCAGCAGGTGACAGAGCACCATTCATACTCTGCCGGAACATTTGGGTTCTGCTGTTCCTGGTTTCCAAGCTATGCCTGAGGAGTGGGAAGAAAATATGGTATGACCAGCCAGAACAGCGGGTACAGAGAGCTCCAGGTTGCATGACAGCTTCCACACCATCCCCCACGTTTTCCTGCCTTTTTTTTCCCCCACCACTATCAAAATGTCAAGAAAGCTTATTACTCCTACTGCCAGGGAAACTATCTGCTATTCCAAATACAGAGAGGTGTGACTTATAATTTCCATGACCATTCAAGCTGCTCTTTGAAGAGAAATGAGACACAATGGCTGGGGCGTCACCACTCTAAGACTGATAGCATCATCAATGGCCCAACTTCCTCTTATTATTTTTACTTCATTCTATATTTATCATGCAGGAGCTCCTGCCAAGGGCTCAAGGCTGACAGATTCTTAACAACATGACTTTCCTGTACCCAACCCCCCAAACTTTAGCCCTGGACTCTGGCAGAGCGCACATGCATGCACACACACACACACACACACACACACGACAGATCCTGAGAAACAGACACAGTAAAGAAGGAAATGGCCATTGTCAAGGAAATCAGTCCTAAAGGAAGTGGCTAAGCGATGAGCATCACCAAGGTCAGTCTCAGGACACACTGGGGAAGAGAAAGAAAGGCGCCCGTGCTTTTGTGCCTGCTGACAAAGTCAGCTTCAGTCTGAGGGCCAACAAATCACTTTGGGTTCCTCCCGCCATCACCTTTAAGCTATAGGGGTATGTGGGATTTCAAAAGAAGGAAACAGCTATAGTCAGAAAACATGGATCTCTACAAATGTCTGGATTTCAAGTCTTGGAATACTTGGCTTACACCTGAGTTCTTTCATTGGATGACCTGGAATGCTGAATTTTCTAAGAACTGTATCCTCTGGAGATTAAGTAGCAGACACGAAGCTTTCAAGTTCAGGAGTTAGAAGACATGATAAATAGCACATCCATGTCTTTTTTTTCAGCATTATTTGTCGATTGCGATCTGAGATACTTCTCACTAAGTGATCTAAGAAGCCACAGAAAGGCAGCAGCGGTTCCTGCTAGGTCCCACTAGTCCCCAGTCATACTTCTGACTCCTGGTGAGGAGTGTCCCACATGTGCCACCAAAGATTCCTCTGGCACCTATACCACATTTTAGCCAATGATTTTCATTTTCTGGAAAGTACTTCTATACTCCTATGATGGTCACAAAGCTCACATGAGTATCTTGGACCCTCTCTGAATCTTCATGTCATTTACTCTGCCCCAAGTTGCTTTCTTAGATTTTCCAGCCTTGTGAACTTTAGCCACAGCATTCCCTTTTGACCATTTCTGAATGGGAGATGCTTTAAGAAATGTGACATTAGATACTTGTTTCCCAAAGGTACTCTTCGACATGCAGCCCTCACCTGTGCCGTGGGGCTGCGCCCTGTGCCTGGTCTCCTGTGAGGCTCCCAGGTTTGGGAATCTTAACGTCTCTTCCATACTGGCCTATTCCTATGTGAGGAGGGATCATTTAGAACCCAGCATTACTTTGGTCGTTCACATACCAAAGTGACACTACCTCTTGAGAGTTAGTGAGAAGATCTGATGCTCACTGCAAATTTGGATATTTGGATCTCAGAAAGAGTTTTTGATCTGACCAGATTTGGTAACATGATATGGACAGCATAGCTACGAGATTTAAAAAGCGTTTCTTCAAATGCTGGGTTCCCTTCCTTTTCTGCACTAGAATGAATGCCATCTATTCTCTCGTAATATAAGATTGATGCAGGACAGAAACTTCATATCCTGGGATTTGTTTATCATGGAACCAATGAAAGCCTGGAGTAAATCCTTTGTTTCATTTTAGGAAAATTACAGATGTGCTGTTAGGTAGGTGTGCATGCACGTGGGTATGTGTGCAACTTCACGGCAGCTTCTATTATTTCTTAGCCTATTGTAGAGGATGAATTTGATTGCTGACAGCATTTGAGAAAAATAAACTAGCTTTTTGTGACAAGTCTGATGATTATAAATAATACATGTATCTTGTGAGCTCAATTTTCCACACTTCTGTGGCCTTTGAGATTTTCTTAAGCAACTCCTGAGGGCCTTAAAGACAGTGGAAGAACACCTAGGTTTCCATGGGTAGTGGAACCAGAAGTCACCCATAGGTTGACCAGAACCAACTAGACTAGAATTTTACACTAAGAAGGGATCCTGGAGATCATTCTAACCCAATCTTCTTGCTTTACAGTCCAGAGGGTCTCCTATTAGATTAGCAGCAGAGCCAGAACTAGCATCTGGTTCCCCTCTTAATCTAGGACTTTTTCCACAGACCAGGATGTGCATCCTAAGAAATTTCTCCATCTTAGAATTTAGTACTATTGCTATTAAGCCTTGGAATTTATAAGCATTTGTCTCAGGTTGCCTGGTTTTGATAGATTTAAGTAGAGTCTATTGGCAAAGGATCAAAAACACGGGGCAGGCACAAACTCTTTTCTGGGTTCTGTCCCTAGATAAATCTGACAGGCACCATATAATGATGAAGACCTGACACCCGCTCACCCAAAAGATATGTTTTATTAACAATAAAACAACCATCTGGATTTCAGCCAACATTACAGTGTTGGCACCAGATCACTTCTATCTGCCTGTCTAGACAAATCCCTCTAATATCCAGGTACTTGGGGAAGCGAAATGAGAATTAAGTTATAAAGGAGTAGGAGATGCCAGTCCACTATATTACAGTACATTTCTCAAAACAATATCACTTCTCAAAAGCCAAAACACACAAGTTATAACATCTAATAAAGTATTTGAAAGAAGGGAAAGATCTTCCTATTCTTACATTCCCATATATCTTATCTTCCTGCACCGCGGTATGAAGTCCCCAAGGTATGATGTTATATCTAAACCCACCAATACCGATGTGTGCACATGCTAGCAATCCTCATCAGTCTCCCAGCCCAAACCCAGCTGATGTAACTTGGATGCCACCCCTTACGGGAACTCTTTTAGATGTCACCTGACCTAGGTTTGGAACCTGATTGCTATTATCCCACTTAATTTGTGAGGTCCTCAATGAATTTTAAAAAATGGGTCCATACACTTGGCCGAGAGGGTGTATACAATCATATGCTGTCAGCATTGCAACTGCAGAGTTGTCTCAAGAAAGAACCTTTAGGTGCCTGTCAGGTGGCATGTTGGTTAAGTTCCTGTGCTACATTTCGGTGGCCCAGGGTTTGCTAGTTTGGATCCTGGGTGCAGATCTACACACCGCTCATCAAGCCATGCTGTGGCAGCACCCCACATAGAAGAACTAGAAGGACTTACAACTAGGATATACAGCTATGTACTGGGGCTTTGGGGAGGAAAAAGAAAAGAAGAAGATTGGCAACTTATGTTAGCTTAGGGCCAATCTTCCTCACCAAAAACCCCCCAAAAACATAAATACCTTTAGATGCTGCAGCTTTTTAGCTAGAAGAGAGAGGAAAGATGGCAGGAGCAAATGGAACAGAGGAAAACCTCAGAATGAAATTGTTCAGTGGCTAGAAGTATATAGACAAGCTCCTACATGTACATATCATACACCAGTTTATGAGAATAAAATAGCTTTCTTCACGGCCCAGTTCTAAATGCATGTTCCATTATTTTCATTGTATTGTATATAAAATTATATATATGCCAGAGGAAGACTTCAGAGAATTATGGCCTGAGGGTTTTACATGTGACTGGGTGAGATCCCACGCTTCTTAGTATTTTGTGGTATTCTCTTGAACAAATTGAAACTAAGTGTGTAAGAGGACGTTTCCTTTTGGTTAGGTCCTGTTACATTCAGCTCAACCTCAGTCATGATAAAATTATGGCGAACAGTTCTACAGTTGTATTTTTGTGCTTCTATCACATAAAACCAGTGAGGCGATGATTTCTAAGCAGAAAGAAGTAGGAGAGATTAGACTAGTGATTCTTAACTAGGGGGGATTTCGTTCCCCCAGGTGACATTTGGCAACATTGGGAGACATTTTGTTGTTGTCACAATGTGTGTGTGTCACTGGTAGTTATTGGGTAGAGGCTGAGGATGCTGCTAAACGTCCTGCAATGCACAGGACAGTCCCCGCCACAAAGAGTTATCCAGCCCTAAATGCCATTAGTGCTGAGCTGGAGAAACCCTGGACAGAGGACTGGATCTAAATTGAATTAATACAGAGTCCAGTCTCAGTCCTCATAGCGTAAGACTAATGACAATGAAATCACTGCCTTTTGTGCCTCTGTTTCCCTATCTGCAAAATGGGGATCATGAACGTGTTCTTTATAATAGTATTATGAGGAATCATGAAACTATACGCGAAACACTCTGATTTCTTCAGAAGAGTCTCTATAAAATCAAAGCACAGTTATTACTCACTCTTATGAGCTCATGAAATTGTGTCTTAAGAACTGGACTCCTCCCCCTCAAAAAAAAATTCCTCCGGGAAAAGAAAACAAACCAGAAATGATCTCATCATGATTACACCTGCCACACCAAAAACAGACACAGTTCAGAGAAACTAAATTCTTTCCCTCCAGCAATGAAGTAAGCTGCGTCTGTAATTAAGACCTTAATAAGGGAGGCAGGAGGCCTGATGCAGACGCTGCGGGCTACGAGGCCCAGGGCTGCCACGCCAGGTTCCAAACAAGAACAAGGGAAATACAATCTCCCTCCTGCTTAACGCTCCCAGGTGTTCTCTGCGCGCGTCCATATCGCAAAATGGGCTTGCTCTCGTTTCTAAAGATGCCCATTTCTGCAAGGAAAAAAGAAAAGGAGCAGCTTATTATTTATAAGTAAATGTTATTTATGAGTCTACATGAAAAATTTACCTGGATCCACTTAAAAAAAAGCCTTTTAGATAATTTCCTGTCAAAAGGTTGCCATAAGGGAAAAGGGGTAGCACTCTTGACAGCTGATGGATCTCTGGAGCAGCCCACGTTGACTGTCTAGAGTGACCATGTGTTCCTGAACTTTCCAAGACAGTCGTAGTTTCAAGTATCCTTCCCATTGTCAGACCATATGTCCCATTTTTGGGTTTGTGAAACACAGATACATACCTGCAGAAATTACATATATATTTTAAACTAAAAATGAAAGATAGGCATTAGCAAGTATGTATCTTGCCAATGGGTCTGCCTTAGTTGAATTTAGGATTTGGGAGAAAAAAAGATAGGTCCTGGTAAGAATCTTCGATTCAGTCAATGCACGTGTTCTCTAATTGACAAGATGATCTTTACAAGGAAACAAGATCTATTCCAAGGGCCTCTGGGCCTCTGTGAGATTGTGTACAAGTCCAGCTCCACAGTGACTGGGGTCACGAAGAGAAAGAATGCTGTGGGGCTAACTGTATTCCTAATGTCCCCTCCCCTCCCCCCTTTAAGGGCATGCTCCTCACACTTTGCTCTGAGAGAAAAGTGTCAGAGAATCAGAGAAGAACACAAAGGTCTGTCCCAGATGAGCACTCCAGGGGAAGGAGACTTCAGAATTTTGCTCTGTCAATGCTGCTGTGAGGTACTGCAATCCACTAACCCATTTCCTGCCACATTCTAAGTCATACCACAAATGATTCATCGACAAAATTCATCGACAGATTAGTGACATGTCCTGTTAGATACTAAAGGTTCTAAACTCCAGGAAAACTGGAGTTCAAGAAGCGTCTAGACGTCCACCTCATTTCCCTTCCCAGGGTTCTGGCTTTGCTTGGTATGGTTATTTGGGGTTGGGGGTGTAGGGGGAAATCCCAGCTTATTCTTTCAGAAGAGCACAGAGCCTGGGGACAGAGAGAAGCCTAGATGAATCCTGTGTTAGCCACATCTCCTGTAGGAGTGAGCTGCTAAATTAAGGGTAACAATGAGAATCAATGAGATTAAAGCTAGTTCATAATTAGCAAGAGACAACACAGGGTTTCCACATAACTAAAAGAAATTAGGAAGGATGTTAATGGCCCTTCATACTGTCTAAATACATATTGTTTTAATAAATAAAAAGAAGATCCCGTTCAAATCTTAGCTTTATATGCCTTCTGGTTACTGCAGTTTTCCATTGAGCTTCACAAATATTCCTCCCCACCCAACATACATACAGAGTAAAGAAAGGAATTAAAATTAAATTCAAAAGGAGCTATCAAACATTTTTGTGCAATATTTGCATTTTTACCTGTTCATGTAATATTACATATTCACAGCTCAATCTTTATTTCTAGAAAGCATAAACATCAACATTCCACATGAGAAACATTTTTGCTAACATCTTCTAACTATTACCTTGACATACGAGAAATAGCAGAAGGAATTCTCACTTGCAACGTACGCACCAAGATTTGCAAAGGAATAAGGCACCTCCAAATCGACGGACGCAGCCTTTGAATAAAGATCTTGAACTACCTATTTACACACCATTCAGCACCATTAATGGTTGGGGAGGAGGTTTCCGGGAAAGGGACTAGCTCTTTTTTAAGAATAAACTGGTATTTAATGTCCACGATGGGGCCCAGGCGTATGTATTTGCAACCATTCCACCGGCAATTTTAATATCTCCATAATGAGATGCCCCACGCCCCACCTCAACCATGAAAAATCACGCTCACACAGCATCACTACTCATATTTCCTGGAGTGCCCATTCCACTTTCCTCAAAGTATATGCCTCAGTCAGCTAGACCGTATTATCTGCTAAAAGTACCTTCTAAAAGACTTGCTCTTCCCAGTGGAGGATGGAAAAGGTCACCAACAAGGCCATTTATCTTAAAATGAAGATTCCTCAGGAAAATAGTCTTTTGCAGCTAGGCTGTAATGTTCCCCAGGCATGCAGAGTCCTCATTAACCAGTAACAATTACGGCAGGGAGATGACTGGAATGTTGTAAGTAAATAAGATGGAGCAGGGTGTTGTTGACAAGTATAAACAAGTTTTTTTTTGGGGGGGGTCCCTCTTTCCATGCCCATACTCTTTGCAATCATCCATTGCCTAGGAAACCGGCAGCTATTCTCTGCATTTTAAATTAGAAATATAGCATTTCTTCCCCGCGGCCCTGTTTTGTTCATCTTGGCAAGGAGCCTTGGTAATGAAGTCTCTACATTACTGCAGAGTACTGCCACGGTCCCGGTGGCTGGCATTTTAAACCAATTTGTTTAGGTGTCTTTCTAACCCTAAAATGATCTAAAAATAGATCACTAAGACCTCTTACTTCACATCTACGTCACTCTAACTGACCGCAATAGGATAAGGGATATAGTTTACCCTTTATCCCCCAACTCATCTCCTTTGTGTTTGACCTTTGGTTTTTCACACTGATGACTTTCTCTTTTCCTTACTAATATTTTTGTTATGGATAAACAATTCTAACAAATGTTTCCTCTTAAATTTTTACCTGTATAATGCTTCTATATCTATATATGTGTAAATATATAATATACAGCTTCTAATGCATCATATAATGGCTGCCATTTTTAAATACCTACTGTGTGCTAGAAACTGATGATTTTCATATATGATATCCTTACAACTATCTGATAAGACAGATATTATTACTCCCATTTTATAAATAGGAAACAGAGGCCTAAAGTAGCTTGCCTGAAATTACACTGTTAGAAAGTAACAAAAGTGGGATTTGAAACAAAATTCATGTTCTTTCCACTATGCCATACAGTTTCAGATTCTTTGTAATGGTTACTTGTAGAAGTATTTTATGAAATTCAACATTTGTTGAGTATTTACTATGAGCAAGATCCTGTACTTTCAGGAATATCAAATCTTATTAGTAACAATGAAGATACCGAGTCATTAATATATTAGCAAGTGGACACATAGGCATGCTGGTAAGTCCCTGTGTCAGGCGTCTGCATTTCTACAGCACACATCCAGGCCTCTGGGATACTAAACAACAGTCAATCATCTTAACCTGGTAACAGGGATTTTGACATAATACCATCATCAGGTCTTGAGTCCACCCCATCCTTTCAACATCTATTGAGTATCTGCCATATAAGGAGAGCTGCGGCGGACCAGCACTGTCTACTTACCATACGCCAGGAGCCACGGTTAATACTCTACATTCATATATTATCTTATTTAGGCCTTAGAACAATAGTATGTGGCAGTCATTATCTCTATTTTACAGATAAGAAAACTGAGGCTCAAAGAGCTTCACTTGCCCAAGTTTACAAAGCATTAAGTCACAAGAAACAGAAATGCCTTTCTCCAAGGCTCACACTCTATCTTGTCTCTACTAGAGAACATTTGAGATTAAGGCACTGCCCCTTCAAGCCCATAACTGATCCTAGATCACACTTTTTAGTCAAGGACTTGTCTATCAATCTGCCTCTACATACAAATAAAGGGTGGGTCTCCAGAATTCAATGGGGCTTACTTCAAACTGGACAGCCCCAGCGGGCAACTTATATGAGTTACAGCTTCGTTTAGATAGTGGTTTCACCGAAAGGCATTAATAAGTAAGGCAGTGCTAACAGAGTAGGGCAGAGGTGGAAAACATACAGCCTATCCTAGGGGTCATAGGACAGACAAGGAGACAAAAGGTCAGGCTTTTGATTGTTTTATAGAGTGGATGGATGAAGAAACATGACTGGTGGGGAGTGACAGACTAACCAGGTCACGTAGGCACAAGCAGACAGGGGCAAAGGAACAGGAGCAGCAAGGGACCATGATTACCCAGAGCAGAGCCAAGAGGGAGGAGAGAAGGAGGCGCACACGGTGGGCTTTGAGAGTGGCAGGTCTGCGTGGGGGGTGAGGCGAGTCCTACAGAAGTCTGGTATCAGAGAACATAAGGAATGCTTGAATGAAAAAATGAGAGACGATGAGGTCATAAGGGCACAAAAGGCGGACAGAATTTGCAAAGGGCCTTGAAAAGTAGAGAGGAAGTTTCTTTTTGAAGTCTTTGAGGGGGCAGACAGGAAGCCACTGATGAAGTCTGAGAAGACTGATGTACATACACTCCAGCAAGGAAAGGGTGCTAAAGGAATCCTTGGTGTGTTCCCCACTATGCAACGTGCTACACTTGGTGTTATCAAATCCCCCTCAGTTTTCAAAGACTTTCATCCCTGTGCAGGTAAGTCATTTAGCTCTGAATATGGGTTTTCTCAATAAATAAATACATAGATAATAAAGGTAACACTTTTCAAAGCATCTTTTGGTGCTTTCAAATTCATAGATCCCACATAAGATTTAAAGAGGGGGCGCAGGAGTCTCTAATTTGGACTGAATGCAACAAATCATTTAGAAGAGAAAAAAGAATTTGAAACCACAGTGTCAGAGTGAGGAAAGAACTGGGAATTACAGAGTCATTGATTAAATCAAAGACCCTCGATCATTCCTTCTCAGGCCAGCTTGAGAAAATAAAATGTTTTCAAAGTCCCCTCAAAAGCTTTCATAGTACACACTTTCTTGTTTCCCAACCTACCGAGCCCACATTCAAGCAGATCACAGGAATCTGAATTTCAGAATGTGGTTTTCTTTGTTGTATTGTAAGTTTCATCTGTAACTTTTTTCAATCAAAACGTTTAAGAATGATTTTGTTGAACAGCAGACTAAATAACTAACTTAGAATTTAAATGTAGGCACACGGGGTTCAGAAGTTTGGCAAAGCCACAAAAGCTGCTCAGGTATTAGTGATCAGACAGGCAGTGCCTGCAGAGCACTGACCAAGCCTGGGCCTGCAATAAGTGGGCAGGGTGGGGGGGGGGGGGGGCGGGGGGGGGGCAGCACAAAGTGGGCGGAGTCTGGGGCCTGGGCCTGCACAAAGTGGGTGGGGCCTCCGAGGAGGGTGCGGATCTCTGCTCAAACACAGCTGTGCAGGGCCCTTCACTCACACTCCTGGCAAACAGCAGCAACAATCGGCCTCCAGACCCTCAAGAGGGAAGCCTTCACTGAGTAAGCCACTGCTATCCAGGCGCAGCCTCCTCCCCCCATTTCAGAACATGCTCTGAGTATTCAGAGGAGCTTGTGGAAAACACTTAATAAATGAAGCCCCCATAATTTACCATCACAGAACCTCAGACTGAATCCTTTTAAGAGAAACAGAACCTTAAGTACACATGAGAGTGACTGCAGCCTTCCTATGTACAAATAAAAAACACATAATGAAATAAAAATAGACTAGATACGTGCTAACCAAAAAAGTTTACAGAAGTAACAGCTTACATTCCACAGTTCTCAAGATTATTGTAAATACGTGGCTGGCCGACCTGGAGCTGTGTGTGAGTGCAAAATGAGTGCAAGTCTGGTAACTGTTCTCTAGTTACGATCCCCAAAGTAGGCAAACCAGATAATCTGGTTTAAAAAAAAAAAATCTTCTAGTGGCTGGATTATAAATCTCTCAGGGAACATTTTTAAGTCTGACTGTGCTAAATTTATAGTGTATAGACCAACACAGTATTTAAAAGATAATTCCTGACTCCAGGATTTTACAATCTAATAATTATCTGGTTTTACTACCTAAGTGGCTCAAGTTAAACAAGTAACTGCCAAATGTGCATTTCACTTTGCTTTGCAGAATTACTGTCTAAAAAAAGAAAATAAGAATCTATCCTGCAGGATACTTGGGATGAATAGTCTTAAACTTCCTGGGAGAAGAAAACACCAGTCAGACATTTTCGAGAGGTCACAGATGGTTCTTTCTCTGACTCTAATGGTGATTTAAAGTCACAAGTTCTGGAGCCAGATTGCCTTGGCTCAAATCCCAGCTCCACCACTTTTTAGCTGTGTGGCTTTGTATAAATTGCTTAGCCTCTCTGTGCCACAATTTCCACATTTGAAACTGAGCATAATAATACCTGCCTCATGGAGTTAATGGGAGAGTTAAATAGGACAATTCTCTCCTTACCTCTTATGTCATGGTAAGTCTTAAGAAATGTGATTTATCACTCTATCTTTGTGTCACCTCCTCCACTTAAAATAACAAAATCCTATCCTGAAATAAAGTTGTCCATTATTAACTAGAGAGAAAATAGGCTTTATAAGAAGGGAAAGTAGATTGCTTCAGGTATTGGTTTATTTTATAGTCACCACAAGGTGTCAATCTGTCATTTGGTCCTTCGAAGTCGGTATTTTTGCTGGTGAAGGTGTCCACAAGCTAATAAAACTCATACAGTTACATCACTTGGCAGGGCATTTGTTCCACACTGGTAAGACCCAGCAAAGAGGAAGATTTTCTCCATGAATGACAATCGCAATTTACATTGTCAGTTGCCATGATGTTTTCTTTCCATAAGAGTAAAACTAAACATGATGAGGTCATTGAATAAAAGTGACTTTAGACTTGGTCACTTTTGTCACTTTCTAGATTGCAGCACTCAATGTTAATTTCAGTCATTTATACTTTCCAATAATAAAAGTAGAAACACATTTTCCCTTTTTTTTTTTTCCTGAAAGGCAGTTTTTATGAAACTGAAGGCATTCAGCCATAGGGAGAGGAGGGGCAAAGAGTCACTGGAGGCCGCCTGAGATCTGGTCCTGTCACTCTTCTCAAGGAAATACGGGGAAACCACTTCAAGAGAGAGAGCTTTCTCACCAGGGAGAAGGACTTGTTTTTGGATGCATCCTAAAGGCAAAAATATTAAGAATCTTCAAGATTATCTGTGCCTCTGATCCTTCCTATTGAGACAGATACTGGAAAGCTGATAGTACAGTGGTAACTGATACCTATGTCTTCAGACAGTTGTAACCTTTTCAAGAACTGTAACTCATGTGTTACAGTAAAGACTTTCTGCATTTAGATTTAGAGCTTTGGAACAAGATTTATAGCTTTTGAACAAAAGATTTATCACTGAGGTTAGCCAGTGGCTATCAGCCAGAACCAAGTATTTACAACCTCACATTAAAAAAGGATGGGCCAGAAGCTAGATAATACAGAAAGAAAACAAAGTAACTCCCAGCTAGCACCATCCCGAACGTCAATAGAAATAGAAATTGTCACCCCAAAAGCATAGCCACCTTGCGAAAATTCATTTCAATAACAGCACGTTTGTTTAAACGCACTAGGACTCGTGTCTATTCTAGAATAGAAATATTCATCCTGCAAGGAATATTCATGCCCAATTCATTACAATCTGCTTCTGTATGGTGTCTCTGGAAGATGCTTGCCTGGTTAGGTGGGGGCAACGTAAACAAAACGGAACATGCCAAGCATGTTAAAATCCTTTTGCCAAGAATAAACACACAAACAATGGTGCAAAATGCATGGGAAAATAATGCTGCCGAAGTATTATGACACTGTGAGCTTCAGGGACAATAAGCTCCCTGGAGCCTTCAGACCCTCAGTCCATTCACAGGCCAATAAAAGTGCTTTCAAGAGATGGCAAATACCCATTTGTTCTTACATCCAACATCATTTAAGGATGTCAAAATTCTCCGTCATGAGCTGTATAATAGTACCTGGGGCTTTCAATTTCTCCCCCGAAAAGTGCACCTGGGAGACTGCTTCCCAAACCAGACGCTTAAAGCAAAGGCTGAAAACTGCTCTAAGCCAGTCTGGGAGACTCAGCAGTTGGGATTCCTCTCTTCTTATGGCTCCCGGGACAGTGGAGGCCAGGCCTCGGGGAGCCGGGGAGACGTGAGCTAACGCCTGCTCCGCGGCAACTGACCCACCCTCTGACCCGCAGCGGCTGCTGTGGACCAGCTCGCAGACTAACTCCGCACAACGTTTAGAGCAGACGGCCCCGGGGGTGCAGTGAACTCCCGGCGCGGGGCTTAGAGGCTGGCTCTCCGCCTGCTCGCTTGTATGCCGCCCTCAGTGACAGAGACCCATCTCAGAACTCTGTGGGGCACAGAAGGAGTCCCTGCAGAGAAGCTGTCACAGTGGGAAACACACACACCCCCCCCGGAAACCTTATGTAAAAGGCACCTTCTTACCTTATACTTCATCTCGGCAGCAGTGAATTGAGCCGTTTTCCTACCCTAGCCAGACTGCATTAAGCACGAGCTGTCCGCCCCATTTAGTGTAGTGAGCGCTAAATGAAAGTAAGAACGCTCCGCGCCGGCCGGGGTGTCAGTCGCAGCTCGCCCAGCGCCCGCACGGCTGCGCTCGCCGAGCCTCTGAGCTCACTGTGCAGATCGAGGCGGGCTCTTCACGGGCCATATTTGCATACCGCCCCTCCATTGGCTAGTGGGCCAAGGTAATACGCATGCCCCGCCCACCTCTTAACCAGAAAACTGACAAAGAACTTGTAATGTGATCATTTTTTTTACACTGTCAGAAAGGGTGGAAAATAAAACAAAGTGGGGAACCGTCCCGAACCTTACACCACCCCCCCAAAACCCAGGAAAAGGAGATAAATTCTTTTCTTTTTTTAAAGTTAACCTAAGTTTTAAAGAAATCGGATTCACAAAACAGTCTGACAGTCGTGTTTCCTGTGACCTAGCAACTCCTTCATAAACCCATTTCATTTCAAAGCCATTCACCTCACAATCTCTACATGAAACGAACTCGGGGAACAAAAGGTTTTCTGTCTCTGGGCCCCTTTTTACTAACTACCCCTGCTGATATCTCTCTCTCTCTTTCTCTGCTCCCTCCCCTCCGCTTTTTCGTGGCTGTTTGCTTTTTTTGTTCTTTTCAATGTTCAAAGTACTTCCCAAGTCAGTCTGCAAGGAGCCAGAATACAATTCTCCCTCAGTGAAAAGGAGCTCCCTAGCAGGAGCACCAGGGTTTCCCTGGCTGGGTTCTCACGAGGGCCCCACAGAGTTGACTGTCAGCCACATTCAGCGACCTTCTCCGGGCTGTGCTGAGGATAAAGGTTAGACGTGACCTCTCAGATGGGGCTGGCCAGGGCACGCCCTATACATCATCACTGTCCACTGAGTGCTGTGTTCTTTCATGGCTGGCATTTCTAGCTCCAGCTTTGAACACTGCAGTTTTTCCTTCTGACCTCTCTCCTGAAGATGACCCCTTAACCCACCAACGCTTATTATCTGGGGAACAAAAAATGCCCACTGTTTGACGAGCCTGGTTAAAAAGACCAGTCTCTTCAGTGAAGCATAGAACATTTGGTTCAGCTTCATGGTTTCTATAGAGAAAGAGATCCCTCAGGAGAGGACAGAAATGGTCACCTCCAACAACTCTTCTGAAGGATGGAGTGGTCAGAGGAGAATTCCTTTTCACTGAGCCTGGGCACTGAGACCTGGTGAGTGCAGACAATACTAGCCCTGAGGGGGAGGGACTCCAACCAGACTACAGACTTGGATGGAAAAATCAGCCCTTATTTTTTTTCCTGACCGAGTTGGATCAGAATCAGTTTGAGTTTTTTCCTCCCAAATTCCCAGTGGATTAAAACTCTACTTTTATGATCTAAGCAAAAAGGAGAGCTGCTGTCCTACAAAAGTGGTTTCCAGACACAGGGCTCACAGTCGAGATCACAGTTTAATGTGGTACCGGTTCCCTAGACATGACCGCCAGGCGGTCATAAGGAGGTTGACACACAGGTTTGGGCCTCAGCGAGGCCTTGCTTTTCCTCATTTAGCCTTAGAGTGAAAATGAGCCTGAGTGATTTTGCAAGGTCTTCATGAACACAAATTAAGCATGTAGCATATTGCCCGGCAAGGATCTTGCAAGCAGGCCCACAGACTTATGGGAGAGTCATTAGTTTGCAGGAAATTGTTTTGGTGTCTGCCTGGTGAAGTCAAAGCCCTCCCCATCTGTAAGATGAGTCTGTGGCTTCCAGGAGCTCTAGATAACACCCCTTTGGCTTCCTAAGCAGGAAAGCTGAAGCTGCCTTCTGTTTTGTTTGATGAGCACCACTGAGGAGTGAACACCACCTCACCCCAATTTAATGCTTTCAAACCATTTCCCAAAGCATCTGCAGGGCTTTTGGTCGTTTCATTCTCTAGCTTGAAAGCTTAATTCACACCAACTGGCCCTCCTGCTTTCCTGTTTCTATCCTGTACAGTAAGACTTAAAATCTACCTCAATTTCATTTCAAGGTGGTTTGGGTTGTCGTATTGTTATAGAAAGAAAAGCACAAGGGTGTTGGAGTCCGTAAACCTGTATTAGAATTTCAGCAAATTTCTTAACTTCTTAATTATGGTGTCCTACAGTGTAAAATAGAGAAAATAATAATACTTACCTGTTAGGGTTATCATAAGGATTAAATGAGGTAATGTGGATAGAAGTTAATAGTACTAGGTACACAGTAAAACCTTAATATATGGTTGCTTCTTATTATTATTACCATTATTAATTATTATGTTAACATTAAATTTGTTATATATTATTTTATTACTGTATCATATGACATTATTGTTATAATATAGTATATAAATAACATTAATATTTAATTATTATATTAATTATAACTATTATCGCTATTAGACTGTTATTGACAGTACATATAAGCGTGGCAGGCATTCAGAAAAAGGTGGAGTCCCCTCATCTGTGTGCCAGCCTTTCACAGGGCATCTTTCTAATTTAGCGAATACCCGTGGAGTACCCACCGTGTGCCAGGTACTGTTCTAGGTGAGGAAGATACAACAGACAAAATTCATACCCTCATGGGGCTTACAGTCTAGTGGGAGTGGAAGACAATAACTAAATGGATATATAATACAATTTTGGAGTGATAAATGCATGAAGAAAAATTAAACAAGGAAAATTGCTAGACGAAAACAGACCAGGATGCGGGGCTGGGGGTGTGGCTCTTAGTTTAGAGAGAGTGATCGGGTAAGCTCCTCTAAGGGTGTAATATTGAAGCAGGAATCTGAACAACAGGAGGGATCCACTCAAAGATCAGGGGAAAGAACATTCCAGAGAGAGGAAGTGCCCCATGGAAAGGCCCTGAAGTAGAAATGAGCTTGGTGTATTTAAAAAGAGCAGACAGTCCAGGGTGCCCAGAGTTGGGTACCCAGGAGAGGGATGGAGAAGGCAAGCTCAGAGAGGTAGGAGGTAACTGTTCGAATCTTCTCCTGAGTGCGACAGAAAGTCACTGGCGTGTTCTGAGCAGGGAATGCTGTGATGTGCTTCTCTCTGATCTTACCATTTGTTTAAACACTCCAGGGCAGCAGGCTATTAGTTAAAATATTGAGCTCTGGTCTTAATGCAGCTCACATAATGCAGATAGTCATGACTTTATTACCGTCTTTTAGTAGATTTCCTTCAAAACTCTTTGGGGAAACACAGATTCCCTCAATGAATAGAGAAACAGCCCCTTCCCCATCTGTTACCTGAGATTTTGGATGCAAAATTACTGCTTAAACTCTGCTACATAAACACCATCGATGGATTTATGGAGCCACCCTAGTACTCCCATGGGTGGCCTCCTAAAATTGGCCAGGACACTGGGGCTTGGACCCGAACCTGTGCTCTCCAGTACTCTCGGCCCATCAGCCTTGCCACCTGCCTGCTTGTCTGCCAAGGGCTCTGTCTCCCCAGATGCTCCTGCAGGCAGGAGCAAGGGAAATGGCATCGGATGCTGTTCAAATGATTTTCCAGCTGACACTGGGCACTGGCATGCATACAGCAAAACATCAAGAGGATGCTAGAGGGAAAAGATTCTTCTGTCCATAACTTGGAAGGAACCAACATGGCTGTTCTCGATGAGAGAAGGGCAAAGTCAGATCATGTGAGGGTAGGAAGCGACCTCCGGAAGCATCTAGTCCAGCCCCTCACAGAGAGGACAAAGGTGCTGCTCTGAGGATGACTGTCCTGCCCAGGGCCCACCAGGCTGGACGAGAACAGCAATCAGTGCTTTAGGTCAGGCCCCTGTGTCTCTTGTCTGATTTATTCTGATCATTCTTTTTAGTTTCCCTGCCTGAAATCTCTCGCTGCTCTACCCTATATTTCACATCGCTACCTGTTTAATTTCTAGAGTAGATACAGAGCCCACCACATTACTGCTATGTTTAAAAACCTCTGGGGACGCTTCAATGCCTTAAAAAACAAAATTCGCACACATGGGCATGGGACTATAATCTGAATCCACTCTCCCTTTCTGGCCTTATCTCCCACCATCCCCCCACCCTACTCCCCACACCCCACGCTCACGCCACAGCGGAGGACTCACCGAATCCAAGACACGCTCGCACAGCCGGGGCCCTCTGCCCAGAACGTCCTCTCTTCACTCTGCTGCCGTCAAGCAGAACCCCAACACTAGCTCTTTTGTGCTTCCTTGTCAACAGCCCCTACCCTGCCCACCTCGCCCTCTCAGAACTAATTCCTCCCTCTCTTTACTATGCCTCCATTGTCCTTGGAACACAGCCGTATTATCAGGCTCTTCCACATTGTATCATAAGGAGTTTTTGATGTCTGTTTCCCCAGCTTCAAGGTGAGCTCCAGAGGGAAGGGGTGGTATCTTGTTCCACTCTGTCTCCTGCTGGCTTATCCCTCGTAGGTACTTAAATGCTTACCGAATGAATAGGAGGATAAATGTAACTTCAAAGAACATGTGTTATCTTCAAGTTCTGCCGGATGCCCAGGAAGGGAATGCGGAAAACTTGTGATTGAGGGCAGCATGCGGTTTGCACTTATTAGAAGTATCAGCACCTTTCACAACCAAGTCAAGGCCTATCGCCAGTTGTGGCTCTTCAGTGGAGGTCAGCCCAAAAACTAAGGCTTGTGGGATGCCTCTTTTTACACACCCTAAGAACTAAGAATAACTTTTACATTTTTAAATGGTGGAGAAAAATCAAAAGGAGAATAATATTTCACGAGATGTGAAAAGTATATGAAATTCCAATTTCAATGTCTATAAATAAAGCTTTATTGGAACACAGGCACACCTCATTTACAAGTGGTCTTTTGAGCTGCAGTGGCAGACTTGAGTGGTTGCAACAGAGGAGGTAAGGAGAGCCAAACTGAAAAAATGTATTATCTGGCCCTCCACAGAAAAAGCTTGCCAATCCATGCTCTAGAACAGCTCAAGGTGCATCTAACCCTGAGTTCAGGCTAAAGTACAGATCCTCCACATCCACAGAGAAACAGGCTAGAAATACCCATTCTAGGGCCATGCTTTACCATTTCTAGTTTGATATGTTTTTAAAAAAATCTACATATACCAAAGTTATTTCAAAAAACAATCTGAGGCAGCAACTTTTCAGTTCTACAAGTCTCCAGAAACCTCCCCAAACAAAGATGAGCCATCGAGATGCATGTCTGTCAATCTCCTCCAATGACCCCGCCCCTTCGCCTTGGCTGAAACCCTCCCAGGCGCCAGGCTGTGTGCTAGATATTCACAAGCCTTACTGCGTTTCATATTCATCTAATACAACAACCCTACGAGATAGGGTGTAATATTCTAATTTTACACGTAACAGCACCAAGACTCGGAGAGGTTCTACAACTGGCACAGAGTTACAGGCAGGTGAGTGGCAGGTCTGCTATGTGAACCCAGGCTTTCCACTGCTGAGTCTGTATGCCCCTAACCATTGTGCTATACTGCCTCCAGGCTTCCTCTGGGTGTCTTCCGCATCATTATTTGTCACTTCAATGAGGTAGCATCTCTACCCTATGAGGCTAAGCCTAACCAAGGAGCAGGTATTGTTCTCAAGTTGTGACTAGGGCTAATAGTGTGCATACAAACACATGCACACCTGCTCACTCATACTTTCAAGCCTGGATGTGTGCAGTCCCTCTTGCCTTCACTGCCCTCCTTTCATCACTCTGCTTCCCTAAATCCTATCTTCCCCCCAGTCTGCACCCCATCTCCCTCATGGAACCTTTTCTAGAAAATCTTTCCATTGTTGACCTCCTCCCACCCACCCTCTGTGTCTCTCATCACCCAGGCCAGTGCTTCCCAAATCTGACCTCCCTTAAAAAGCAATTAGCAATGCTGGGGCTCAGCCCCTTTAAGTTGGCTTCAGTAGGCCTGGTGTGAGGCCTTGGGGTCGAGACATTCAGAAATCCTCATGTGATGCTGCATACAGTTTTGTGTGTGGAGCATGTAATTAGTGCTCAGTTATTGCCTTGCACTGTTTTACCTGTAAGAGCTGCTTCTCTACAATGAGATTTTAAGCCACTTATAGACGGGGATCCTGTCTTTTCTTCAGTGCTATCCCCTTCTGCACCTATTCGGGTAACCCAGGCTCGTCTTATGTCTTCTCAAAGCCCCATATCTTGTCCATGTACCCAGCCTTTGCTGATGTCAACATGGAAAAAACAAGTCACTTTTTAGCAGGCGGGGGAAAGAATACCTCTCGCTCTAGGCAATAGCCCTCTTTTATGTGTTGAGCTGGTCAAGCCCTTGGAATGAATGAAAGTCTATTATTAGAGAGAAGCTCCAGGAAGTGTCTCTAGTGTTTACTTCATGTGCTGTGGGATGGAGCTTCCATTCACTTTCTCTCCACTAATATTTTGGCATGAGAGACCTCGTGAAGGCCAGGCAGTCCCAACCTCCCCTCCTCCCTTTTAACAGCAGTGTCCTGGGAATAAACTCTGCTTTCTGAAAGAGTTGTTAAAGGCATTGTTTTAAAATATATATTTCTGCAGATGCAGGGTGGTGTTTACTAAAAAGGGTCATTGACTCATGATTCCCAAATTACTTCTGATTTTGTCCCTCCCTGACTTATTTCTCATTCTCACTCAATGACCAGCCACCTGGGGTGGGGTGCGGCTGTAAACAAAGGAGATTAGAAATGATTCCTCTCCATCTCTCGTCACTGCGTGACAGTGGATTACCACACTGTGAGCACTTTACAAGGTCTCACTACCCCTTTTCACTCAGCCACGTTTATGAGTGTGTCATTGTTACTGTCTTTTAAAAATCTCCACCCTCCTTCCCCCACCCCATGTCCCACTGCCTTCTGCCTTCCATCTCACCCTCTTTGAGGTGCCTTTTAATTTTCCCAAAGGTGAAGGCCTAAAATGGAGTGTCTTAGGCCCCTCTCAATTTTTGACTAATCATGAAAGAATGTATGTGATACCGTGTCACTGACGTGCTACTAAAAACTTAGATAGACCCCTGTAACTGGGGTGATTGTGGGCAATACTTTGACTTGATTTTTGAAAAGCTGTGCAGTTATGAAGTTTTTAATGCTATATATATATAAATATATATCTATATCTATATATATACACACATATATAATAGTGTCATTGTAACTTTGGAATAGTTGATTACTACCTTTTTCCCCCCAAAGAACTAAAAAAATAACAGATTAAATTACATGTTAAGTAAATTCAACTCTAGTGAAATATGACAAGCAATTGTGAGGCTCCATTTCAGTGTTTAGTGTTTTCTTGATATGAAGGATATGGGAGAGTTAATTTAGGGGCGAAATTATGAGAAAAATTAGATTTAAATTTATTTATCTGCATTAAATGTGCAAAGGTTTACATTTATACTATTTATATGTATCCAGCTGGGCAAAGGAATGAAGTTCAGTGGAACAAAAAGAGTTTAATAGTAAAATTGTGCCGAATGCCTGGCAAAGGCCCTCCCCTGTGTTCTCCGCCCTGAAGGGTTCTGTTATTGCATGCTTCACTTCGTCCAAATAAACAATTTGTTATAAGAAACTGCCATGGAAATTTCTTCTGCTGGTAAAAACTTTAGACTGTGGATTTTTACAAAGGTCAAGGTGATCTGCCAAGACCAAATAAACAGGAATTCCACGGCTGGATGGGGGATGGCCTTCTGCTCTTTCTGAAGGCACTGCCCAGCGCAATAATATTGCTACATGGTACATATTAACTAAGATGGGACAAAGGCACCCCGGTTCCTTCTGGCTAACTTTTGTTCTTCCTTCATATTCTCAAATTTGAAGTCTTCCCGACCCCTCCTCGCATATATGTTCTCACTGTACTATATGTGATACGATATGATAACATGACATGTTATGCTAGAACTTTGCAATTCCCTCTCACTCTCCGGTTTCGCTGCTGTCTAGGTGGAGTAAACAGAGGAGCTTACTCCAAAATTCCTGGATGGGGCTGGATGTTCTGTTTCCAATCTACCCCTGAGCTTTACCTTTCTCCAGACAAACCGGCTGCTAAAAGACACCTTCCACATCCGGCATCCAGCATAACTCTGGGGTAGAGGCGGCGGGAGGAGGGGAGGTAGGAAAGAATGGGGAGCCCGGGGTGGGTGTTTTAACCAGGAAATAACCACTTTCCTGCAGGCACAGGGTAAACCATTTCTTCAGGGTTCGGAAATGCATTTCCTCCCTGGGGCCCTAAAAGAGGCAGGCTGACCCGATCCTCCAAGAAAGCCTGCCTCCTGTCCCTCGATGCTCCCAGCTGCTGAGGCCAGCGAGGGTCCCGCAGGCCCCATCCCAGGGCATCTGGCCTGTCTGGCCAGCCCAGGCGGCCGCCAGCTGGCGCTGATGAGCGAGTCAAAGGAATCCGAGTTATGCAGGGCCCGGTGTGGGAGACGAGGAGGGCAGGATGAGAGGAATGTGATGTGGGGACACAGTGCACCCGGCACTGTTGAGTCCAAGCTTTTGAAGAGTTTGGTTCATTTTAGCAAGCAAAGTGCTCCAGCTATCAGCAATCTTTTTATTTTGTCTGCTAGAGGAATGCCTTTCCCGAGTGGGCCGGAGACTGGGCGGGGGTGGAGAAACCGGTGTCCACCCTTGCCTGGCCGTGTGGAGTGTGGACAGCGTGTTCCTTTCTGCCCACCGAAGCCGAGAAATAAAGAGCTGCTCTCTTTACAAGAAAAGCTGAAGGGGGGCCCTGCTAATGAGCATGCACGAGACTCCAAGGCTCACTCACTCACACCACTGAGGTTTACAGATGTTAAGTATAAGTTGTCTTAATTTGCTTAAGTCCTGGCAGCCTGTGATTTCACATGAGAGGTGTAGACAAGGGGGTGTTGCAAGGGTTTTCTCGAACTTCAGTGCCTGTGGTTCTCGTGACTCATGTCTAACCAGCCTTTGGAGCTTCTGGTCTTTGGAAGCGTGGAGAGTTGGGAGAAGGAAGGCTTATGCCCTCCCCGCCCACCCCAAAGAGAGGCCACGTGTTCCACAGCTTTGATTTTGCCATCCCAAAATGACTCTGTATCTTCAAAAGCCGTCTCCTGTGCAGTTTTGGTCACCAGGAAAAAAAATCTTTCCTTCTTACCCAGACAGCTCTGTGCTTCTGGTTCTCCCCTCTCAAGCCCACTCTGAGGCTCAGCTCCCCAGCTCTGCCTCTGTCCTTTGCACCCCTGATCTTTCACATCCTGCTCTCTACACATGTGTTCAGGTCTTCCTCATCCTAAATGCAGGCCCACAGTGCCTTGTTCAGAAACCTGGAGGCCAGATGAGTCGTGGAATGCAGAATATTTCGGATTTTAGGAACAGATTTAGTGCCTATATCACACATGCATCACAAAACTCCCAGCGGGACCTGGGCCGGCATCCTGTACGCAAACCCTTTCATATTTTGGCAGTAAGATGTACGAAGATTCATAGCAAGTGTGGTAAATGAGCAATATGATTACCTCAGGTCAATCTAGGTCAGATTTTGCTGCCCAATGAGTTAGGAAAGAACTCTAGATTTTTATACTTTATGATTGTGGAGGAATGAGCTCAGACCACTGATACACTCTCTAGTTCTTCAGACCAGCACTTTGCCACCTCTCCCTCCCCCAACATCAAACCAAGCGCTCTCTCTCTTTCTCTTGCCATGACCGGAGAGGGAGCAGTCCCAGTCCTGGCCTCCCGTTCGGTGCTCCTCACCTCTGCCAGCCACTCCCTCCACCACCACCCAGGCCAGCGCTTCTCCAGCTCTTCACTGTAAAGTACCAGTGTTTTCCACTCCTAATCCACCATGAACCAGTAGTATTGTAAAATACTTAAAAATACAATAGTAGAAAAATGAAATAAAAAAGACTTTACAAAATACAAGTCTGGTTTGCTGTTATTATTAGTGAATTCAACCAATATAAAATGACTCTTGTCTGATTGCTGCCGGAGTTGTGAAGCATTCCCTCTCAATTTTGCTCTCCCCGTGGGCATGTCCCGTGAGTGGCCTGGTCAGATCCGCAGACCATACTTTGAGGAGCACTGCTTGGCCCCCTTGCCCTCCTCTGCCCAAGCTGGGGGCCCTCCTGGGTCCTCTGCATCCCCTAGTTCCTGACGTTTTCCACTGCCGCCTGTCTTGACACGGTCTCCTCCCTTGGCTTCCACAGCAGAACTCTTCTGCTTCTCTCACCAATATTTCGGTCTTCTTTTCAGGCAGCCTTTCCCCAAGGGTCCATCCTCAGCTTTTTTTCTTCTGTGTTTTCTCCTTTATCTCTCTTATCCTCTCCAATGACTTCTACTCTCATTTCTACGCTGATGACAATCACATCTCCTGACCTGTGGTCTGAGTTCCAAACTCTCCTTTCCTACTTCGCCCAAATACTTCAGAGGCTTCTCATAAACTCCTCGTATTCACGTAGTGTGATGGTTACTTCTAGGTGTTAGTTTGGCTAGGCCACAGTACCCAGATATTTGGTCAAATACCGGTCTAGACTTTGCTGTGAAGGTATTTTTTAGATGCGAATAAGTTTAAATCAGTAGACTCTGAGTAAAGCAGTTTCCCCTCCATCATGTGGGTGGGCCTCAGCTAATTAGTTGAAGACCGTAAGAGTAAAAAGATTGATGTCCCCTTAGGGAGAGGGAATTCTGCTCCAGATGGCCTTTGGACTTGAGCTGCAACATCAGCTCTTCCCTGGATCTCGAGCCTGCCAGCCTGCCTTGCAGATTTTGGACTCGCCAGCCTCCACAATCATGTGAGCCAATTCCTTAAAATAAATCTCTCTCTCTCTGTACACACACACAGACAGACACACACACACACACACACATCCTATTGGCCTATTGGTTCTGTTTCTCTGGAGAACTCTGGCTAATACACATATGAACTTCCCATTGAAACAGTATCCAGTTCTAACTATTCTATTTCCATTTATGATGCCACCATTGTCCTGGGTGCCTAGAGTCAAAAGTTCAGATTGATGTTTTGTTTCTTTTTCCTTCCTACTTCCCACTTCCAGTCATCCATGTCAATTCTCTACCCTCAATATTTACAGCATAAATACCCACTAATGGAGGTCCCCAACCACCACTCAGGCCTGGTCGGTCATGGAATGTATTTCATTGTCCACAGTGATTGGCCCAAGAAATTGACATGTGACTCAGAGAGAGTCAATCTGAGATCTTCTTTGAGATTTTGTAAATGAAGGTTGGGAGACAGAGGACTGTCTTTCTTTGGACCATAAGTGGTAAATGTATCCTTGGCAGTGAACATCTTTTCCTCCATTCCTACAATTCCTGTAGAATTGTCTATAGCAAGAATGAGTCCAGATGCAAAAAGGAGCAAAGATATTGAAGTGGAGGAAGGAAGAGAACTCTGATCCTGTTGTGTGTGCCTCTGAATCCAACCATACTTGAAGCCTACTCTTAGATAAACCAATTCATAAGGCAATAAACACATTTTTCTGCCTAGCCTAGCTGGAGTTGAGCTTCTTTCTCTTATAACTACAGTGTCCTGACTAACCCTTTGCCAGGAAGTATTCTCCTGGAGGGCAAAGACTATAACTTATTCAGTTATGCTGCCTGTGGTACCACATTTAGGATCTTCTCAGTCTATGTGTTGCATTGAATTCCTAGCTTGTTCTTAAGGTACCAGCTACATTGTGAAATTGTGTGTGAGGAGAGAGGGAGAAATGACAGAAAGGCACTTTTTCTGTGGCTCTTAACATGGCACAAACAGGATGGAGACTATGTCTTTGGAAAATTCCAGGGTGATTGGAGTTGGGTGAATGAGGACCCAAATGAGAAGCAGATCTACCCTGTTATTTCAAATCCATTGATTTAGATGCACAGATTTATCAATGAAAGACAAAGGAAGACATATTTTTACTATTAAGCGTGGGGTAGCGGTGTTTTGTCTACCTGTAGATCCGTATAAATATTTATATTACATTTCCTTGCCAATTAACTTGTCGTTGTTAATCACTGCTGAGATTTCATTCACCTGTCCACCAATACTGACTAATTGCCTACAGAATGCTAGGCACCGCGGGAGCTACAAAGACGAATAATACCCAGACGCTGCGCTCGCTTCTTAAATACCTATTACGGTAGCAGCCGAGGGGACTTCATGAAGATAAACTTGCATAGAGAAAAAAAAAATCACACCATCAAGTTATGTAAGTTTCTATTTTAAAATCATCTGGTTCTAATTTACTAAATTTAATGCTTTAGAGTCAATGCCAAAGTACTACATTTGATTTATGGAAATACTTTAGCACATTTTTCCATTGCGCTCTTGTACAATATATTTACCGCCCTTTTGTTATGGTTAGAAAGATTACGGACCTTAAAAAAAGCCCTCTTTATGAGCTTGCTGATATTTTGTTATGAAGTGCCATAAGAAAGAATAAGAAGTCTAGTAAACAATAATATTCACTTAGGAGCATTCCACATGGTGTAGCTTTTCTTGTGTACGTATATAAATTTAACAGAGCGGTCCATCTGGAAAAGGGATGTTTAAAAACTTTCCCTTTATGCCAAACCGCTTCTTTTCAGAGCAGACAAGTTACTTTGGGGGTGGCGGGGGTGGTATTTAAAGAGTGGTCATACTATGCTACGCTGCTAACAAAATAATAATGTTAATACCAAAGGATAAAAGATGCCATAGATCCAGACTGACGTCACCTCAAAGAGGGAGCCCACAAAATATTCCAGTAAAATGGAACATAAGAAGATGGACATCAGTGCCGTGTGTGTCGGGGGCTCAGGGCCTGGGCGCCTACCAGCAGGGCAGCCGCACAGCCTGCCTCAGGTGGAGGGAGATGCTGGGCTGCTCTCACGTCGGCCACCCTCCCTGACATGCTCACTCACTGACAGCTGCCTCCACGGAAGAGGCCAACATCCCAGGTCCTAAACACCTCTAGGTGGCCTTCTGGGCTCCACCAGCCTACTTGGCACGGCAGTGTGGCGACTACCCCATGGCATCTTACAGAAAAATCAAGACCTCGGGGAAATCTTTTCACTGAAGCCTCCCGACATGCTGTGGGTTAGCCAATGAAGCCCGCCCTGAATTTTCCAAGTGGTGTTTAAAGCCCGTGTGCGTGTTCATTTTCTTCCCGCTTCACTCTGGCTTTGCTCAGCTCACCAAAAAAAAAAAAAAAAGGCTTCGCTTGGTTTTTCACTTCACACCCACATAAAATAAGATGGCTGTGTAGGAATTCCCCCTCCGCCTTGCAGCATTATATTTCTTTAAAACAAAGAAACCTCACTTCCCTCAAACAGTTCAGGCAACTCTTGTAAATGAAAAATTGCAAAGGCCCGGCTGGTGGAAACGTTTTCTTTCCAACAGGCTGTCTTTACATGGAGTTAGATGACATAGGACACAGGTGTTCAAATGCCTCAGAATGAATGACAATGACTGTCCAGCATGGCTCCTACGCCTCAGATGACTAGGTCCTGCGTTGCCTCACATCAAGACAAGGCCTGATTCTCAAGAAACTCTCTAAATGGCTCTTCCCTGCCCGGCCAACTCTTGTTCTTGTAGCTCCTCTGCCCTCTCAAGTCCACCCATCTCCCCTTGAAAACACTGTGGTAAGAAATGAAATTAAAAATTTCAGCCAAGTAAAGTGAACACCAAGATCTCTCACTCCTTCCTGATTCTTCTTTGGAATGTGTCTTACTCCACCTGTTCAAGTTCATCCGTTCCTCCCCGATCCTCAGCTCAGTCTCACCTTCTCCTTGAAACCTCCTCCAGCCTCTACTGGTGAGCCCCTTCCTGCATTCGTGCTAGGCTCACAGTCCACTCCTACTGGCCTAACATTGGCGTCATGGCGTCATTATATATCCATGTGAATCCCTGACTGCGCCTTGTTTGGTGGCGACGCCTCATGTTTGCATAACAGCTGCCTTTGGAAGTAGTCCTACTTGACCCAGGCAGTAGCAATTTGTTTTCATTGACAAACTATTTACATGCATACAATGCACCATTTTAAAGTGCATTATTCAGCAGTTTTTAGTATATTCACATAGCATATTTTAGTATATCCACCATCATTACTAATTCCAGAATGTTTCCATTATCCCAAAAAGAAGCCCCCTGCCCATCAGCAGTCACCCCCCCATTCCTCCTCCCCTCTTCCTTACCCTCAAACCCCTGGCAACCACAGCCGCCAATTTAATTTCTGTCTGGCAATAGCAAGTTATAACTGATTTCGTGCATTTTGTTTCCAGCACAATTCCAAAGGCTGACACACACATGAGATTGGCCATTAAAATTTTTGTATGCATTTAAAAGGATTGCTTCGGTTGTATGACCACACGTACACATTTAATGCTTGTGAGGGAATGTGGAGTAGTAACAACCAAAACATGGTAATTAATATAGAAAGAAGAAGCCAACTTGGGGGGCGTGTTGGTGAGTTGGGGAGGGCTGGGGAAGGAAGGCTTTGGAGAGAGGAGAAATAAGGTCTTCAGCGACAGGGAGATTCTTCTCTCTGTATTTACCATGTAGAGGTCTGATTGTGCACCAGATACAGCTGAGGGCATTATCTCCGTAAGAGCCAATCAGGTAGGAGTTAAGAATCCTACACTATAGACCAGGAACCTGATGTTCAGAGAGGTAAATACCTTGCCCAGGATCACACAGCAAGGGTTTACCCAAGGCTTGTCTGGCTTCAAATCTCATGCTCTTAATACACTTGTTATTGCCTTTGAACACTGTGGTTCTATAGATTGTTGAACTGGTCCCCAGAAAGTACCCTGATGAGGAAATTGCTGTTCTATGGAAAAGAGCCAGAAAGCAAGGACAGGTGTTATACAAACATCTTCCCCGTCTGGACAGGAAAGGGCCTCAGTTGTTCTGGTAGGATGCTCAGGTTCCTGGTCTCTTGTAGCCTCCATGAAACAGATTGGAGCCTGTGGCCTATTGTGTCCCCAAGGCCAGCTTGTCCAGGCGCTTGAGGTCAACTCTCTGATGGCACTAAGCCTGCTGAATGCTAGAGTTACACCAGCTCTGCTAACTCACTCAATGGGAGACAGAAGCCCCACCTTGCCCGTGCCTGGCCCTGCTACCTGCACATGGCTCTCCCCGATGAGCTGGTCCCTGAGGACTTGGCCAAGTGTCTTTGCCATCTCTTTGGGCAGCTACCTGCTGTCTCCTCCACCTGATCATTAAACAAAGATACTCCTCAGGGCTCTGCCCTTCTTCCTTTGCTTTCTCTCCCCAGGCAAGGCAACCCACTTGCACTGCTTTCGCAGTCTCTTATCTACATGTCAATGACTCCCCAGTTTTCATCTCTGTGATGGTTAATTTTAGATGTCAACTTGGCTGGGCCACCCTAACCAGGTGTTTGGTCAAATGTTATTCTGGGTGTTTCTGTGAGGGTGTTGGATGAGAATCACATTTAAATTGGTGGACTTTGAATAAAGTCCAGATTGTTCTCCATTTATAGGTGGGCCTCATCCAATCAGTTGAAGGCCTGAGTAGAACAGAAGGTTAATCTTTCTGGAGCAATAAAGAATTCTAAAGACTGCCTTTGGACTTCAACTGCAACATCAGCTCTTCCTGGTTCATCAGCAGATTGCCTTTGAACTTGAACTTGAACTGCAACTGTAACTCTTTCCTAAGTCTCCAGGATGCTGGCCCCCTCCATCAGATTTTGGCCTTGCCAACCCTCCACAAACACATGAGCCAATTCCTTAAAATAAATCTCCTCGCTACTGTACATCTTCTCTGAGCTGTTTATGGTCACCTAAGATTATGACCCCCCAGCTCTGAGGTCTCAGTCATCCTCCAGAGCTCCCAAAAGAATAGCTCTGCATCCAGCTATCACAGCAAGCCAGGAGCTGGCGTCTGCCTTACCCAGCTCACAGTCAGTCACTCATCCTCTTGGTTGTGCTTCTCTTGTATCTTTCAAACAATCCACATCCCTCTGTACTCTCTGTCCCCAGCCATACAGCTCAGGCCACTGTCATCGCTCCCTTTATTATTCAACAGCTTCCCTGAGTCTCTGTGCATCCACTTAGGCCTCCAATGCGTTGTCTCCACCGAGGCCAGAAAGAATTTCTAAAAAGGCAAATCTGATTATGCTACTTTTACGCTTAAAGGGTCACATTCCAATTTTCTCAAGAGAAAGTAACAAAATGAAATAAAACAAAACACAGATCCCTAATGTGGCCTCTAACAGTGGTTCTCAATGTGCCCATGCACACCAATGTCCTGGGGACCCTGTTAAAATGCAGCTCTGCTTCCGTTGTCTGGGTGGGGCCTGAGAGCCTGCATTTCCAACATGCTCTTGCAGAAGAAGGAGCCGCTGCTCCATAGACCACGCTTAGAGCATCGAAGGCTTAGAAGACCCTGCATGATCGGGCCTCTGCCTGCCTCTTTGCTTTTCTCCCTTGTGACTCTTCTTGAACACAGGGCTGCAGCCATTGGCCTTCTTCCAATGCTTCAAGTGCAGCATGCTGCCTCTCCCTTTAGGGCCAACAGCGCTTCACCTCCTGACTCTTGCTCAGTGTTCAGGATTCATCTGAAATATTCCTCTGCATTTCGTGTTGGAGCTCCCGGTTACATGTCACCATTGCACACCACCCTTCTTGTAAATTTCATCACACTTGCTATATTTTGTTCAAAGTCAAGCTTTCTTACGAGGTTGAGGTTATAGATGCGTGAGGGCCCCAATCATGTCTGTCCTGTTTACTACCTCATTACTGAGTAGGACTTAGCATGAAGTCCCCTCACACCTAGAACTTCATTCACTCATTTTTTCTATTTAATCATGCAATAGGTCAGTCAGTCTCTTAACAAACACTTACTGAATCTTATAGAGTTAGGTTTGACTGAGGAAAACCCTAGAAGGACAGGCTTCTACAAGGTAGAAGTTAATTTTCTTCTCCTTATTAGAAGTCTGGAGGAGAGCAGTCCAGGGCTCGTTGAGGGCTTCAAGAAGTCTGCAGAGCCTCAGGTCCCTCCTATCACATGCCTTGCCATCCTCAACACAAGGTCCAAGGCTGCTCAGATTCTAGCCATCAAATCTGCATTCCAGCCAGCAGGAAGAAAAAAGGGGGTGAAAAAAATGTGCCTCCTCCCTGGAAGGTGAACCTGGACCCTCTGCTCACATCCCGTTAGCCAGACCTTGGTCACATGGCCATAACTAGCTGCAAAGGAAGCTGGGAAATGTAGTCTTTACTCTGGGTGGTCACTTCATGACTAAGAAAGAGGAGAATGGGTATTAGAGGAAGACAATTAGTGTCAGCCAAAAGTAACTTCTGTGTAAATAGGTATAGTAGGTGCTTGATAACTATTCTCTGAACATGCATACGTCAGGCTTTGTCCGCCTGTCAGGAGAGCCCTCAGCTCATGGCAGATGGTCACACTGGGTCACTAGGTAATATATTGTATTTCCGGCCCTCTGCCCAGAGGTTACGCTTCTGTCTGCTGGCATGAGCTCTCTCCCAGCTCCTGCCGCTGGGTCTGCCCTCCTGGTGCACAATGTGGTGAGTGCAGAGCTCATGGTGAAGGGGCTCCCAGAGGCTCTAGCCAGGACCAGGTCCTTCCCAGCTTTCTCCAACCCGCAGAGGTCCCTGGGCTGTGACCTTCTATGTCCCAAAGTGGGTCATGAGCCCTCCCACTTCCCTCACTCCGTGTAAAGAGATGTACAAATCAATGGGTGTGGACGAAGCATAGCCAAACATCCAACCGGCTTGTGTTTCAGAGAGAGACAGGGAGGGAAAAACTGGGACTAGGAGAAGAAGGAGCCCCTGCTGGTCTTTCTTCCAACTGGCCATTATCCTTGGAGGTCAAAGACGGTGTAAAGTCATAAACTTTTGTGACATGTTGGCTCTGGATGAGAGTTAGAGTCCCATGACAAGCAGAGCGGCCAAAGCTAAATTAAATTTGATGCCCCATGAAAATGAGACAATTGTATGCTAGCCTTGCTGGAATCCCCACATGTCACCCTCCATCGCTTTCCTTCTCAGAGTGGCTTCCAGTCCTAAATGCTAAGGGAAAACATCCGGGATGTCCTTAACACACTGGGGAGGAGAGAGGCTGCTAAGTGCCCAGAATCACATTCTGAATCTACTCAAGAGGTTTTCCTGCCAGTCCTATGACCACAGCATACTCGGGTGCCCCCTCCCCAGCATGCTGACATTCTCCCAGCAGGAATTGCTCCTCCCCAGGTCCCCAGAGAGACCTGTTAGCTGAGTCCAGAGACACTTTGTGAGTGTGACAGTAGTTGTTCCCTTGGGATAAGTGTGTTGGGGAATGCATTATGACTTCAGCTCTGAGATTTCAAAAGTGGGCACAGCCCCCAGCCCTGATTCCTCTGAGCGTTGAGGCTCCTTTGAACTCTGCTGTCCCATCATGTTTCGAAGTTCTCATTTGCAAATCTGTCTAACAAGGTCCCAGGCTGAACCTATTGGTTAGCAACATTAAAATTGTACCTCTTCCTGGATTGCGGAATAAAACCACATAGCTGCAAACTCCTTGCTGCCTTTAACTCTAATCTTTAACTTTGAGTCAGTATGCCATATTTTTTTTTTTTAAAGATTTTATTTTTTTCCCTTTTTCTCCCCAAAGCCCCTCCGGTACATAGTTGTATATTCTTCGTTGTGGGTCCTTCTAGTTGTGGCATGTGGGACGCTGCCTCAGCGTGGTTTGGATGAGCAGTGTCATGTCCGCACCCAGGATTCGAACCAACGAAACACTGGGCCACCTGCAGCGGAGCGCACGAACTTAACCGCTCGGCCACGGGGCCAGCTCGCAGTATGCCATATTTTAACTTCTCTAGGTACCGTACCTGGCTCTTCCATCTGTGCAAATGTCTGGAGAATTTTGCTGCTATATGGAGATTTAGGAGATGATGGCTTATGTGTTAAGTGTTTAATTTGGGTTTTAAAGGAATATAACCTACAATGAAAAGAATAAATGCAATTGTATAAAAAAACCAAGCCCTATAAAAATTAGTTGGCTATTATTTCCATCTCTCAGTCTTAATTGTTTCAACATGGAAAAATTAATTCAAACTGAACTAATACAGTCAACCCCATTCTAACATTTCAGGGAAGATAAAGGTTTTAGGGGCCAATAAAGGTGCTTTTTTTGGTTTTGATTGTTGTTTTGTTTAAATCACCTTTCTTGGTCTCTCACCCTCTATTAACAGGAATCTGTGATGGGGACATTTCAGAGGGTTTAGTATTAAACAGACGAGGATGCTGGAGCCCAGGGCAGTTCAGTGAGGAGCTCAAATCGGTACTGTGAAAGAAAATAACAACCTTCCTTGTGGAGGAGCTACGTCCAGAAGCACCTTCAGCTCTCATGGTTCTCTCTCCCCTCTATGTGGGGGGGCCCATATCAGGACCCCAGTTCCAGAGGTGAGAAAGTGGGGGCTGCTCATTTTCCGCAGAGGTGGTCTGCCCAGGCAGCAGAGAAGCTCAGCCCTGACTCGATTCAAACCCAGTTCCCTCTCACTTGCCAGGTTCGTTTCCAGGAACCATGGGCATTTCAACCCTCAGAGTCAGGCACTTAACCCCTCCGAGTCTTAGGAACAGTGGTACAAGGGAAAACAAAGCAAACTGGGACCTGGCATGGTTTAACGGAAGAATATGATCCTTCGTTGGCTGCTTCTACAAAGAAATGACCCCTCGTACTCCAGTTGCCCCAAGAGTCTTTGACTAACTTTTCTGTGGCTCAATTCCAGTGGTATGTTTACTGTGGGCCCTGTGCTGCTTCCTGCCTCAGCATGGGTCTGTGTGTGTGCACGTTTGTTTGTGCATATATGCATGTGTGTTAGGGGGGAAGGGGTAAGGGGTAAATTCTCCCCTCACCTCCTGCTTTCATTTCCCACCAATGCCTCTCCCCACCGCAGTGCTTCTGCTCTGCCCTGTGGTTTGAGGTGGTGTTAATTTGATTCCTGTCAATCACAGATTTTACTGTGCCTTCCCCGGTGAATTAGGGCCTAAGCTTCTCTCCCCGGAGTGGCAGTACGACCTCTGTTCCACCTTCATCTCAGGTCTGTCCGGGGACTCCCAGTAGTGGCAGTAGAGGGAAGCCTCGCTGGAGACAACTGGCATTCTCATTTTCTACCAGTCTGAGCATGTTATGAAATTTCCAGCCCCCTGGCAGCTGAGAATATAGATGAACACAAATGTCGAAAAAGGGTTTTGGAGGCTCTAAGAGGTGCCAATCAAGTGAAGGAGCAGTAGGGTTCCTATTGAAATAGCGAAGCACCTCTCGTGTCCTTGCCATGTGGTCACTCATTTCTCTCTGCTGTTTGGAATACCTGAGCAAAACCTGTGCTAATCTGAGTGAGCCTTTCCCTCCCTTTAAAGAGAGTAAAACAAATTAACACACGCACAAGGCACACCCTACCGACCACCCCCCAACACACACACAATCACAGATACACACTAAAACATGATTCATTGCAAACTGGCGTTAAAGACCGTAGAAGTTAGGGTTGACCTTTTCCCAGGCCTCCTGGAAGCATCCCCTTCTGTAGTCAAAGAAACGCTACAGAGCTCAGAAAGGAGCGGCTGGAAAATAGACATTTTAGTTCCATGTCACTTACACTGGTTAATTATGCAGAGCTTCGGCACATGCGAAGCATTACCATCTTAATATACAAAGTCAGAAATGATGGGTATTGGAGAGAAACTAATTCCTAGCCTGGTGTAATTCTATTTTCCCAGAAAAAGCTCGTTTCCCAAATATCTGATTTGTTTTTGTGTGTAAGTTGGTTTTGTATCCTAGGGTCAACATATCCTTAAAAAAAAAAGGAAATAAAAATTAGACAGAAAGAGATAGAGATGATGGGAATGTAGTCTCCCTCCTCCCCCACTTTCAACACAGAAATCATTCTTTTGGAAAATTGGGCTTGAGCTAGATGTTTTTAATGTTAACTGATGGTCGCCTAGGAACAAAACATTATCTTCTGGGGAAACAGAGGGACACGAGAATGTTTAAGTTTGTCTTGATGATCTAAGATTCTTGCAAACAGCCGAGTCCCAAGGAAGCCAGGACATATTCTTTCAAGAACCTCCAGACAAGGGTCAGGTTATGGTTAAAAGAAAGTGCATCGATATTAGTCCTAATGGGTTCCCATTTAATTCCTCAACGAGGCAACATCCTATTACGTTTTACCACATTCACACGTGTACAGCTGCTTAACTCACAAACACTTGTCAAATCAAACTGAGTGTTCATTCTTGTCAATAATTTTTAAAAAACCTCACCTTCCAGGATGGTAAGGGAGGAAAAGAAATAATGAAATCAAACACAGCCGCCCCAGTCGTCGGAATCTCGCCTCCTCCACGGAGGTTGCAGGGAGGCGGGGTGCCGAAGCAGCTGTATTTCTGAAGGAAAATTTGATCAGGGTGTATGGCTCATTCTTCACTTTTATGTCCTTCTCCTTGAAAAGGCGCAGGGCTCCAGGAAAATTGCTGGAGAATATACTCTTTTTGCTCTCCCTGCACAACCCCATACCCTGGGACAAGCTTGCATTTGATTGTGAGTTAAATCCTGCACTTTCAGGTTAACTTACTTAAAATGTTTAAAATTGGTTTCCATTTCTCTATTTTTTCAATGTAAAATTTTATGTATGGGAAATTATGGTATTACTTTGGGCTTTAACTCGAAATGCTCTATGGGAACATTATAAAAACTATCACCAAAGTCCATTCCTTCTTCCTGGACATAATAGGTGGCAACACAGGTATGCCTTCAGTGTGTACATGAATGTGACATCACCCTAAGGATTATATACAGAGAAAAAATAGATCCAGGACCCGCCCTTTATGACAATGATGATTCACGCAGTGACATGAGAGCCATATAGACAAACAAGTAAACATTGGGAAAGAATTACATTCTTCTGATCTTTTGTACTGCAATTCACTTCATTGTGGATAGTCATTTGGAACCATCAGTTAATATCATGGCATCTTCAAAAGCATATGGTTAAGCTTGTTAGATAAAATGCAGGATGACCAGTTACATTTGAATTTCAGATAAACTATGAATAATTGTTTAGTATAAGTATGTCCCATGAAATATTTGAGACATATTTATAGAAGAAAATATTTGTTGTTTATCTGAAATTCAAATTTACCTGGGAGTCTTGTATTTTTATTTGCTAAACCTGAAAACCTTACACACAGAGAAATAGGGTTCCCGCCGTGGCAGCCATGGGGAACAAGAGCAGAAATCCCATTGAGCCACGAAGATGATAGTAACTTCTTTTTAAGTAGAAGATGCTCACAACAGACCTACCTTCTCTCTCCGCACAGAGAGAGCGCATCTTCCCATCCCCATTCTCCATCCCCTCTTGAAAGCTGAGTGGGTGGAATGCCACTATCAGTGTTATCTTAGAGTTGCTACTTGAGATTATTCCTATCCCCAGAGCTTTAATGAGTGGCATTTCAGTTTAACAAATATTTATTATGCACATACAACTTTATAGAATAGCATGCTAGGCTGGGTCTCTTTTCTCAAGGAGTTTGGAGTCCGAAAGGGAAGACTAAGATGTCTATGACGGATGGTGACTCAGGGCAACGTGTGAAAAGATACAAATAAAGTGCTGCAGGATCACAGCCAGGGATGAATAAATTCTGTGAGCAGTGGGAGATGAGAGAGTTCACAGAGGAAAGAGCGGGTGAACTGGGCTTGGCAGGGAAGGGAGATTCTTGACGGGCAGGGAGAAGCCAACAGCTTCCCATGCTGAGAGGATGGAACCACCAAAGAGAGAGACATAGGAATGTGTGGTCAGAGTCTCTATTCCACCCCAGGAGGGACTGATTCTTTCATTTGTTTGTTCAGTAGATATTTATTGAACAGCAATGCATCCATTAATGTAAAGTTGCTATTGTGTGAGGAGCTATGAAGAAGCTTCACCATGCCAGGAGAAGGAGTATATGAAGAATGACCTAGTGAGGGCTGTTGGATAAGGCCTTTGTGAGGAAGGCTGTGATTGAGTTGAGCTGCGAAGGGAGAATAGAATTAACCGGGTGACAATGAGTGGTGAGGGCCTGGGAGGAAGAGGATATAAGGCAGATGAAACAATATGTGCAAATGCCCTGTGGCAGAAGGAAGCAGAAGGCATTCAAAGAACTGAAAGAAAGTCAGTGTGTTTCATGGTGGGATATTATGCTTGAGAGGCAGGTAGCAGGTGGATCCAGGCAAGGCCTTTTGGGATCTGTTAAGGAATTCTATCTTAATCCCCAGAGCACTATGAAGCCATTGTATGTATTTAAGAAAGAGTGTAACACAATTTACTTTGGGTGCGAAAGAACAAGTCTGGCTGCACTGCTGAGAAGGGATTGGAGGGGAAACTGATAGCTGTGAGGAGACCAGTTAGAGGCTGCTCCAGTAATTTGGGCAGGAGATGAGGGAAACCTGTGGTCTCCATCCTTCCTGTTGATTTTTTTGCTACATTTTCAGAAGATCTGGGAATAGCACCACTAGACCTCCAAGCAGCATGCCCACAAGAGCATCTGGGTCTTGATGGCCCAGCAAAGTGAGAAGAACTTCACAAGTCACTATGAGCAGTTGTTGCTAGAGGGTGGTGGGGCGCTGTCTGTCATAACTGAAGACTGGCAGTTCCACTGTCCTGAGGGGATATTTCAGGCCTCAGAGGGGTAGCGGATTGCAGCAGACTCACAAGACACTGGCCTTGGCTCTTCAGAACCACCTTTTCTATGCCAAATACCTCACAAGGTCACACCCCAACTACTCAAGTGGGAGTATTCCTGTCCAGACCTCCAGGGCACTAGCATTTTTCTTTTCCTGACAGGTGTACTGTGGCAAGAGGGCAGGATGGTTCTATAATTCTTGGAATCTCTCCAGCCACAGGGCCACCTCTGCTCTTATTGGCTCTTTTCACCAATGACCAAGAAGTGTAGGTGGCATCTTGCTTGTAGTATTCTTTGATATTTAATTCTTATATTATATGCTTGTTACAAACTCTGTGGATTCAAAAGAGCCCTTTCAGTAGCCTTTTAGTATCAATGAGTTTGAATAGATTCAGGTGACACTGTACAAACTCAGAGCCACTCCCACGTGGATGGCATATTTACTAACTGGTCCATTTTCATGCACCTTCTGACTTGACTGCCAGCCAAACCTCCCTTTGAGTAGCACTGGTCAGTCTCTGAGTGTGTTGGACACATGCTCATGAATGCCAGGAAACAGGGCAAAATTTATACATATAATGGCTCATGTTGGCTCTCAGGCCCTTGGAAAAATGCCAGGTATGGCCATGCAACTCCCAGTTGTGTGGGGGCGATTGGCCACATGGATCTTATTAGAGGTTAATAGACCCTTCAAATGGTGCAGCCCAGAGATTTTCAACTTTGGCACAATTGACATTCTGGGCTGGTAACTCTTTGTTGTGGGGCTTTCCTGTGCATTGTAGGATGTTAGGCAGCATTAGATGCCAGTACCCGCACCCCCCCCCGACCCCAGTTTTGACCACCAAAAATGTCTCTAGACATTGGCAAACATCTCCTGAAGGAGCAGAATCGCCCCTGGTTGAGAACTGCTGGTGAACTCTACCTTCCTCATTTATCCGAGGGGAAACTGAGGACCTGGAGCTGGGAGGAGGCCTCCTGAGGGCCCGCAGTTCCGTGGAGACCACCCTGGAACCAGCCCTCGGGTCTCTGGAATCCTAGTCTGGCTCTGTCTCCATAGCCCCCCAAACAGATCATTTTTCTGAACTTTGCTGCTTTCTGTCAATGTCCCCACTCTCTATGCTGTTCTTACTCCTCCCCTTTTATTCTAATTTGTTCTTTCTTGGGTCGTCTTGCTCCTGAGTTCTGCCTGGAAGCACTAAGAGATTTGCAAAGTCAAACTCCATTCCAACAGAAGAGCCAGTGTCAGGCAAAACTCTCAACAGGGTGAGAACTGAAGCTTTTCATCTCTGCCTTCCCAGTAGCCCAGCAGAGCGCCAGGCACAACGTGGATGCTGTGTGTGTGTGTGTGTGTTAAATGAGTACCATAAAAAGGTTGTCTTTTGTACTCCTTGTGTCCTGTTTTAGTGATTATTCTCTTGCTCACGGACAAGTGTCCTTATGTCTATCTGTTGCTTTTAAAGCTAACTCTCAGACTTCATTCACACCAAGATATAAATAACTGATAATAATCGCAAATGGTAACTTTCCACAGAGTTGGCACATATGTCCTCAAAGAGGCAAAGGCCAGACGGAAGAGGCTACTTTTCAGCTATGTAACTGGTTGCACCTTCATAGGCCACAACGATGGACCTTTTTCTAAATGAATCATCTGATAGCGAAGTCCAAGGTGAACACAGACAAACTCCAATTTCCTCGCAGCACCCTGCAGCATACACAGCAGTCGATTTCCCGGTGAAACCACATTTTTACAGGACTCGGAGCATTAAGCTATGGGATGCTCTGAGGGAGGCTCAGGGGCTTTGCCAGCCCACCACTGCTTGCACATCAGCATCTTTCTCGCAGGAGAACAATGTGAGAGCTGGGCCCCAGCACCTCAGATGGGCTCTGCTGTAGAAGGTGTGAATGCTCTTCTCTGAATTTTGCTTACAGCACGCCTCAATTACTGCTTACTGATCTAATGTGTTTGCTATCAAGAATTTGAAAGGAAGTGGTTTTGTGGGTTTCAATGCATGCTTTACATTTAGTTTCAGGCCACTCAGTTATTGGTCTGAAGAAGGGTTTTTGTTATTTGACCTGCTTTGGAAGCCAGTTTGCCATCTGGAATCTGGACTAAAGGTGGCAGGTTCTGAATGACCTGAAGCCATGCAAGTTGTGACACTCCATTGGTGACTGTGCCCACACGTTCCTCCTAGAGTGAATGTGAAGCTGCGTGAGGTCATTAAGCTCTCCGAAGGGGCAATGCCCATTCAGGTTGGAGGCCACAAAGTCATAAACTTTTCAGAGCTGATTGTGCCTCGAAGCAAGGCAGAGTTGGTGACCGTCTGGGGGAAGGGTTGCTTATTGCTTCAGAGGTTTCTGGCATTGCAGATGTTATTTCTGTGGTAAGAGGAGCTGGAGGAGCCACAACGTGAAACCAGAAAATGCACACCTCATTTCTCTCTGTTGGCACTTGGTGCTGCTGGTGTTTTTCTTAGGGGTCCGGGGGTCTCTTTGTGCAAGATTGAGGGGGACCTAGAAACATGACCCAGCTCTGGGCAGTTCACATGAAGGAGCCGGACATGGCTTCTAGTTCAGGAGGGAAACATGCTTGGCCTTTGTGCTACATCAAGCAGAGTGTCCCTTCCTCTGTCACCCAGTGACCCCAGGCAAGCTGAGAAGGCTTACAAAATAAGACCCTCTGGCAGTGGGAGGATGCCTCCCATCGCCTTTGCTCTGATTGTCTTGCTGGGAGTGTCTTTTGTGCAAGCGAAGGTGTTCCTGGAGGGCACTCTACCTGCAACCCGGTCACTCAGAACCGTTTTCCAGTTAACCTAAGCTTAAAGACCTTTCATCTCCAAAGGCCAGCCTGGAATAGGGGCAAAAGTGGCAAATTCCAAGTTTTTAAAAGGCAAATCATTTTTCAGATTCCTGTAAATTAAGCATCTGATCATATCCTTGAAAACAGCAGGACCCTACAAAACTCAATGTCACAGGGTGGACTTTGAAGATGAGTTTTAGTCCTGTCCCCGAAAACTACCATGACCAAGGGGTGCCACCATGAATAATTTTATGTGCATGTAATTTAATCTTAGAGCTCTAGGCATGCATTATTATTAGCAAAATTGACTGCTTATGCGATGGAATTGTGTTGTATGTTCTTATTTGAAGCAAAAAAAAGAAAAAAAAGACCCCCTACAAAAATAATACAGAGACGTGAGTGGCTGAAACATATTCCCTCACCCTCCCTGGAGTTAGGAAAATGAGTCAGACCTTTAGGAATAATCAGCATAATTTCTGATTCTCTGAATAACAGAGGTAGATATTATTTTAAGATTGACTGACCAAATATTAACTAGCCGCTTTTACATCTAGGGTAAGGACATTGAGAGTGATGCCAATAAGATCGAACCTTATGAGAGATCAAATTAGATGGTTGCCTAAATGTTATGGTATTAGGAGAGCAGTAATTGTCCTTTAAAACAAAGAAGCAAACAAATAAACACAAAAAAGCCCATAGAAACAAACTCTTCTCTATCTGCTTGCCTCAGTGTCAGAAATTGTACCATTAGGAACTCATTCATTTGGCTTATACCATACAGCTTATCTTTTAAAATATAGATAACCCAATAAAAGGGAATTAAATCACTATTAGTCACTTACATTATAGAAATATTGAGTTCTTTATGTTCCTCCAGGCATAGCATAGTCAGCCATGCATAGCGAAGAGTTTAAAAATACACATTGGTGGATTAATAGTAATAAACAGAGCAGAGGATGTACACTGAAGAGCTCTCCAAAGACCTCTTCCTCCTCGAGAATCTCTACCCCAGCACACCCCAAAGTGCCTGTGATAGAAACACTCAAGAAGGCAGTAGAGTGAGGTGGTTAAAAACATGGACTTTAGAACCAGGTGGAATTGGTTTCCAATCCAGACACTGCTGCTTAAAAGTTGTGTGCCTTTGAGTGAATTACTGAGTCATTCTAAGTCTCAATTTGCCCATCTGTAAAACGGGGTCAATAATATTTATTTCATAGGGTTGTTGACAAGATTAAAGAAGATGAAGAATGTACATCCACACAGTAAATATTCAAACCATGAGGAAGATTGGACAGATGGAGATGAAGATGGTGATTTCTCACCCTACTCACTGGCACCCCAGCTGTGGGCATTGAGCAAATGCACTCACATTAACTGACTTAACAGGAGTGGTAGAAGCTTAGGAACATGCATGGTGGGTCCTAAATGACTTGAGGAGCCTGGGCATCTGGGGGTAGAAACAATATTAAAGAGGAAGAAGGTACAGTTTGCTAGTCACAGAAGACAAACTATTTCTCAGTTTTTCTGAGAGTGTGTCTTCTTCACACCCACCATCAAGTATTCTCAGTGTTGAAGCGTATGCGGTATTATGTGTGCACACGTGTGTGTGTGTGTTGCTAAAGAATTCTCCCTGGGGTTGGTGCTCTATAATTTCCAAAATTTGAGTGTGCCCTGGTTGGCTTACTGTGGGGACAAAGCATGAAAAGTTATGAGTTATTTTTTAATTACTATAAAAACTAAGCCAATTTGAAAAGTAAGCTCAGATGTGGCTTGAGATTTTTGTGGCTACTTGCAGTTTTCTTTTTGGCAAGATTTGAGCTGGCTGAGCAACACAGAGCGCTGGAGCAGTGAGGATCAGTGGAAACAACGAGAACGATAAAAATTCACATTTGTGTGGATCTTTTCAGTTTCCCTAGCCTTTTCACAGTCTGTGTCTCGGTTTATGTAACAGCTCTGTAACATAAACTAAACAAAGAAGCTATTATCTCCATTTTATAGTTGGGAAAACTGAGTCTTTGGAGGTTTAATAACTTTCTCAAGGGTGTTTTTCAGAACCAGGATTCGAGCTTCGATTTTCAGATTCTTAGTTTACGGTAAAAATCAATAATAGAAGTAAAACAACAAAACAATAAAATAACTGTTATCCTCCCATATTTATCTTGATTTTCGTCTGCTTATTTGTTTTTCCATCATTCAACATATCTGGAGCCCTTTGTATTTGCCGTGCCATCTAAGGTATTAGAAATACATGGATAAATGTGTCCCAGTCATTGCCCTCAAGGAGAAGTTAAGTTGTATCCTGCCTTTTATAAAGTATACCTAGTCTATAATCTTAATTTTCTTACTTAAAAATAGAGACACCCTTCCTGTCAAGTGTGACTACCTTTATGGGAATCACCAGAGAAAGTATATGAACACAGGTCACAGAAAATCTGGGATATATGGTATACATAGTCGTTGACAACTTATACCGCATTTTTACTTCATTTTCTCTGCTTCCCCTTATTCTCGCTCCAGTAACATCCCCAAACAGACAAAGTCTAGAGGGTGAAAGACCCCACTGGCGCAGGGTGAAGCTTGCAGACCAGCACACAACCATGACTGTGATGTGTGAGATTCCTGTCTTACCCTGAGGATGTCAAATTTGGATCTGATCTCTTTGGAAGAAACTTCCACCCTAACTACGTCCCAAATTCCTCGACTTTATCTGACTTTGAAACATTTCTTTTAAAGAAATAGACAAATCAAAAGACTTAAGTATTCTGGACTATTCCCTAACGTGGAAATTGGGTGCCGAACATGTGCCCAGACCAGCAAACGTCTGTGGTTTAATGAGACCCTTTGTCTTGTAGCCTTCTGGCTCCAGTGTTATTTGCTTGGAGCCGATGGTGCTTAAGCTCCAGCTCGCAGATGGCCAGGGAAGCACAAGAGGAAATTAACGAGAAACTTCCAAGAAGAAAGTGCCAAAGAGGCTTTGCTTTAAAGATTTACTTTTTCTGCACCTTGAAAAATTCTGGCAGCTATATTGGTGACAGATTTGTGGCAAAATTCTTTTGGCCTAGGTAAATGTTTGCCCTTTTTTCCCCTCACAGGTTGTGCAATCAAGAGCATATGGGTCTTGATTCCCTCCCTGCCTTGAGGTGGAAACACACAACCTGCCCTTCTGAGAGTAGAAGAAGGAAAACACAGACTTTGTTCACTTCCCAGATTCTCTCCTGGAAGCAAGTTTCGGAATTTACGTGTGGTTGGAATGGGGAACTATGACTATTCTGGAACCTGGATACCATCCATATTTCCAATTTGGCTCCAGTTGTTATCCCAGGATAAGGTTCTTAGAGAAAAGCATTTCCATCCACATAGCCCAGAAAACCGAAATGAAAAACTCTGAGTTAAACACAATATAGATTTGTCAAAAGAGTAAAATGAGTTCAAGGCCAGCAAACGCATGGAAGATTGGTTTGCAGAGGGGACAAGGAGGAGAGCCATTCCTGAACTTCAGATGGACGTGGTTTTGTAAATCACAACATTTGCTTTATGTGAAGGTCACAAATAAAGTCAGGTGACATTTCAACATACAGAATCATACATTAAAGTGTAAACTCTGGGTCAAATTCTCACCCAATAAAATTTGATGGAAATAGTCCTATAGAAAAGGAGCTATTCGATTTTCTTCTGTAGTATTTCTGATGGTGAAAATCTAGGACAACAGATGTTTTAACAGGGAATCTAAAGGAAATGAACAGTAAGTCCCCGGCTAATTTTTAATTCTCACAATTTTGTGATATTCATAGTAATTGCATTTTTTGTTTTGTTTGAGTCCATTTCAAAGCGGTTAAATATATGCTCAATGTTGGGTATATGTTGCATGTAAACCATTGTTTAAATCTTTAAAGTCATTTAAATCAGATAACCAGGCAGGATTCTGTAGCTTTTATTTTCCGGGGGGAGGGTTCTGATTAAATGTAAAACAATTCAAAGAAGTTCAAGAGTCTGGTCTGCCTGATTAATAGTCTGCAGTAGATATTAGAAATCCAGGCAGACGAGAGGCAAAATGCCTTCCCCTCGTAGACAGACTGCACGCTAACCTCCAAGGACGCCGCATATTTAGTCACTCTCTCAATTTATCTGCCTTTGCCAGCCCAGGCTTCATTGGATTAGAGAGTAGTGGAAAAAACTCCTCCCAGGAGTGATGGTATCAAATTCCCCGAATGTTTAATCTATCTGGCACATGGATGGCCCTCAAGCTGGAGAGAACGCACAGCAGAGAGAGTGTCTTGGGCTGCTGTGCTTGTGCTTGGAAAGAGAAAGCAAGCTGTTATTTTCTCCTCCTCAGCTCACATTCCTGGCCTTCAACATCATGAGGTCATCAACTGGTTGGAATGGAAGAGTGTGTGTTAAGGTCACACATGGATAGGTGTCATTTTTGTCTGGGACATTTACACAGAGAGCTTGTAACCTCTCTTGGTAGGTGGAGCCCTATCACTTTCACAGAAAGGAAGTTCATTAGTCCTAACAGAATTTTAATTTATGGTTCCTTAAACTTATATCCCTGCAAATCTTAGTCAAAATGAAGAACAGTCCATTTCCCTCACAGTAATCCATGTAGAGCATCTCCTCGTCTTCCTGGGTTCAGATTCAGGCTTTGCTGCTTATCAGCTGTGTGACTGTGGGCTCTATGTCTCAGTTTCCTCATCTTTAAAACAGCGGTCCCTCCTGGGGTCGTTGTAAAGATTGAACAAGGCCACTTATATAAACAACTTAAAGCAATGGCATGTCCGTGGGAAGCACTCAATTAATATTTACTATTATTATTGTTAAATTCTTCATCCTGATCTTTCACTTACTTTCAGTATTCTATTATGCATCCTTATTTCCTGAGCCCTGGAACATGTTAATGGAATTCTCAATATATCCTCTTTATCAACAAATATTTGCTGAATACCTTGACGTGTAGGGTGTTCTGTTTTGAAAGGCTTTTTGACACACTCTTAGAAGGTAACTATTGCTATAGTCTGGCCTTTTCATGCACTGAGATGTGTACAGTAGATTAAAAATGCAGTCAAAATTTACGGGAGTGAAAGCAGGCGAGAGTAAACTGGGTACCACTGGAAGTTGAGGATTTCCCTGCCCTGAAGGATACGTACTTAATCAATACAGAATGTCAGTATGGAATCGTGGGATAATTACTCCTTGGTTATTTCATATGTAGGTTTTTGGAATGAGTGGGGATGTTAAGAGTATACCAGAAGACCTCTTTAGTACCCACTAGAGTAACTTGTTGTTCCCAAAGGGCAGAACTCAGTTGAAGATCCTGAGTGAGGAAGCGAAGCAGACAAAAGACAGAAAGAGAAAGACATGGTGGTTTATTCAGAGCAAGGGGTGGAAGTGACGGCTCTGGGCCTTCTAGACCCAAAGGAGAGAGAGTGGGAAGAAGGGAAAGAGTAGCCACCAAAGTTCCCTGGATGTAGAAGAAGGGCAGCGGGAGACGAAGGAGGATCTGCTCCTGCTGTCATTTTGACGGATGAAGAGGTGGCTCTGTGCCTGGCACAGGGTAGGGAGGTGAGAGAAGACTCGCCCCAGAGCTAGTAGGCTGCTTTCAAGTCTGAAGGGCAGCAATGGTCTTTAGGTGATCGGAGCAGGTCAAGGTGTGGCCCCAGGAAGTGATGCCCCCGAGAGGAGGAACCAGGGAGCTGTGGGGAGCCACAACACCCCAGCATCAAGCGTGGGCTCAGAGTTTGCTGCAGCGGGAACTGGCCATTGACTCCAGCAATGACCATGGAGTGGTGTCTATAAAGCTGGAGGGCAAGAAAGGGTCACCTAGGAATTGAATGTCCAGCCAAGTTGTCCTCTGAGTATGAAAGCAGCAGGCAGATATCATCAAGAAGTCAAAAGCTTAAGAAATACAGCATGTGTGAGTCCTTTTTGCAACTAAAAACTGTGCCTTGAAAACTAATCTGGCCAAATAAAAAACGAGTCAAAATAGAGAATTCAGGAACTGAGAGGCTGTGGAGTCATTGAAAATAGAACTGAGACCCAACAACTGTAGGAAGTATGGCCAAAGAAGAGAACTTAAAGGTCACATGTAAATTACAACTAATCAAACTGAGGATGGAACAGGGGTAGGAAAAAATATAAGTTAACTAACTTCCTCATCTTTACTGTTAGGGAGTCAGGAGATGCCGTTTAATGTCGAAAGAGACAGTTTAAAAATAACAACTTCAGCTCTTAAAATTTTCCAGAACATTTTCTTAATTTAGGGAGATCTTTTAAGAACCAATATCTCCAGTGGTAAAGAAACATTTATCTGAAAGTCATCAGTTTCTTTCTCATCTGAAAATTAAATTTAATTCTTTTAATTTATAACTGCCTAAGTATAATCTCATTTTTGTAAATGTCAATATGAAATCATGGGATAATTAATCCTGGATTATTTTGTAGAAGAACTTTCATACATCTATCAGCCTTTCTACCCATATACGAACACGGAGTGATGTCTGGAAGGATGCTTACCAAATATCAGTCAGGATTATTTCTGCATGGTGAGATTTTGGGTGATTTTCAAATATTGCCTAAAAAAATTTCCTCGATGACTTGAAATTTTCAAGAGTATTTATCGGGCTTTAACTTATTTTATTCTTTCAACAAATCTATTCTTAAAGATTTAAATTTTAGTTTTCTAGGATGTGTGGATAGACACACTTTTCTCCAAGAACTTTATCCTGGGGTAACAATTGAATCAATTAATTTATTGTCCTTATGATTTGTAATACTGGTGGGAAAGTTGTTTAAAGCTGGTCACCTTTTTAAAGAATAAGAGGCGATGCTTTTGGAGAGCTTAGAGTGAGGAGTCGGGGGAGAAGAGTCATTGGTATGGATGAAAGTGTTTATTAAATAATGCCCTAAACCAGTGGTCTGCAACTGCGGGCGATTTTGTGTCCCTTTCCCCGCCAGGGGATGTTTGGCCATGCAGGAGGACATTTTTGATTGTCACAACTGGGGTGGGGAGAGTGCCACTGGCATTTAATGGGCGGGGTCTAAGGATGCTGGTAAACGTATTCAATGCACAGGACATTGAATACGCCCACAACAAAGAACCCAAAATGCTAGTAGTGCCAGTGTTGAGAAACGCTGCCGTAAAGTCTTGGAAAAGAAACCATTATACAGACAATTAATTCACTCAGGAGAGCGAGCCCGGAGGCAGAAGATCCTATTTTGGAGGTGAAAGTTCTCTAAGAAGCTGAGTTTATTCTTACTGGCCTTTAGGGTTTTCTTCCAAGTACGCTTATTAAAAACAACTTCTCTGCTTTTTATTTGCCCCTAATTAGTCTTCAGCTACAGTATCAATTCATTTGTCACTGAGGGATGAGAAATTATAATCGTAATCAGTGGTCTAAGTCTAACCAAAGACAGATATAGTTTGCCATGGTACCTTTAGTGACCAGCTTGACTGAGCTGGTCTGTCATCTCAATCTTTACTGGCTGGTAAGGAACGAGCAAGCCCAGTCTGGCATTTAAGGTCTCTGTGAAACCAGTTCATGGTCTGGATCGGTTGCATTAAGCGGGAAGTTAATACAGGAAGACGGTGCCCCTCTTGGTACATAAGCTTGTAGAGAATGAACTACCTTCTCCTCAATTGCCATAAGGACCATCCATCACTGTGAATCAGGAGCAACACATCAACAGACGGGAGCGGGGATGGCTTCGGTTGAGTAGAGATTTTGCTCTCAGTCCAACAGTTTTCACAGCACCCATGCCCAAGAAAATCTGCACAGGCTGGAATTACCTGTCTGGCTTATGATTACAAACAGCCCTCATATGAAAACCTCAGCATCTCTGGCTGCTGCTTTTGGCAGCTCCTTCTGAAGCCAGCATCTCTTGATGTCAATTATTTTATTTCAGCCACAGTCATTTCTCTCTGGCAGTGCTTCCTGCAAATGTGTCTTTGGAAGAAAACTAAACCTGGAAATGGCTTGTGACATACCATCTGACTTTATCATACAAAGAACAAATGGCTCTTGTGTTTATTAGATGCCAAGTGAACTGATGAACTGAAATCTTGGTCTGAAGCTTTGATAAGGTCAGAGATCTTTGCAAAAATAACAGGTACCACATCCCTGGCTACAGGGCTGTAGTTCCCAAATAGCCTTTCATATTGCCTTGAGACTCGTACGTTGCCTTAACTCTATTGTATATGGCTTAAGAAATGCAGAATTGGCTTTATAGAAATAGAGAGTCCGTTGGTGCTAATATAGTAATAGAGAATCTCTATTACTAGTATTTTAACAGAGAATCCAGGCATCCATGACTGATAGAGGCTTTGGCTTTCAGCTAAATATGCTGATTGCTGCATACATTATCAATTCACAGCAGAGGTCCTGGGGGCGGGAGTGTGGGGTATGTAATTCAGCAGACGTAGCACTGATGAGCTGGGACAAAAAGAAAAAACATGCAGCTGTTATCAATATCTACTGAGACACGGATCTCGTCTGAGGGAGAAAAATGGCCTTTCTTTAATTTTCCATAAACTAATTATACTGAATATTATATCCAGGGCTTATAATATAATTTATTTCTAAGCACATGCCATAAATCTAAACATAGATTGAATTTAAGTAGAGAAATGTAGAAAGGAACCAACTGACACCTGATGCTTCAGTGCCTTAGGCCACAGCAGACGGGCCTCAGCCCTGCTGGCCTCAAAACTGGACATTGTCAGTTCATCCTGAGTCAACAAGGCTCAGAACACAGATCTTGATTGATCTAACTCAAAAGAGACTACTGCAGTGACAGCCAGAATGAGATTTAGAGCCAGAAACATTATTGCTGAGTCAGTCAGAACACTAATGTTATCATGGGTTCCATATGAGCTACAAGAACATCAAATCTATAGATAGAATAAACGATGTTTCACATATGTGCTCCACTAGTTAATGGATGTATGTAGTTACATTTGTTTCAAACATTATTGTATTTGTGGGTTGGTTTTTTTTTTCCCCCCAATCAAAAGATCCTAAAAGTGTATTTTGATTAGCCTTCACTTTTCCACGTTATGTTTTGGCACTCCTAAACTGCCTTTTGGGCACTCAGTTTAAACATTAACTGACTATCACATTTCAGGCTACTGCATGATGATGTTGCCTACCAGCCAGCTGTTCAATTTTAGTGTTCCTATCTTTGTGCACCAATATTTGTGCAATTATTTGACATTTTGTTTGGTTTTAACCTTACTATTTTATAAAAAGAAGTGGAAAATAAAGCAATAAATGAAATGCTGAAACTAGTAACTAGAAACATTTAACCTAACGCAATTGAGTCTTTAGACAAAGTGGCAAATCTGAGATTTCCAATAGACACTCATGGGACATAAGCCTGTTGGTTATATCCACTTGTCATGAAAAAGAAATAAGCTAAAGAACGTGTAGCCGCCCCTGACACAGGAAGGGTTAATAATCACTGGAAAAAGCTTGCCAACAAACTGTGACCCGGAGGTGAGAAGGCCGGTTAGCCAATGACGGGTAAGACCCCCGGGGGGGCAACCTAAGACAGGCGGCGGCCTCTCGGGGGCACAGATGGAGAAATGATATCGATATCGGGAGCAGGAGGGACCGTTGCCTAAGAGACCTTGCCTGCTCCGAGATAAAAATATACGAGCATAGCAATAACATGATAATATCAAAACAGACGCCGAGGGAGGGCTCCTTGAGAAATCACTAAGAATTCTTGGCATTCGCTAATTATTTCATCCAGAACTCCTGTGTATGTCTAACAGATGTAAGCTATGTATATACTGAAACGCTGGTTATAATAAACTCAGAGTGGCCATCAGCCCTTTCCGCGTCTATCCTGATGTGTGCATTGGATTGCGACACCGACAGTAGGAAATGCTGAAAATATGTTGTCAACTATTGTGCTAAAAGGCTAAGTTTAATTAAGGATTTTATAATAAACTTTAGCTCCTTGGGAACACCTTGTTCCTTATAAGACATGAGTTGAATGTTGGGAATTTTGCGTACAGTTTTTAGGAGCAAGTTATCTTACATGTGGGAGAATCTTAGATTTTTCTTAGGTCTAAAACAAAGCCCCTCCTTCCCTGAAAGTGTTCCCCATACATGAAAAGTTTGAAAACCACTAGGATAGTGTCCTCAAGTTATGTGTCAGAGAAGAACCTTGAGACAAATCCTTAGGGCATCCTTTCCCCTAGGCAGATAGATTCCATTTCCCCATGACCACTCATGGGCACATTCTTCGGCTCCATTTATCTGGGCCAGTCTTTTGCAGACTAGCCTTTCCCTACAATTTGCAATGTAATTGCAAGTAACTGCAAAAGATATTTCCTTGGTGGGACTTCAGTATTTCCCAAGTCTCCCTTAGCACCCGTTTACAAACCACCTTGAAGAGGGTTAAGCCTGGTCCTGGATAAATCCATGCATTTCGTGTTGATTTTCTGAAAGGATCACCTTTCCTGATTTTATCCTTAATTTGTATTTATTATTCATCATTCTCTACAGCCTGACTAGCTCTCAAAGAAATGTTAGTTTAATACTAAAGATGTAAAGCATTTATATATAATATTCGGAACCTTAGGCATTTTCCATTATGAAAAATAACGACTTCAGTTATCATTAATTCCATCACATTTGAATAGCACTATAATGTTTACAAGTCATTTTCACAGCCAGGCCTTTCTGTTGGCTGATTTTGGCTCAGGTTAAGGAAAACTGGGGAGGAGGTAGAACGGTCCTCTCGTTGCCTCCATCAGGCCTGGTGTTGGTACCAGGCAAATGCACCTGCCCTCAGGTTGGACAGTCACACCTCATCCCCTTCTCGGCCCTTTCCAGGCAGCTGGGGGAAAGGCAGTCTTCCACAGCATCTGTAAACTATTCTTAAGAAGTCATCAGTCTCTGAAGAACATAGAAATAAGCATGCTTTGAAGTGTTCTACATATTGATCTTATAATTAACTCTCAAGTGGCACTCATTTTTCCAATTCCAATGATTCCAGGATACATTCCAGGAGCTCCCACATACTCGAGACATGAGCTGTTATGTCACTGTAGTAGTGTATGATGCATTTATTCCTTCTTAGTGATTTGTCTCTTGTTTGGGGCACCCCCTTTTCTGAGCAGTAGATGTAGGTGGCAAAATCAGGTATCAGGCGTAAGTATGGAATGAGGGAAAATGGACTTGAATTCAGGGTTGGAGGGATATTTGGCCCAAAGCTTTGAAAAATTTGATGAAAATCTCCTGAGCTGACGATATCCTTTCCAGTGCAAGAGCACTTGAAAGAGTTCAGTTCAGACGGCCTCGTGAAGAAGGTTGATTGGTCTTAGAGATGTAGAAAAAGGACAAGGAGAAGAGTGACCACATGCACGGTGCCCATGAAGCACCATCTGGGGGAAGAGTGGGAGCACAACTGAGGACTTTGCAACATTTCAGTTTCAAGGAATCCATAATGTGGAAATAGCCGAGGAGGACAGTATAGTCATTAGACTCTATTTTTGCCCATTGCCGGCAAAATTATTCCCATTATCAGATGGATGCCTTGGGCTGTTTTAACTCAATTCCATTAATGTTCTATTGGTTTAAGCCCCCTTGTTCTGATTCCAGGGGCCCAAGCCTCCTTCTGGTCATTACTTGGCTTTCCATAAGTTTCCTAAATTCCGTAAGTTTACAGGTAGGGGTCATAGGAAGTGTTCTGTTTCTTACGACAATAGTTTCTCAAGAGGAATCAATAAAGTGACTCCTGATTATGATAGAGCTTCCCATACAGCCTGAGGGCAGGGAGAAAAATCACACCCACATGATTGCATTTCTAGTCCACAGTATTTTGAATAAATTAGGCATTTGGGACTGTCCCCTAAGCACATCTGCATTTGGGTTGATGTCACCTCTAGACACAGATAAGAGCAAGTTTTTGTGGTTTCAAAGTACAGTACCAGCTCCTAGAATATAACTACCTTCTAGAAGCACCAATCTTGGGGTGTTGGCCATCTCAGGCTCCACCTGACTTTCTCATCTATTCTTTTTCATCTGGTTTCTACAGGTTGCACATCAATCTCTTATCTATTTGGTTAATCCAAGTAAGTTCCTGAGAATCTGATTAGTTCTAGAACAAGGACAAACTTTATTTTTTTGGATTTCTAAGGGCATATCCTGGAATATCGTGACTCCAGCTGGGCATACGAGGTTTGGCTGACTGACTGATCTCCCCTTATCAGCAGCTTTGTTTCCTTAACATGTGGTAAAATGGCAAAAGGAGAGGGCGTATTTTCTGGAATACACATAGCAATAAAAGTCGTTGCCGTTTTGTTTGCTGAAACATGGTACAAAATTAAAATAGATTTTCAATTAACTTACATAGAATTATTCTCTGATTTATAAACTATCTGGTAGCGATTTTAATATTGGATGTCTGTAAGTCAAGGTACACAATAAAATTAATACATTTATAAAAGATATTCAATTGCTAACACAGGAGGAATAAAAGAGTAGATATATAAAATAAGGCTGAGTTAAAACTGTTGGCTTTTAATGATAATAAAGAATTTTCCAGTATTTGGGAAAAGGGGCTAACTTTATGTTTATTTCACCTTAGGTCCTTAACCTAGTTTCAGAGATATTTAAATCTGCTTGAAATTAGGAAGAGAAATTTTACTCATTTATAGAAAAGTTTAGTAAAGTTGAAAACTGAAATTAGAATTTGTGATCTTAAAGAAAAGGCCCAATTTCCTGAAACTCTTTGTCATGCAAAAGTGATGTTCTCTTCTAGCTTTAAAGTATTTAAGGAAAGGCCAAGCATCTGAATTTAACTGTAATTCAGTGAATCTAACCCATTCACTACAAGCTGGGTATCTGTTGAAGGTTTCGGGCTGGGGGAGAAAGTTAGTGATGGCATCACAGGATAGACCTTCCAGAACCTTCAGTCCTACAGTTCTGTCCAGTGCTCTGTCTGGTCAGGTCACGGGGCATTCTGACTGCTGGGAGCAAGTTGAACAATTACTTTCTGATCTTCTCTGATGTCTTAGGCTGTTTAGAGAGCTGGTGAGAACTTTGGGCAGAGGGCTGAGAGACTCAGAGCTGTCCCACTTGCTTTGGTCTGCTTTTATGTCCAGGGAGACATTCAGATTATGACGGTGAAAGGGATCACTTATTCATTGGTTTCTGCCAGGTTAAGTGCTGAGATAATGCTCATGATGAGTGACTGGACTTTCCCCCCAAGGATTTTCCTGAGAATACTCTCTTTACTTCCTCTGATGCAAACCTAGAATAAGCCACAAAAAACAAACAAACACTCCCTTATTGATAAACAAAGAGAAAACACTCCCCTAATGTAAGGGGTGTGCCATGAGGCTCTTTCTAGCATTGTGTCAACTTCAATTAACAACAAAGCTACAGTGTTCATTATCCTCAGGTTACAAAATGGAAGGTGATCATTAACTGCTCTTACGGGGAGCTATAATTACAGCATCACCAAATGCAGAGTATTTGGTTTTTCCCCCCGCCCCACTTTTAATGCACCAGAGATTCTAACATATCTTCACACTGTTCCAATTTAAAAAGTCTGCAGTGATGGCCAGCCTCTGGTATCTCCTACCCTCCCAGGAATAATAGCAACACTTATCTACCTAAAATAAACAAGCAGACACTTTCAAGACAGCTGGAGACCTTGATAGTCTTGGCCAGAGCTTATCAGCCTTCAGTGACGCAGCTGTGAAGCCAGGAAACTCTTGGGCCCTGAACTTTATCCTGAATAGCAACATCCCTGGCAGTGTCACGTCTGCATTCACGAGCTGGAAGGATCCTACAGACTCAGAGAGGTTAACTTACCTGACTAATAAGGCGATTGGGAGGGCTCCTCCATCTTGTTGCATTTACCCTCATTTTTCACATCACGCACTGGAGAGACTTTGTCTATGTGACCGTGAGCTAAGCATGTGAAGAGTCCATCAGGCCAGTATCTGCATCTTTGCTTTTCGTCACTCTTAACTAATAAGGTATAATGTGTTTCTCTGCTGAATTTCCCAACTAAACTCAGGAGGTACTGAAATAAATGGATTTGGAGAAACCCCTAAAGTACTCATATACAGTGTCAACTTAACAACCCACTAGACTCTGAGGAATAAAGGAATATAACCTGAAGCCTACGTGGTCTTTGATGCTCTCTGTCTTTTAGTGGAGACTAGTACAGGCCTGAGGGTTTTTAATAGTGTATATATATGACATGAACATGTATCTTACCATTCATCCAAAGGGGACGCTACTGACACATTATGAGTGGGACCAAATACATACTTTCCAACAGTAAAATTGAAGTTACAGTCATCTTTCTACCTTCTCTTGCTCTGTTTGTCCTTCTGAAAATTGTATATATTTTGTGAGACAACTGGCTTGGGACCAGCGTCCAGCTGACAGCTCTGAGATTAACAGACCAATAGATGACTACAAACTTTGCCCTTATGGGCGTCACCAGTTTAGTGAAGTGGCTATAGATTATATTAATATTATTAATTTATTCATTAGCTGAGCGTCTACCATGGTGATTAGTTTTGGAAACACAAAAATGGGAAGAACATTGCTTCCACCTCCAAAGTATTTTCAGTCTAGTGGGACAGACAAACCCAAAGAGACACCTAGGAATCCAAAGAGGGAGGTCAATGGAAGAGAATTGCTTGAGGATTTCAGGGAAGGCTTCTAGGAGGAGGTAATATCTTAGCAGAGTATTGGAGAAAAAAGAGGAATTAGATGACAGAAAGGAATTGGGGGGGAGGGGGTAGGAGAAAGGGCATTTCAAACCCAGGGGACGTCAGGAGCAAAGACAAGCTATTGAGAAGGCAATCGCGCAGTGCTTTTGGTTGACATGTTCAGAATCCTTTACTGATCCCTTTTTTCTGCTTTAGCAGCCTTTGCTGGGACAGAAAGATCTGCTCAGGCAGTGTGGGCCTGTCCCAGCTTGCAGAATGACTTAGTAGCATAGCTGGGCCTGAGTCTTAACAGTTAGCAGGTGCAATCTGAGCTCTTGCACTTTTTGGGGGGGTAATTGCCCCCCAAGAGCAGGGCCAATAGGTGCATTATAAGCAGTTAAAAAGTTGCACCTGCAAAAACAAGGGGAGGCCCAGTATGGAGAGGGAATAAATACACCCTAGAACTTAATCAAGGTAAAGTCTTTGGCTTCATCTGCTCCATTTTCACAGTCCTGTTTTATGTCCACTGTCACTTTTTCTACGTTTGGAAGGAAAAATGCAGAGTCATGACACTTTGACATCCGTTAAATATAACTGAATCTGGAGCTTCATTCATCAAGGAAGTTGCAGGTTGCTGTTCGATGTTTTGATTTCCCTCCATCTTCCCTCCCTCCTCCCCAATCTCACTTCGCTGTTTTCTCCAGCTGTTGTTGGTAAGGAAATGATAAACATGCACATAGCTTAACTATGACAGTATTATACAGAGCTGCGTTTGTGCCGCTGCTATGTAAACTCGGCTCATGTATTGTAAAACCACAAAGGGCAGCAAGACGCGTCGCTTCCCTTAAAGCATACTTCTGTCTGGTTCGCATTGAGATATTTCCCCAAGAACTTCTTAGGTGGCCCCACCACAGAAGGCAGCTGTCATATCAAAAGACAGCCCAGTGAAGAACTGGTGTGCCAAATCAGGAGACTCTCCCCGTCTCCTTCCTTCCACTGGCCCTGAGCCTGGGGACTCAGTTTACTTTTCTCTCCTGAAGCTGAAGATGGGGGGTCTCCACATCCCAAGAATTGCTTGTTATGCATGCAAAACAAATCAGACCTAGTCACTCCCTCCACTAGCAAATCTTTCTTCGTCAGTCACAGACTGTAGCTCCTCCTACCCATCAATGCCCCATGGAAAGAAGGCAAGACCAAGGCAAGATGTGGGACGAACATTCAGCACTTGAAAAATGCCATTGTTTTTTAAATTAAAACAAACCAAAATGATCACCTCCTACTTTTAAGGTTTCTTGCTACATGCACAATTGAATGTGGGTTGATCTAGAGTTGACTTCTTAGTTTATTGCAATATTTTAAATTAAGGTAGGGCTCTGTGTGCACTGGGCAGAAAGAAGAAGGAGAAGATTGATAGAAGAATGACAGATTGACATTCATTGTCTGATGAATTTGCTTCGAGATCGTTACCTGGGAAAATCCCATTTTTCACTAATGGCAGAAGGTGTGCTTCCTTCCTTCCTCCCCAACACCAGCTGGGTCCTTGCCCCAACCTCGCATGGTGCCTTGGCATCTACAGACCCCGGTGGTGTGCGGTTCAGGTGTAGAGCCCAAGGAATGAGGCTGTGAATGAGGCCTGGGCACTGCAGTTGGAAGCACCGTTTCCTTATTTCTGGCTTCATCCTCTTCACATTCCATTGCGCATTCTCCAGTGTGCAAAGGAGAGCATTGCTTATCCATACAGATACTGGATTGTTGTTCTTCTTATCTGCTCTTCATAACCGTCCGCTGGATTTTCATTTCTCTTCCCCCAGTTTGATGAACCACTTCTCTCTCGACCCTGAAACCGTTGGCCTATTCAAGCCAAAACGCTGACTCGCACAGCGGTGGGGCTGGTGAATGGACAGATCTGTCACACAGCACTCCTTGTTTTCCAGTCTTTGATATTAACAGATCATCAGAGAGTCTTTTGGCTTTGTGCTGGGGTATGAAGAAAAAACGTCCCTATTGCTTAACTGTTGCCTAATTTAACTCAGTCAAAGAAGTGGTTTCTTAGGGGTAGGCGAGGTGAAGGTTTATTGAAAGAAGCATCCAAGATTGTGATATTGTGATAGTGTGACGTGGATGGCCATGTGATTGTCCATCTACTTTTCCTTATATGAGTGTATTTTAATAATAGATATATTCTTGAAAATATGTATTAAGTTGAAATTTTAAAAAATTATTGTAACTACTAGCGCAGAGGTACTATTTAAGACAACAGTTAAATGAAAAAATAGTTTCTATATGGTAATCCCTCTCTAACTTAGTTTCTATAAAAAGAAGTGTACCAAAGGTTGCATTTGCTTAGGGCAAGGGCACCCTGACTCGTGACAGGCGTCACACAGTGCCACCAAAGCCAAGGCGTGAACACCCCGTGGCTGTGCTTATCTGTGTCGGTCACGTTGTGCTGCCTTTGACACAGGCCCAACCTGCCGTTAACCGGCTGCTCCTTCCAGACTGGCAGATTCCATCCTGCCAGTGACTCAGAATGACTTCATTTATTTGAGGTTTTGAGTAGTTGTGACTTTAGGCATTGTTCACACAACTGGAGGCAGAATTGTCACCCGTGACCTGTAAAACACCTGTGAGTAGTTCTGAGCACGTCATTCAATATCGGATTGTTCCCTGGAAAATTCTTCTGTCCCTCTAGAAAACCTCACCTCCGTGCATGTGATTCTGATGTCTGATTAGAGAAAACTGCTGTGTGGGGGGTAGGTACACCGAGGTGATCTGACCTTTCATGTTGGATCTGTTCCTTCTTCATTAGCATTTTTTCAAGTTGAGCCAAGAGAGGGGGCTGACTATGTTAATGACACTGCAATATCCAAATGTGCTATTCCCCCTTGCTAATGACGGAATTTAGCCAGAGGCTCCAATTAAATCACAAAACACTAAGAGGCTTATTGCCCTTGACAATTTTCTTGGAATGTTTTCCAAGCAAAATTCAAAAGTCCTTTTGAGACCAAATTCTTCAACTCTTTTTGCATCAAGCCTGAGAACCAGGTTAGAATCTGAGTTACGATTTGTTAGGAGCTTTTTGAATGTACCCTAGCTTACACGTATCCTGGACTTCAAGTTGTGTGGGAGTACGAATAGGGTACTTTACTCAAAGGGGACATAGTATGGGGCTAAGTAATCTGGTCCTCGCCTGGGCTGCCCCAACATCAGCGAGTGTCTGTGCCACGTGTTCTGAAGGGTGATGATGGCCCTGCCCCTAAGATCCATCCCCAGACCGGAAAGGGGTACCCCAGTCACCAGCTTGGTCTTCGCCCCTCGGTGCTTATGTGGCTACAGCTGAGGCCACAATTCCCTCTGCCAGGGAAGGGGACTGACACCACAGACCAACCTCTCTTTCTCACAATTACTCCTAGGCCTATTCCTGCTTGCCAGGAGTATTAATGCCTATGATTTCCCATTTTCCATTAATCAGTTATTTGATCATCCACCGTTTCCCGGGCCTACTGGGCACAAAGTGCTGTGCTCCATGTTGGGAATGTCAAGCTAAATAAGAGCCACTGCATGTTCTCCAAGAGCGCACATCTGCTGAGGAGGCCACCCTGCATGCAGGCAGCAAGCACAGCATCTTGTGAGAGGTCCTGTGATAGAAATATGGCCCGAGCATCAAAGCATGTAGAGCAGGTGTCACTGTGACAAGTTAATGGTTCACTTGTAATAACCTTCATCACTATGAGCTGAAGGCTGAGGCAGTCCAACTCACTCATACTGCTCAGAATTGGACTTTGTCTTTTCTTTGCTAATGACTCTTGTGGACAAATGGGCAGGGGCGGGGAATGTTCTTGGAGGATTGGCTTTGCTAAAGGAGTGCCCATCCTGAGAAAAATGAGAACTGAAGATATAAAGCATCCACTCTAACTTACTCACACAGGGAGTTATTTTTAGATAATTTCCACTTTAAAGCATTTTAATCGTAAGACATCATCTCAAGACATGTCTTCAGATACTGATAGATAAATCTTTAGTAATTGTGCATGTGTCACACATTCAAAATGTCAAACAATAAACTAGATTTGGAAATGGGAGACATCTTCCAGCGACCAAAGTTATGCATATGGAAACAGAGATGGATTAAGAAATACAGTAAAAGTTCCACCTATACCAATTGAAATGGAAATTACCTGGGTAGAAAATGAGTCTTGATTAAGGGAAATGCGTGCAATACAGATTTTTTAAATACAATTCAATTATTATTATTTATGTACTACTTAATTGGCATTCGTTCTATGCTAGCCTATATTATTAGGAGTGTGTGTGTGTGTGCGTGTGTGTGTGTGTGTGTCCTCCCTCCTTATCTAAAATGTAAGCTCCTGAGGGGCAAGGATTTATTGAATCTCTAGGTCCTATGAGTTCATAGGATTGAGTGCTGCTATATATGCTACTAATGTTTCCAGCCCACTCTGAACCCAAATCAGTGGTTGAAATCCTGCCACTCAGATCTCACCAGGTCTCTTTCAACTTCAATCCCCAGCTCTTTCTGGGGACGTTGGCATCATCATTATGATGCTTTTGTTTAAGGGCACCCATGTACTGGGAGAGGAACAGAAGGGGTTTCATCTTCTCTTTTTACTCAGAAGGGCCCAATAGTAATATTCACCAGGCTTCCAAGGGGGAACAGAGCCAGATAGTGGCTATTATTATAGCACAATGTTTGTGGTGATGGAAAACATGGATCCAAAGGAATCTGGAATGAATACAATGGAGTAATAAGGATGAATAGTTCAATTAAATCTGGTAAAGGAATATCTAGTCATGGGATCTAGAAAAAAATCTGATGACGGAAATGAAGATAGGGTCACGGCAGGGTCTCCAGTGAAACCAAGCGTGCATATCAGCACAGTACGAGAAAGTTTCAGGTGCACTCAGGCGTGAATCTAATAGTTACTAATTTTCTTTCCAATATGGCGCAGCAGCAAAATAAGGAGAGGAAACTGTCACACTGCATAGGTGTCTATGGGGAAAGCCACCCGTCGCCCTGAGCACTGGCTCCTACCCTTTACACTTAGAATGGAAGCTGCTGGAAAATAGGGCCTTCAGCCCCTGTTATACAGCTCAGTACTTCTACATAGTGAAACTCCAAGGACTGTTTTGTAGGGCAAATGTAAACATAGCCGAGAAGGGCTGCTGAAGTAGAAAGTGGGAGGTTGGAAGACTGAAGTCTTTATTGGAGAAAAGGTCAACATTCATGAGTGAGAAGAAAGAGGTGCTGTTTGGGGGTGGGGAAGTGATGGAGGAAGAAATTCCAAAGTAGGCTGCAAGTCAGGCTCAGGAATGTGTTCCAATTAGCGAAGGAAGTGAGCTAGGAGCTCTGTTTTCTGAGGCACATGGGCAGGGGCTGGACAAGAGACTGAAGTGAGCAAGAGAGAAAGGACTCTGAGACGAGTATGAACTAGTCCATCAGGATGGGGGGCTTCGCCCCCACTGAGTCCTGAAATACCCATGGAGATTATGACATTTTTAAAAATTGGACTTTTTATCCACAGCAATGTTGAAACACCTCAGTTTACTGATGAAGATCTGCGGTGATGGCACCTTTCTTCCAGAATGAGTGTGGCTTGAGGGGCAATTCTCTTTCTGATTCTACAGTGGATGCTGTGTGAAGTTTGCCCTCTCTCGGGCAGCGAGGACTTTCTCGGGTGACTTCCCAGCTCTTGTAATAATTCATAGTAGCTAATGTGCTGGTTATTCTCCATTTACCTCCCACCCACTCAGGCTCATTCTTTTTCCTTTTCTGTTTAGCTCTGTGCCCCGAAAGGCTGACCCCTGAGGGCTGCTTCCCTTCCACTCCCTGGCTTCTCACTGGGTTCAGCCAGCAGAAGGAAGGCAGGGAAGACGATCAGAGACTGCAAGGAGGGAGAAATGGGGGTATTTCTCCCCTGCTCCCTCCCCGCTCTGTGCCTCCTCTTTGGCAGTCGCTGTGTCTGCACAGCCTCAGCTTTCACTGGATTCCAGTAATGTTACTCCTTCCCCTCCCTCTTCTGGCCCACACTAGTAACAACTTCCCCCTGCTGCCAGTCTCTGAGTGCCAGAACACCACTGCTTGGTCCTTCCCCTTGCGCATACCTCTGCGTCTCCACCTTGAGCATCTGAAGTAAATTTTGTTTCTTACCAAACTCTGAACTAATAACACTAACTTGGTTGAGTGTTATTATGTGCCAGGCTCTATTCTGTCCTCTGGGTACACTGACCCGTTTAATCCTTCTAACACTTCATGGATGAGACTAAGGCACAGAAAGGTTAAGATGCTTACCCAAGGTCACACAGTTAAGTGGCAGAGTCAAGTTTTGAACCTAGGCATTTGAGCTCTAGACTCCAAGTGCATAACCACTCATCCATCCTACATCTCTCCTAGCTTGAGTCACTTCCCTGGAGCACAGCTAAGAATGAGAAAGTGAGACCCAAACAGCTCTAACATACATGCCAAAAAGGTTCATATACTAATGCTTATTCATAGGAAAATCACTCAGATCAAAATTAACTCTCATTTTATGCCTAATTCTAAAAGGATGGGGTATCAGATTTCCCGTCCCAGTGGTTCTCAGCCTTGTTTGCACAAGAGAATCACCTGGAGAGTTTGAAATCATCCCCATGCCCACGCCATGCCCCAGATCAGTGACATCCAACCCTGGAGATGGGACCCAGGCACGGATAATTCTTTAAGCTCCCAAGAGATTTCATCACGCTGCCCACAACTGAGAACACTGTCCTGGCCCACAGCAGCAATTACTAGAAGGCAGGAATTATGAGTGGACGGGCCTGGTGATAGAGGAAAAGAGTGACAGCTGACAGCGACACAAAGGAGGAGAAGGAGGAGCTATGCAGAGTTTGCACAAGAACCAAGAAAAAAGGCATGATCTGGGTTCCTCTAACGCCTGGTCACACTGCACCCAGGTCTAAGGACATCGTATTATTTGCTTATTACTTCATAATAATTGCCCCGAGTCACTTTAAAAGGTAGAATTACTGTCAACATACTTTGTTTATTAAAGCAAAAGAGATGTGTATCTTTTAGAAAGCTTTTCACTCCCAAAAGATTACATCAGTAAGGTTGTTCTGAAACTGGGAACTTCAGGTATCTGGAAGATTCACCCCAAATACCCTATTGCTGATTGATCTATAGATGCCAGATAAGTGAGGAATTGCTGTATGAGGCAAATATTTATCGAAATACCCACACTCGCTGACCCTCAGCAGGTGCTAAATTCATCTGCTCTTGACTTGTGGTCACAGTGGACATTTTTATGTTTTTCGGTCCTAACGTGGGTGATTGGACAGACCTTGCGCTCTCCAGGCCGTGGTGAAAACAGGACGGGGCCCGCATCTAGTTCTCTTGGAAATGGTCCGGGCAGAAGCAAAGCACAGGCTTCGTGTATCTAACGTCAGACGCAGTCTCCTGGTTGTTGTTGTTGGTTGTTCCTTTTGGACTGGGGCTGGAATATTCCAACAGTCTGTTCCTGACAGCAGACCAAACAACTTTTATTCCTTTCTTATGTTTCTCGTGGCTGGTCTTCTTGTTTACATGCTTGCCTGCGAAAAGCTGATGTTGGGATGTGATGATGGCTTGTCTGCTGCCGAGTGGCTGGCGTTGGTACACTGCAGCACCCCTCCCCTCCCCTCCCCTCGCCTCCCCCGACCTGGCCCCTGCTCACATCTCCCCCTGCCATTAGCTCAGAAGATGGGGCACCGACCAAAGGGAAATTTGACAATGGCTATTCCAAATGCAAGCAAAGAGCCCCTCTTCTCCTCTTACCCATCTCACCCCTGCAACTCTACTCCCACTAAAACTTTCCCTCACTGTTTTCCAGGGGCCCTAGTGCTGTTTTTTATTAACTCAAGCTGAAAACAAAGATTTCAGCCCAGGTACACGGGGGAGCTTCAGGGTGTGGCTCCTGGGGAAAGTCTTAGAGCAACAGCCATGCACAGACTCAGCTCCTGCTGAGTTTCTCATCCTTGGCACTATTGATGTTTGGGGCTGCATCATTCTTTGCTGTGGGGACTGTCCTGTGAGTTGTAGGATGTTCAGCTGCATCCTTGGCCTCTACCCACTAGATGCCAGTAGCACCACCTCCCTTGAGTTGTGATAATGGAAAATATCTCCAGACATTGCCAATATCTTCTGAGGGGCAAGATCACCCCTGGTTGAGAACCTCTGTGCTAAGGAAAAGACACATGGAGACCCTACCTTTCCATCTGCACTGGGCACTGGGGTCTGGGACCAAAGTCTCAAGGACTTTCACCCTAGCGCTTGGCTGTTGTCCTCTGTCTAAAGCATTGTCATGGGGATGAGGAATTAGACCTGTTTGTAGGGACTCCTGGGTTGACTGGGAACTTTCCAGCAGTCAGAGTTGTACCAAGGTGAAATGAATGGCCTTGGGAGTGGCTGATCTCCCTCTATGGGGCAGGCTGGATATTGTCTATTTGCTCCTTCAGAATCACTCCTACCCTTCTCTTCCCTGCTCTGTGCCCCAGAGTCTCACCTTAGGGACTCCATTAATGGGCTCCCTTACCCTCTGGCTTCCAATGGGAGGGAGGGAGGAAGTGAGGTCAGGGCATTTATTCCCCAGGTCGCGGGGGACTAGCTGTGCCCCTCAACAAGGGTCTCAGCTCCTGTTGGGTGATGACGCTTCAGAGCGCCCTCTTCTTCAGGCCCAGGCGTGGCAAGAGAGGCCTCTCGGATACTAGCCCTGTTGCTACCCCACCCTGTGCCTTCACTAGGCTCTCCCCTCCCTCGTAGCTGGTCCTGGCACCAAATCCTCTGAGTTCCTGTTAAATGGGATAATTTAAGTGTGTCATATATTTCTTGCTGGGGCTTTGTCTAACACATGAAGTCATGGGGATTTTATATTGAGGATACATGGACTTTTGAGGTCTCTTCTGACCCCTAGATTCCATGGTACTTCGGTCGGCCCGGGTCAGTGTTTCAGTTCAGAGAACTTCTCATCTTGGTTGAGAGAAAATGCATATCTGTTCATAACCTATATTTGCATCATTGCTATGGAGGAAAGATGGGCACATTGAGAATGCCAAGAATTAGTGCTGCAGACAGTATTGGTCATCGAACCAAGAACCGCCTTCTTTCTCTCTCACAGAATCTTGACTCTTTTCACTCTGCTCAGAACAGCCATGTCCTTAAAGAGACTCTGGGCTATTCCTCAGCTCCAAGGTGTGAATATCAACTTATATCATTCTGTCCTGCTAAGATTAGTTTAGGCACGGGTATGTGACACATTCTGGTTTAGTCGAAAAGGGAGTTCTGCAGGGGAGCTACTGGTAAAAGTCTTCACTCTTCAAAAGAGAAGTGATAAAACGCTGTTCCCTTTACCCATCTCTGGATACCGTGAGAGGATGTGACATCCGGAGCTGCAGCAGCCATCTAGCCATTATGAGAATGGCAGAGTCCAAAAATGAAGGGATCTGGATCCTTGATGACATCTTTGAGCCAATGAATTAACCAAACTCAGAACTATTCTTTTTCCAGAATTATGTCATGTGACGTAATAAATGTTCTTATTGTTTAAACTACTTTTACTCGGGATTTCTGGTACTCGGCCTGCAGCCCAAAGCACCGTAATGCACCATTCCAGGCATTTATCTCATGTAATCCAGGAGTAAACTGCAGAGATTAAAAATACCAGCAGCTTTCTTTCACTCTCTCCTCGAAAGACGTTTGAAATTTGGCTTCCGTGTTACCTTGCTCTCTAGATGTTTCCTCTGCCCCATTGGCTATTCCATCACACTCTTTTCTTGGATCCTCCTCTTCCTGTTGGAGGATTCTTCTCTTTTTTAGCAATAGTCACCACATGGGTGCCCTCACCCAGTGCAATAAATTTCATCACCAGGTAGACACTGATGACTCCAAATGTTGGTCTCTGGCCCTGATTGCTGCCCTGCAGTCCAGCTCTGCATATCCAACTGCCTACCTGAACTGCCTTTGGATATCTAATGGACAACCCCAACTTAACACGTCCAAAACAAACTCTTGCTGTGCCCCTCAAACCTTCTTTTCTCCAGGCTTCTTTAGCTCAGTGAATGGCAGCTCCCTTTTGTTCAGGCTAAAATGTTAGAGTCATTTTTTACTCCTTTCTTACTCCATGGCATGGAACCCATACCCTACATCTAAGCATTCAACGTATGTCCCAAACATTTATTTGTTACCTCTTTCGCCACTACCATCCTAGTCTAAGCCACAAATCTCTCTCTGTTGCACTACGGCAGCAGCTCCTCTGTCTCTTCCTGCTTCCTCCACAGTCGGTCCTCAGCACATCAGCCCAAGCGATCATTCTTGAATAAGTCAGATCTCATCACTCCCCTGCCCGAGACCCTCCAGTGCTTTCCCATCTCACTTAGAATACACTCAGAAGTCCTTATGCGGGCCTACAATGCCCTATATGATTTGGACCCTAGACACCTCTCCAACTATCTCTTTACTGCAACCATTTGAGCCTCTTTGATTTTCCTTGAACATGTTGAGCACACTCCTACCTTATGACCTTCACACTGACCATGCCCCATGCCTGGAATGTTCCTCTACCAGTGAGCCTTGTTTATATCACTCATTTTCTTCAGGTTTCTACTGAACCATCACTGCCTCAGAAAGAACTCCCTTTAATACTCTATCTAACCTAGCATTCCTTTTCATTCTTCGCCTCTTTACTCTGCTTTCTTTTAATTCTTGTAATTCTCTGCTCCTTGACAATCTATTACACATGCTTATTATCTGTCTCTCTGACTTGAATATAAGCTTGTGGGAGCAGGGACTTTGTTCACTGCTGTGTCTCCTATGCTTAAAACCACACCTGGCCGTGGTAAGTGGTCAGAAAGATTTGGTGAATGAACGAATGACTCAAATGTCAGCATCCCCTTATTGTAGAGTGGGGAGCTTATGTAGAGTCTTAGGTTTAGGGGAAGAAAAAAGGCAGCTAGGATTGGAACCCAAACCTTTATTCTCCTGGTCCAGGGCTCTTTCTATGACTTCACACGGTCACCTACATGCATAAGTTAGTGATTATTTTTCCTTAAAAGGTGATTTGCATTTTTATAGGGAAGAAAGTCATTAAGCACAGAAACGGGTCGCCGATTAGGCAGCTTGTGTCAGCTAGCCAGGAAGGAGATTTCGTGTGTGTATGTGTGTGTGTGTGTGTGTGTGTACAGGGGTGGAGGGTAGTGGTGGTAGGTGATGAGAGGCGCATAGCATCTTCCTGGGTTTGGAAATCATGTCACACCATAAAAGCAGTCTAGTATGTACAAAAGGTGACCTGGACACTTCCTTCCCCTATAGCAAGGGCCAGGAGTAGAGTACACGCATCTTCATGAGGAAATCAGCTTTCTAAGCATTTCAGGAGCAATGAGAGAAAATGATTCACATAACCCCTTTGACATTTAGACCCCAAGATGGGCCAGAGAGAAATTAAGGAAGCCAATGGTGGAGCTAAGTGTGGGAGATTAGCTCCCTGATCTCGAGACCCTGCTTAGATGTGTCTGATGCAGAGTCTCAACTGTAGCATCTGAGGAGTGGAGTGAGAAGTCTGCATTCAGGATTGGGGTCAGATCTTTTGAGAATAAACCTCCTTCCAGCAAATTCAGTTTAGCCTGGGATATTCAACTCAGATGAGAAGCCTACCTGAAGGTGTTAACCAAGTGGCCTAGTTTGCTGTATAAGCTAATAATAAAATTTACCCTATATTGGGTGCTTACCATGTTCCCGATGCTGTGTTAAGAGTTATTAATAATAAAATCAACAACCATTGCTAACAATTATTAGCTGCTTATTGCATGGCAAGAATTGTTCTAAGGGTTTAATTAGCTCATTTGATTCTCATGAGGACCTTACAAGGGAGGTGCTAGTAATTTCTGCATTTTGCTGATCAGAGAACTGAGTTCTAGAGGGATTGTGAATTTCCCAAGATCACTTGGCTATAAGTGGTGGAGCTGGGAGTTAAACCCATGCGGTCTGACCCACAGCCTGACCTGTATTAAACTGCATACTTGTGCTCTCTCATTTAATGCTCACAATGCTTAATGCTTCCTATTTTCTAGGAAATTGGTGCTATCATCCCCTCTTTATAGTCCCTGCTATATTGTATTGCTGTAATCCAATACAGGAGCTTAAGTTCTGGTGCCTTGAGCCCGTCAGTCTTGAAGAAATTTGTCATCTCCTTTATGGTCTGTGAATGAGAAATGTTTACACTTCTCAGCACACTGAAATGCTAAAAAATTGCTGAGAAAATTAAAAAAGATCTAAATAAATGGAGAGAGACAATGCGTTCATGGATCATGACAATACTGGTAAAATGTCAATTCTCCCCAAACTGATTTATAGATCCAGCATCATCCCAATCAAAATCTCAGTAGGCCTTTTTTGTAGAAATTGATAAACTGATTCTAAATGTAATATGGAAACACAAGGGACCTGGAATAGCAAAACAAAACAAAATGAAACGAACAAAAAAAAAGCAAAAAAGTTTATAAAAGAACGAAGTTGGAGGACTAATGCCACCTGACTTCAAGACTTATTACAAAGCTACACTAATCAAGACAGTACTGTGGTATTGGCTTAAAGATGGACAAGTCGATCAATGGAACAGGCACAGGTCTACACACATATATGGATAGCCGATTTTTTTGACAAAGGTACAAAGAAAATTTGGTAGGAAAACATGGTCCTTCCAACGAATGGTGTTGGTACGATTGGACATTCATATATAAAATAATGAACTTCAGTTCATATCTTTCATCACATAGACATTAACTCAAAATGGATCAGAGATAAACATAAAACCTAAAAATAGAGAATTTCTGGAAGGCCTGGACTGAGGCCCGTGGGCAATAAACATTTTTCCTTGAAAAAAATAACAAGACGTAAACTATTGATATCTGTCACAACAAGGATGAAAATAAAAATAATGAGGCTGAGTAAAAGAAGGCAGAAAAAAAGGGCATATACTGTATGCTTCATTTACATAAATTCCTTAGAATTGCAAACTAATGTATAATCGTAAAAAGCAGATCAATGATTTCCTAGGGTTGGGATGGGAGTAAGAAGGGGCAGAAGGTGGGATTATTAAGGGACATGAGGAAACTTTTGGGAGTGATGGATATGTTCGTTACCTTGACTGTGATGATGGTTTTACAGGCATATATGTATGTCAGCATCACTGAAACTTATACTTTAAATATGTGTAATTTATTGTATGCCAATTATACCTCAATAAAGCTGTTTAAAAAAAACCTAAGTGGTTAACATCTCTGGACATAGGTTGATACGTGTGTGACAAGCTGGCCTGAAGGCACAAAAGTATACAAACCCTTCTCCCTAGACACAGAGACACACACGTACACACATGCATTAATCACAAAACTCTTACAGACTTAGGATAATGCTCTCAAGTTTTTAGGCCATATTCTTCATCCCCGCCCTCTATGTACTGTCTTACATATTCCTGAGATTCTGAAGAAGAACCTTCTGACTTTATTTTCACTTCAATAGGTTTTGCGTGAAATCTAATGCCTCGAGTGTACAAGATTCCAGACAGAGCTGTAGGGTGGAGAGTGGAGAAGAGATGGGGTAAGATGCTAACCTATCACCCAGCAGGTGAGAGGTGCCACTTAACCTTTCAGCTTCTGGAAGCTGAATTTTGTAATGAGCTGTCACTGTATTTATCACCTAACAATTACTGCAACCGGATAAGGTGTGAAAAAACCTGGAAATCATTAGCCTGTCAACTACGTTGGTATCTTTGATGAAGCTGTCTATGGCGGGGTCCCAGATATACTTGAAAATCAGCGCGTGGCCTGTTAAAATGGTCTAGGTTCTTTCTGTCCCTTCACTCTGCAGACTGCCTCTGGCTTACAATACAGCAATTGTTTTGTCAGATCACGAAGGGAGTCATATTATTAGAACATTCTGACTTGATGTTATACATGGTTCAGTCCAAATTGCACACGGCTGGTTCAGCTGCAGTTCAAGAAAAGCACTGTGAGGCCTGAGCTGGTGCTGGGTAACAGTACTGCCCGCCCAGGTGCACTCCATACGGTGGTGTTTACCTTGAAGAATATGCCATAGTCTAAGGTGTGTTAGGTTCATAAAAGTGATTTTGTTAGCATGCTTCAGGTGGAACCAGCTCGCAGCATCAATCTAATTGTAGTAATTTATAATCACAAATACAACTGGCAAGTAGACCAGAATGCTTTGAGGCTGCTCTGTCAATAGGCTCACTACATGAGGAGCCAAATGATCACAAGGTTGTTTGGTGTCCACAGAATCAGAACAAAGACTTACTTGATCTTGGAATGTTACTGTCAATGGCTTGAGGCACTTTTGCTCACGATAGGGATAGTCTTGGAAATAAGGTAGCTTAGACTAGTAAAATGCGTATATACTTCTATTTTATATATAGATGGTTGGTTTCTTGGTTTACTTCCACAGTTGGCTAATTACATCCACTCTGTTTTACTACTTTGTATGCATTTTACTAGTCTAAACTACCTTACGGTTACAATGGAACCATAATGCTTTGGTCAACATTGCCAAGACTGTCTTCCCTAAATGCCTCCATGTTGAGGGGCTCTGCCATCAGAGGGCCTCTAGGACCCTCTGATTCTTTTTACTGCTTCCTTGGCTAACCAACCCCTTCTGTTCACACAGCTTTCATCCAAACAGGCATGATGCAGCCACTTAGTTTTCTGCTCACTAATTTATACTCACATATACCTCCTCCTCATTACTGTACCCGCATATCAGGGAGACTGAAGTTGGAGATGCTTCTATACTCTTCTATTTTATATATAGATGGTTGGTTTCTTGGCTCACTTCCACAGTTAGCTAATTATATCCATTCTGTTGTACTAGTTTGTATGTATTTTATATACGCATTTTACTAGTCTAAGCTACCTTATTTCCAAGTTCTTTGGAAATCCTTAACCGACCTGCCTCCCCTCTTGCTTCCCATACTAACCATTGATTTGAGTCCAAGATTTTCCGTAAACTAACCTGTGATTCAGCAAACCCATTCATCTCAATGGCTTCAATATGACTGTTAATAAAATGGGCACAATATTTCCCCATCTCACGGCATAAATTTCTTTTAAAGGGGAGGAGCAGTGAGCATGGAAAGAAGAGAATGAGACAGAAAGACTGAAAAATGAAGGCACATGTAATTAAATTCTGCACTATTTTTAATATGTGGTCTGTAAATCTAGGAAACATGATTGTCTTTGGGGAAAAGTCAGCTAAATAAAGTAATAATCTGCCACTGCTATAAATCTGATTTTCATTTTTTTTTTAAAGATTGGCACCTGAGCTAACATCTGCTGCCAATCTTCTTCTTTTCTTTCCTTCTTCTCCCCAAAGCCCCTCAGTTGTATATTCTAGTTGTAGGTCCTTCTGGTTCTGCTATGTAGGACGCCACCCCAGCATGGCCTGACGAGCAGTGCCATGCCCGCGCCCAGGATCCGAACCCACAAAACCCCTGGCCACAGAAGCAGAGTGAGCAAACTTAACCACTTGGCCACAGCGCCAGCCCCTGGTTTTCATTCTTATCGTTCCTTGATTTAACGTGATGAAAAAATATTTAGATTAAATCAGAACCTTAATTTCCAGCCAAGTGGCGAATATTATTTTTATTTCTTTTCCCTCCCTAACTGTTATGGTCAGAGAGGAGAAACCTCAGAATGTTAAGTAGTTTGTCTTAAGACCCTTAAAATTGAGAGAACTAATATGCAGCCTTTAACTACTGAATGTCAAATATCCAGATGAAAATTTTAAATTCAGGCAAAGAGTCCAGATATATAATCTTTGTGATGGTAAAGTCAGAATTTAAAAAATCGGTATGTAACTGAATGTTCACTAGACACTGAGGTAGTCATCAGTGACTAGTGATGTGGCAAAGCTTTATCCAGATTTCCACACAGCAGTTCTTTCTGGTAGCAAAGCCCTGCTCTCTAGACAGCTTTCAGAGTCTGTCAAGGATACTACCCTTGCCTGAGCCCATTTCCTCATTCTTTGTCAGGTATTTTCTGGAAGCCTCTGTTTCTTCTCACATTTGATCTCAACTGTGAGGAAGACAATCCTTCCAGTCGTACATTCTATGAGCCAACTTGATGTTTCCAAACCAGGCTGACACCCTCCAGAATCTCTCTCCCCATAAACTCTGTCTCCACTCTTTAAGCTATCTTGACAGAATCAAGCACAACACACATGCCTTAATAGGTGACTTTTGGCCTCTGAATAAAGCATTACAGGGTATTCTGTTTCTATTTTTCTTGACTTTCTGCAAAGTAATTTTATATCCCTTAGGAACCAAGAAGCATTTCCTGTAATTAGGGTTTGCTACTGGCACTTGCTCCTTGAAACATTCATCTGTCCAGCTCTTGGACTGAGAGAACTTCGGGTTTCGGAGCAGGGTGGTCATAGTCCTCCCTACTCTGGAGTCTTGGATAGAAAGTTCTAGAAACAATGCTCCAACTGTTTCTCGAGATTTTATGAGCCCTTTAATATACTAGTTGAGATGAATAGGAATGGGCAAGAGCCTCTTGGCCAGCCCTGAACTGAACTATCACTGATTAGCTGCGTGAAACTTATGTTCTCTGTGTCTCAGTTGCCTCAACTGAAAAAAAACCTTGAAGGGATTGAAAGCTAGTGGCATCTAAGGACTCTCTGAGGCAAACACTATTAGTGTCTTTGCACTTCTCTACATTTATCAGCCTTTCTTTGGGCCAATGGATTGCTGGTAGAAGTGATTTATTGTACCTTCCCAGCCTGTTCTCTAAAATGTCCCGTACCCTCTCTCTTCCTATGTACACTGCTGCAAGTGAAGCACCCTGGGATGGCAGAGCCACGTGACGGAAGGAATCCAGACCCCTGAGGATAGCTGCCCAAGAGAGCCATCGACTGTCCCAGGATAGAGAACTAAACTGTATTGTGCTTAGCTGCCAAGATTATAGGGTCTACTTGTTACTGCAGCTTACTGCAGCATGACCCTGACTAACGTGTGCTTGCAGTTCTAAAATTCTGTGTATCTAAGGAAGGGTAGAGTACAGGGCAGAGGTAGAAAGAGATATGAGCACAGGATCTAAACCTGCTGTTTAATTGGATGTTATACTCAAAGATGCTTCTCTAAAGGAGTTAGTGAAAAGACTGAGGGGGCTCTGGATAACACTTACGATAGGGGATGCACGGTTCTTTTTGGTGTAACAGTGCTCTGTGTATTATAATGCCCTGGTCAAACCCAGAGAAATATTTTTTAAAAGAGAATAAAGGCAAATTGTGGGAAAATGATGACAAACCTCCTTCATCAGTAAGAGAACTCAGAATAGGTCTAAGGACAAAATAAGCTCACCAATTCTGCACTTGTGACGTTCATATGGAGATGGTGAGCACAGAGTTACCAGAGACTTCTCAGTGACTGTAATATTTTTGTTGTGCTGCTTGTAGAATTTTTTTCTTGTCATATGGAAAGTGATTAGGTCTGGGTGGCTAATGATCATTTGGGGAAAATAGACTGTTCCTTTCATGTTCTTGGTTGAATCCTTTTTCAGAATGGATCCCCACAGATAGCATTTTCATCTTGACTTATTTTTACTGAGTGAAAGTACCATTTTCAAGAAACCCCCAAAGCTTCATATTTTAGGATAAATGAGGCCTCTCTGTGGGAAAAGAAAGCCACAGAAGACACTGGGAAACCACATGGCCCTGTGTTAAATCAGAGAAAAAGTCTGGTAGGGATGTGAAAGCCCGTTACGCTCAGGGGTCACATTCTGTGTTCCAGCTCCTGTTTACTTTCTGGACCTTGGTCAGTGTCTTTTTGACAGTGTAATTTCTGCAATGCATTTGGGCTTCGAGACCCATAATCAAACACAGAAAGCCTTCAGCAAGCCCATGCAGGGGAGCTCAACTGTACTTGGTTTAAATGAGCAAGTTAAATCTCCGTCCAGACAAGCTCCTTTGCAGGCCCATGACTCTTACACCTGCAGGTCACTTCATCCTTGAACATGCTTCCCATTTCCCAGACAAGCTCAGGGGATCTGCATACCCCAATACAATTCCCATCTGCACTGAAGTGCTTTGTAGTGGTGACTTATACCTCAATAAAACTATATCTTGAAAAGGAGAATTGGTTTGATTCTATAACTGACATAATTTATGCACATTTTAGTTTTTGAATACACAGTATTTACGAAGGGAGGGAGGTCTTTGTGACATGATGTATATATCCACGTCGACAGAACCAACGATGTAGGGCGGTGTAAATGTCCTCTGGCATCTTCTCCGCACTGGACTTGCATTCTTACTGAGATGGCCTCCACAGCCTCGAGCAAGGGACCTCAAGATTTTCTGAGGATCAGAAGCCTCTATGGAGCTTACTAAAATTATGCATTCTTGGTCTTCACTCTAGATCCCCTGAAGGAGATTTGCTGTGAATGGAGTCCAAGAATCTGTATTTTAACAATCTTTACAGGTGATTCTGATCACACCAGAATTTGAGAAACATTCCCCTTCAAGTTAGGAGGTCAAACCTCTACTTCTGGTTTGCAATTGGTTACTACCAATGAACTATTTGCTAAAAGAAAAGGAAGGGAACTAACTGAAACCAAGGCTTTTGGGATGCCTTTTTTGTGTCAAGCATGGTGCTAGACACTTTAACTATATATATATTTTAAATCTTGCAACATTCCACCAAAGTTGGTATTATTATCCTCATTTTGCAGAGGAGAAATTGGAGGTTCAGAGAAGGGAAGAAATATTAGCAAATAGCGGGGCAGAGACTTGAACCTAGATCTCTTTGGCTTCAAAGAGCATATTTTTCCCACTAAGAGACACTCACCGACCATCCTGCCGGGTGTTTTCTATGTGCCTAGCTTTGGGTCAAATGTTTTAGAGTTCAAATAGGTCCCTCTTTAATCTACTGAGAGACATTATAAGAAATTTCTTAAGAAGATAATGGTAAGTCCTTCCAAATACTTGGGGGACTTCTGTTCACTGTATGGTTGTGGACATGGCATTGCACTGACCAGAGACCCCACCTGAGACTCAGCAATCACTGTGTTGGCTCCTGGAGACCTGGTGACTGGCAGCTCTCCACTGAGTCTCCTCCTGAGATTGTCCTCAGCTGAAAAGAGCCTCTTCGTGCACGTTGTGCATCCTCCGCAGGGCAGCCCACATCCTATGACTGGTCCAGGCAGGGGGATCAAGGCTCATCCTCCTTGCTTCAGTTCCAGACAGTTCAGAAGGACCACCCAGCTTCAGAGAGCCCGTGCGATTAGCTGGGCTCTTTATTGCAACTGCAGTGCAGTCAGTCCATCTCTCCCTCTGCCTAGTCCTGCTTCCTTTGCCACTGGTGGGTGCTCCTGAGTGTGCTCCCCATAAACGTACTGCATGCCAGTCTCCATCTCTCCAGAATTTGCTTCTCTGAAACTCAACCTGTGACGTTATTAAATCAAATTTTCCTTGTAGATAAATTATGCTTATGTTTAGGCAGTGTTATGGAATGAATTGTGTTCCCCTCCAAATTCATATATTGAAGTCCTAACTCCCAGTATCTTAGAATATGACTGTATTTGGAGATAACGTCTTTAAAGAGGTGATTAAAGTTAAATGAGGTCATTGGGGTGGGCCCTAATCCAATAGGACTGGGGTCCTTATGTGAAGAAGGTATTAGGACACAGACACACATGGAGGCATGACCACGTGAGGACACAGGGAGAAGACGGCCATCTACAAGCCGAGGAGAGAAGCCTCAGAAGAAACCAACCCTGCCGACACCCTCATCTGGGACTTCCAGCCTCCAGAACTGTGAGGAAATAAGTTTCTGCTGTCTGAGCCATCCAGATTCTGGTACTCTGTTATGGCAGCCCCAGCAGACTAATAGAGGCAGATCTATGGCCACTTCTTCACTTTACTTCTTATTCTTTCATCTTTACGCTTAAGGAACAACCTCAAAATTTGAACCGGTTCAATTGCCCTTGAGGTATAATGAGGCAAGATAATGACTCTCAGTAGATCGAGTATTCATATTCCCTAAAATGAGTCAGAATAATCCTATTTTTAAAGGGGTGCAAAGGGAGTGTGTGGATTACTCCTCTTCTTTGCATCTCCCTTGCCAGGGCACGTGTCACAAACCTGTGGCAGGAGCAAATATACAGCCTGACCACTATTGTGGACCTGCATTGAACTTGTATTTAATGGGAGAAAAGGACATTTTCAAGTTCTCTCAGTCAGCACTTTTGGGCCCTCTGTGACTTAATAGTTGTCTGGCGGGGCTGGCCCCGCGGCCGAGTGGTTGAGTTTGCACTCTCCGCTGCAGGCGGCCCAGTGTTTCGTTGGTTTGAATCCTAGGCACGGACATGGCACTGCTCATCAAGCCATGCTGGGGCAGCATCCCACATGCCACAACTAGAAGGACCCACAACTAAGAATATACAACTATGTACTGGGGGGCTTTGGGGAGAAAAAGGAAAAAAATAAAAAAATTCTTTAAAAAAAAAAAGATCTTTCTTGCAGGTTTTCCATTTTTCTGAGCCAGCCCCATTATCATCCCCAGCAGTGCACTGGGGCATGTTTAAGTATCAGCTCTCTGAAAAGAAAACAAAACCAAACAGCCCTGATTTGTGGTCTTTGCCGATTTCTGTGGTGTAAATACCCCGGCTCTGGCCATTATCAAGCTCCGTGGGTGGAGTCACTGGGACGCAGGAGCACAGTGGGCTTTGGGGGTGCTGGGACTGGCTGCCTCCAGCGCACCACTGATTCTCACTGAAAGGCACAAGAAGGTCACGCGGTGCTGGCCTCCCAGCAGCCCGCAGACGCCCTTCCAGGTGTGCGTGCGGGCTCTCCACCTTCTCCTCCCCTGGATATTTGCAGTCACCTCAGGACTTGCTGTTGTTGGCTGAATTTTTTGTAAGGGACTTACTTTTAAGAGTATTCAGGAGTTTGGCCCAGGTTTCCCCTAAAGGATTTTTCTGGCCATGCCCTTGCGGTATCTTCATTGTTGCTCCTGGAACCAGAAACTCAGAGCATAAGGGAGCTCAGGAGAACCACCAGGCCTACCCTGAGCCAGGTTACTAATGGCCCATTCTCTCACAAGGCCTCTCCTCACATCTGCTTCTCCCATCTTCCGCCTTCAGTAGTTTCTTTTAGCTGCGTAGACTTCACTTCCTATGTGTTGTAGAACTTCCGGTTTCATTGGAAGTGTCTATTGAGGGCTTAGTATGCCCCAAGCACAATTCTAAGCAATTTACATACTTAACATTCATAACAACCCCTCCAGATAGGTACTATTCTCATCCTCGTTTTATAGATGAAGAAACTGAGGCACAGAGAGGTGAAATAACTTGTTCAAGGTCCTATGACTGGTTAGAGGCAGAGTTGGGATTCCAGTCAGGCAGTAAGGCTTCAGGTCCCTATTTGTAACCAGCACACCGTTCCCAAAAGAGCAGCAGAAATGTGTCCTTAGGAAGCATTGACCACAAGGAATAAGCGCTCCTTTTTATTAGGTGATACTAATAATTGACAAATATTTACATTCTACTTAGTCTAGTATGAAGTTACAGGCAAGTATGTGTGTGTGTGTGTGTGTGTGTGTGAGTAAGTGTGTGCATGGAATATTGAAATAAAGTTCAGCGATAAGAAAAAAAAAACACCTAGAAGTAATGGAATTAATGATCTCAAAGGACCCTTGGACTCTGAACATAGATAATTCTAAAGCAAATTGAAGATTTGAGGTGGTAGAATTGTCTAGTTTTCAGATCTAGAAGATCAAAGTTGAGAATCAACATGTATTTGAACATGTTCATTGTGCACATGTTCACTGCAGAGACTCAAATGGAATGAAATACTGGCTTGCTTTAGAGAATGCTATGTTTTGTGTGTTTTTTTGCTTTGTTTTGTCTCAATTTAGTAAAACTGGCTGAGTAGGTTTAAGAAAATAAAAAGAGATGATTTTTGTTTCACTTTTCATTAAGAAATTAATATTCATGTTGAATGACTTGAGGAATCTCAAATAAATGTAACATGCTCCGGTTTGAATTCATAACTTGGTTTGGTTGACGCCTCTGAAGTGTCCAGTACTATGACAGGTTTTTGTCATAGAATCCTAGGACCAGAAGGGATTTTTAAGAGGTCATTACTTTACTTTAAAACATTACAATGATATGACAATCTAACTGGTTTTTAAAGACTTCCATGGAAATCCTTTTGTTACCATCAAAATGTTCAAAGAAAACATTCATTTTACTTAACTTACAGCCCTTCTCCTGCAAAGGAAACAGAGCCTTATTTGGATTGACGTGTCTGCCCAGCGCTTTCTTATTTGTGTTAATGCTTAGTTTTCCATGTGATACAGACAACAGATTATTGATCTCAATGCATAAGGGAACTAACCATTTTTCTTTTGAGCACATGTTACTTTAAGTGCATTTTCTCATTTCATCTTCAAGATAATCCTCATATCACCATTTTATAAATTCAAAAACAGAGATTCAAAAAGGTCAAGTAACTGGCTCATGGTCGCTCCACTGCTAAGCCCAAGAGCAAGGACATCAATCCAGATATGCCTGACCCCCAACGCAACCCCTGTGCCATGCTGCCTGGCTCCCTTGACGTCAATTAATAACCGCAATTGCATATCACTTCTTCTGCTGAATTTATATAAAACTTTTAAGAAGCCTTGGTTCGATAGGATAATTGACCATTTTAACTCCAACCTGAATCCCAGGCTAAGCTGATTTTCTTGTGGAATGGCTGAATGGAAGAGGAATGGTTTACAGGTAGTGGGCAGACAGAGAGGAATCCATAACCCAGGTGATCAGCTTTGGAATAGTTCAGTGAGTGTAACTTTTACCCTTGCTTGGGCACTAGTCACGCTAGGTGGACTATTCCAGCCATCTCCCAGAAGACCTTCCCCAGAGATTTCTGAATGGAAGAGGATTTCCTGGGGGCATCAGTGCGGCCAAGTAAAAAGATTCACCAAACTGAGCAAAATCTGGTGGCCTAAAATCAACCTTTTAATTTCAAATGTTAGTTTCAATTCTGGGTGAGGATGGAATGCCATTTGTATTACTGTTTCAAAGGAATTCATCTGAGTGGAACTGGACGAAACAGAATCGCACGAAATGTGTGTTTCTTCCATCACTACTCACCCTTGCCCACATTTTCCCAGGTGCTTCTCGCTGTTAAGCCAAGGAATGTTGAAGCTGTAGATCCTGAAAAGGACAATTCCAGTGTTTTAGCCTGCTGACCAGTTTCTTCCTTTTCATAACTACTTAAAGAATGTACGATGTTCTCAGGCCAGTGTGTGACGTCTCCAGCTTCCTGAACCTGAAAAGAGGAATAAAAAATGTGAAACTCTGGCAGAGACTGAGACACTTTTCATCACTTGAAGATTGCATAATGGCAGTTGGAAAAGCCAAATCCATAGTTTCATGAATGGATTCTATCATTCATTCATTCATTCATTCATGTGTGCAATGAAAGAAAGCATTTGTGGAGCTCCAGCTATGCATCAGCTAGAACTTCAAAAATGCATAAAATATGGTCCTGTCCTCAAGGAACCCACAGCCTTGCAGGGCAAACCAAAGCATAGAGTGCCATGAAATGTTACAGGTACTGTGGTAGAAAATGAAGTGGATCTGGTGAGGGCACAAAGGAGGGAGATGGTAAACTTTGGGTGGAGTCTTGAGTGATGGATAGATGTTTGCCGGGAGTTTCTTATCGGGGCAGAATAGTAGAAGTGCGTGGTCCTTCACTGTCTGTAATCTGCAACTTTAGTCCTGTTGATTTCACCTGTTTTTCCACTCCTCCACCCCCACTGCCTCGTGATCCCTCTTTAATCTAAGATGTTGCTGCTTTTACCGTTTTGAAGCCACCAAGCGTGTCTGATTCTACCTCTCATCAGCAGTTTGCGAAGGTCACTAGAACCATATGCTTTTCTTGTTTCCCGAAAATGAGGAAAACTGGTGCTTTGACAATGTGGCTTTTAAACAGCTTAGATGCAAAGCCTAGAATTTGATTTTTCGGGAAAAAAATTGACTGGGCTTTTGGTTGGTTAGTACTGGCCAGTTTTTCATGTCCCTTTCATTTTCTCGCAGCCGTAAAGTTTAGTTTTGGGATGGGGTGTGTGTGTGTGTGTGTGTGTGTATCTTGATGGACCTTAGTAGAAATGCATATTCTTAGAAAAACCCAGATATCTAAGCCACATGGGGCACATGGAAATCTTTCTGAGAACCAGGAATCTGAATCTTTGTAAAAGGAAAGTGTTTTTCCCGTCAAGAATGAAAAATCAAAACTAAATGGATGTTTAAAATGTGGAGCAGAAAAATAAGGATTGCGTCTGGCTCATAGTAGCAGCTCAGCAAACCGTGTAGTGAACGTATCCAGCTGCCCTTCTGGGGAGGAGGAGGATTCCTAGAACTGTTTTCCAAACACAGCATAATTGGGAGTTGGTCTCCTTTTACTTCTGCTAGGATGGGAATAGCTTCCTATAATTTCGGTTTGATAAATACAGTATTTATAGTCTTGGTTAAGAGGGAGAAAGGGAATTTTCCTCTGAGGCACTTGCAGTGGCTAGGCAAGAGGACGTGGGCCCATGACTCATTTGCTCTGCCCGAACCCATCCATGGTCAGCCCAGTATCTCGGCCCCAGATGGGGGAGGAAACCAGCAGTGAGAGTTCCTGTGTTTCCAGCGCTCTGTCCATTTCCCCTTTAGGTATTCTCGCCTTGAGGCAGTTTAACTGCTCAAGGTGTCTGAGCTCAAAGGCAACCCCTCCGAGCTGATTTGTCTACGCGGATCCCATAAACTACAGTACCAGGAATAATATATGTATGTAGATTTCATTAATTCTTTATTGTGAAATGTAACACACATACAAAAACTGTATTAAACAAATGTAGAGCTTAATAAATTGTTATAAATGTAACTGCCACCCAGGTCAAGGCATAGCATCCTGCCAGGACCCCAGAAGTTTTCCAGGTGCCCTTCCAGATGCAACCCCTTTCTTTCCTTTGAAGGCAGTACTGCCCTGAGCCCCGTGCAGGGGGATATGTATTGGGCCTTATGCTTTTGGGCTTCTAGCTCTCCTCCGGCTATGTCCCTTTCCAAGGGAAAAGAAGTGTGTGAGGCCAAGAAACTATGTCCTCCTGGAAGCCACATCTCCCTTTCTAGGCCATGTACCAAGTACCGGGAGAGTGGGACTCCCTGTCCACATGATTCTAGGCCCACTTCCAGGTCTTCCTGGGCCTATTCGTCAGGTCCATCTTCCTGAGGGGTGGCCAAGGGGCGAACATTCCTGGGAGGCTGTGGATGAAGGTTAGACTTTAGGATAGGGACTCCATATACAGGAGCACGAAGGCCCTCAAAGTTCGGGATGGAGCAGAGGGTGGGAGGAGAAGGGGGATGGCCCAAGAGTCTGGGGGCTCGCTCTTCTTTTGTCACATGTTCCAGTGAGAAGCTCTAAGCAATCCAAGAATTCTAAGGTCCAACCTGACCTTCCAGGTTGCCATGAAGATATATTTGTCAAGGTAGGAGAATGGAACCTCTTTTATTTAATAGCTTGTTAACTTACAGCTTTTAAATATTTAGGCAGTGGTTCTCCCCACAAATGTTAGGGGTGAACCTGCCTAAAGGTACCTGTCCTCACTGTTAGGATCCTTCCTCCTTGCCTTTCTTTGTACTTTATCCACTTAGGTCTGCATTCCTATCTACTCCAGTCACTTTTCCCTGGGTTTGAACTCTGAATAAACAGATCACACAATATATATTCTTTTATGTTGGCTTCTTCCACTCAGTATTCTGTTCGTGAAGTTCATCTAGTTGTTGCCTATAGCTATAGTTTGTAATTTTCATTGCTGTATAATATTCCATTGTGTGTATATCCATCTATTTTAATGAACATTAAAAGTTTGAAGAACAATTGAGTTGCCTCCAGTATTGGACCATTATGAATAATACTGCTATGTAGGTCTTATCTGATGCGGGGTCGGTGAGCCGAGGAGTCGAAAGAAAGATTTCTTAGACTCTTAAGATCTGGCAGTAGTGCTCTTTTATTTAGAGAATAGTATAGAATAGCATGGGGACAGGACCCACGGGCAGGCAGAGCCGCTTCTGCTGCCCCCGCTGGCATGGGGACAGGACCCATGGGCAGGCAGAGCTGGTGCGTGGGGACAGGACCCACGGGCAGTTAGAGCTCCTGCTGCTGCCACTTCTGCTGCCCCCGCTGGCATGGGGACAGGACCCATGGGCAGGCAGAGCTGGTGCATGGGGACAGGACCCACGGGCAGTCAGAGCTTCTGCTGCTGCCCCGAGTTGAGGGTTAGGGCTAATTTTATAAGGCATGGGTATGTGGGTCATCTCTTTACAAGACAAAGGAAAGAACATGGAAAAAAGTTAAAGTGGTATCAGTGCAGGTGGGGTCTGGTCAGTGGGTGATCCTATGACTTTTAGACAAGAATCAAATCGGATTAAGTAAAGGTTAGAAAGGTTAGAAGCCACCACCCTAAATCAGTTACATGAGATAGCCAGACAGCAACCAACTTAAGTTCTTGCCTTCCCCATTAAGAGTTTCTAGGGATAAGGTCATCTCTCTTCTTCTTCCTGGTGCAGAGAGGGAGGCACCTTTTACAAATAGAGATTTACCTTACAAATGTAAATGTGTCCCAACAAGGGCAAGTTCCATTCCCCAGAGCCTCCTTCCCTGTCCCTGTTATCAAAAGCAATCAGCCCCAAATAATCCCGATGCCAAAGAGACATATCCTGGGGTGGCCAATTTCAGGTCCCTACAAGGTCATCCCCCCTTCCTTCACAAATGCAAATGTCTCTCAAAAGGGCAAGCAAAATTCCAGTCCTCGGAGCTTGCTTCTCATGTGCAGTTTTAAAAGTAACCAGCCTAAAATCCTCATCATTATCTATCTCTGTTGTGCACATACTCAGGGATGGAATTGCTAAATGATAAATATGCAGATCTTCAACTCTAATAGAAAATACCAAACTCTTTCCAAACTGATTGTACCAATTTATGTTCTCACCAGCAGGGTAGGAGAGTTCCCCTTGCCTCTGACAATGTTTGGTACTTCTTTTTAGTTTTAACCATTCTATAAAAGGGATATTTTTAGTATACTACTAAAAAGTTTCTGGGTTTTTTTCCCTATTATTTATACCTGAAGATACTGAAATGATTATAGTAATTTGGAGTTCCAAGTTGACTGCTAATAACATCAGTAGAGGTATATAATAATAATAACAACAATAATATTTATAAAAATAGCCATTGGGGCTGGCCCAGTGGCGCAGTGGTTGAGTTCCCATGTTTGGCTTTGGCGTCCTGGGGTTTGCTGGTTCAGATCCCGGGTGCAGACATGGTACCACTTGGCAAGCCATGCTGTGGCAGGCATCCCACATATAAAGTACAGGAAGATGGGCACAGATGTTAGCTCAGGGCCAGTCTTCCTCAGCAAAAAGATGAGGATTGGCAGCAGATGTTAGCTCAGGGCTAATTTTCCTCAAATAATAATAATAATAATAATAATAGCCATAGTTTTTATTAGAAATATGGCAGCTAAGAGAAGATCTGTAGTCCTGGAAGATTCATAGACATAAAATCCAAATAAACAGGGTTAGCCCACAGAGAGTTTTAAAATAACACACAGATTAGCAGACTGACCTAGGGGGTGAACCGACGCTCCTGATACACAGTTGGTATTGACCTTATCCTTTCGTAGGGGTACGTTCATCCCCAGAGCATGCTCTGACAGTCATGGCGGCTCTAGGCACAAATTGCTGAATTACCCAGCTGGGGCCAGTCAGGACCACCTTTGAGGAGGAGGTCAGCTGGGGGAGCCCATCAGCTTGCAGCTCGTCAGCATGCCCCATCTGGCAGCCTCTGTTCCTCCAGGAGGCAGCAATAACAATGTGCTCTGGTCAACAGAAAGTAAGCGACGTGTGTAAGCCTCTTCTGCAGAAATAGGCCCAGCCTCCAAACAGCACATTTCCTTCTCCACCTACTTGGGCCACTGAACTTCCTCACTTCACCTTCCTCCTGCTAATATCCTCAACCTCCTTGCCCCTTTGTCATTTTAATGCACCCTCCTGGGCAGAGCTCAGCCCTGGCTGAACTCAACTGTTTACTTTCTCTACATCAATCGCCCAGCTGTTGAGCATTGCTGGAAAAGCCACACACCCTGCAGATGGTGCCTCTATAATCTTACGGTCACCAGTGCCATCTGGGCCCGCGTTACTGTCAGGCAGCCCTTCTCTGTTTCCCTGGTCAGCTCAGCCTCCTATTCTCCCATTTGCGTATTACAATGATAGTAGGTCCTTTTCTGTAGTCACGCATTGGATACCTACTCTAGACTCAGTTGGCTGTTGTCTGTTCTGCACAGGGCTATTTCAAACTATCCAGGCCTAATCACTTTCCATATGACAAGAAAAAATTCTAGAAGCAGCACAATAAAAATAACACAACCACTGAGAAGTCTGTGGTGACTGTGCTCTCCTCAGATCTCTGGTTTTCTTACCGGCCCCTCTACTGAACCCCGATCCCAAACTCCACTGTCAGCATCAGCAGGCAATCTCTCCTCCCACTTCAGGAAGAGAGCTGGAGCCATCTGGAGTGAACTCCCTCAACTTCTCTTATCTACATCTGTAGTGTCGTTTTGCATCCCAACTCATTCCTTTCTCCTCCCCACCTCCTTCTGATGATAAAGGAAGTGTCTCCTCTTGTGCTCAGGCTAATCCCTCTACCTGGCCTCAGTGCCCATCCTCTCTGGTCTTCTCAGGGACATCTCTCTATGCAACCTCTCCCTCTCATGACTTCTTCCCAGCCTTTGTCAAATAGGTTCATGTCTCTCCCTTAAGAACCTGGTGTCATAGGGTTCCTTGGCTTGACTGAGACCTTCATCCCAACAGGGCAGGAAGCAGTGCTATGGGTTGAGTTGTGTCCCTCCCAATTCATATGTTGAAGTCTTAACCTTTAGTATCTCAGAATGTGACCTCATTGGAAATGGGATGACTATTTCCAATAGCAGAGATAATTAGTTAAAATGAGGTCAATCATACTCTCTTTGGATCTCAGTCTCCTCACTGGGGATGTGGAGAGTAGATTGACTATCATTTTTGTGGAGTGCACTTCCCAAATCTGCGGGAATGGAGGTGGCAGGATGGGAGAAGGAGATCAGAAGCGAGAGCTCCGAGCTTGCCACCTCTCCTTTGACCAAAGCAGCTCCAGTTTCAACTGCTTTATATTTTGGAACTCTTGCTAATATTTGGCTTAAAAAAGTGTTCCATTGTTTAAAAAATAAAATAAAAAATTTAAATCTCCTAGCTTAGGCGATATCTCAGATCCTTCCCGACTGCAATAGACTAGGATTATGAGAAAGTTTTACCAGGTAAGGCATATGGGTTTGGTGAACATATAGCACAGATTTTTCTCCAAAAAGCCAGATTTAATAAAATTTATTTCTTTTCAGTAAAAGAAATTTGTTAAAGGACTTACTAATACAATTTAATTTTTAAGCCTTTTAAAGACGTTCATATAAAACATTCACAAATAGAAAAGTAATCTTTTTTGGGACCCTATGTTAGAATTTGGGGTTTAGAAATAAGCTCTGTGTCCACATTCATCTATGACACCCATGTGCAAGCAATCACTTGTTCGTGAATAGGACCTTCAGATGATGAGCTCTTGAAGAGAATAACTGTGGCTGCTCCATCTGTTTCCCCAGGACCTAGCTCAGTATCTGGTATACAGTAGGTGCTGAGTAAATGTTTGTTGCATGAGGATGTATGATGAAGTAGACTGTTTCCCTGGAGCTCTGTGAGAAGTTTTGGTGATAGGAAAGAAAAAGAATTTCTTCCTAAAGGAAGGGGGGGTGGGGTGGAGTCCAGAAACACAGATTAAGAGGGACCGATGCTCTTGGCTTTGGTGTGGGTAAAAAGGGCAGGGCTTATACTTGTAGGTAAGCTATCTCTGTGGGACGAGATAAGCATAGATGAGGAAGGCAACCCTTATGGCTCCCTCCGGTCAGTCTATTTAACTTCCTGGTTTCCTGGTAACCCGTTTCATTTCCGACACTGAGGCTACATTTTCCCCATTTCTCCTTGGATGTTTCCCTAGCCTGGTATCTGATCCCTATATTTAAGGTCCTTGATGGGAAGGGACCTGGGCAGCTACTAAGATAAACCAGGTTCTCCAACCTTCTATATCTTCCATTTGGCCATATGCAACTGGCAATGTGGTAGGATGTTCATGGCAGGAAGACCGGTGGCCTGGAAAGTAGGAGAGCTGGGCTCTAGTCTCAGGTGTGTGACTTTGGGCAACTCAGCCATTTCTACGCCCCAGTTTCCTCATGCATAAGACGAAGGAGTCAGACAAAAAGCTGCCCTCAGTTCTGTATCTTATTTAGGATATCACCCGGATATGTAATTGGTGGGATACCTGTCTCTCTTTCTCTATCTCTGTTTTTCTGTCTATCTCTGACCCTGCCACACCCTATGAAGTTTCTACTTTGCTCGTGCCTTTGAGATAGGGCCTTGGAGGCAATGGTGAAAATGCATTGCTATTTCATTAAAAGGCACAGAAGCTAAGCATTCATCAGTCTTGAACATCATACATTGAATGCATCTATCTGGTGACCCTTTCACCATCTGGATAGTGTCCTGAGGGAACTGGACCTGAGTCAGATTTATGGGCAAAGGTGTCAGAAAGACCCTCATCAGCGGGCCAGGCAAAGTTCTCCCAGAGGAGGATACCAAGAGGAGGAGGAGCAGAGTCCAGGGTCTGAAACCAGCTGGGTTCCCCTGTGGCTCTGCCTAAGGGCACTTCTGGGCCTGGGACTAATGCAGCCAGCAAAGCACACTGGCTGTTCACTATGGCCACTGACAGTACCTGAAATAGAGGCCTCTTGAAACTACACACTCACTAACTTGTCTTCCTTAGTATTTGCGTTTCTGTAGGCTATTAAGACTTACTAAGATGCTGCTTGCCAGCCAATGATGGAGCGCTCCTACCACATTGGGATTTACATAGTTTATTTTGGTAGGTAACTAAGACAGAAAGGCAGGGTTAATTAAACCTTTCATAAAACAGTCCATCAGCCACCTGCTTGCAGAGCAAAAAGTCAGATTTTTGCTGCTCTTTGGCAGAACGATTGTGTTCTTCAGGCTTCTCTTGGGCCCCATTCAGTATTCCAAACAGGTTACCTATGAAAACTCTTCTTAATTATGGTATACATAAATATTTTTTCCATTTGTGTAA